>NC_139217.1:265602454-266209053 GCF_055691185.1 Crinia signifera | reverse complement strand
TGTCTGGTGGCTCAAAGAAACACAGGCAAATCCACTCTGATCAATGGGGGTTATTCTGTCTGATTCGCAAGGCTGCAAACTCACAGCCTTGCGTGTACACCAAACCCCGCCTTGCGAAAGGCTGCCACCCATTCGCAAAGGCGATTCCCTCGCAGAGGCTGCAAATGGATGTTAGTGCACAAAATAAATTATTACATAATATAATAGTTCTGACATTTGTCAAATGTCTGAACTATTCTGCACCTGACAAAGTTGTGTATTCATTTATTTATGCACTGTAACTTTAGTTCAAAACATATCACTTGTAGTTCAATTTGCATAAAATTTCTTTTGGTTTGTGATGCATGCTCCCAAGTAGCTCACATTGCAAGCCAAGTGCAGACAGTACTTTTTGTACTTGATCGCATCATATCACTGTTAGCGTATCGCATGCGATTTGAACTAGATGCAATGTGATCTAATACAACACACAATGAGCACATATCTCACTGTGTATGGGCACCTTTACACTATGGTCGGACCTGTATGAACGGGTCTGATCGGCCCCAAGCTCTGATACAGAGGTGGGTTGTAGAAGACAATTTCATGTCACAGGTCATACACCATGGCAGGATTAAGCACAGCAACAAGACATAAGGTAGTTATACTGCATCAGCAAGGTCTCTCCCAGGCAAAGATTTCAAACCAGACTGGGGTTTCAATATGTACCTCTTTTAAAGAAGCACAAAGAAACAGGCAAAGTTGTAGACCATAAATGGAGTGGAACTATGTGGGACTGCGCATGGTCTATTATGTACAAATGGCTTCAGCCAGAATGACCCCCTTAGTGTATAGATGAAAGACACATGCTTACTTCCCTTCCAAATTGAAAGCTATCAGGCAGTGCCATCAGCTCAAAACTGGCAGAAACCAAAGGGACCCAGGTACACCCATCTACTGTTCGGATAAGACTGGTAGGTATGGGTCATAGGGTGGACAGTAACAAGGTAGACACATGGGAAATGTCGACATACCTTAGGTCAACATGGTCAAAATGTCAACACAAGCAATAAGTCAACATAGGAAATATAGACATGAACAAGATAATTTTTTTGGTGTCTATATAAACTTAGGTCGACATGGACACTGTTTAATTTTACCGTGCCCGTCGCCTTCAGTGACTATCACAGTTGAAGAGGCTTTCATACAGAGCGGTGCAGACAGGGGGCTGCAGTGTGGAGACTCCCAGTGTTTACTGGCCGTGCACACAAAAACGGTGGTGCACCCACAAAAACACTGTCGTGCTGAAGCCTGCACAAGGTGGTGGACTGATGCCTGCATACCAGATAAACGTCAGTTCAGACTGACTTTTCTGTGCGAGCCTGCAAAAAAATCATTCGATGGTTGGCACCCATCGAAGGAGTTTTCGTACGTACGGCAGCGAACATCCATTCGTAAGCTGCTGCAGGCATTCGCTCGGTGCTGGGGGCGGCGTTTAAGTGCTCTGTAACCAGCGATTTTCACTGCTTATCGAGTCAACGTGAATAAGGCCCTATGTGCACTTGTATAGTAAGTTATGAAGAAAATATTTTTTTTTTAGGGGAAAAGGTGAAAAATTCAGTCCAGTGAAAGAAATAGTTTGGGGCTTGGATCACTGTGCTCAATACTAGTGTTACCCTGGTCTACTGTGGCTGCAATATTTAGGATGCTCAGTCCACAAAAAAACAGAGAAGTTAAAAAAATAAATAAAGCTGCACTGGGGATCTGGAAATATTTAAGAAATCAGTAAGTCTGGCAAAAAACCCAATTCGCAGATCTCCATGGAGGGGGCAGGGATAAAATTTTGTAATTATGACATTTTAGCCCCGCCCCGTCTCAGAGACCCGCAGATTGCTGTATTTAACACCGCAGTTGGGGGAGCATGCCGCGATTGGGGGCGGATCGGGGGTCTCTCCAAATCCAGAAGGGTTGCCCACATTTTCGGGGGGGGGGGGGGGCACATTTTCAGGAGTCTCCCGGCCATTCCGGGAGGGTAGGCAACCGTGAGTTACAAAGTCATGAGTCTAGCCAGACAATTACAGGTCCCTGCTTAGAATCACACAGACCTTCATGTCTGGTGGCTCAAAGAAACACCGGCAAATCCACTCTGATCAATGGGGGTTATTCTGTCTGATTCGCAAGGCTGCAAACTCACAGCCTTGCGTGTACACCAAACCCCGCCTTGCGAAAGGCGGCCACCCATTCGCAAGGGCGATTCCCTCGCAGAGGCTGCAAATGGATGTTAGTGCACAAAAGAAATTAATACATAACAGAATAGTTCAGACATTTGTCAAATGTCTGAACTATTCTGCACCTGACAAAGTTGTGTATTCATTTATTTATGTACTGTAACTTTCGTTCAAAACATATCACTTGTAGTTCAATTTGCATAAAATTTCTTTTGGTTTGTGATGCATGCTCCCAAGTAGCTCACATTGCAAGCCAAGTGCAGGCAGTACTTTTTGTACTTGATCGCATCATATCACTGTTAGCGTATCGCATGCGATTTGAACTAGATGCAATGTGATCTAATACAACACACAATAAGCACATATCTCACTGTGTATGGGCACCTTTACACTATGGTCGGACCTGTATGAACGGGTCTGATCGGCCCCAAGCTCTGATACAGAGGTGGGTTGTAGAAGACAATTTCATGTCACAGGTCATACACCATGGCAGGATTAAGCACAGCAACAAGACATAAGGTAGTTATACTGCATCAGCAAGGTCTCTCCCAGGCAAAGATTTCAAACCAGACTGGGGTTTCAATATGTACCTCTTTTAAAGAAGCACAAAGAAACAGGCAAAGTTGTAGACCATAAATGGAGTGGAACTATGTGGGACTGCGCATGGTCTATTATGTACAAATGGCTTCAGCCAGAATGACCCCCTTAGTGTATAGATGAAAGACACATGCTTACTTCCCTTCCAAATTGAAAGCTATCAGGCAGTGCCATCAGCTCAAAACTGGCAGAAACCAAAGGGACCCAGGTACACCCATCTACTGTTCGGATAAGACTGGTAGGTATGGGTCATAGGGTGGACAGTAACAAGGTAGACACATGGGAAATGTCGACATACCTTAGGTCAACATGGTCAAAATGTCAACACAAGCAATAAGTCAACATAGGAAATATAGACATGAACAAGATAATTTTTTTGGTGTCTATATAAACATAGGTCGACATGGACACTGTATAAGTTTACCGTGCCCGTTGCCTTCAGTGACTATCACAGTTGACGAGGCTTTCATACAGAGCGGTGCAGACAGGGGGCTGCAGTGTGGAGACTCCCAGTGTTTACTGGCCGTGCACACAAAAACGGTGGTGCACCCACAAAAACACTGTCGTGCTGAAGCCTGCACAAGGTGATGGACTGATGCCTCCATACCAGATAAACGTCAGCTCAGACTGACTTTTCAGTGCGAGCCTGCAAAAAAATCATTCGATGGTCGGCACCCATCGAAGGAGTTTTCATACGTACGGCAGCGAACATCCATTCGTAAGCTGCTGCAGGCATTCGCTCGGTGCTGGGGGCGGCATTTAAGTGCTCTGTAACCAGCGATTTTCGCTGCTTATGGAGTCAACATGAATAAGGCCCTATGTGCACTTGTATAGTAAGTTATGAAGAAAATTTTTTTTTTTAGGGGAAAAAGTGAAAAATTCAGTCCAGTGAAAGAAATAGTTTGGGGCTTGGATCACTGTGCTCAATACTAGTGTTACCCTGGTCTACTGTGGCTGCAATATTTAGGATGCTCAGTCCACAAAAAAACAGAGAAGTTAAAAAAATAAATAAAGCTGCACTGGGGATCTGGAAATATTTAAGAAATCAGTAAGTCTGGCAAAAAACCCAATTCGCAGATCTCCATGGAGGGGGCAGGGATAAAATTTTGTAATTATGACATTTTAGCCCCGCCCCGTCTCAGAGACCCGCAGATTGCTGTATTTAACACCGCAGTTGGGGGAGCATGCCGCGATTGGGGGCGGATCGGGGGTCTCTCCAAATCCAGAAGGGTTGCCCACATTTTCGGGGGGGGGGGGGGCACATTTTCAGGAGTCTCCCGGCCATTCCGGGAGGGTAGGCAACCGTGAGTTACAAAGTCATGAGTCTAGCCAGACAATTACAGGTCCCTGCTTAGAATCACACAGACCTTCATGTTGATATCAGATGTTCATGGTCTCCAAGCTGCTGGTGCCTGTGACCAATAAAGCAGCCAGCAATAGAGTCTACGGGTCCCAATGGAAATAGTGGCTGAATGGCTGGTCTGGTGTGAGAAGTATAATACCACTCCTAGGTGAAGATGACATTGTTTCTAACGCGTTTCTCCGCCTGCGGTCAGCATCATCGGCTTCCTCAGAGAGAGATATACATACATTGGCATATATCTCTCTACGAGGAAGACGCTGACGCTTATATTGACTCATTTGCACTACACAAATAAAAGCTTATTGCTGATGGTTCAGTCCAAATTTATATCATATTTGCATTGTTAGTAACTTCTAATCTTAACATTTATTTATGAATTTGCTTATTATGGCTGCTACATGGGAAACATATCCTTATATGTGATGTAAGCAAACTCATCTATCCCTTCCGTGAACAAGTCTTTGTACAGTGGGGGATAGAGGGGACACTTGTCTGGCGAATATGACCTAATCCGTTGTGTTGTCTTGACAACTATTCACTCAGGCAAAATGCATCTCCAACTCACTTTGTCCTGTCATTTCGCATGATCACAAATCTGAATGTGTATACTGCCAAGAGGTTCTATTCTATTACACCTTGCTCAGAGGATTACATAACAATAACATCTCTAAGCAAACACACCAACGGCACAGAGCATATAACAATATTAATATCCACCACAATAGGGTTCCGCAATCAAAGTGTCTAAATAGACCGTCAATAGGTCAACACCAAGAGGTCGACATGCACAAGGTCGACTGTGGCAAATGTTTAACATGAACAAGGTCAAATTTTACAAAAGGTTGATACAAGCAAAGGGTTGATATGGAAAAGGTCGACATAGGTTTTTCAGGTTTTTTGTGTGCCAGTGTCGATACCAGAGCATGTGGTCCCCCATTTAATGTCGCGCTTTGCTCGCCATGCTTCAGGCCAGGTGTCTCGTGCACTTTCCCGTTCCTGATCGGTGTCCCTGTGTGTGTTAAAATATGAAAAAGTTAAGAAGATGAAAAATTAAATCAACTAAAAATTTATGTTGACATTTCATGTGTCGATCATTGTCATGTTGATCTTTTTGTGTCAACCTTTTATCAATGTCAACCTTTTGCATGTTGACTTTTGTCAGTGGTGGTGACCTAGTGCATGTCAACCTTTTTGTACCTACCTATCATCTGCGGGATACGCTCATTGGATCACCACCAAGTAGGTCGACATGAATTAGGTTGATACCACTCGTCGACATGCAGATAGGTCAACGTGATTTTAGTTCGGCATGTAGTAAGGTCGACAAGATTTTAGGTCGACGTGGGTTAGGTCGACATGAGTTAGGTCAACAGGGTCATTAAGTCGACATGGGGTAGGTCGACAGGGTCATTATGTCGACATGGGGTTTTTTTCTGTTTTTTTGAGCCGACATGTGCCGACACCATCCACTAGGGCGTGGTGGGAGAATAAAATAGTGGCCGAGCCTAGCGAGGCACCGTGCCTGAAGCATGGTGAGTGCAGCGAGCCATGCGAGGGAACGTGGTGATACGTAACGGTGTCCATGTCGACACAACATGTGCCGACAGGTGGTATTTTATGCCTTACCATCCACTGGGACATAAGGGTAAAAAAAATAATGTCGACCTTACCCATGTCGACCTAATGACCCTGTTGACCTTACCCCTGTCTACCTAATGACACTGTCGACCTTATGACCCTGTTGACCTAACCCAATGTCGACCTAGACTCATGCCAACCTAAATGCATGTCGACTTAATGGTGTTGACCTAATGACTGTCTAACAACTTGCTGGTGACCAAATGATCCACACCCTCATCTGGATACCCCACAGTAGAAGCAACGCTTGACAGTTTTTATACTCATTTCTCATGGGGGGTTGTCAGTGGGCTCCCAAGTAGCCTAGGTGTCTCTGATTTCATATTTACCAACCTGTGACTGTCAAACTTTGCCCTGCCACACGGGCACATACAGTATGGGGTAATCGTATTAAATAGGAGAAGCATCAAACCTTCAAGAGAGATAAAGGGCAAATGTATCAAAGAGGGGATAGGAGAAAGATAAAGGGTCAGATTCAATTTTTTGGTCGGTGCCCAAGGACATTGGGCACCCACCTGGGCTCTTCAACTGTTGCCCCCATTGGGCATGCATGTCATGTATATGTGCCCATTACCACTGGGTTAAGCCATGTTAAGTGTCTACACAAGTCTTAGATCTCAGTTTTGGCACTCATATGGGGCATGTCCCTTGGTATAGAGGTGAAAAAATTACTGGCAGGATCAGTGCCCGGTAATAATACATTTATTCCCACAGATTGAGATGTGCTAATCTACAGTATATGTCATTCCTGGGACCTGAGTTGAGTTGACGAAGGCCTCAGCCATAGGTTCTGACCGATTGATAAATCGGGGAGGATTAATTAACCTCTTGCTCATGAACCCTGTATATGGCACCTGATGATAGCCCAGAGGAGTGACCAGCATGGAAGAGGCAGGTATTAAAAGTACAGTACAGTCTTTATTCAACAGTAGATGGTAACAGCAGTGAAAGACTTGCACTCTTGCACTCTGCAACTTGGATAAACAGTAACGTAATCACACAGGCAGGTATTGGTGAGACAATAACTGTATATGCAAGGATGGCAAAGATAATGGTGCAGTGTAAACACTGATGCAGTTCTTGAATGCTGCAATGGCCGCTAAGCCCAATAAACAGAAGAATATGTTTCTGTAGTTGCAGATGTCGGATTCAGGAATGAAGATAAAACATTGATGAATTGAGAGCGATGGTAGAACATCGATAACTCAGGAATGATGGTTAGAACATTAATGAATTAAGAGCGAAGTAGTACATCAATAACCAGGAATGATGGCAGAACATCAATAGCTCAGGAACGATGGTGGAACATCAATAGCTCAGGAACGACGGTGGAACAACGATAGTGAAACATAGATATCTAGGCAGGACTGCGCTGAGGTGAGTATCCTTCTCTGGGCAGAGGATCACAGGAGCTGGATTACCTGGAACACACTGCAGCAGAGCAGAATATGTCTAAGGTGCTAGGAATTGTTACTGTGGGCCTTATTCTAGTTCACTCTTTCTGCCAAAATCCTTCTTAGATGGACAAACCATGTGCACTGCATGGATGCAGATGTAAACTGTGCAGAAAGAATGATATTTGGGTGGGGTTTTACTTCAAAGTGAGATCTATACTGCAGTGAAAAAATAAAGCAGCCAGTATTTTCCCTGCACAGAAACAAACTAACTCACCCAAATCTAATTATCTCTGCATATTTGCCTGCCTCCCTGCAGTGCACATGGTTTTGTCCATCTAAGAAGGATTTTGTCAGAAAGAGTGAACTAGAATAAGGCCCTGTTTGCTGTGTATTTCAGCCCTACAACAGGTACAAAAAGAAAAGAAGAGGGACCGTGTGGCGCTTTAAAACACATGTGAAGCAAATGACAATAAAATCACGATTTATTCACAAAATGCATTTTAAGGAAAAGACAAAAAACAGAATAAAACATGAATAATAAATCTATAAATAATATTCATAAAAAAAACACAAAATACAAATAGTATGTGTATATATACGAATGAGCATATATGCTTATAACCACCAGGGGGTATCAGTTAGAACATGTACTCCACAAAACTTGATTAATGGTGCTCCGTGTGCTTGTGCCACCTTGATGGAGTAATCTCAGTTCTCATCGTATTTAGGTGTTATCAAGGAAATGGATATGATTTAGCTGGGCAATATATTACAATGCCCGTGAGTGTAAGTTCCATGCTAAAGTTTTCCTTGGGGGCAAACAAAGCACAATTGGAAGGGATTTTAGGGAAGCACCAAATGGTACTCATACAATGTTAGCCGTAATCATGAGCAGCTCCTTTGGTGGAGGAATAGCCAGCCCAGATGATCAAATAGCTTGTTCCGCCTGATGTGCAGCATGAGCGGTTAGCAATGGAGGCTGCCATATGCGGAGGCCGCTACTGCTGCACAATTGTCCCGACTCCGGGAGCCCGTCCATTCTGATGGGTCGAAGCTTCTGTTGTATACGCAGCTGTCCCACTGCTGTTGGGCTTGCTCGGTGCTCGCGGCTAGATGTAATGCTGCCACTGATTCATGAAGCCACCTACAGTATCGATTAGCTGGTTTATGGGAATATGCAGAGTTGACATTCCCCAAGGCAGGTTACGCAAGAGTCCTTAGAAAACGCGTTTTGACGCACATAGGGAATGATGGTGGGACCAGGCCCGGCGCCACCACTAGGCAGGTCTAGGCATTTGCCTAGGGTGCCGGCCACTGGAGGGCAGCAGTTCGCCCCTCACCCCCCGTGCAAAGGGGGTACCTGATGCGCCATCTGGGGAGCGGGCAGGGGGGTCCATGCCGGCTTCTCACAGGAGCCTGCAGTGGTGTCCTTGCCACGCGGGTACCTGCGGCGCTGTATATAAAGCTGGCGGCGGTGGGGGGTCCCTGCAGTGAATAAGAAATAACTAGCGCTATCCGCCGGGCTATGCGGCGGCGTGGGAAGTGCTGCCGGGTTTGAAAACACTGGCCGCACGCTGATTGGCTGAGATTCAGCCAATCAGCGTGCGGCCAGTGTTTTCAAATCCGGCAGCGCTTCCCGCGCTGCCGCATAGCGCTAGTTATTTCTTATTCACTGCAGGGACCCCCCGCCGCCGCCAGCTTTATACACAGCGCCGCAGGTACCCGCGCGGCAAGGACACCACTGCAGGCTCCTGTCAGACGCCAGCATGGACCCCCCTGCCCGCTCCCCAGACGGCGCAACAGGTACCCCCCGCCCCCACCCCCTGGCACCGGGGCACCCCCACCCCGACTCAGCTGGGGCGCTCCGGTGCCTTGCACCGGCCCTGGGTGGGACATCTATAGCTCAGGAACGATGGCAGAACATCGATAGCTAGGCAGGACTGCATTGAGGTAAGTATCCTTCTCTGGGCAGAGGATCACAAGAGCTGGAATACCTGAAAGCAAACACACTGCAGCAGAGAGACACAATTGTATCAGCAGAAGACAAATGAAGCACTAGCAATTAGGACTGGGTTTCCCAGCATACTTATTCCCACTGGGAAGCGGGGATTGGCTGAGACAGTATATATTGATCATGACAGTATAATGTCTGTAGTGCTATATTTTCATTTCATACATGTTAATTTAGTATACTGCATGTCTGGCAGTTTTGGTTGTAAAGCGTTCCATGTGCAAATAACCAGAGGAGTCTGGAGAGTATACATTTGATCACGACAATCATGCTTAATAATGGCCGCAGAGACACTTCCTGTAAAAAAAACACTTCATGTATGACAAAGTCATCACACACACACAGCTAAACAAACTAATTTTCTGTTTAAATATGTGACAGTTAAGGAAAGAGAAACAAAACAGTTCAGCTTTTTCTTAATCTGTTGATACTTTTTGTCTTGAGTACTACTGCAAACCTTTAGGTACTGCACTGCAGGAAGAAGCCACATAGGCGAAACACGTGTCCCAGCCAGTCTCAGTCCAGCCTCACTCCTCTGGCATCTCTTCCACCGGCAGCAAGCGGGCCCCAGCCGCCGTCTCACCACCCGCTCCACCAGCAAGTATGTTGTCTGGCGTCAGCAGCCAGTGGGTCCGGCTCCCCACCCCGTGCACACCGCGCACACCGTATCAGCCATCCTCAGCCGCAGCAGATGGTACCCCGCCGGCTTGGCGCACCATCTCCCTCATCCTTGGAGAAAGGCAGACAACAGCACAGAACGCGGCTATCACCCCGATCCTCTCCGTCAGCCGCTAACACAGGCAGCGGCAACAGGTACACGAGCACTTTTCCCACTGCAGCGTGCAACTGGGAAGTGCTCTCATAGGGCCTTATTCGAGTTCACTCTTTCAGACAAAATCCTTCTTAGATGGACAAAACCATGTGCACTGCAGGGGGGCAGATGTAACTTGTGCAGATCTAATTAGATTTGGGTGGGGTTTTACTTTAAAGTGAGATCTATATTGCAGTGTTAAAATAAAGCAGCCAGTATTTACCCTGCAAAGAATCACCAAAAAAATCACCAAATCTATTTCTATCTGCACATGTTACATCTGCCCCACCCGCAGTGCACATGGTTTTGTCCATCTAAGAAGGATTTTGTCAGAAAGAGTGAACTCGAATAAGGCCCATAGTGTGTTCCCCTGACAACCTTCATACTCTGTTCACAGCACGCAAGTTTAGATACAATGTACTTAGGGCATGAATGATACCAATTAATACAAGTCTGTCACTGCCACTACAAAAGGAACATTGGGTCTACAAACACTGTGTCAACAATTAATAACAGTGTGTGCATTTGGCCTATCTGTAGCAAGCGAGCCACTTAGAAAACGCAAGTGTACAGGATTCCAACTCTATGGACACTCTCCTAAATATCCAGTTGTATCTAACTACAAATATAGGAGAAACACCACCAATATAGGAAGATCCTACAGTGTCAACAGTCACAGGACGGGTAGATTCTGCCGCTACAGGCAGTCAATTGAATAAATTCAACCGCTCTGCTTCACAGGATATTGCTACAGTATAAAAACCTTTCTCTTTCTGTGAAAATTTTCTGCCTATCAAAACTTTGCCACGAGAGACCAGAGAACTATTAAGTATCTACACGTATATATTTTTTATTATATCATATATATTGTCTTTTCCTCTGTAGTCTGCCTCCCAAAAATATACAAAAAAAATATATACATAATTTTTTCTCCACAGTCTGCCATTCTGACCCTACAATTATGGCTACATACTAAAGCCTTGCTATGTCGACCCCCATGTCCACCCAATAATAAGGGTCAACGTGCAGACAATAGATTCAGCTGAATAGGCTGAGAGACCCACTAACAAGGCTCAAATCGGATGTGCCATCTCTATCTGCAGCCAAACAGATTCAATTGATTGAATTACACAAAAAAAATGCTGACATATTGCCACCATACCCCCGCTGGATTGCCCAAACCCTCCCCGAACTTGGAAGCCAAGCAGTGGAGGGCCGGGACAGTACCCAGGTGGGAGACCCCTGGGGAAGCCCAGGTGTGGCAATATAAGCACAGGGGGCACGAGCTGCCGCATCAATCTAAATGTCTGTATTTATGACTGCCAGAGTGAGTTTTCATTAAAGAATATTAATTTTGAGGCTGTGTTTTTACCCCTTCTCTTCTCTCGGTAAACCATTTGAGGTATACCTTATAGTGCAATAAAGCACAGTATTACATACATTTAGGGGGAACTGAATCATTTTTCTGCCTATGATCACTGGTAATTGTACCTTTGATAAAACAGTGCATAAATGAAAAATTAAAGTGTGATAAAATAATGAATATTCCTTAACAATATCTGTTTAAGGATCACACTACATTTTTAAACCAATCATCCACTTACGTGTGCCATTTATTTAAAAAAAAGTCTTTAATAAAAGTTATGTCTTAAAACAATCATTGAATACATTTAACTTTATATATTAAAAAAAAGGAGTGCGCCCAAAAAGCGTTTTTTTTCTTTCCTTGTCAGCCTCTTTTCTGATGAAAATCCCAGTGTATAACCATTGATTCTAAACGCTGGGCGCACCGCCAACCAGATAACTACCAGAAATTATTCTTCCAAGTAGTTTTTATAAGTTGGTCTCTAAATAAATAAATAGACTACCAGTCTGTGCGGATCTAGACCCCTTTCTCTTAAACCTTTAGGTACATAAACTTATCATCGGCAATTTTTATGCCCCACACTTTAATAAACCAAGTGCTGGCGTTTCAATATGAATGTTAAATTTATTGATTGACAACTATTTATATTGATCTATAAAAAGGGGTGGCGGCCCTAAAGAATGGTCATAGAGAAAAGAGGGGTAAGATCACATCACACCGTTCACACATCGTTGGTGTTCAACTGTCCCAACGCAACCCACCCGTGCGGATGGTGTAGCCCATCCCCTGTCCAAGGGGCATGGGCTAGTGACGTATCAATGTCAGGAGAGCGCACCCCACTATCCTCATACTACTTCCATTTGAACAAGGACCGTTCTTTACCGCCACAAGCCAGGCCTAAGGCCGCAGCACCGCCACCACTAACAATGCACAGCACCTCTAACTAAAACAACTAAACAAGTCATCTAGAAAGATGGCCATTCCTTCTGGACTCAAATGGATGCCATCTGGCCGATACAGGGAACCCCGCTTATAGACGATGGAGTCATGCCTGATGACCACTCCCCCATTTGCCCACAGGTAACGCTGCACCGCTGCATTTACCTTCCTCTGTGCGCCATCCAAGTGGGGCCCTGACCTAGCATTCCTCCAGACCCGCCTGGGAATCATCGAGGACCAAACTAACCAGCAGCAAGGGAGCGTCTGAGCCACGATGTGCAGGTCTCTGATAATAATAGACCAGCTCCAAAGCAGTGCACCGGCCTAGATCGTTGCCGCTAGGTGCAAAATTAGCACCTCAGGGACTCCAAAGTCCCGCACTGACTTTAGCAACAGGCCCTGCAACGCTGCCCAAAGCATGCCGCGTACTCCCAACCAACGGACCCTCTGGGCCTTTGCACGCACACTCGCATTCAAACTCCCACATGATTTTGATGCCCAGTGGACAAACGAGTGTCCCATCACCCACACTGTCTTGGCGTCTCTGCGACCTGCAAGATGTCAAACAGGTTAGGACACATGACACCATCATCTCATCACTCTCAACAATTCAGGCACACTAGAGAGGGGGAGAAGAAGAAGGAACCATAGCCGACCAGACCTTGCACACTGCACAGAAAACCCCCAGAGTAAACTAGCCAGGACGCCATGTCAGATTGAAATTGAGCCGAATTGTCCCCCCGGAGGAAAGTGGACCACCTCAAGACTCCCGCGTGAGACGAGAACTTATGCATACTGAATGCATAAGTACTCGTCTCACGCGGGAGTCTTGAGGCTACGGTCAGGCAGATGGACAAATAAACCAGGCCGAATGTATCTGCGGAACGCTGCCGAATGCCATCGACCCAGAGACTGTATCTCCGCGTTGGGGTGGCCCTCAGCACAGCAGATGTGGCCGCCCCGATCCGAAAGGAGTGTGTGCCAAACTCCTTCAGATCCAGGCCAAGGGAGCCCAAGGTACGTCCCAAAACATGGCAGAACTGGTATTTGGTCAATGAAGAACCATCCAAGTGCATTAACCATGCCCCAGGGCGGTCTGGTCGCAACAGAGCATAGGCGCTTGCCATCGCCACTGGGCAAATCCCTTCCACCGGGCACGGCTGCAACGACAGCCATTGACCTCTCCCAGTCTGATCCGTCTTGGAACGCCGCACCCGGCACCAAACCAAATCGACCTGAATCAATACATCCTCTAACAACAGGGGTGAAGGTCGATGCCTCGAAGATGCTACCAGCTCGCCGGCCCTGAAAGCTCCATGGAATGCCATGGCATATGCCAGCCGAAACAGTTGGACCTCATAATCAGAATGACATATATCCCGAACTGCCCCCAATAAAGGACGCAGCAGGGACATGTCAATGGGCCTTCTGCTATCTGGAGCCACAGGGGAAGTGCGTCGTCAGCCTCTCAAGGCCCGAGAATCAAGAAAAGACCGGCCAGGGTCCGATCTCCCATACAGTGATGAGAAGAACGACACACCGGCCAACAGCCGTCTCACAGTCGACACTGAATGCCCTCCGGAGTACAAACTCCATACAAATGCCAACATGACATCACTCGGGGCCTTACCTGTTTGGGAGGCGGACAGTCTGAATTGCTCCCATTCAAGCCAGCCGGCTTGGTAACAACGCAGAGTCCTAGGAGCAATAGTACGCATGGCTAGTTCCTCCATGCCGGCCTGATGACCTGCCAAACATAAGAAGGACAGGGTTCACCAACCAAGTCCGCCCCCGGAGCCAGGGACCGAAACCGAGCCCAGTCCTGCCTGGACAGGGTGTCGGCAATCGAGTTGTCCACCCCGGGCACGTGCCTGGCGACAAAATGCAAGTTAACCTGCAAACATCTTAAAACAAGGCGCGCAAGCAAACGCACTACCAACAATGAAGATGAGCTCTGTCTATTAATGGCCTGCACCACCCCCAGGTTATCACACCAGAAGGTAATGCAGGCATCGCGCAGACGGTCGCCCCCAAAGTTCCATGGCCACTACAATTGGGAACAGTTCCAGCAGTAACGTGTTCCTGGTGAGCCCCTCCCCAGCACATTCATCTGGCCAGGTCGCCGCGCACCAAGAGCCATGCAGGAAGGCCCCAAAGCCAACTCATCCCGCAGCATCGGTGTATAGTTGTAACTCCCCACTGTTACGCAAAGGGCTAGGCCACAGCAACACCCCATTGAAACTGCGGAGGAAAACCTCCCATACTCGCAGATCTCGTTTGAGCTCAGCGTTCAGGCGCACAAAGAATTGAGGCCTATTTGTCCCAGCCATGGATCGTTCCAGTCTTCGGCAGAAAACAAGACCCATGGGAATAACTCAGCATGCAAAGTGAAACAGTCCCAGTAGGGACTGTAGCTGGCGCACTCTGAGTTTGCCAGAAGCCAGGGACTGAGAGATCGCCCCTTGTAGCCGTACTAGCTTATCAAGGGGCAACCTGCAGCACCCAGCCTCCGTCTCAATCTCAATGCCAGAGAAAGAAAGGCATGTAGTCGGCCCCTCTGTCTTGTCCAATGCGACGGGGACTCCGAAATGGTAAAACAGCTGTTGCATTCTGCTTAAGAGAGCCCCACAGCGCGGGGAGTCAGCCGGGCCAATGCACAGAAAAAGGTCCAAATAATGGGTGACCCCTGACTCGCCCAAACTCTCCATGACGCACCAATGCAGGAAGCTGCTAAAACATTCGAAATAGGCGCAGGACACGGAACAGCCCATGGGTAAGCATCTATCGATATAGTATCCTGAAGGCAGCCTAAAGCCCATGAATTTGAAGGATTCAGGATGCAGGGGCAACAGTCTGGTACTTGTGTACAATCACGGCTCCCACGATGTCCATCGCATAGCAAAAATCACATTGCATCGCATGCGATTCGATCGCATGTGATTCGATCGCATGCGATCGCATGCGATTTTTAACAGAAATGCATCCAAATGCATTGAAATTAGTATCAAACATGTTCAATGGCCCCCAAATGTAATTTTTGAGGCTGTACCATCCCCCACTATCAACGCGAACCCGAAGCATGGCGAGCGCAGCGGTACGTGTCATACAACCTTTTCATACCCCCACTATCCACGTCGGCGGGGAGTTGAGAATAGAAAGTGTGGCAAGCGCAGCGAGCCACTAAGCCTAAAGCGTGGCGAGCGCAGTGAGCCCCGCGAGGGGACACGGATACCTTCACAGGTATCCGCGTCCCCTAGCGGGCTTCACAGGTGTCCGCGTCCGCTCGCTACGCTTCGGGCTCGGTGGCTCGCTGCGCTCGCCACACTTTCTATTCTCAACTCCACGCCGGCGTGGATAGTGGGGGTATGAAAAGGTCGTACGACACGTACCGCTGCGCTCGCCACGCTTCGGGTTCGTGTTGATAGTGGGGTGGTACAGCCTCAAAAATTACATTTGGGGGCCATTCAACATTTCTGTTAAAAAACGCATTCGATTTTGTTAAAAATGCTTTAAAATGCAAAAATCGCATGCCATCGCATGCCACTACATTTGGCATGCGATGGTATGCGATGGGAGCCGTGAAAGTACACAAGTACCAACAGTCTAAAGGCCGACTCAATGTCGACCTTACCTAGCAGTGCCCGCCGCCCGAAGCTGCGCACTATCGCTAATGCCTCCTCGAAGAATAGTACCATACGTGACACAATTCCGCCGGAATCGCATCATTCACGGACAATCCCGGAGGATGGGACAGGTGCTGTATGAGCCGGAACTTGCCCGGCTCCTTCTTTGGCACCACTCCCACTGGGGACAGGACCAAATCCTGCACCGGAGGTTCAGGAAATGGGCCCACCATCCTGCCCAGGGACACCTCTTTCAATACTTTGTCCAAGACTACTTGGGGCATGTCTATAGCGGATTTTAGGTTTCTAGGGGACCCGGATGCCACCTCCCCACTAATGGGGAGAAAGAATCCCCGCGACAAACCTTTGGCCAGAAAATCAGCTTCTTCCCGGAGGGGATACCGCCGAAGCCAAATGGCTATGCGGTCGCCCCTCACCGGAGAAGGAGCCTTACTGAGGAGGGGCAGAGGCTGGAGTGGCTCCGGCGTTATGCCCGGGAGCCCCTCCCACCGGTTTGCTGCGTGGGCAGTCCTTAACAGAGTGCCCTCCCCAGCACTTTGAACATTGGTGACAGAATCGACAGCGTGTACCTGCTGCGCATCCAGAGAGAGACAGAAGAGAGCTGAGGGAAAGAGAAAAGGTGAATGTAGGGAGAGAATAGGAAGAAAGGTCTGGAATAACATTAATACCCCTTTCAGACAGAAAAGTCTGAAAATCCCGGAATCACACAGAAGAACAAATTACACGGGTATTTCTTCCGTGTGAAAGGGTCAACACGGGTCATAAATCCCGTGTCCTCGACCCTGGTCAATTCCCGGGATTTACGACACGGGTGTGCCCTTTCACACAGAAAAAGGACCCGTGTATTTAATGAAATTCCCGGGTGGAACTGCTTCACCCGGGTATTTCATTTTCTGTGTGAAAGGAGTATAAGTTAATATTACTGGGATTGCAGGAGGGGTTTTTCACCAACCTTCTCCTGCTGAAAAACCGGCCAAGAGGCAGATCACCTTACTTCCTGGCTATTCCTAACTATAGGAACTCCTCCCCTGCTCCCTAATTGGCTAATACTTTTATCATAGCCCCTAGCAAAAACACACAACCTAAAGTGCAGGCAGCTCAGAATTCTTCGGTAGTTTATGTCACCTCAAGCTTAGTCAGCCTTCGGTTTTCTTTCTTACTGATTTACAAAAACAAGCAAATTGCTATAAATTATATTTATTAAACGTTATCTATATGTATGTATTACACAGTTTAAAAAAAAAGTTTGATGATTCACACCTATTTATCGGCCAGTAAAGGTCACAATCTAGATTCCATACCCCATGGCAGAAACACACACAGTTTATTGACTTCTGAGAGAAAATTCTGTGTATGGTGCTTGTGCGTTCTCCCTGTTCTTTACTCTAGGACTGTGAGGCAACAATGCTTACCACTGTGTCGCCAGACCACCAGTAGGGATGAGTAACTCCTTTGAGATAGTTATTGCCATAATGAAATGCATCGAAAAGAGGACTAATCTATTGTCATATCAGATTACTTTTTTGGTACTTGTTTCCTAGCACGGCCACAATCGCGGGCATCGTGTGCCTTAACTTTAAGGCACACGATGCCCGCGATGCCCGCGATTTCCTTTGAAAAAAGCAGTACTCGGGTACATCGCGTCGGCCGTGTGCCTTAAGAAGGCACACGACGCGACCGACGCGACCGACGCGATGCCCACGATTTCCCCATAGGCTTCAATGTTAAAATATTTTAACATTGAAGCCTATGCGCGCCCGACGCGATGCCCCCGATTTCTCCATAGGCTTCAATGTTAAAATATTTAACATTGAAGCCTATGCGATGGACCCGATTTCTCCATAGGCTTCAATGTTAAATTTTGTTAACATTGAAACTGAGTCCATTTAACATAGGAAAAAATGGGAAAAGGCTGAATAAGGGCCATTTCTCATTGGGTATGGCCCCGTCATGTGTGTAAAAAATAATGGCCCCCCATTGTGGCCGCCACCCCCACGATTGACGCGAACCCGAAGCGTGGCAAGCGCAGCGAGCCCGCGAGGGGCGGCGCTGCGCGTCCTCCGACCTTTTCATTCCCCTAATATCCACGTCGGCGTGGAGTTCAGAATAGATTAGTGTGGCGAGCGGACGCTGATACCTGTGAAGCCCGCGAGGGGACGCAGGGATCTGTGAAGGTATCAGCGTCCCCGAGCGGGGCTCGCTACGCTCGCCATGCTTCGGGCTCTGTGGCTCGCTGCGCTCGCCACACTAATCTATTCTCAACTCCACGCCGACGTGGATAGTAGGGGAATGAAAAGGTTGGAGGACGCGCACCGCCGCCCCTCGCGGGCTCGCTGCGCTGGCCACGCTTCGGGTTCGCGTCAATCGTGGGGGTGGCGGCCACAATGGGGGGCCATTATTTTTTACACACATGACGGGGCCATACCCAATGAGAAATGGCCCATATTGGCCCTTTTACCATTTTTTACTATGTAAAATGGACTCAGTTTCAATGTTAAAATAATTTAACATTGAAGCCTATGGACACGATGGACCCGATTTCTCCATAGGCTTCAATGTTAAAATAATTTAACATTGAAGCCTATGGAGAAATCGGGTACATCGCGTCGGTCGCGTCGTGTGCGTTTTGGTATGCACCTGACGCGACCGACACAATTTTTTCCGACACGACCACCACGATAGAAATCGTGGTGGCCGTGCTAGGAAACAAGTACCCTTTTTTTTGTGATGAGTGATAATAGAGGTAAACATGGAACACCTTTGTTGAGAATTAGGAATAGACTTCAGACATTCACACAAGTATACTTCTTTGTATTGAGTTTATAAGGACATCTAAAGTTTTGTTGTTTGAAATAACAGGTATGGTTCATTTTATTTTAGATTTCAAAATGAAGGTACAGTATAAATGCCCTACCTTTAATGCAGAGGCAAAACTCTGGGAGGCAATGGAGTCATCTGCCGCCGGGCTCCTGCTTCAATGGGGCACCACTCCTCCCCTTCTAGTTTAAATCAGTTAACTGAAAACCATCAATATCACTTTTGTAGATGAGTTCTGAAATATATGTGTTCTCTCTCTCCCATTCTCTATCTATATTTAAGAATATGCTCACAGATTCCAAACGTATTGGAGTATATTTAAGAATATATATAGTAGTTGGACGGTGCGGCACTCTGGGTTGAAAAAAACTAAGCTGTACACCAATCTTTGTGCAACGTTTCAATGACTTTATTTGGTCATTTTCGTCAGGCATAGAGAAGGAACATTGCTTACATGCATTTATACACCAGCGTGCAAATCAAATCCGGCGTGGTCAGAGACGCCGGAGTGTGACGTCAGCCCCGTCAGGAGCTGCGTATTACCATCACCATGGTTACAAAACAACAATACAATACAAAATGACAGATGCAAACATCAAACAGGTAAATGCACCAATGATAAATATACTATACTAAGTATGAACGGAGGTGGTACTCCCCCTATTACAAATATAAATATTGCAAAACGATGTCAAATTCTGAATGGAAATAGCAGCAACGCGGAATAGCAAAAAAGAAGAATATCCAAGCGATTGGTTGCACCATCGAGCTTCAACTGGTAAGGAAGAAAACAGCAATCAACCAACCAGGTAATCACAAAAAGTAATCACAAAAAATAAATAATAAAATCAAATAACAAGAAACAATGCGTAACTGTCATATCTAAATTCAATTTATTTTCTGCTCAAGCATGAGATCCCCAGATGCTCGTTCAGACCACGTGGTGAAATTGTATCCAACCTGTGGATCCAACGGGTCTCACATTTTAAAAGGAGTAATCCCCTATTCCCCCCACGCAGATTTAAAGGAATATGGAATATATATATATATATTTTGGTACTTGTTTCCTAGCACGGCGCCCATCATATGCCATCGCATACCACTAATTAAGGTATGTGATGGGATGCAATGGGACCTGATTTTCTGGTCCTAAGACCCAAACTTTACAATTTTAATATAAAGTCGCATCACATGCCATTACAATGGCATGCGGTGCAATTTTTAATTGTACAGGCGATGCGACCAAAACAATGACATACTGTAAGATGAAAATCATGGGCGCCGTGCTAGGAAACAAGTTCTTTTTTTTATTATTATTATTGTTATTATTTAAGGGTGTGTGTGGGGGGGCACCAATATAAATCTTGCCTCCGGGCAACTGGGCAAACTTACGCCACTGCTTTAATGTATCCTTCACATAGGAATGATGATGTATAAGCCAGTATATTATGGAATAGAGAGCTTTTTATATATGGTATATACAGTGAATGCTTTTGTTGAGAATTCCAAACAGTGCCTATCTAGATCATTGTGTACATGCAACATGATGAATACTATGTTTTGGAAACACTGGTGAAATGTACTAAACCTTACCTGCCCCAACATACCGCACAGATAAACTGCAAAGATTTTCAAATGTTTTGGCTTCTTTGCTTTGTGTAATTGTTTGTGAACTCAATCTGGTGACAAATAAAAAGAAATAACTGCAATATTTTTCAGCATCTCTAATATTTAATGCAATGTATAATGTAATTTCCAGCTTATTATTTGTTTTGGTACTTGTTTCCTAGCACGGCCACAATCGTATGGATCGTGTACCTTTAAGTTAAGGTACACGATCCATACGATGGACACGATTTCCTTTGAAATCAGGTCCATTTTGCCGGCTAGGACACAATATCGGGGGCATCGCGTCGGTCGGGACCATTAACATAGGTCCCGACGCGACCGACGCTATGCCCCCGATATTTCCATAGGCTTCAATGTTAAAAAATATTTTAACATTGAAATCGTGTCGGGAAAGGTAAAATATCGGGGGCATCGCGTCGGTCGGGACCATTAACATTGGTCGCGACGCGATGCCCCCGATTTTTCCATAGGCTTCAATGTTAAAATATTTTTTAACATTGAAATAGTGCGAAAATGTGAAAAATGTGAAATGGGCCAATATGACCCATTTCACATTATAGATGTCCCCGTCGTCACCCCACGATAGACGCCAACCCGAAGCATGGCGAGCGCAGCGAGCCCGTGAGGGGCGGCGGTGCGCGTCCTCCGACCTTTTCATTCCCCTACTATCCACGTCGGCGTGGAGTTGAGAATAGAATAGTGTGGCGAGCGCAGTGAGCCACCGAGCCCGAAGCGAGGCGAGCGCAGCGAGCCCCGCGAGGGGACGCGTATAACTTCACAGGTATACGCGTCCCCTCGCCGCGCTTCGGGCTCGATGGCTCGCTGCACTCGCCACACTATTCTATTCTCAACTCCACGCCGACGTGGATAGTAGGGGAATGAAAAGGTCGTAGGACACGCACCGCCGCCCCTCGCGGGCTCGCTGCGCTCGCCACGCTTCGGGTTGGCGTCTATCATGGGGTGGGGTGTACGCCGTAAAATTTGGGGGGGTTGGGAATATTTTACATTGAATCCAATGTAAAATCGGGTCCCAGGGACCCGATTTACATTTCATTAAAAAAAAAAATCGGGTGGAAAATCGGTCGGTCGCGTCGATCGCATCGCGACCACCCCGATGTAAATCGGTGTGGCCGTGCTAGGAAACAAGTACCTTTGTTTTTCTTAGACACAAAATAGCATAGTGTTATATATGTGTTTATATATGTTTTTATTGGAACACCAAGAGAATGGATTATTACAGTATATTATTATGTAGTAATACAGTAATGATGCTAAATATAAAATTTTAAAACCGTCTCCTAGAACTTCTCACTGTCACCACCAACGTAGGTAGAACAAAATGGCGGGTACACAGTGCAAACAACTTCCTCTATGGATGAAAAAATGAGGGTGAAGACGGAGAGGTGGTACCACTGCAAGTGTCCAATATTATAATTGGATCGGAGGATCTCCAGATATCACACGTGTATAATACCACTGAGTTTATTTCAGCGAAACATGGATCTTTCGTATTTGATTTAAGGTGAGTGTAGTTACATCCCGCTCAAAACATTTGGGTGTTTTATTCCACTTGTCCTGTGTGGTCTCTATCTAATAAATATTAAAGACTTGGAAAAGTTTCTCCTAAAATAGTTGTGTCGTAGGACGTGTAGCCTCAACCCAAATCTGCAGAATCGATTTTCAGGGAACTGCACTTATGATTAGCAGTAGTCTTTTATAGCCTTTCGCCACACGCTGACCTTCCTAAAAGACACCAAATAGTACCCATAGTACCCTGCTAGTGTGAAATCCTGCCTTGAGAATCAAACTGTGTAACATGCGAATAGATGTGTATGGCTTGTGAAGACTTCGCAGCTGTGTGAATATTCCCAAAACTATTCGTAAGCCTCTCACTGTCAAAATATTTCCCCACAGGTCTCCACTGTTCACAGGCTCTGAGTAGCTCTGGACTTACTAATAGTATCAGCCTGATCGCGGCCAGAGCTGACGTCACACACTCTCCCCTAAGATGCTTGGGCACGCTTGCATTTTTTTAGGCACGACTGCAATTTTTTCAAAATGCCCATTAAAAAGGCCGACTTCCTGTCAATCACACTGCAAACGGCTTGTGAACAAAAAAACTCTGCAACCAATCTCGTAGAAACCGTAAAATAGCAGCATGGTTATAATTTAAGTCAAATGTTTTATTTAACTTTTGTAATTCATTAACATAAGTATAAAACAGGATGGTGCTGAGTTGGGGTGGGGGTAGGGTGATCGCACTTGTGGGTGGGCGTCCCATGGACCAGTGGCGTCCTGCAGATCTCACTTAGTGTCTTCTGCGGGTGCTGGTATGTTGTAGCCCTCCCTAGTGGAAGCAACCTGATTATGGATGGGGGCAAGCAGAACCTCTGTGTTGTGGCAATGCACGGGGTCCGCTTGGTTGGTGGGGTGGGATGGTGCTGGGATAGATGGCTTTGGGATAGTGGTGGGTGCCTAAGATGGGGGTCACAGGCAGAAGTCCTTGATCATAGGGTCACTCTCTGGTGGTCAAGGCAAATGATGGTTGGAACAACTGCCGGCTACACCGTGGGAAGTGCGGACTCCGGTGAAGACAGAGGAGCAGCACGGAGAAGATCATCAGCACCTGCCAGGTATCGGGTAAGTGTATCGGTGCACCACCGGAGGGTAAGGACGCCAGCCTCCGGTACCATCTGATGAAAGACTTTCAGTTCATGCCATTAGACCATGTACCGCCACTACGGAGAGGCGGAGATAGGCATAGACTGCTGCTGCAAAAGGAGAATCTTTGGATTTACAAATTAAAGACCCTTTCTCCATCGGGGTTGAATGAGGAATTCACCATGTCCCCATTTATTTAGGCCTATTTACAAACCAGTGTCCTCGTTATATCTGATTTTTGAGACACCCCCCTGCATTTAGTGTATTTGACACCTTTTTTGGCTTATACTAAGTTGCAGAGAATTTTTTGATTTTTTTGTCTTTACATTTACTATTATTATTTATATTTATATTTTTTCTATCATTATTCTTTTGTGCTATTTTCTTTCATCTTTTTATTTAATTTTTTCACCCATGTTTGTGTATTTTTGTGTATTGTTGTATTTATCATAGGCCTGCAGGCCGGTTAATGGTCACCAGTCCATTGATTTAGCCCCATGTATATACTATTGTTATGCATCACACGCTGGCTCTCAGCGCGATGCACTATTAGTTCACTTCCACATTGGTGGGCAGTGTCGTGCGTTCCACGCCGCTGGTCAGACGTATGTAGTCACTGTATCTGTACTCCCATCCGTTGCTCATACCCCGGCTGGCGCGCTGACGTCATTTGTGTCAAACAGATAACGCAGCGTGTCAAAGACACAGAGCGTGATCCCTGGCGCAGTTACGGAAGATCCTTATATGGACTTCCGTTGGGAGACTGACGGCCGTGACCAGCTTGCAGGTAATGATTTATGATACTATTCAGGTGTTTTTCATTTGTTGTTTGGGGCTGATCTTTATTGTATAGCCCTATATATAGCCAGACTGTGTCATTTGTTAGTTGAGCAGTCCAGGATGAAGGTGCTATGTACACCAAAACGGTATCGTTGACTGTATTCATTTTCTATAGGGAAAAAGATGTGAGGATAACCAGCGCTAATTGAAGAACTTGCTTGTGAACTGGATGTATTTGAGACAGGTGAGATTCCTTAGTGGGTCAGTGGAACCACACTTACTTTTTAATCCTGTCTCGAGTTCACAAAGCAGTTTCTTTAATTTCCAATAGTGAGGATGCTTCTTCAGCTTCCAAGACAAACACTTACTTTAAAGTACTTTCCCGAGTGCACCAAAAGGTATCTTTAAAACTCCTCTCTCATATATCACAGTGTAATATGGACGTGAGTAAACTTACATTGGTATTCAGTCTCGCGTGTCCATAACAGTTTCTTTAAAGGATTCTCCAGAGACCCAGGTAGGTGCACACGATTTATTCACAAACACAGAAATATAAAAAACAGGAAAATCGGGGTGTCAGTTCTCCGTCCACCGGCGCTGCAGACGCTGAAGTGGAAGGTTCTTTGTATGTCCCGGTCTCCGTGTTGGATGCTGGTGGATGGTAAACCAGCCTGCACAGCACTCCCGTCAACGCGTTTCGGATTACTCCTTTATCAAGACGTGCTGCTCTCTTTCTTTCACCGGAATTTAAACCTGGAGGGCTGGTCACGTGATCTTTATTTCACCAATCACTTGCAATGCCCTAGAATTATCTTACCCGGCTCTTAATCAATTACTACTACAACAGTGACTATCTATACACAATCAAAATAAATAATCAGCATTAATGTTGTACAAATATTAAGAACATAATAGATATAACAGTAAAATATTTAATTAGCGGGCTAAAAACAATTAGCGGGCTAAAAACTCTCGGATTTAATACAGAGTATACCATAAAATATGGGCAATGGGCAATGTATGGGCTTGAAGGGCAACTGCCCTTCAAGCCCATACATTAAGATGGCCCTGTCCAGCTCGCCTGCCATTCGGACCATTGCATTATTAATATTGAGTTTTTACAACTGCAACTTTTTTTCAGAAGTTGAATCCCCACATAATCATTTGATTATCTAATTAATCTGGAGTTGACGGTCCTATTTTGGAATGTGTTCCCTCTGTGTATAGCCACGCGTGACGGCGATGTGTCATTCTGCGCGTCACTATCGCCCACAGGGAAAGCCAGTGCTTGCACAATAAAAATGTTTCTGGCTCAAAATTAGAATATTCTTATGTATTTCCACCTGCTGAAAAATCACCATAAAAATGACCGATTAGCTCTTGCTTTGGAGATACAGTGACGTTAATGGCTTGATCCAACTGAATGGAGGCTATTCATAGACTCCTCCAAGCGTAGTTTGAAAGCTGTATTACTTCACAATGGCAACGTCTTCCTTCTATTCCTGATGGTAATGCAGTTCGCATGAAGGAGACTTATGCAAACATTACAGCCCTCCTCGACTCAATTAAATATGCTAAACACAAGGGAAAAATCTGTGGCGATCTAATAGTCATTGCTGGCAATTCAACCACCAGCCCCAGGCTAGACGAGGGGTGCCACATCTGTAATATGGAACCCTGTGGGACACCACATGGAAGTGGCACTGGTGATGATGAATACACTCCAGATAAAACTCTCTGACCTACCATTGAGAAATGATTTGAACCAGAACTGTGCCGTCCAATCTACAGAAATATTTCAGGCACTGAATTAGAATATCATGGTCCACGGTATCAAAAGCTGCTGAGAGATCCAGAAGGATTAAGATTGAGCGGTCCCCTCTGTTTCTTGCCATCAGAAGATCATTGAGCACATATACCAGGGCTGTTTCAGTGCTGTGTCTTCTCCTGAATCCTGACTAGAATGGATCATAAATATCATGGGCTGACAGGCAGAATACTAGTTGAGTTGCTACCACTTTCTCAATAACCTTTCCTAGAAAAGAAAGGTTTGATTGATATTCTCCAGTATGTTTCATTAGTTTTTATCCTCTACCACAGTGCTTGTCAACCTCGGTCCTCAGGACCCCACAACAGTTCACGTTTTCCAGGTCTCCACACAGAATCACAAGTGAAGTAATTAGCCCCATCTGTGGATCTTTTAAAATGTGTCATTGAATAATGAGTACACCTGTGCACCTGCAGGGTGACCTGGAAAATGTAAACTGTTGGGGGGTCCTGAGGACCGAGGTTGAGAACCACTGCTCTACCATGTTTGACTTTCTCCACTGTCTTTCAGGTCTACTACCCCTTTTCTTGAGTTCACTAACACTGTTGTCAAACCAAGGGGCTTGACAGCATGGTGTACGGGGTATTATACGCACAGGGGCTATAATATCCATTGCAGCTCTCACATCCCTGTTATAGTAACAGACTAGGAACAAGGATCTTCACAGGTCCCCATTACTGCAGAGAGATTTAGGTTTGCTGCAAGGGCCTGGGGAGTCATACCCCTCCTTAGGCGATATCTGGTCAGAAGTAATGACCTGTGTAAGGCCCAGAACATTCATTGTACACAGGAGGTCTTGACCAAGACATGAGAGCTCATCATCAACCCATGCATTGAAATCAACAAGGATCAGCCATCTTTGGTGCTTCAGAACTAGTCCAACAACAAGATTTGCAAATTCTTGTAGAAATATCTTTCCATCTCCAGGTGGGCGGTAGATGAGAAATACTCTGAAACCTAATTCTGATCACAGGGCTTTGCCTATAAACAAAAGGCAAAGCTCCACTCAGAATGAACCCTCAGCACACAGCATTGCTGGTTTACCATGATGTGTGCTGAGCTATCATGCTCAGCAAGAGACCCTGGTCACCCCGTGTGTACAGGACAGGCACTACCCGCTCAGCACTGCCTGCAAAGCAGGTAGGCGCCAGCCCTGAGAGGCGCTCCGAGTCCCGGCCGCCAACTTCCCCTGACGCTGCCGGGTGCCGCAGCCGGCACCTGTCATATATGAATATATGACAGGCAGCGCCGGCAGCGAGATGGAGAGGCAGCTGAGAAATGAGGGGCAGCAGCCGGTTAACCAGGAGCAGAAGCGGCGGTAACAGTGATAGCGGGACCAGGAGAGCCAGGCAGCGGGAGCACGAGCATCAACAGTGTAAAGAGCGGCAGTGAGTATACCTCTCCTCCACCCACTAAAGCCTGCTATATGATTATAAATTGTTCCTCTCTCCCACCACCCCCGAGTGGCACCAAATACCTGCTCCACTCCTCACGGTTCCTGTCCTGTCATGGGCACAGTAATCCACTAGCTGCCTGGTGGACTGAGTACCGATCTTTTTAGGAAAAAAAAAAAGTATATATACAAGGGGCACTTACAGTTAGCTATATATATATATATATATATATATATATATATATATATATATACACTTCCAATAATAGAGGCACACAAACACTTTTCAGCAGTTGAATAAAATAAGTGTATTAGGGGATAGCAGCACTACCAAGCACTTTTGGGGTTACCACCCCGTCTTCAGGATAACAGCCCTTCTAAGGCTGTTGATCACTTGTACCTTAGAAGGGCTATTATAAAGCGCTTGATAGTGCTGCTATGTCCTAATACACTTATGTTATTCAACTGCTGAAAAGTGTCTGTGTGCCTCTATTATTGGAAGTTTGTTTATCTTGGAGAGGGCACCAGACCACATTGTATGGAGTACTGGAGTGCTGGCATAAAAAGAGTATTTCTACAAGGGGCACTTAAAGTTAGCTATACTTTATACAGTATATATATAGATAGCTCAATATAGATTTGCCCATAGGTGACACACCCTTTGGTTTAAACACGACACGTCCCTTCAATGGTGCGCGATGGTGCGCTCGGTGCATTTTGCTACCATCTAAAATCTCCAGTCGCCATTGCTATCAGAGCTTGTGGTCCGGCAGCTACAGTTATTGATTGGCTGTTGGACCGAGAGCTCCGATTGGCTCATGAGCTGGCACCATATTTGAAAATCAATTCCACGCCTATGCAGGCTCTGCTGGGCTCAGGGCTAGGCTGGACTGGATTACACAGCAGTACTGGGGGCATACTGCGATGGGCACTACTGGGCCATTGCTTAAGGGGCACTACTGGTGACATTATGTGTATAAGCAGGAGTACTTGGGGCATTGCATATAGCATAATGTGTAAGGTGCATCACAATGTGTGGCATAATTTGTAATTGACATTACTGTGAAGCATAATGTGGAATGGGCATTACGGCATGTGGCATAATGTGTAATAACGGTGTTATGTGGCCATGCCCCTACAATTTTTTTTGCGCACGCCTTCGGCGAATTGGGAGTACTATTGTGTGCCCCTTCCTTGTGAGACCACACATCTTTTTTTTCTGGTGTGCTCTTTTTTGGTGGCCCTTTGTAAAGTATGAGGGGGCGCAAATTTAAAGTTTGCAGGAGGGCGCCAAACACCCTAGCACCGGCCCTGCGTGTGTACGGGGCTTTATTGTATAATTCTAATAGGGTGGGTGTTTTTCTAATCATTTATAATAAGAGCCTGAGATTTGTGGTTTCTTTTTTAAGGCTGTGTACCTGTTAACTCCAGAGGTTCCTAGAGTCTGTTTGAGGGTGGGAGGATCTTTTATTTGGGAGTACTCTAATAATACTGGGATGCTGTCTGTGTTATTATATTGCAAAGCATAATAGTATATGGTTCAATACTACAAAAAAAAAACAATTTACACTGAACTGGTAAATAATCTGTGAAACTGTTCTTCATCTCATAAAAAATCATAATGATCGATCATTAACTAGAAAAAGTATGCTGATAAGGTTTACAGCAAGCGTTATTGCTGCTACTTTTACATGTCATATACACAGGGGGAAATTTACTAAGAAGGCTGATTACGGCCGATCCAGTGAAAAAATGGGTATGATAGGAGTTGGCCTGAAAATACGAATGGAGAATACCCCAAATTTACAAAGCTGCTGTATTCTCTGGTTTCGTATTTACAGTTGGTGAAGTGAAGTGCAGAGATGTCCTGGGTTTCAGCCCAAGCTGGGAGTCCCCTGGAGGGGGGGGAGGCAACTCCCCCAGGGACCCGGCTCGGGCTGACCAGCCACTGTGTTAATGCTTTGGTCGGGGAACCTTATGTAAAAATTGTCTCCCGGTTGTGGCATGACACCACTGGCTGTTTGAGATTGGTGCTGGTTTACAAAATATGGGGACCCCTATTCCAATTGTCCCCCATCTTCTGAAGACCAGGAGTGGGCCATGAATTTGGTGCTGGTTATAGAAATACAGGGGGACCCCATGTTTATCTTGTCTAGATAGCCACACTTTCAAGCTCTTAGGGGAAATTTACTAAGATGTATAATCTACTTTACATGTGATGTTGCTATTGGGGTAGGTCTGCATGGACAGATGTTGCACTGACTGAGACATCTCCGATGAAAGGGACATTGCAGTTACCTAGGGTGCCACATTCCTGCTGTCATACATTCCTTATGCTAGCAGCTTATACAGGAGGCTTCCCTAGTGCTGTGGTCAGCAGGGACTGTAATGGTCTACATCAGGGGTGGGGAACCTCTGGCCCGCGGGCCGTAAACGGCCCTGTAGCCAGGTTGTGAGGCCCACCCGATCGTCTGTACCGGAGATGAGGAAGGGACTGGGAGTCTCGCATGAGGTGGTGTCAGTGTGATGCGGGCGGGTGCGCAATCACGCGATAGCCATCCAGCAGCACTGCAGCAGCAGCCAGGCGCCGGCTGCCGTTACTGATCAGCAGCCGAAGGGGAGATACTTGTAAAGGTGATAATGTTGGTCCAGCCCCCGGAAGCATTTCCAACATTACAAATGGCCTTTCTATAGAAAAAAGGTTCCCCACCCCTCGTCTACATGATTGGACTTGTAGTTCCTCGGGTGCAGCAGTGTCACTGGTTATACAGAGTGCACATACCATATTGTGTGCAGTTCTCCTAGTAATATACAGCATATTAACCACAACTGACGTGGCAACAAGCATGTGACCCCTGGTAACAAACATGTAACTCCTGACATTGAGCAAGAAACCGATGGCAACGAACATGAAACCACTGGCAATAAGCAAATAACCCTGGCAACAAGCATGTAACCCCTGGCATGGAGCATGTAGGAAAGCTGCACTTATGTGTCATATTATGTAATGAACAATATGGTGTATGGCAAAATATGTAATGGTAATTACAGTGGGCGTAATCCTGGTGCAGTGCATTCAAGGGGCAGTAGCTGGCGCAGAGTGATAGGGGCCCCCACAAGTTTGATGTCCATGGCCCCCACCAGAGGCGGAACTAGCATTGGTGCAGCAGGTGCTGTGCACAGGGGCGCTACGGACTATGGGCACTGTTGCCCCCTCCTCTTCCTGTCACCCACTGTTCTTTCCTTTCACACTCCCGCTGCTTTTTTGCATATTGTGAATTTAGGTTGGGGTGGAGGAGGGGGCCCAAATTATATTTTTGCACCTGGGCTCACCACCCAGAAGTTCTGCCACCACCTACCATAATCCATCCCTGGAAGCACATCAGTAGAGAGTGCTGATCCTTATAGTGCCACATGGGAGGCTCTTGGGCAGTGTTCCCTCTAAGCTGTGCGCACGTGCGCGCGCACACACCTTGACGAGCATGCGCACAGACATTACAACTGAGCGCACAAAGCAGCAGTGGTCCTTTTTGCAGTTGTGGACTCAATTAATGTGTGTTTCACCCATTAACTACATTGTGTACTCTATTTTGAATGTTTAAATGTTTAATATCATTTTGAAGTAAAGTTAACACATATGCTGAACGTCATTTTCCAGTTATATATAAGTGACGCACAAAAATGTAAATTTCATTCCAAAGTTGCACAGCCAAAATCTTTAGCCGCACACAGCCTTCGTAAAATTAGAGGGAACATTGCTCTTGGGGTACCTACTGGTAAACTTAAAAAAATATATACATATAACACAGTGAGATGTAGTGGCAAGTTCTACTTTAAAATCACAACATGAACACTATGAGGGGGACACTATTAGATCAAACCTGTCACGCTGACATATTAATAACATTTACATCTTCAAATTGTCACCTCCTCAGTTTTCTGGCTTTTAGCAGCATCTACGACATGTTAACTCTGAAAACTCTTTTCCAAGCCACAATATATCACTGGGGGTAACACACCAAGCAAAAAAAAAAGGAAAAGACAGATTTATAAAATGCCTGACTGGAAGCCCAAATGACAATGTATAAAGAAATGAGGGTACTTGTGTATTTTGGCGGCGTCCATCGCATCGCATACCATAAGGCATACGATTAGGGATGCCAATCCCGGGGCATTTTTTCAATCCCGGGATTGAAAAATGCTCAATCCCGGGATTCCCGGGATCCCGGGATTGGCTTCCCTAATAATAAAAAACACCCTGGTAGCCTGGTCCCTGGTGCAGCCGGGAGCTGGGTTGCTGAATGGGCGGGTAGGAAGTCTCATAAGGCGGGGTGGCAGGGAGTGCTGGGTGGGAGGGCTTGGTGGCAGGGAGCGCTGGGTGGGCGGGCTTGGTGGCAGGGAGTGCTGGGTGGGAGGGCTTGGTGGCAGGGAGCGCTGGGTGGGCGTCCGTGAGCGCTGGGTGGGCGGGCGGGAGGGTGGCCGGCCGTGAGCGCTGGGTGGGCGGGCGGGTGGGGTGGCCGTCCGTGAGCGCTGGGTGGGCGGGCGGGTGGGTGGCCGGCCGTGATCGCTGGGTGGGCGGGCGGGTGGGTGGCCGGCCGTGAGCGCTGGGTGGGCGGCCGGCCGTGAGCGCTGGGTGGGCGGGCGGCCGTGAGCGCTGGGAGGGCGGGCGGGTGTGTGGCCGGCCGAGAGCGCTAGGCGGGCGGGTGGGTGGCCGAGGCGGATGTGCCCTGCGCAGCGTGACCTCGCAGCGTGACCTCGTCACGCTAAGCACTGCGGGGTATGGGAGAAGCCGGGCAGCGTCTGAGTGCTCAGACGCTGCCCGACATTAAACTGCGCATGCGCAGTTTAATCCCGAAATCCCGGGATTGGAAATTCCAATCCCGGGATTGAAATCCCGGCGTTTTGGGGGCCAAATCCCGGGATCCCGCCGATCCCGATCCCGGGATTGGCCACCCTACATACGATGGTATGCGATGCGACGCGATATTGTACAATGCCATACAATTTTTAAATTGTATGACATTGTATATGCCATACAATGCCATACAATGCGATGCGATGCAACATTGTATAAGCACCCTGATGGGTGCTTACAATGTTAAATGCACCCCCACGCCACCCCCCCACTATAAACGTGAACCCGAAGTGTGGCGAGCGCAGCGAGCCCGCGAGGGGTGGCGGTACGCGTCCTCCGACCTTTTCATACCCCCACTATCCACGTCGGCGTGGAGTTGAGAATAGAAAGTGTGGCGAGCGCAGCGAGCCCCGCGAGGGGACGCGGATACCTTAACCCAAGAGCTGTCCTTTGCCATAATTATTGCATATGTTACAGCATATGCAATACTTATGTATGCGGTAGCCGGCGATAGGGGGCGCAGATGTTAGAGCATCCCCCCCCATCTCATTCATCTCATTGTAAGGGGATCCGCGTGGGAAAAAATCGTTCGATGGACACTCACCTTCAAATGATTTTTCCACCCTTCGGTATGAAAAGTAAATCTATACTTACCGATGTGGGGGAGGCAGTCGGGAGATCCCCTTTCACGCAGCAGTGAATAGACGCTGTCTATTCCCTGGGAGATAGAGGGATCACAGAGCGATGGGAATTCCTCGACAGCATCAGCAAACGTGGAGGCGTGACTCACGGGTGCATCTTCCAAGAAGTAATGCCTCCTTTGCAGAGGTCAAATCCTCTGCATCACAAGTCCTGAATCACTCATTTAATATGTCGGGCGGTATGCTTTCAACCTATTCACTGTTATCCTAATATAACACACCGCATACCTCCCAACTATCTTGCTTTCCGTGGGAACGTCCTGCTTTTTGGGGACGTTCCCACGTCCCGTCTGGGGCCTCCAGTGTCCCGTGGCAGGGGGATGGAGTTGAGAGTCCCCCTAGCCTGAAGGGAATAGATGCATCATCATGTTAGGCCATGCCCACTTTTCCCGATTACCCAGCCCCAAATGTTGGGAGGTATGACACCCAACTGCAAATTATTGCAACGGAACACACCATTTATACACCATTTAAGTTATTTACATAACTTGTGTGTGATTGTATAATGAGCACAAATACCGTCCTTATCACAGATGTAGCGTTCCATTCTGTACAAAGATAAAACAGGTTATTTCATATTACTGTAGTTTATTATCTCTCCATACACTAGCCCAGCCGTTCTCAAACTGTGTGCTGTGAAACCCCAGGGTGCCTCGGGGCACATGCAGGGCCTGGGTGCCTAGGATTGGTGGTCCAGGACCAATTCAATTTTTTGATGGACAATGTAAGAGGCTAAACCAATGCTTGTGGCTGCCAATCATAAAATATGTAGGCAAATGTAAGCAAATCTTGTCCCTCATCACATAGTGGAACCTAAGGATAAGTTTTTTTAATTTAACATTTTTTTCTAAATTTATCAACAAGAAATTTTGGACTAAGGGTGCCGTGAAACGAATTCTGATACTCTGAGGCGCTGTGATTCAAAAAAGTTTGGGAACCAGTGCACTATCACGTTAGCATGATCTCCACATGACATATAGAGAAAAGCAGCATAGAATGCCTGAAAGTGTTTGTACAGTATATCACCTGCTCCTCTACAGCTCATTTTCTGCATCTCCTACAACAATTATCGGTTAGCAGCTCAGGTCGTATTCATATTCAGTATATCCCCCTCCTTCCTTACCCTCTATCTTCCCCCTCCCTGCTGCAGCATATGTTTGTGGGTAAACAAAGCTCGGGAAACATAAATGAGGAAGAACAGTGCCATAGAGACAGAGCAAGAACACACAAAGCCTGAATCACCCGAAGTGTACACACACACAGAGCCAGATCAAAGGCAGCTGAGACAGCAATGCGGCACAAGTGACCCTAGCAGAAGGATCGGACCCACAAGAGAATTGCACTGACATCAAACACTTCTACCAGAAAGTCACCCAAGGACACACAGGTGGGCAATGTTTTTGATTGATATAAAAAACCTTTAATATAGTATACCACTAGGTTAATATCTTATCTATCTTTCTATCTCTTAATAACCAGTGTAAAATATGTTTTTATTTCAGTGTTAATGATTTTTTTTTTCTTCTGCTCACAGTTGTGGAATTGACATATAAAACACATATTTCGGTATTTATTGGGGATTTTAATAGACAAATGAACATCCATGTTTAGGGGGAAGAGGTTTAGTTATACTATTATTTATGACCAATTATTTATATAGCGCATACATATTCCCCAGCGCTTTACAGAGAATATATGTATGTATGTGCTGATGGGGTAGTAGCTTGAGTATGTGTGTAATCATAGATAAAATACAGTAAAGCCCCCCTACATCTTCCATATATTTGAGTAATATTGGATATTAAACATGTTTTAAAATCCCAATCAGTGATTTTTAATAAGCTACATTTCTTCGATCCTCTGATGGATGGTCGATCATTGAAGGCAGGTGGTCAGCTCACCAGTACGGCGCTTTAGAGTGGGTCGGTGGATCAGGGGATAGCGGCAGCTGATGTATGGGGGCCTCTAGGGTGTGTGCATGCAAAGAAACATGCATTAAGCAGCGGAACACTTGTGGGTGTTCAATCCTGTTTCAAAATACAAACTGAGGGTGATCTGCGGCTGCTTATGTTTGGCTGAATGCATCTAAATCATATTTTTGTTACTATAAAGTAGCATCAGCGATCATTTTGCTTTAATATGGCGATGGTTGAAATTAACAAAAGTTACAAAACATAGTTGTGTTTTATCCTTTGCGGGGGAAGGTAATGAATGTGTGGATTGAATTCTTTCATTTTCTCTTTTCGACATGTTTCAATTTCCTTTTACATGATAAATGTGTTTATTATTAGCAACTTTTTCCTGGCATGTATTGCATTGTGTATGGATTGTGTACTATGGGGGTGATTCAGTCCTGATTGCTGCTGAGCGAATTAGCAGCGTCCAGTGATCCGGTAGACACCGCCCTTCTATAGTCAAATCCTGCCTTGTACATTAATGTGCTTGCTGTGGTAATAGAGTTGTAGGGCTAGCGTAGAATTCGTAGCCGAGCAAAAATGTCCAAAATCCTTAATTACAGGCTCATTATCAAATGATTTTTCCACTGGGCACCAGGCACCAGGCACCAGTCACCAGTCATCACAAGCCAGGAGTAGCCAGTATCTGCAATGAACGGCGGTCGGGATCCCGGCGTTCAGAATCCCGACCGCCGAAATCCCGACAGTTTCTCCCTCAGTTGGTGTCCACGACACCCCTAGAGGGAGAATAAATTAGCGTGCCGAGCGTAGCGAGGCACCGGGCCCGCTGCGTGGCAAACGCAGCGTGCCCGCAAGGAGGGGCGATCCACGTCCCCCCCTTGTCGGGATTTCGGCGGTCGTGATTTTGAACGCCGGAATCCCGACCGCCGGGATTTCATACTGAATCCGAATAAAGGCATATCTGGCCTAGTGCTGACATCATAACCCCTCCCCTAACAGGCCTTAGCATGCCTAGCCACCCACAGATGCCTACTTCCTGTCAATCCCAATTGCGAAGGAAACAAGTAGCAGGATTTCTTCGCTAGTAGTCGTCACGTATATGTGTACCACGAGCCAAATACATGTGCAGTGTATCGATAATCGAGGTCTGGAGCAGGCCCTATATTTTCAGCATTCAATACTATCACTGAGAAGTGACATCTTCAGGCGCATATACTACCAGTCCTTTCTGCCATGCGTAAAGCAAGTGCAATATGTGTCTTGTGTGGATTCAGTATTGAATCCCGGCGGTCGGGATCCCGGCGTTCAGAATCCCGACGCCGGAATCCCGACAGCCGAAATGCCGACAAGGGGGGGACGTGGATCGCCCCCCCTTGCGGGCGCGCTGCGCTCGCCACGCAGCGGGCCCGGTGCCTCGCTACGCTCGGCACGCTATTTTATTCTCCCTCCAGGGGTGTCGTGGACACCCCAGGAGGGAGAAAGTGTCGGCATTTCGGCGGTCGGGATTCCGGCGTCGGGATTCTGAACGCCGGGATCCCGACCGCCGGGATCTTAACTGCATCCCGTCTTGTGTATGTGGCCAGCTCTGCAAGCTACAGAGTATAATGGGTCTTTTTGTGGAGAACATTTAGTGGTAGTGACACAGAGGCAAATTCCATCCACGCAGCATGAGCCCAATAATCACAATTACGTTTTCCTATAAACATTTATTTTATTTTTGAAAAACTAATTGTCATATTTACCATCTAGCCATGAAGTTTGGGATCATTATAATGTGCATTCATTACTATATAATGTTGTACTTTATCTGTTCATTGTATTGTCAGTTTTTTTTATGGTTTAGGTCAGACTATGCAACATATGTTTTATACCGTGTTGGTCTCTCCAGTGATTGGTTTCCTCTTCTATCTATATATCCCATAGGCTTGTTCAGCATGGCCATGTCACCTGAGGCATTCCAGGAAGTAGAGACAACAACTTGCCTCTTGAGTGGTGCCAGCGCACTCGCCTCCCGTGTAAGCCGGGCATCTTTAGCTGTACTTTTCTTCATTCGCTTTGGTATTTTACTGATTGGATGTCGCACAATCTGGCAGGATGAAGAGAAAGACTTTATTTGCAATTCGTCAAAGCTACTTTGTAAACCAAGTTGCTTTGACGAGTTCTCCCCTATTTCCTCATTCAACCTTTTCTCTTTGCAAATGGTGGCATTGCTTACACATTCTCTGTGTGTGGCCTGTTTCAGCCGTTCAAGCTACCAGGCAAGGGACGGCTGGCTGCAGGCACAGCTCAGAAGAAAGCAGGTTCAAAAGAGACTTCATGTAATCATACTGATGAGCAGGATGTTCATAGAAGGTATCTTCATCTTCACTTTTTATAAAGTTACAGATGGGTTTGTGCACCAAAGGACTGTTCAGTGCCACTCTGCACTATGTGAAAGTCTTGTCTTCTGTACAGATGCAAACCCAACCATTAAGAACACCTTCAGTATGTGCCTGTGTACAGCATCTGCAGCCAGTGCCATCATATGCCTGTGGGAGCTCATAGCCAGCCTGCTACCCATACAACATGTCAGCAGTTCCTCAGCCAGTCCGTCAGCATGTAAGAAGCAGCACTTCTAGAGGATACAATATCTGGATCTTGTTAATCAAGATAATGTACATTTTTGTTTCAGTCACCAAGAAAACCACATTGGTGTCTATTACTTGATGTGAATAGTTGGTCGTTTTTATCCACCCAAACCAACAGGTAGCTACCGTAGTTCATCCCCTCCCAGTAACAGCTGCAGGAGCTGGAGTCTCTAACGGATACAAGGGAATTAGTGATCAAAGGTCGGTATACTTCCCCTTTCTGACATCACCACACAGAGCAATCATTTATGCCTGAGATCTCTGCGGATTTGCACAGACTTTATTCTTATACATTGTGGTAAACAAACTAGCTACATACAAAATACACATTTAACAATGTAATGGTTAATCATGGTGGTCAGAGGATTACATGCAGATCATTGATGAGATGCATGACGGTGGTGAGATTACCGACGGCAGCCTCCCAATGGATTCACCAACCCTCCATTCCTGCAGGTTAACCCTCCCAGTTATTACTTAACCCTAAATTTCCCACTCAGCATCCTAACTGTAACCCTTCCACCCCGCAGTCTAACCCTAGCCCCACTTTAAGTGACTAACCTCCCTCCCCACAGCCTAACCATAAGTCCACCCCTAGTGCTGAAACCAAACACACCGGCTTAACACTAACCTGCTCTGCATACTTACAATACGGATGCCAGCAGTCGGGATTCTGGGGTCAGCATCTCCTTCGCTGGGCAGGGCCGGTGTAAGGCTACTCAGCACCCTAGGCAAAACTTCAACCAACTTCCCCCCCCCCCCCCCCCAAAAAAAAAAAAATCACGTGGTCTCCCCAGCCGCCCTAGGAAGATGGGCAAGTCCCCTGCTTTCCCTGGAGGCCCTCTGCAATTTCCCCTTTGCCACCCACAAAAGAGTACAAGGAGGAGGGTAGCAGCAATGTATTTCTCAAGGGAAAGTATGGCGGTGAGAGGTCTTAAAAGTTCCACAGTCGCCACCTGCATTAAGTACAAGGATCCTCATAGACATCCTTGAATTTTTGATTTGCCGACTTGGTGGCGCCCCCCCCAGATCCTGGCGCCCTAGGCAGATGCCTAAAGCTGCCTAATGGTAGAGCCGGCCCTGTCGCTGGGGTATATTCAATTGTAGTGGGATCCATTTTGACATTCTTTTGTCAGAATGGATCCGACATGGGATATTCAAAACAGATTGCTGAACCCCTTCCAACCTATTCAAGTCTGAAACTGCCATCTTTTCGACAAGACGGCAGTTCTGACAGCTATTGAATATACCCCTGTGTCCGCATTCTGGCTCTGGTCTTCTGGCCACATGTCAGGATTCCAGTACCAGTATTCTAACTGCCAGCATCCCAACAGCCAAGATGTTAACCGCATACCGGTCAGACACTGTTAACCTTAGAGTGACACTTTTCTGATGACCGGTTCTTCTCTGCAATTCAATCACAATATATTCTCATATGTGCACTGCAATGTGGTTCACCTTGAAGAACCTAGAAAATGATATAGTAAGTTCTTGAAGATAAAAATATGAGAAAACCACCAGCAACATTAAAATGATAGTGTTGTAAAATGACACTGAGATTTATTATAGAAGAGCCTGCACTGTTTACAGAACACAAGAGAAACATGCCCTGCAACATACTCTTACCAGACACAAAACAGCAGCTGATCAGCACCTTGTAGATATTTCCCTAAGACTCTGCAGATAACTGGAGGGAGCTGGCATCTGCATGAGGCACAAGGAGACCAAAAGGACATACGGACTATCTGCAATGCACAAGTCCCAGGATGCCAGGAGTACCGCTCACTTATAACTAAGCTGACTTTTGGAAACTGTCCATACATACAATTTGCTAATATATATTCTTATAAGTGACAAATATTGAATTTATATTTTTAGTATTAGCAGCTCGGAACAGAAACTGTAAATACCAGAATGCTAAAATGGTAATATGTACTGTGCATTTGTATTCATAAATAAAATGAATGAGAGATATCCAAAGTAGTCCTGAATGCTACTACCTGTGCCATAGTTACCTAACCTCCTGCATTGCGCAGGAGACTCCCTGAAATTATAGCAATCTCCCTCTCTCCCTGATTAGTCAAGCAATCTCCCTCATTTCACCTAGTCCCCATTATGTAGCTGTTATATTTCTGGGTAAAAAGGAATGACAGATAGATATGTTTATATTGAATCATCAGTCATTTCCCAGCATTGTTGACAAAACACAATGGGGCAGATACATTAACCCCTTCACGACATTGCCTTTTAAGGTAATTTTTTTTTTTTTTTCCTCCTTGCGTTCAAATAAGCGTAACTTTTTTAATTTTCCGGCTATATAGACACATGAGGGCTTTTTTTTTGCGGGACAAGTTGTACTTTGTAATGGTACCATTTACTATACCGTATAATATTCTGGGGAATCAGGAAATAATTCAATGTGGGGTAAAAAAAAAAAAAAACGCCATTGCACAATTTTGCGCTGGTTACGGTTTTTTTGGAGTTCATAGTTCGTTTAAAATGATGGGTTATCTTTATTCTATGGGTCGTTACGATTCTGGTGATACCAAACTTATATAGTTTTCGTTATGTTTTACCACTAAAAAAAAAAATCGCAACTTTTACGGTTTTTCTAATTTGCGTTGCGTCGCCATGTTCTGCGGCTTATAACTTTTTTATTTTTCCACCCACGGACCTGGGTGAGGGCTCATTTTTTGCGGGCTGAAGTGTACTTTTTAATTAATACCATTATGGGATATGGGCGACTTTCTGATCTCTTTTAGTTATTTTTTTTTGGGTACGCGATGCGACCAAAAAACGTAGTTTTGGCGTTGGGGATTATTTTCCGTTTACGCCTTTAACCGTGCGGGAGAACTAATGTTATATTTTAATAGATCGGACTTTTAGGAACACGGCGATACCAAATATGTTTATTTTTTTTATTTTTTATTTATTTTTATTTGGGAAATGGGGAAAGGGGGGTGATTTGAACTTTTAATATTTTTTTATTTTTTTTTTATTTTTAAACTTTATTTTTTTTTTTTTTTTACTTTTACTACAAGGCCCCCTAGTGTACTTGACCACTAGGGGGCGCGATCGCCTGTACTAGGTTCAGCCATAGAGCTCTATGGCTGAACGTAGTGATTTTATGCACTTCCTATTACATCCTGCCTGAGGCAGGATGTAATAGGTATGCATACACGGCCAGCACAGGGGTCTACATTAGACCCCTGGCTACCATGGCAACCGGTCTGCACCCTCCGATCTCGCTGCGGGGGGCCCCGATCGGCGCCGGAGGGGGGCGCCCCCCCTCCGATCAGCTATTTAAGCACTGTGGGCGCTTTGCCCGCGGTGCTTAAAGGGTTAAACGGCCACGATCGGCGAACTCGCCGCTCGTGGCCGTGAGAGCAGGGACCTGGCTGTAATATACAGCCATTACCTGCTCTCTTTCAAGCCAGCTCACTCCGTGAGCTGGCTTGATTCCCCCGCAACCGACATATGACGTATATATACCAGAGAAGAGAGAAACTGAAGATAAAGTGGAGATAAAGTGAAAGAAGATAAAGCACCAGCCAATGTATGTGCTTGAAAATGACACTTGGGAGATAATTGGCTGGTGCTTTATCTCCATCCACTTTTTCTCCACTTTATCTCTAATCCATGTTTAATACAGCTGCCCAAATGATCTCTTTGGCTACATGCATGTCTTGTGGCCATTAATATAGAACCAAATGTAAATCACTATAGATGAACTGGATTCGGTATGAAATCCCGACGGTCAAAATTCCGACAGGGTCAAAATACCAACATTTAAAATCCCGACATCGCATGCGATTTTGTGGGTCATGTGATGCGATGCGATGCCCCAGGGCTGAGAGAGCAGGGAATAAATTACAGTAAAAAATCGCATCGCATCGCATGACTCTTAAATGGCCCACCCGATGCGATTTCCCTACGGAGCCGTACGTAGCAAAACTGGGCGCCGTGATAATACACAAGTACCCATTTTTCCTCTTGCCTATAGCATACCTCCCAACTTGTGAGTGACGGAAAGCAGACATTTTGAAGGCATGGCCTATTGACAAGCGGAGTGGCCTATACTCGCTACTCACAACTACACCACCACCACCCCCCCTGGCACACGGGACCGTCCCCCAAAAATAGGATGGTCCTGCGAACATCGGGACAGTTGAGAGGTATGCTATAGGTCGTAGAGAACCTTCCAACCATTTGCATTCTATCCAGAAACTTTGAAAGTGATACAATTTTTCACAATATGACTCATTTCATTCGTATGAGGTAAGATGTCTATCATAAAGAATGCTTAAAGGTGCCCATCCACTATTCCAATTTGGGCCCTTTTTTATCTGATATCGAATGACTTGGCCGAGAAATTGTATGAAAAGTGTCAAATTGGATGTGATTTGTCTCCGATTCTGATCCGATGTGCGGTCCTGTGTGCATCAGATCCAAACCGGAGATAGGACCTGCTGCACCAAAGATCTATCGGATCCCACAGCCATGACTGCGGTCATACATGATACATTGTATGCAAAGGGACCGCATACCATACATCCTGCCTCCCGGGAGTTGCCGGGTGAGTTGGCGGGGTATCGCATGGATTTAGAGTTGGTTAGGAAGTAGCAAAAGAGTGAATATATTGCCCTCCACCAAAGTGTCAACAGCATCAGTCTTGTAGAACTTAAAGAAGGTAAGTACATGTAATCAGGTGAGCAGTCTACAAGCTCAAGAAAAACCACAATAGGATAGTGACCAGGCACTGATCTATATGGTAAAAAACATGTATCCATGTAAATAGTCTCTCTCGATACCCCACGATGTTCTTTAGAGGTTCAGGGGGTTTCCTATTGGACCACACTGACCCGAGTTTTGGTCCCTATATGCACATAGCATTTTCTTTTTTATCCAGTAACTCCCACTCCAACGGTCATACACTGTACAAGGGGCGGTTTGTGATCTTACTGATCTTGGAACTGGTCCCTATATTCTCATAATGGGCCCCATACATCAGCAATCACAATTTATGGATTTTCAGATATAGGGATTTTTTGGCCAGATAAATGGATTTTACAATCTATCTGACTTTGCCCACACATTACAGATTTATTTCAGTGATCGGCAGATTTTTCCATCTGAAGATTGCATCTTCATATCTGGAAATTGCCCAATCGATTGCTGTTCATAATGTAAATAGATGAAGAAGATGAATTGGGAATGCCCACACATATAAAAAAGATCTGCAGATAATACCAGATTATTAAACATGTTTAAAAACCTGATTAAGCAATCGATTGGCGATTTTGATTGGGATTGCCAAAAGGGGGAGCCCACACATCTAAAATTAATTGTGGCAATCATCTCCATATCTGAAAATTGTCACAATTAATTGCTGATGTATGGGGCCCTTAAGGGTTTCTTTGGGATGAATGCCTCCTCACATGTCAAACCAGCATACTCAGATAGAAGATCAACTGACCTGTACAACAGTCCCTATGTTCACGTAGCAGTGTCTTTAATGTAGGGATCCTCCCAAATCAGGATACAAGGGATGGTAATTGTCTCCAAAAAGTATTTATTCCACATACAAGTAAAAAAATCCAAAGTAAGATAAAATGGTAAAAATAGAAGCCCTTAACTTCTCACTCGGAATGAGTAGGATTTCAGTGATGTACCCAGATGTTAAAGGTGGATAATAGTCTCTCCTGGGTCCAGCGTCCTAAAACACCAACGCATTTCTGACAATGCCATCCTTCCTCATGGTGTCTCTCCTTAGTTAGTGATTGCCAGCAGAGAGGGGGGGGGGGGGGGGGTATACTGGTAAAGTAGCAATGAGAGCATGATTACTGAGTGGTATACCAACAATACTACCATGTCTTCCCTGAGCATGCCCCACTCAGGTACTAGTCAGGCCCCCCTATGGTATTGTTGCCAAGATCGCATGAGGTTGGGCCCATCCCATAGGGTAGGACTGTGGGTAAGTGCTTTTGACCCTCCAGAGTAGCAGTGTCAAGGTAATGATATCAAGATGTTATAGGTGTCTGCAAGATGCCTTGAATGTAGTTCCCATAGTACAGTGTTTGTCATGACATGGCACATATGCAGGGTATTAATGGTGTAATCAGTATATGCAGAACTTGAAATTAGTGTCTCTTGCAGAGAGAGGATATGCAGTATAGCAGTTTTCTCACAGTACTGTGTCGGTCACAGGTGGTGATTCCTGAGCAAGTGAATACAAAATACACATACAGTATGTATAGGCATATTTTTCAAAATGGTCACAAAATATCCATTCTTACTTACCTAATAAGCTGGAGGATAAAAGTCCTAAGAGGCTTGCAGGAGTAACAGATAGTAGAGTTATAGTTGTCAGATAAATACATATTTACCAGAGAATCCCATGGGCCAGTTCAACAGTTTTGTTCTCTTTTGTACGCTTGTTCACCAGGTGTATTGTGGACCTTATTCAGGTCAGTTCGTAGCTAGTCTGTGTTCCCACCAGGACCGATGTTTTGTTAGTGCGCATTCGCATTTCTGCGCATGTGGGAACATTTTGTCACCGGGTGCACGCACCCAACATAGCGGGCAAGGGGGGCAAGAGAGGGGCATGGGGCAATGGGCGGGGCCATTACCATATGGGAACGCCCAGCGTTTAATGGGTGTTCCAATGAGAATGCTGGGCATTCTTATGGTAATGAGGCAGGTGACATCACCGGATGTAAACTGTCCGCCCATTTCCGTCGAGCATGTATATGTAAGTGACTTGAAAGTCACTTTTATATTCGTGCACTTTCCACATCTAGATGTTCCCCGTAGCATGCGGATGGATGCTTCTGTTAAACATCCATTTGCAGCCTGTGCGTGACAACACACGCTGCGAGGGGGGGGGGGGGGTTGGGGGCGTTCCAGCATTCATCGGGCGGGGTTTGGTGGACTTGCAGCCTTGCAAATCAATCAGAATAACCCCCTGTATGTGTACACATTACCAACTATTTTGCCAAGTATTCCTGCTGATGCTCCTCCACTCATAGGCTTCATTTTTCTCTTGAGGTTTCCACAATTATTTTTTCGTTATATCCAATTTGTACGCCTGAAAGAAAATATATACATTTTTGTCCAAAAACACAGAGGAGGTCATTCAGGTTCCTTCTCACCATTGCAAATTCGCAAAGGAGAGCAATATTTTACGAGTGCACATGCACATAAACATATATGCGCTTGTGCAGCTGCTTGATGTGAGCAGCCATGGCGAATTGATTATTTCCCGGCCACTCGCACACAGCAGTGCGGGTGGGGGGCGTGGGCCAACGGGCCATCATCTCGTCCACAGGAAATTCCCATGAAAATACTGGGTCTTCCCATGGAAATTCACCCGTGACGCAGGTGCAGGGGGTGGGCAGCTGACGTCAGTGTATGGCAGCTGCACAGGGCGCTTACAGATGTAAAACCCCAGAGAGGTGTTTTACCATCTGCAAGCGCTTGCAACATAATTCAATGGTCGGTGACCATCGAATGATTTCCCCCTGCACGCAATCTGTGAATGGATGTTTATGCAATACATCCATTCGCATGCATGCGGGTGCAATCTGCGGTGGGCAGTGGGCAGACCTGCGTGCGGGCGGCGTTTAGTTGTCTCGCAAAGCTTTGCGAGTCAACCTGAATGACCTCTTTAGTTTCAGTGAACCCTTTGTGCTTTAACTGGAAAAAGGCCAGTTTTACTGGGAAAAGGAGCTAAGGAGGCTGTTTCAGAGATTTTGCTTCGCTTACTCAAGGCAGGAGAAACAGCAATCCCCAATTAGCCATTGCTTTGATCAGGGGTAAATAATATTGTCCTTATCCTGGGTAAACACCTACAGATATATCTATCCAATCTATCTGGTGGGAACAATAATCTGGCAATGTATTGGAGCATAGGAGACCCAAACATTTGCTTCCAAATGCTGGAAAACAACAATAGTAATTCAGATAAATTGGTTGAAGTTGTTTATCAGATTAAACCAAACTATCCTTTTTATCCATTATCCAGTGTTTGGGAGCAATTGATCGACTGTCATTTTCTCCCATACATTACCAGATGTTTGTTCCCACCAGACACATACATCTTTGAGTGTGTACCCAGCTTTAGTCTTTTTAGCAGATAGGTTTGAAAGCTGTAAATTCCAGTACAGCTGGGTACACATCCTCTATAATCGTTAGACACCTTTGAGCATGTTTTATTGTGTGAAAACAGATCGCAAGTGAAGATAACATTTTATGTGCAGTTTCATTTCATCAGATTCAATGGTACAATATCAGAGAAAATTTGTCGTATGGATGCGCTTTCTGTCAGATGCTTCTCCAGCACCAGCGCTGCCTCCGATTCTTGGCAGCAGATATTTTATACAGAAGAGTTTCATGGATCAAACATAGATTATAAAGGTGTATACTCAGGAATCTGCACTCTGGTCAGGACTTTCCAAACGTAAGCAAAATGGAAAGTAAAAGTACAATGAAAATACTGTACAGTATGATTTCACAAGTGTGTACCTAGCTTAATCCTGCATGTTCATCTGGACTTTCAGTAGTTAATAAATTGTAATACAATCATCTCTCAGGTATGATTGTATAGTGTCTTCGAACCTTTACTGCTCTAACCAAAAGAACCAAAGCTCTTGGAAAAGGAGATGAATAAACAGTTAGCTACATCAAGGGAATACTAGCTACCTAACTAGGGGGGTTATTCTAGTTCATTCTTTCTGACAAAATCCTTCTTAGATGGACAAAACCATGTGCACTGCAGGTGGGGCAGATGTAACTTGTGCAGAGAGAGTTAGATTTGGGTGGGGTTTTTCTTCAAAGTGAGATCTATATTGCAGTGTAAAATCATGCAGTCAGTATTTTCCCTGCACAGAAACAAAAAAACTCACCCAAATCTAATTCTCTCTGCACATGTTACATCTGCCCCCCTGCAGTGCACATGGTTTTGTCCATCTAAGAAGGATTTTGTCAGAAAGAATGAACTAAAATAACCCCCTAGGTGCGGATTCTAAATTGGGGTCAAAGCAACAAAACAAGTAATTTTGCAGCTGGACAAACCATGATGCAATGCAATGGGTGCAAGCAGTGGTGTAACAATCAATATATTTTATATCTTTATTGTGTTTAAATGTTATATGATTTTACAATTCCAATAAAAATTTTGAATATATTAACTTGTTATTTTATTTAAACAGTGTGTCCGTTTTCATTTTTGTCCAGACAGAAGTATTCAGAGGTTAATTACACCTAACAGTGCAATAAGCCCCATTCTGTTTTTTTCTTGTGTTTCTAAAGGTGAGTACACACGGGTGCAATTTCATGTAAAATCGCTGGGAATATGGTCGCTGAGCGACCATATTGCCAGTGATTTGGAGCGCAGCTGGCGATAAATCGCCAGCTGCGCGCTCCCGTGTGCACTGCCTAATGGTCGCAGGAGCATGCTCCTGCGACCAGCGGCTTTCCCCGGCGATCGATGTGCTGGGAGGTCAGTGCCGGGGAGATCAGCGTTGATCTCCCCAGCCCCGTGCCGCTGCTCCCTCCCTCCTCCCATCAAAGTGACAGCAGCAGCGTCTGCTGCTGCTGCGCTCCCCCTCCGCCCCGTAGCAGTGTCTCCTTTTCATCGCTGATGAAAAGGAGACACTGAGCAATATGATTGCTGGGGATATATTGCTAGCAATATATCCCCAGCAATCATATTACCCCGTGTGTACACAGCATAACCCATTTTATGAGTATAGGCATACTCATTGGGACGTGTGCAGCAGTAGGTGCTAAGGATACGTATTATTCTCCCTGTGGGTCTTATAAATAAGCACCAGGTGCTTTGTAGGCTGGATAAGGTTTTTAAACGGTCTCCAGCCCGCAATTTATCTCTCAAAGCAACAAAACAAGAAATTTTGCAGCTGGACAAACCATGATGCAATGAAAGGGTGCAAGCAGTGGTGTAACAATGCCACCACAGTTCAAGCCGTGGCTTGAGGGAGCTGGCACCTTGTGGGCAAAGGGTCTCTGCAGATTCCATGTGGCCTGGCTGTCTGCATGGAATCTACTAAAAATGGCTGCTGTCTAGCATCTGTCAGGGTGGTGCAGCATATATAGAATTACCTGGAAGTAACAGGTTCTGGGAAATCTTCGCACCAGTGAGCAAGAATCCCCTGGCAACATGCAAGAAACCCTGGCAACGAGCATGTATGTAAGAAAGTATCATTAATGTATGGGGGAGTTGTGCCAGAAACTTTTTTGTTGCATCAGTGGGTGCAAATACATTTATTTTTACCTGCATGCAGATATACATTAACCATTAATGCTATATGGCTGAAGCTAAACACTCACTGGCATTTCCAGCCATTGATAATAGCTGCCTTTGTATGTCCCCCCTCTGTTCTTTTCAGGGCTGCTGCATAGAGCTGTCAGCCTCTATGTGTAAGGGGGCATATACACAAATAACACAAAAACACAATATAAACACACAAAATTATTGTATAAAAAACACTAATTTGCATGCATGCAAAACCTCAATAAAAAAATTATTAAAAAGCCATTTCACTGCATATGCATAAGGTGTAACAAATAGTTACCAGTTCCTGATTGGGTGGATAAATTGGCAGGTGTGGACAGATGTTTCAGTCTCGCACAAAGTTGCTGTGGGCAAAATTTTGTAAATCCTTCCAAATGGGATCAGGGCTTCCAGGACGGATACACACCATATGTATAGCAAGATCTCCTTAATGGTACTTGGTGCTGTCTCCTCTAATCATGAAGGCATAGGTGAATTGGCCTGATGGATGTACCAAGCCAGATGCCTGGTGTTGTTAAGCCCTTTCTCCGGGTGCTGCGCCAGCCGGCGGCCCGACTTTGGCTGAGATAAACGGTACTCCACTGAGTCAGGATCAACCCAGCACTTACGTGTGCTGACATCTGCAGCGCAGACCTCTTGTGTATACAGCGGCTGCCGGACTCGATTCCCAGCCGGCTGTTAGTGTGCACAGTGGGACCGGGTTGCCGCGGATCAATGTCAGTCAGGCGGCGGGATAGTAGTGTTGATCAAGTGCCCTGCAGGTCCTCAACTGATAGTCCTCCTCTATGGACTCCTCAAGACGCGTTTCGCCGCGCTCAGGCGGCTTTGTCAATTTTAGGAATGGGGAGTTTGGTTTGGGGGATGGTTTTATACACACCAATTAATTGGACACCGGTGTGTTTCTCCTTTGCAGGTCATTATATGGCAATTTAATGGCTGAAGTTCCTGCCTTTCTTAGCATTTGAAAGGCTGCTACATTTAATATAGTGTGTCTCACAGATTCCCGCTCAGACTCAGCAGAAATGAGGGACACATCCCCAGCAAAGATATTTAGCACATGCAGTCAAGATCTAGATCATGCATGTCCAAACTATGGCCCTCCAGCTGTTGTGAAACCACAAATCCCATCATGCCTTGCTTCAGTTTTGCAAATAAAGAATGCTAAAGCTATGGCATGCTGGGATGTGTAGTTTCACAACAGCTGGAGGGCCACAGCAGACATGCCTGATCTAGATATATCACCTGCATATGCGTTAAAAAAACTGGGTTAAGCACAGACTGCTCAGCACACATCCCTATGTGTGTATAGGGCGATGAGTGCTAAGCAATCTGTGCTAAATAGATATTCCTGTGTGTATGGTGCTTAAGAGACTGGAAAGAGATGTCCCGCCTCTTTCACAGGCTGAGCTGTAATTCACAGGCAAGCCCAATCCCTAGCTCAGTCAGTAGAGCCACATGCGCACAAACAACAATGGTGAAACCATTGATAACAGCACACCACTAAATTTATAACAGCCAGTGTTGGATGCCACAGCTATTGCCATCCCTACACTGTGATTTGAGTTTGGAAACACCCCTCCCAAATATAAATCTCTCTGCACCTTTTACATCTGTCCCACCTGCAGTGCAGCAGTTTTGTTTTTTACTTTACACCTTCTTTAAGTGATGGTGGGCAAATGATGGCACCACCAGTTTTTGTGGTGCTATATTTAGAAACTTTAGTTGAAGGTGCAACACTGAACTATATGAAATATATAAAACTTTTCAACCTGTATTCAGATCTATTGCCAGTTGTAACTGTTTGCATTTGCTTACTGTTGCTGCAAGCTGGAGGCAGATTTGTAGCACCATTGCTTCTAACATGTTGTGAGGATTAAAACTGCACACATATGTTTTTAAAATCATGTTTTAGTTTTAACTATGTCCACTACACATTAATGGGATTTTTTTTTTGCACAATCAGTGGCAGTATACTTTTTGCCCCACTGTATGTAACTCTGCAACCTGCTTCCCCATTTAAACCTATTATCTCACCTCCCCATATGTACCTCAGCCCCTTGCATCTCCAAACATGCTTTTGAGTCCCCTTCCGATGGGTGCCCGTGCTTTCCCATGTACACCTATCATCTCCCAACTCTACATGTTCCTCTGCCTCAGCCCTACGAGAGCTTCCGCCTATCATCTCCCCTTCCCATACCTATGAAGATCCCTGACCAATTCTTCCCCTATTGTGCCTCTTCTTTCCGATGTGTTCCTCTGACCAGCCTTTCCTGGGTATGGATCATTAGGTCAACAGGCCTTAGGTTGACATGGCTTTAGGGCAACAGGCCTTAGGTTGACATGGCTTTAGGTCAACAGGGTCATTAGGTTGAAACAAGCATTAGTGCATGTTACAGGCTGTGTTTGAAAAAGGTCAGTACGGAGCTGATTGGCTGGACTTTTCTCTCTATCATCCTTGCATTTATCTCTTGTTAAGGATTAATACATCTGCCCCAATGTGAGTTATAATTCATCTTTGTTTCTTTATCATTTAAAAATGTACAAAAATCCAACATTGAAAGTACACATGCAGTCTTTATGGTAGGAAGGCAGTTCAAAAGACGAAACAGCTGCTCTCCGCTTTCCTGTATCATCGCCAGGAAAGCCGCTCATCTGCTGGTGAGGACTGCTTTGCATAGCGCTGCGCTATGCAAAGCCCCCTCCCCCCCCCCCCAGGGGAAAGCCAGTCAGTGGCTTCCCCCCCCCAATGATGACAGCGGACATCGCTGTCCATACATGCTGGGCATATTCGCCCAGTGTATATGGACCTTTAAAGGCCCCCATACATTAGGCAGACTTGTCCTAAAGACAAGTCAGCCCTGACTTCCCCTGAACTTCCTGAGAGAGCTTGAGAAAGGCCCCCATACACTATGCGATTTTCAGCCGATTTCATCCGATTTCGGCCCTTTGGGCCTATAAATCGGGTGAAATCGGCCAAAAATTGCGGTCCCGCGCGCATCGGATCACGGCGTTGGACCTGCAGAACATAAGATATATCGGAATCTGAGCCATCATGGGTGCTTTTTAGCACCCACGATGTTCAGATCCGATATATCTTTATATACAGCCCCCCTGTCCCCCCCCCCCCCCCCCCCCCCCCCCCTGCATTGATGGTTCCCGGCGGAGGTAGTGCAGACGGGGACCGCAGGCGTTGCAGAGCAGAGACTGTCGGCGCGGCGGGAGAATAGGAAGAAATCCTATTCAAAAGACCGGGCGGCCGCTGATTGGCTGGCAGTGACAGAGCCGGGCAGGGGGAGGCAGGAGCTGTCAGTGCTGGAAAAAAAAGCCCATACAATGAATGGGCAGCCTGTGATTGGCTGAGAGCTCTCTCAGCCAGTCAGCAATTGGCTGAGAGAGCGCTCAGCCAATCACAGGCTGCCCATTCATTGTATGGGCTTTTTTTTTCCAGCACTGACAGCTCCCAGCGCCCCCCTGCGCGGCTCTGTCACTGTCCCCCGCAGCGTCCCCTGCACGAGACGATTTATCACATGTAAAAAATGGCACATCAAGTGCCAATCTTATCAAGCTCCCCCGGGGAGCTGCCGGGGAAGCTCAGGGGGTAGTCGGGGGCGACTTGTCCTCAGGACAAGTCGCCCTAGTGTATGGGGGCCTTTAGATTTGGCACTTGATGTGGTAGTGGCAGGAGAGCAGGTGGGGACCAGAGAGCAGGGTCCAGGGTAGCAGTGGGAGAATATTTTTTTTCGAAAAGACTGGGCAGCCACAGATTAGCTAGATCTCAGCCAATCAGCAGCCAACAGTCTTTTGAATAAAATGTTTTTATATTCTCCCACCCCAGACCATGCTCTCCGGTCCCCTGGACCTTGCTCCCTGCCACAGTGACAGCTGAACATAACACTAATTAGTTACCAGCTGCATGGTTAGTGCATGAATGGTTCAAATGCTGTACTTTTTTGTTCTGCTCCTGTTTCCAAAGGCATCCCACAGGGCAACAGGGGAGCCTGTGCTGAGTGGCAGGCGAACGCATAATCACTCAGTACACCTGCAATGCACACAGCAGGCCTTTGCAAATTGTTTGTAGGCAAAGCCCCACAATCTAGTAGGAAAGACAGTGCAAGCAGGTTTTCCCTCAGGGCGATGGCAATGCGCGTGGCTCCATTTCTAAGACATGGGATGAAAAATTGCCCAATATATTTTTACCAAAAGAGATTGTATTTAACTTTATAACATACTTTATACACACAAAAAAATAATACTTTAGATATCCAAGATCAAATCATGAAATAGAGAAGTCAAAATTTAAAACAAAATTTTCTTCATGAAACCTATGGCCCCTTTGCTTCCGAACACCAACATGAAGGTTCTACCACAATTAGAAGCACACGTTATCAGTTGGTTTTTTTTTTCAGCATAAATGTTGCAATTTTGGTCAGGTTTGCAATGCTTTTGTATCACTGAGGGCTAAAAAGTATCTGAAAGTTACTTAAGGCCCCCATACACTATGCAATTTTGGGACGATTTCATCCGATTTCGGCACTTTCGGGTGAAATCGGCCCAAAATCGCAGGTGTGTGATATCTGATCCGATGCGCGGTCCTGTGCACATCGGACCGGATCAGGGAGGTCGGACGGTCAGTACATACGATCACCTCCGACCTCCCTGTATGCATATGCCTGCCCACCTGACAGGCATATGCATGCAGACACTGGGGGAGCAGTGGGGAGGGCAGAGGGTCCCTGAGTGCTAAGCTGGCGGCGCCGGGGAGTGCTGACCTGGCCGGGCGGTGATGATCATAGATATCAGCAGCGCTGTGGGAGTCAGGACGGGACGCTCATCGCGCAGTGGCGGGTATTAGATTTTAAAAATCCTGTCAAATGACTAGCCGTTCTCTGATTGGCTGAGCTCTCAGCCAGCCAATCAGAGAATGGCCAGTCATTTAACAGGTATTTTAAAATCTAATACCCGCCACTGCGCGATGAGCGTCCCGTCCCGACTCCCGCAGCGCTGCTGATATCTATGATCATCACCGCCCGGCCAGGTCAGCACTCAGGGACCCGCTGCCCGCCCCACTGCTCCCCCTGATAAGAGCACCGCCACCCCCTGACCCTCACCGCCCGCTGCGCCCTGGAGCTCCCGGGTGGCTCACAGGAGAATTGGGTCCGACTTGTCCTAAGGACAAGTCGGCCTAATGTATGGGGGCCTTTAGTCATCTATCATCCCTTAAAATTTGATGAAAATCTGAGGCTAGGTTGGAAAGTGACTTTGATTAGGCAAAGCATGATCCTAAATGCAAAACATGCCATACCCTGCACTTGTTAGTGAAGTCCAACCTACAGAGGCAGCCAGTGGATGAATTACAACAGTTACTACACACAAATATATATTTAATATATGGCTGTTTTGTTTTTGCAGTAATAGAAGCTAACCACTAGGCAAGGGGTGGCCAAACCTGTCCTCAAGATCTACCAACAGTTCATGTTTATCAGGCAACCTGTGGATCTATGGTAGGAATGACTGCAGCAGGTTTGAAGATGTGACAGTTGGTAATGACTACAATTGTGCACCAGCTAAGGGATTTTTTGGTACTTGTGTATTATCTGGGCGCCCGATGTTGAAATTGTATGCCACTACCGAAGGCATGCAATGCGACCCGATTTCAACCCATTTTCCCTTGAAATTATCTGGAGGTCCTAGTGAAGACAAAATCGCATTGCATGCTATTGTATGGTATGTAATGCGATTATAACCCATCCCGCCCAATTGTAATCCCGCCCTCTGGCACAATTTCACTCTGAGGGAGTTTTATGAGGAGATAAGTGGTTAGCTGTGGTGGTGTGTACAAGGTTTTTTTGAGGTGATTATTTTGGAATTTTGATCGGATTTCTTTGGATATTGGTTCATTTTGTCCCTTTCATCGTATTTTACGATACCTTGAAGTATGGCTTCGTCAGGCAGTATATTCAGCCTCCCCAAGACGGAAGAGGATGCTGTACAGTTCCTGCAGGACCATGGACTTCTTCCAGCGACAGCCACCTGTCCAAACGGACACCCGATGCGCCTGTCCATAAAGGAGCATAAATGGCGCTGCTATGTAAAAAGCTGTGGCAAAAAGCAAAGTCTGCAGGCCTCACTGTTTTACCCTGGATGCAGACTTCCATTCATGAAAATGGTCAGGTTCATTTTCTGTTGGAGTGATCAATAGAGTTCTGCGACAAGCATCTTAATATTTCTAACAAGACAGCTGTGTTCTACAATGCCTTGATGCGGGAGGCATGTCAATGCAACCTCTTGTCCCAGCCACAACGCCGCATTGGGGGAACAGGCAGAGTTGTGGAAATTGACGAGTCGCTCTTTGTGAAGAGACAAGCAAATGTCGGCAGAGTTCTCCCACAGCAGTGGGTCTTTGTGCCGTGGAACAGGGAAATGCTTCATGATGCCTGTTGAAAAAAGATGCAACAACCCTGACGGTCGCGATTACACAGCATATTGAGGCTGGGATGACAATTGTGAGTGATTGCTGGCGTGCCTACAACACTACAGAACTTGAGCATGCTGGATATAATCATTTGAGGGTGAATCACAAATCTAACTTTGTTGACCCAGAGACTGGAGCACATACCCAAAATATAGAAAGACTATGGGGACGTGCAAAATGGGGGAACAAACGCCAGCGGGGCACAGCCCGCCATCACCTTGATTCTTATATGCAGGAATTTGTGTGGAGAAAGTGCCTGGCGGGTGACGCACTAAGTTTATTGATGAAGTAATTCTGGGTATTTATGATTATTACATTCATTCTGTTGTTCTTTAATTATTGTTATATTTAATCATTGATTGTTTTTAATTTATTTATTGCTGAAATTTCTTCGTTTTGTAATTTGCATTAATAGTTATTACTTAACTCCTGTTGTCCTTAATGTGTCAGATATGAATGATATTGGATGTTGTGAATGTGTCCACAAGGCCCACGACCAGGCCACTATCAACGTGAACCCGAAGCGTGGCGGAACGCGTCTCCGACCTTTTTATACCCCCACTATCCACGTCGGCATGGAGTTGATGTTATATAGCGAGGTGAGCGCAGCAAGCTACCGAGCCCCTCAAGGAGACGCGTATTACTTCATATATTCCGCGTCCACTCGTCATGCTTCGGTGGCTCGCCGCGCTATATAAATCAACTCCACGCCAACGTGGATAGTGGGGGTATGAAAAGGTCGGAGGACGCGTACCGCTGCGCTCGCCACGCTTCGGGTTCACGTTGATAGTGGGGTGGCGTTAACAATGGGTGGCATTTACCCATCAGGGTGGGTATACAATACACTATTGCAGCCATCACCCAAAGCACCATTTATTAATTTTAGTTCTGTTTCTTAATATACATTGTAGGAGCAGGCCCATTATGTACATTAGCAATATGCCAAGAAGAGTCTGGCGAACTTATGTGCTTGCAGCATAACCTAGCTAGTACTCACAATGGATACAAGTACAAGCCATAAAACAAACATTAAACTCAAGACAGTAGTAACTGGAAAGCCTTTATTTACATAAACAGCAGATTACTTCAGTGGAATGAACCGGGAGGAGTGAGTGGCACCAATACCGGGCCTGCCATGTTTCACAGGCTTGTAAGTGATAGAAAACTCTCCCAAGTAATGTCCAATCATCTCAGGCTGTAAAAAAAAAAAAAAAAAAAAATTTGTCAACAACATCTCATACAGAACAGACAAGCAATTTAATGCCTCAGCATTATTCACACATTACCCTCCGACCACAGAACATTATATTTGTAGGATGACAGAAGTAAGTGAAAAGAGAACATTAAAACAAAAGTCCCATAAGGTTTATGCAATCATTTACTGCATGGGTCTTCAAACTGCGGCCCTCCAGATGTTGTGAAACTACAAATCCCAGCATGCCTTGCCAGTTTTGCTATAAGGGAGTGTTAAAACTGTGGAAAGACATGCTGGGATTTGTAGTTTCACAACATCTGGAGGGCCACAGTTTGAAGACCCATGATTTACTCATTCCACCACCAGAAAGATTCTCCAACCCATGGAGACAAAAGGGAAGATGTATGAACTGGCATTAAGTGTGTTTCTGCACTTAATGCTAGTTAACTGGGGGGTGAGATACGTTTTTTGCAGATGTATTATCAGCGAACCTAACGTGTGCTAGGGACAGCCCGCCGAGCAACACTTCAATCCTCCCAGTAATTAGCTGCCGGGGCGATGTATTAACAGCCGCCTAGGTGTTAAATCAGCCACTTCGCCAGCTCAGGGCTAGCGTTGTCCTATCCCCACTTAAGGGACGCTGGAGATCTCACGCATGCCTAGAGAGACAGCCATGGGGAGATAAGAAACGCACATGCGCAGTGCTGCCTGGGGCACCGATAAGGAGAGCCATTAATGTTGGGCATAACCGCTCTAATCTGCGGCGGGTGTTTTAATACATTCGCTCATTAAGGGTGCCCGCTTCTTGCTATGCAGGAGAAGCGGGACCCGTTATTTCTAAAACGTTAATGCCCCATTCATACATATGCCCCATTGGGAGTACATTTTAACACACGGTGATACGGAAATGTAGGTGTCTTGCATATATTTCACAAGCCCTACAAAACTGACCACTTAAAACACCAAATATTATAAATCCCATGAAGAAATACCATAGAACAAATAATCAGAACACATAAAATTCTAAAATTATTTACGTAAAATGCATGTAAATGTGAAGTATGAGAAGAAATTGCGATTCAATCACTTGCCAATATATTACCGAAAAACTGCATACTAGTTACAAACTGGCCAATGTTCCATCAATATATGGGCCGGTCAATTGGCCAGTGTGTACCAGTGAAATTTCTGAATAAAGCCGTTCACACATAGAGTCAGCTGTGCAACAGAGCAAATTCCCAACATATATAAACATAGCAAATGACAAACCAACCATTTGCTCATACTGCACAGAAATCCCTAGGTGTGTCCCCAGCTCAAAGCTCCATATGCATATTGAATGCAGTTTTCCAGTTACTTGCTGCATGTGTGTCACAAACCAACTCAGAATTTTACTCTTACACTTTTCACTATGTCTTTATGTAATTTGTGATGTCAGTTATGTGGTAATGGACAGGATTTGCTTCTGTTTGTCCATTATTTGCCATAAACAATTTTAAAACCGTTCATGGACCACCAATCTAGGGTGCCACTGTAAATCCACCAAGGAAACAGCATGCCATGGCACACCGTTTGGAGGCCACTGACTTAAGCAATAATTCAATAAGCCACAGGTTCTACCCAGCAGCTAATTGATCACACTTGTCTGATTCAATTAGCTACAGGTATCCCAGAGGCAAAAATTTGCATTAAAAGCAAACCTTTGGGTACTTGTTTCCTAGCACGGCGCCCATTGGGTCCCATTGCATACCTTAACTTAAGGTATGTGATGGGACCCGATTTCGGGCTTTTTTTGAGGTTTCCCGACAAATGTAAAATCTGGTCCATCGCAGGCCATTATACGCGACCGACCCGATTTTACATTGTAATCATTGTATGTAATGTTAAATTCCTATGTAAAAATCGGGTCCATTGTATGCCATTATAATGGCATACAATGCGATGGACCCGATTTTACATAGGAACCAATGTTAAATGGCCCCCCATACCCAATTTTTGATTGTATACCCACCCTGATGGGTAATTTCTATGTCAAATGCACCCCCATTGTTAACGCCACCCCACAATGAACGCCAACCCAAAGCGTGGCAAGCACAGCGAGCCCGCGAGGGGTGGCGGTAAGCGTCCTCCGACCTTTTCATACCCCCACTATCCACGTCGGTGTGGAGTTGATTTTATAGTGTGGCGAGCGCAGCGAGCCCCGCATAATACGTCTGAAGTAATGCGCGTCCCCTCGCGGGGCTCGCCACACTATATAAAATCAACTCCATCGGGTCGTTCGGGTCAATCGCATTGCATGCAATTTGGTTGCATGCGATTGACCCGATTGCATACAATTACAATCAGTGGAGCAGTGCTAGGAAACAAGTACCAACCTTTGCATTAAATTCACCGGGAAACCTGTTAGGAGTCTACATTTTACATGGAAGTGGTGGGTTACCAGATATTTTCCACACAGGGCCAGTTAATTGAATAACTTCCCTGTGGAGCATGATCCGCAGCAGGATAAATCCTGCATCTATGATATGCCCCTCCTAACTAATGCTCTTGCAAAATCTCTCACCTTGATTTCAACTTGGTTAAATGACTTGCCATTGTACACGCCCACCATGCTGCCAACCATTTCTGGCAAGATAATCATATCTCTCAAATGAGTCTTGATGACCTCTGGTTTCTCCATGGGAGGGGCTTCCTTCTTGGCCTTACGCAGACGCTTCAGAAGGGAGTTCTGCTTACGGCGCAAGCCTCTGTTCAAACGCCTGCGCTGACGGGCACAATACAGCTGCATGATCTGTTCACTGAAAAAATAATAAGCCACACATTTCAAATGCAAGGAATAATGGCTGCAGTCATTGGTTCCCACAATCACAAAACCTTTTGGTTGCAGAAAAGGGGTGGACAAACCATTACTCTGGATCTAACAGTCCACATCGGTGGCGCACGCAGGGGGGGGTTCTGAGTAACCAGAACACATACCCAGCCTGCCCAGCAAGCTGTCCTCCCACCAGAAAATTATGAATAATAAGCCCACTACACACCCCTCTACATATTAAACATCCTCTACCACCCTGGAAGTTATGTATCAGGGCCCCTTCATTCAGCCCAATGCCCCCTTCTCCCACTATCTGTGCAGTAAAGGGGTAATTAGTGGAAATTGCTGAGCGGTTGATATAATACCCCCTACCACCCACAGGACATCAAAGCTTCCCCCACCCCTACCGCTGGAGGATCGGTAGGGTCCCCAATACATTGCTATGCCTAGGGGGTCTACACTGCTGTTGACGTGTGTATATATTATTTATATACATTTGGTCTACCTATAATACTAACTGACCTGGCATATACTGGGTCACCTAAGTGTCCATCTATGCTTTGCCCTGCCCCTCTGGAAACCCGCTTCTGAAAATCCTGCGTTTGCCCCTGCACATTTCTCAAATACCCTAGCTGGTGCACCGCTGTAGTCATTACTAATGGTCAAATATTCAACTATGCTGCATTAACTCCTACTATAGATCCACAGGTTGCCTGAAAAACATGAACCGTTGGTAGATCTTGGACAGGTTTGGCCACCCCTGCTGTAGAAGTAACATTTATAAGTTTATTTCATACAGTGCTGTGCCAGCTACAATTGAGACCATCATGCTTCATCTACCAACAAGAGTACTTATGCTAAGACACTGTGCAGTATTCAATGCCGATGCAAGCGGCCGGCGAGGGGGTTAAACTGCGAGGATCACAGAAAACCAGTGATCCTCGCAGTTTAACCCCCGCGCCGGCCGCTCGCACTATGCAACGTTCCGGGGGAATCCTCGCAGTCACAGAACGGCGAGGATTCCCCTAAACTGCGAGAGCCGCAGCTAGTGCAGCAAACTCGCTGTAATTAGCCTCGGCTCTCGCAGCTTTTGGAGGCACATTCGCAAATTCCCCCTCGCTCAAAAAACGGAGCGAGGGGGAATTTGCGAATGAGGGGGGTCAGTTGAATACTGACAGGGTGAGCGGTGACTGCGAGCAAAAAGTCACCCACGGCATTGAATATATGCCAATGAATGTTTAGTTGCAGCTAAACCAGTGACATGCTCTCTAAAGACTTCATAGTAAGTTACTTACTAGGACATATCCAGCAACTGGTCCAGATCAACTCCTCTGTATGTGAACTTCCGGAAGGTCCTCTTCTTCTTCTGCTCAACGTCCGCCTGCGGGAGAACACAGTACAGGGCACATGTAAAGTACACAGCCGGAACATGAGGAAGTCCCCAATACTCAAGTGGCGCAGCACATCACACGGGGCTGTAATTAATTACATACCAACGAGGGATTGGCCTCGGTGTATCATACAAGAGGGCTGCCAGTTCGGCGCGGTACCTATGTAGTAAGGACTACAAGGAACCGTCTAGCGAACATGGCCAGGCGACGCCAGCACTCAAACACACAATGACACGAGCGTTCGGAGGCCGCGCAGGGCCGAGAGCCGGGGACGCTGCATTAATAGTAACAGGACGGCTCCCCCGGGCCCAGCGAGGTTTCATCCCTATACACTACGTTGTTCTAATATCCGGCACCCATACGCTGGCGGCAAGGCACAGGACGGGGAGAATGGCCGCCACCCGCTTGGTGACACACGCTCAGCGGTCCCTAGGAGCGGATGATTTCGGATTATAGCCACAGCCAGAAACATCACCCACCATCTTGTCAAGATCTTGGGGGAAAAGAGAGAGATCTCGTTGCGCGCTACTGTTATCGCGAGAAGTAGGGCGCTTCCACTACGCATTATTATTCGTCACATCCGGGGTACGGTAGTAACGGTACGCAGTGACGCTATCTGGCGGCCATATTGGTTGGGTCAAAGTGATGATGATGATGTTGATGAATCTATTTGATGATGATGTGATTGGTGCTAGCGCGGTAGCAGCACGATTCGGTTCAGATAGATTGTTCTTTAGCACAGGCTCTGGTAGAGAGCCCAGAATCTAAAATTAGCATGCACAATGCTGTGTGTACACTGTGTTTAACGTTTTTCATACTTAAGATTTATTTTAGTGAACTACAAAAAGTGACGTCGAGGCAGTGCGATTACTGTGGTGTATTAGTAAAGGAATATTGGTAAAGTGGCAATAATTTGACGTGTTTTGTTGCAGTACAATACTACCCTGTATGCTGTGTAGTGTTTAATCCTGATATAGCTACTATGGCCCCTATCTAAAGAGGCTACTTCAGCCTGAATGAGTATGTAATTTCTCACGAGCAGGGCCCTCTTCCCTCATTTCCTTTTTATTAAAACAACTGAAACCTTCATCATTTTTTATATTTCTGCTGAAATTTTGCCTAGGTCTAGTCCTAAGAAAGATCCAAAAAAAAAAGTGAGACAAAAAATGTATTTTTTTTTATTGCAGAAAATGATATAAAATCACATATCTGTGAGCGCCAAAAGTATGTGAAACTTTGCATTCAGTATCTGGTATGACTCCAATGTGCAGTAATAACTGCATCTAAACCTTTCCGGTAATTGTTAACAAGTCTTGAATATCGGCTTGGAGGAATTTTACCCTACCCCTCTGTACAAAACCGCTTCAACTCTGTTATGTTGGGGGGGTTCCTCCCAAGAATTGCTTGCTTCAGGGCCACCCACAACATTTTGATTGGATTAAGATCAGGATTTGGCCTTCAACCCTGGTGTGGTACTACTACTGGGGGGTCTCTGTGATCCCACTCCTCTTTGATCCACTATCCTCTTTGCAAACTATCACAAAAAGTGACCTTGCCTTTCACATATTTTTTGTAAAGCCTACAATGTGGCACATGTTCACCAGTTCTCGTGTCTTTCTGTTTATTTAGGTTTATTTCCGTTTCGGGGTCAAACGGACCCCATTGTACCTTCCATGTAATATAGGTAGTATTTCATACCTCCCAACTTCTGTGTTGGGGATATAGGGACACTCGCGCGGCGAACCAAATGAGGGTGCGGCTTATGCTAATTAGCCGCAACCTCATTTTCATACGAGAATAGACGCTGTGCGCACAGCGTCTATTCTATTAGATTGGGGGGTCTCCCAACTGCCACCCCCTCGCCACGCTTCGGGTTGGCGTTGATAGTGGGGGTGGCGTGGGGGTGCATTTAACATTGTAAGCACCCATTAGGGTGCTTATACAATTAAAAATCTTGTAGGGGGGCCAATTAACATTGAAAGCACCCATTAGTGTGCTTATACAATTTAAAATCTCATCTTATCTCATCTCATTGTATGCCATATACAATGTTATACAATTTTAAATTGTATAAGAGCGGGTCCCATCGCAGCACATCTCATCTCATTGCATACCATATTAAGCCTTATGGTATGCAATGCGATGGGCGCTGTGATAATACACAAGTACCCAATAGTGTAACACAATGGTGATTTTAGGCGACATAAGTGACCTCAATATTGACGATAAGGGTGATGTTGAAGATGGTTTAAGCTGCAATGAAAGTGACCCCAACTTATCCTGTGCCCTATGGAATGCAAGATCGGTTTCTAACAAACTGGTATCCACTCATGACCTTTTCATTTATAACTCCCTCCATCTCCCAGTGATTACTGAAAACTGGATTACCCCCTTTGACACTACTTCTTCTGCTGCTCTCTCTGCTGGGGGCCTCACATTTTCTTTTACACCCTGACCTGGGGCCACCATGGTAGTGGGGTTGGTGTTCTTTTACCCTATAGTTACTCCTTCCAACTCATACCCCCAGAACCATCTCTCTACATTTGAGGTCCCTGCTATATGCATCTTCCAACCTGCTGTAATGTCCCGCCACCCTGGTACTCCCTCAAAATTTCTCAACAACCTTGCTTCCTGGCTCATTCACTATCTCTCTTCTGACATTACTTGGTCTCTCACAGTGGTCATCCTCAGTCTTCACCTACTGTTGTGATATGTATGATTTCTCCAACTTACCATTTCCCCTCTCTGACCAGCACCTGCTCTCTTTTAAATTATCTCTATCTGCTTCTCCATCTTCACCTCCTAAGACTCCCATCACTAAGCATCAAAGAGGAGTCAAGGATTTCTCCAAGACAGTGGGGCTAGAGGAAAAAGCTCAGTCTTAGACATGTTAAGTTTGAGAAAGTGCTGGGACATCCAAGAAGAGATCACAGATAGTCAGTTGGAGACATGTCTCCCTATCCTCTCCCTCTTTGACTCATTTCCCTCTTATTCCCTCTCATGTCCTGAACAAGCCACTTCCCTATATAATATATCCCTTACTTCTGCTGTAGATTCTTTCCCAGACTATCAGCACCAGCCACCTCCTCCTCACAATACCCTCTAGCTAGGGCCCCCCTGTGGTAGGCATGTATTTTAAAAAATATATATATATATTTTTTTTTAGCTAAACTTTTGTGCATGGGAGTGGGGTAGTGCTGAAGCTTCACCTATCTGCCAATGTGAGAATGATTAATGCTGCTGAGCATTGGGTGCCAAGGCACACTGACTGCACAAGTGTGCAGTGCATTACTGGGAGTTGACTAAGTGCCATGACACTTTGCACAAGAGGGTAGAGGCTGAGAGGTTTGTGCTGAGCTCTGATTGGTGGAGCTCATTACATGCTTCTTAGGCCCATTGAGAACAGCAGCAGCAGCCTAGTCATGGGAGGGTTTTTAATTAGAGGCATCACTGAGCCTATGAGGTCTCCTACAGTCCTACAAAGTAAGGTGCAGAGGAAAAAGCACAGGCTTTTCATATGGTATGTATGTTTGGCAGTTACCCATTGACCAAGTTTATACTGCCTGTACTCTGTGTTTTGACAGTGTAATATTCTCCCATACAGTTTGTGGCCTGTAATGACAAGTGCAAGGGGGCCCCCCCTGTCTAAAGTGCTCCGGGACCCTCAAAGGCTTAATCTGGCACTATCACCATCTCCCCATCCGACCCTATACCCTACCACCTCCTCCCCTATCTCTCTCTCTGCCTGTTACCATTTAGCCCACCTCCTCTATCTCGCTCTCTCATCAGGCACTGTCCCCTCTGCCTTCTCCCCCTTGATGTCTGAGCACTCACTGAAGCTCAATATTGAGAAAACTGAACTCATTATCTCTACCCCACCTAGAGTTACACCCCCTACTAATATCCTTATCACTGTTAACAACACCGTCCTCTCCCCCATTGCCCAACTCCGCTGCCTGGGTGTCACTCTTGACTCCTCCCTCTCCTTTGCACCTCACATCCAAGCTCTGGCCCACTCTTGTCGGTTCCAACATTACTCGCATCAGGCTTTTTCTATCCCAGAGTGCAACTAAACTTATCATCCACTCAATGGTCATTTCACAGCTTGACTACTGCAATGTTCTCCTCACCGGCCTCGCTTGCTCCCTTCTGGCTCCTCTCCAATCTGTCCTTAACTCCACAGCCAGGCTTATCTTTCTCTCAAACCGCTCCCCTTCAACAAAATCTGCACTGGCTCCCATTCCCTACATAATCCTCTTCAAACTCCTCACACATACATAAAGGGCCATCTCTAATTCCACTGCTCCATATATCTACAACCTCATCTCTTTTCATACTCCCTCCCACCCTCTTCGGTCAACAGGTGATTGTCGACTCTCCGCCACCCTGATCACTGCTTCTCACGCTAAATTTCAGGACTTTGCCCGTGCTGTGCCCCTTCAGTGGAACGCACTCCCTCTTTCCATTAGACTCTCCCCGACTTTGCAAAGCTTCAAACGGGCACTGAAATCTCACCAATTTATCAAAGTGTACTCTTTCGCTGCATAACTTTGTCCTGGGCTGGACCCCTGCCACACGCCTTGACCATCTCTGCTTGCTTACATCCTGCCATCAAGCCACCTCCCACTTGCTTGCACCTCATGTAATCTGTCTGTTGCTCTTCAGAGCAGGGCCCTCTTCCCTACTGTTGTCAAAGCCCTCTTCTCTTCACATTTCACTCACAGCTTTTCCATACGCAAACACTCAGAGACCATCTTCGTCCGCATAGTCATCTCCATCTTTGGCCACCAGCCCCTAGTAGCACATTGGTCAAGTACTCACTACTTTATTTATTTATTAACAGTTTCTTATATAATGCACACATATTCCGCAGCGCTTTACAGAGTATAGTTGAACATTCACATCAGTCCCTGCCAGTGGAGCTTACAATCTACACTCCCTACCACATGTACACGCACACACAGACAGTCTAGGGTTAATTTGTTGGGAGCCAATTAGCCTACTAGCATATTTTTGGATTGTGGGAGGAAACCAGAGTTACTTTCATTTAAGCTGTAATGTGTATTGAACTGTGGCATCATTTTACCTGTAATCTATCTCTGTTATTTATTTATTTATTTACTGTAATGTTGTTTTGTCTCCCTGTACTGTTCCTTTGTTTTTGTCTCGAGTTGCTCACGTCCCAAAGGTTGTAGACACTCAAAACTACCTTTCGTCCCCTGAACATTCTCCTGGTCTTCTCACTTGTGTCTCCAAATGTCTCTCTGTTATCTCTTCTTGGATATCCCAGCACTTTCTCAAACTGAACATTTAACAAACATAGTAACATACGTAGTAATTAAGGCTGGAAAAAGACGTTAGTCCATCGTTAGACGTTAGTCCATCGAGTTCAACCTATCTAACTTGTAACTACGGACTTGAGAAAGTCTTATCTATAGGATTCCCTTAGTGGCCAAAAATGTATCCAGTTTTGATTTAAATTCATTAACAGTAGTTGCTGTAATCACCCCCACCGGCAATGAGTTCCAGAATTTTATTGCTCTCTTCTTAATTCAGTACAGAATTTATTTTCCTCGAACCTCAGTACATGCCTGTGTGTCCTAAGTATAGGCCTGTTAGTGAACAAATCATGTCCCAGTTCCATATGATTCACAATCCTGTATTTGAACATACTAATCATATCACCTCTCAACCTCCATTTCTCCAGTGAAAACATATTCAGCCTGGTTAACCTATCTTTGTATTCTAGTGATTCGAGACCTTTTACTAGATTAGTCGCCCTTCTCTGTACCTGTTCCAATTCATTTATGAATGTAAGGTGCGGTGCCCAGAACTGAACACAATATTCCAAGTGTGGTCTCAACAATGCCTTAAATCCATACCCCATGACAGTTTCCGGTTTGCTTTGAGCAGTGTACACTATTACCCAATTTTTCATCTATGATGACCCCCAAGTCCTTCTCTACAGCAGAATTCCCTATAATAACTCCATTTAGCCTATAAGTAGCTTGTTAATTGTTGTTACCCATAAAGAATTACTTTACATTTTTCAACATTAAACTGCATTTTCCACCTTTCAAGTTTATTTAAGTCACTTTGTAGTGTTTCCACATCCTCTCCTGAGTTAATTTCTTTACTCAATTTTGTGTCTTCCACAAATATTGCAATTTTACTCACTATGGGCCTTATTTTGGTTCACTCTTTCTGACAAAATACTTCTTAAATGGACAAAACCATGTGCACTGCAGGGGGGCAGATGTAACATGTGCAGAGGGAATTAGATTTGGGTGAGTAATTTTGTTTCTGTGCAGGGAAAATACTGGCTGCTTTATTTTTACACTTCAATATAGATCTCACTTTGAAGTAAAACCCCACCCAAATCTAACTCTCTCTGCACATTTTGCATATGCTCCCCTGCAGTGCACATGGTTTTGTCCATCTAAGAAGGATTTTGTCAGAAAGAGTGAACCAAAATAAGGCCCTATGTCACTTCCAATATCGTTAATTAATATTTTAAACAAGATGGGTCCCAATATTGAACCTTGCGGGACTCCATTTTGCACCTTACCCCAGCTGGAATTTATGCCATTTACCACCAATCTCTGTCCCCGATTGTGCATCCAGTATTTATTTCAATTACAAATTTTATCTCCTAACCTTAAATTACCTAGTCTCAATAATAACCTTTTGAGGCACCGTGTCAAAAGCTTTAAAGCAGTATTACATCAACAGATTTCCCTAAGTCCAGCCCCCTACTGACATCCTCATACAAGCTAATTAAATTAATCTGACACGATCTATTTTTGATGAACCCATGCTGAGCCTAACTTATCACTTTCTCCTGTTGTAAGAAATTTTGGATACTATGGGGGACATTTACCAAAATGGATTCGTAGAAAAAAGGTGTATTCGTAGGGAGAAATACACTTTTTTTACGAATTTGTATTTTCGGGATTTACAATCCCAAAAATACAACAATTCGTAGTCCTAAAGATTGAACATTCGTATTTGTATTTACAAATACGAATGTCCTACACCATCGATAGGATACGACAGAAATCACCATTGTTCCTGATGTACTAAGCAGCCGTACTGATAATACGGCTGCTAAGTGGTGTGAAACACCCACGCAAATACGACAGAAAAATAGAACACCATTTTCCTGTCGTATGTCCTGTCGATCTGACTGATCCATGCAGACTGCCTGTACGAATTCGTATTAGCGGCCGTATATATGTGCCGCTAATACGAATTGTTACACCATCAGAGGGTTTAATTGTAAACAAGAAGAGAAAAGAAACTCGGGTGGGGTGCACTCTTAATCCCCAATCTAAGTGGCTAAGCTGCTCGAAAAAAGTTTTACATGTTTTTTATATTTTTTAATGCCAAGTGAAAAAAATGAATAAAAAAAAGTTTTTTTTAGAAAAAGTTTTTTTCAAAAAAAAATTCAAAAATTTACAAGAATTTTGTATCTGAGTGGTTATTTAGTAAATATTTTTTAAACTATTTTCCTGTAAATAATTTATATGTATACAGAATATATGCCTTTATTTGCAAATAATTTTTTAGACAATAATAATGGGGCTGGTATCAAAAATTGGTGCAATGAATTCTCATATGTGTATCACTACATGTGATTCACATCAGCACCAACACTATGATAGTAATGTGACTGGTATTATTTCTGTATACATATAAATTATTTACAGGAAAATAGTTTAAAAAATATTTACTAAATAACCACTCGGATACAAAATTCTTGTGCAGCATTAGATTTTATTAATACAACTTAAGAACATTAAAACGTAAATAAATTTTTGAAAAAAACTTTTTCTAAAAAAAACTTTTTTTATTAATTTTTTCTTACTTGGCATTAAAAAATATAAAAAACATGTAAAACTTTTTTCGAGCAGCTTAGCCACTTAGATTGGGGATTAAGAGTGCACCCCACCCGAGTTTCTTTTCTCTTCTTGTTTACAATTAAACTTATTTTTACTCGGGGGTGCACCACTGACCATCACGTGTCTTCAGGCCACTGCTTAGTGCATAGGCTTGAGGGTGATGTTAGCAACTAATTATTTCATATTATAGTCAGTTCTTTCCCAATCTTCCTATCTCTTTCAAACCTTTATTTCCAATCTTTCGTGCAGACCCCTCCCACCCATTCTCTTGTAACCATCAGAGGGTTACAAAGCAGTCGTATCTGACTGCTTTGTAATTTCCCCTCCGGAACACGACTTTGCATACGACTAAAACAGTCGTTTGCAGCCGTAGGGGAAATACCAATACGAAAAACTAGGTTTTTCATATTGGTAAATTTCCCCCTATGTCTTGTCAGAATCATGCCCAGGAACACCATTCTTTGGCTCGGGATCAACGAGGACTTTGGTATATTTAAAATCCATCCGTGGTCTCTTAGAAGCTGCATGGTCAGATTGAGTGCACTCCTCAAGGCCTCTTCCGAACCTGCCTTGATCAGCAGGTCATCTAGGTAAGGTAAGACATAATTTCTGCCAGTATCTTCGTAAAGAAGTGCGGAGCCGCAGACAGCCAGAAGGGTAGTGCCTGAAACTGGTAATGGTCATTTCCCAGCACAAATCTTAGAAAGATTTGATGTGGGGGACAAATCGGGATGTGAAAGTAGGCATCCTTTACATCTATGGAGGCTAGGAACTCCCCTTGTTCCAGACTGGCAATTACCGAACGTAGAGACTCCATTCTGAATTTGAACACCTGAAAAAAGGGGTTCAGTGATTTTAGAATCAGAATGGGCCTTACTGAACCGCCCGGCTTTGGCACAAGGAACAGGTTCAAATAGTATCCCTGACCTTGTTCCTGCCTTGGAACCGGTAGAATTATTAAAAAAAAAAAACACAAGAAAAAAGCAGTTGTGAGCGGATGCACTCCTATCTGAAAAATTGGACGTTTCTTAGGTTTCTATAAACAATTCTTTTAAAAAATGGGAACTCCAATTATCTTTATTAGTATGATCCTGATAAGGAGATACCCATCAAATATGCGAAATTGAAGGGGTTAAAAATTCTTGGACAAACAATACATATATGTGCTGGAAATAAAGATTGTGTTGAAGAATTGTTAATACAAACCTAAGAAACGTCCAATTTTTCAGACAGGAGTGCATCCGCTCACAACTGCTTTTTTCTTGTATTTTTTTTTAAATATTGACCCCCAGTTGATAGGATAGCACCCTTGCTATATAAACATCAGCACAATAGCGGCATAGGCCCGAAAAATAGAGGGCACAATTAACCCGTAGTGTGCAGAATCCAAAACCTCTGTTTCAACCGGTAGAATTACCCTTGACTGAAGGAGCTTGTGAATAGCTCCATGAAGGAGAATCCGATCCTCCATTGAGGCTGGAAGGGCCGACCTGAAATATCTTCGGGGGAACTCCAGCCTGTAGCCTAGCGAAATAAGACGAGAGAAAAGATTGTGACAGAAGGAAACGTGCGCAAAGTGCAGCTGAACAGCGTGAACAACCAAGAAAACAAGGCTCTCCTTGAGACCTTCACCAATACTTCTAACACACAAAATGAGAGTTTAAACACTTATCCAGCACTCTGTTGTAGCTTTCTGCTGAAACCTTTTAAATCAGCCAATACTCCACATGCAGGGAATATAGAGAAAATATCATGGTGTAGTACAGCATGAAAATCAAAATTTAATTGACATTACAATATAAAAACAATCCACAAAAAACTTTTTTCCATCAAGTTTTCAGCATAAGAGATACACGGCGAGAAACAGTTCAACAAGCATTTGTTACATGTGCGGGGTCAGGATACAGGTTCCTCCTGTCTCCTCCTGTGTGTTGCTGGTCTTCCACGTGCCTGGTTTCCCCTCTCCGTATAGCTAGAAAACGAGTCTGGATTCGGGCTTCACCGACGCGTTTCTTCCCCGTCCGGGGACTTTATCAAGGTGTGCCTACCGCCCGCTGGTTCTGGCTCTTTATACCTCGTTTGTCCAATCAGAATCTACACGGCGGCACGGATGGATCTCTAGACATATTGTGCCTACAAGTCCCACAATCAAGTGCAGAGTGATTAAGGTGCTGGAGAGAAGCTTATGAAAAGTGCTTTAAGAAAAAGTGCACAAGTGCTGTATATAGGATATCAAAGGAACCATTTTATTTTGAAGTCAGCATTGAGACCCCCTGGTATGAGGGTCCCAAGCTCATAAATTGTTTTCATTTCAGCTTTTGCCAAAGCTGATTTCAGGTCTCTTTGCCTCATGTTGCTTTTAATATGTCTTATTCCACAGAACATTTTAATTCCGGAAGCACAGCTCCGTGATGTACCCTAAAATGCTCAGAGAGGGCATGGGTCCTTACACCTTTTTTAATATTTCTAAGGTGCTCTCCGAGCCGTGTTTTTAGTGGTCTTGATTTTCTGCCTATATACCATAAATTACAGGTGCACTCTATAGCGTATACCACGGCGGTAACGGAAAGGATTGTGGGACTTGTAGGCACAATATGTCTAGAGATCCATCCATGCCGCCGTGTAGATTCTGATTGGACAAACGAGGTATAAAGAGCCGGAACCAGCGGGCGGTAGGCACACCTTGATAAAGTCCCCGGACAGGGAAGAAACGCTTCGGTGAAGCCCGCATCCAGACTCGTTTTTTAGCTATACGGAGAGGGGAAACCAGGCACGTGGAAGACCAGCAACACACAGGAGGAGACAGGAGGAACCGGTATCCTGACCCTGCACATGTAACAAATGCTTGTTGAACAGTTTTGTGTGCAGTTCTCCCGTGATTTGGTAATTACCCATCTCTTATGCTGAAAACCTGATTGAACTAAGTTTTTTGTGGATTGTTTTTATATTGTAATGTCAATTAAATTTTCATGCTTTACTACACCATGATATTTTCTCTATATTCCCTGCATGTGGAGTATTGGCTGATTTAAAAGGTTTCAGCAGAAAGCTACAACAGAGCGCTGGATAAGTGTTTAAACTCTAGTTTGTGTGTTAGTAGCGAAATAAGACTCCTGGCCCAGGAATCTAGGCAAGAGGCATCCCACACCTGGCTGAAGTGCAACAGTCGAGCTCACACCTCAAGAATTTCTTGTGGTGGGTGGACACAGACATGCAGCAGGCTTGGAGGAAGTGCGTTTTACAATAGAGGGTGCTGATGGGAGGAAAGTGGATTTACCTGCTGTAGCCTTGGAAATCCAGTCATCCAGCTCACTTCCAAAGAGCCTCTCACCTGTGAAATGGATGCTTTCCACACTCTTCTTAGAATCCACTGACACAACCACAGTGCCCACTGGGTCGATACAGCCATGGCTGAATTGCACGTGTTTATTGCGCCCATTTCTTTCTGTGCCTCACAAAGCACCCTTGCCGTGTCCTGAATGTGACGCAGATTGTCACCTATCTGAGCCACAGACATGTCCCCCAACAAACCCTCCTGGATTTGCATGGACCAAGTATAAATGGCCTTAGCCATCCAACAACTGGCCAGTACTGGGCGTTGGGAAGCCCCGCTAGCTGTGTACATGGACTTGAGCATAGCTTCAAGTCTTCTATCCGCACCGTCCTTGAGAGTGGATACACCCGGGACTGATAGCAGTACCTTCTTTGAAAGGAGGGAAACTGACGAGTCCACCACAGGTGGCTCCTCCCACTTCTTTCTTCCCGCAGGATCGAAAGGGTATGCATTAGCAAACCGCTTTGAGAGCTGGAACCTCTTTTCATGGTTCTGCCAAGCACTTTTAAATGCATTCTCTAACTCCGCTTGCTCAGGAAAATACACTGGCTGTCTTTTCTGGGTCATAAAGAAAGGATCCCCTTCAGTGGGTTCCACCAAAGGAAGTTCTAAAACTTCCCTAATGGCTCTAATTAAGGGCTCAGACCCCGGTGCCGGAGCCTGTTCCTGAACAGTATCCTGTTCAACCTCCTCCTCCCCTTCTTCTAGGATGTCTTCATCATACTCATTATCAGGGGCCATTGCAGCAGCAGGCCTTTTCTGAGGTTGTGCAGGCGGAGGGGTGAAAATATCAACCCTTGCAGACAAAATGGCCAGTTCCTTCTGCACTCTCTGTGTCTTCTGAGTATTAGTAGACAGCTGGGAAGAAACAGTCCAGCAGTGTTTTTATGCTGCTGGCCCAAGCAGGCTCCTGACTATCTGCCTGCGACCCCCCCAACAAGTTGTGGGGGTACCCCACTGACCTGCGTGGCCACAACACTAGGCTGTGGTAACATACATGTTTCACAGGTAACCTGTGACTGTGACGCTGGTATGAATTTTGTGCTGCACACCATGCGGGTTAATTTCTTTAAACCACACAGTAGCGCACACACACACCTCAGTCAAACTGTAACTATACACAGTATGAAGATATATGTACACTCTATGTGTTAGAGACTACTGCAGTGTGTTAAACAAGTGCTTAACTAGCCAGTGGGGTAGAAATCAGAGCAATATGGGGGACCAGTACACCCTAAACCTTAGCTCACAGATTTGAGAGAGCTGGTTGCATAACACAGTGAGAAATCAAAGAAATTGTAAATATATAAAGCTAGATAACGCTGCAGCGCTAAATCGCTTTTTTAACTTGCTGTCTCTGCCGCTGCAAGGATCAGGATCCACCACGCCACTGAGGAGCTGTAATGGTGACCTCTGGAAGCATGAAGAAGCTGGAAACAGAGACAGAGCGCGCCCAGCAGAGCCTGGTCTTGCTTTGAGTGAAGCCCCGCCCCCTGTACACGGAGCTGGCGCTTCCAGATATTTATACTGGCAGAAGCGTTTTCAGTAGTAAAAACGGCAATGGGTATCCCTGGTGGTCCAGCGGCAATCCCCCTATGCCAGTCTGTATGAGCGAAGCACTGCCTCTCCTGAGGCACATTTTTCTAAACTGACTAGTGGAGGGAGATTGAGGGCAGGAGCCAGTGCACCCACTCTGAAAGTTTTAATGTGCCTGTCTCTCCTGTGGAGGATCTCTATCCCCATAGTATTGAACCCAGTATCCCATTGGACGGTAGAGAAAATTACATTAAATAAGTTGCGCTTATATGTCGCCCAGTTATGTGGTGAACATTATTCATATCTGTTTATCCACATATTTTATAACTGGAAGTCACAAGCACTGATTTTCCTTATTACATTGACCATAGATAATTTGAATTTGCATTAGACCACCAACCCAGGGCACCCCTGGGAGCCACGGCACACAGTTTGGGAACCACTGCTTTATGGTATTCAATTGTAAGTCACTGTTTTGCTTATTCATTTATGTACTCTGTAACTTGTGCACCATATACATGAAGAATAATAAATTATTTTTTTTAATATGAGGCCATGATAACAGATGTTGTGACATTGACTAGCCAGAAGATTGCAATATTTGGATTTATAATAAATGTTCTGTACTGTATCTGCTTCTATGTAAAAGTTCCAAAGACAACTATACCTCTGTTTGTCGACATTTGAGTACAAACATTTGTTATATTTAGAGAAAAACTAAATATTCTAAGTGTTTTTATTCTGATGATATACAGTAGTATATTTTTATCATTGGATCAATTTGACCCCATGGTACTGTCAACATAACCTTCTCCATGGTACCACAACAGGGTTAACCATTCTTTGGTCGAATAACTTGTATGCTTTGGGTTATGGTCTTGCTGCATGACCCAAATTCTCTTGAGACGCAGCTTATAGACATATTTATTAACATATCCCTTTAGCATATTATGGTATAATTTCAGAATTTATTGTCATATCAATGATGGCAAGTAGTTCTAGGCCATATGCCAGAAAGCAGGCTCATAACATGATGAAGTTTTTACTCTGAAATGCGGTGTTCTCCTTTATCCAAATATAATGCTTGTCATTTAAACCAAGAAGTACTATTTTGGCCTTATCTGTCCACAAAACAGTGTGGATTGTCGAGGTGATCTTTAGCAAACTGCAAATGGGTAGCAAAGTTATTTTCAGAGAGCAGCAGCTTTCTCGTTGCAATCCTGCCATGCACACCAGTTGTTCAGTGCCCTCCTGTCCTCCGGTAAACTCATGAACATCAGCTTATGTGAGAAAGGACTTCATTTGATTAGTGGTTACCTTGCATTCTTTTGTGACCTTGCAATGTAATTGACAGCAGGTCCATTGTAAAGCTTGGTTCCATGTGCATTGCACCAGCTGCAGAAACAATCTGTTGGATTACTTCTGAGCCAAGCAGGCTTGGAAGTAATCCAACAGATTGCATGCAAAAGCATGCAATATTTGGCATGCGATCCTACCATCCAGGACAGCTCATGGGGCTGGGGATCGCAGGCAACTTACATAGTTACATAGTAGGTAAGGCTGAAAAAAGACTTGCGTCCATCTAGTTCAACCTGATATAGATATCCATTGCTGATTTGGTAGGTTCTGGTATTTTACAGACAGATTATATTTCTTATTTGTACCCATGGATGTTTTTCTCCAGTAAATGTTTGTCCAACTTTGCCTTGAACGCATTTAATGAGCCAGCCATTACCACCTCTCTGGGAAGAGAGTTCCAGAGTTTGACTGTTCTGACCGTAAAGAAATTCTTTCTACTAGCTGACTTCTCCTAAATAAGCAATGTAAGGGGGTATGAATCAGAAATTATTTTAATCTGTGATAGCCAATGTCTGGTGGTGCAGGGTCACACCATTTTTAAATCTATGTTGGGGGCGTACATTTTAAACTGTTGGCTTGGAGCCAAATAGTTTAGCTAGGTCTCTGCCTGCAACCTTGGTCTCTGAGCAAATCACAAATTGTGCTTGATACACCCTATAAGATTGTGTCCATTCTATCTCGAGATGGGTATGGATCATATGTATTAGGTCTACAAGCATTAGGTCAAACATTTAAGGTCGACATGACTGAAGGTCAACATGGGTTAAGTCGGCAGGGACAGTAGGTCGACACAAGCATTAGATCGACATGGGGAAGGTCAACATGGAATTTTTTACCCAAATGTCAACATGAACACAAAGAGTGCACCAGGTCCACTTGCTATGCTTCGGGCACACTATTTTATTCTCCCACCATGTCCTAGTGGATGGTAGGGCATGAAATACTGCCTATAGAATAAGAATAAGGGTGACCAGCGCTTAAAACGTAGAGATCATACAATAAATTATCTCTAATGGTGGATGTCTCCAAAGTCCACTGTATAACCTTTGGAGTAGTTTTCAGACCTTCAAATAGAACCGCTGTATGCCGTTCAGAAGGAAGTTAACTTACTTAGGATGAGTGTGTCTGTACCGTCTGTCCGTCCTTCAATGATGCGCTCCTTCCTCCCTCTGTGGTATGCGGTAGATCAACTCGTTTTGGATATTTCAAATATCCTTTTTCAAGATCTTGAAAAAGGATATTTGAAATATCCGAAACGAGTTGATCTACCGCTTACCACAGAGGGAGGAAGGAGCACATCATTGAAGGACGTACAGACGGACGGTACAGACATACTCATCCTAATACGCCGCATACAGCAGCACGGCTAACACAGGACTGGCTGGCGTTATCTACCACAGTTCCGTCCCACCGCTCCCGACTCCATGTCTGTATAATCTTTTATCCTTGTATTTGGACTGTCTTTTGGAATAAATCCTTTTTACAACCGCTCTGACTGTCTCGGCTGCTGACCAGGGGATATACTGTAGATACCTTGATGGGCATGCGAGCTAGAACTATAAAGTAAGTTCTTATCTGTTTATATTTTGGAGTTACCATAAAGATACCTTTGAGTGCACCACTGAAGAGAAACCTAAAGTAAGTTAACTTCCTTCTGAACGGCATACAGCGGTTCTATTTGAAGGTCTGAAAACAACACCAAAGGTTATAGAGTGGACTTTGGAGACATCCACTATTAGAGATAATTTATTATATTATCTCTACCTTTAAGCGCTGGTCACCCTTAACTTGTTCTATATATGTTTCTACTACCCTAAAGGCTGCCTTCTGGGGAGACCTGCTGCTAATTAAAAATTAGTGCAAAGTTCAAACAAATCTGTATATATTATGAAATACTGCCTATCAGCACATTGGCTCAAAGAAAGAAAAATAAGGAATTTGGTACTTACCGATAATTCCCTTTCTCCGAGGCAGCAGGGGACACTGCAGTCATCACGTGTGGGATAGAGTGGGTGCATTGAAGGAGTCGGCACTTTAATAAAATGGTGTAGCATTTGGCTCTGGTTGGCTCCTACGCCCTCTATACCCACCCAGACCCCAGTCTTAAAACTGTGTCCGAGAGAGGAGGAGGTGAGGCATAGCAACAGTAGTAGAGTATATAGAACACAAAAAAGAACAGTAGTTAGTATAAGATAAGTACACAACAGTAACAAGAACGAGAGTTACAAACAGAGTAACCCCTAACAAACATGATGCCATGGCAACAATCCACACACAGCAGTCACAGAACACAGAATGGCAGGAACAGCGCTGGGCGGGCGGGCGGGCGTGCAGTGTCCCCTGCTGCCTCGGAGAATGGGAATTATCGGTAAGTACCAAATTTCTTATTTCTCCTACGGCCAGCAGGGGACATTGCAGTGATTACGTGTGGGATAATACCAAACACTAAACCCGGGAGGGCAAGCGCTGAGGTTCCTGCAGAACTGCCCTACCAAAGGAAGAGTCTTCCCTGGTAACCTGGTCAAATCTGTAGAATTTAGCAAAAGTGTTGGACCCCACCCAGGTTGCCGCACGGCACACCTGTTGAAGGGAAATTCCTTGAGCTGCTGCCCAGCAAGTACTGATCTGGTAGAGTGAGCACAAACCCTGACAGGAGGCTGTAAACTAGCCCGCGCATAAGCCTCCTGAATAGTTAGGCAGAGCCACCTAGCCAGTGTCTGTTTTGACGCCGGCCAACCTTTCTTCTCAGCCTGTAAAGGACAAAAAGGCTATCAGTCTTCCGAAAAGAAGATGTTTGAGAGACGTAGGTACGTAAGGCCCTCACAACGTCCAATGATTTTGCCGCTTCTGAAAAGGCTGGAACAACAATAGGCTGATTCACATGGAATGAGGAGACAACCTTGGGGAGGAACCTTCGTCTAGTCCTTAATTCTGCTCTATCCCTGTGAAACACAAGGAAAGGTGATCTATAGGACAAAGCCTCTAGCTCCGACACCCATCAGGCTGAAGCCAGGGCCAAGAGCATGACCGTCTTCCAAGTTAAATACTTAATGTCCACCCTATCGAGCGGCTCGAAGAGGTCCGACTTGAGGAAATTCAGAACCAGCTCCAAATCCCAAGGTTCTGAGGGTGGTACGAAAGGTGACTGAAGATGGAGAGCTCCTTTCAAAAAGGTCTGTACCTCCGGCATCAAGGTCAATCTACGGTGAAAAAATACCGAAAGAGCAGAGATTTGCACTCTGAGAGAACCAACCGGAGACCTTTATCAAGGCCCGATTGTAAAAACTCCACAAGCCAAACCAGGCTAAAAATCGCTTTCAGGGCAGAGCGATGCTCACACCAGGCAATATATGCTTTCCAGACTCGGTGATAATGGACCGATGTGACATCCTTCCTGGCCTTTATCATGGTAGGAACCACCGCCGGAGGAATTCCCCATCTCTTCAGCAGGTCGGCCTCAACAGCCACGCCGTTAAACGTAGCTGCGGCAATATTTTGGTAAACGAATGGTCCCTGCTGAAGAAGGTTTTGCCGGAGAGGAAGGCGCCAAGGAAGATCTGCTTGTAGAAGTTTCAGATCTGAACACCAGGCTCGTCTTGGCCAGTCCGGGGCTATGAGAATCACGGAAGCGGACCCTCTTTTTATCCGTTTGAGTACCCGTGGTAGTAAGGGAAACGGAGGAAAGGTGTAGATCAGGTCGAAATTCCACGGAATGGACAGAGCGTCCACCGCCAGGGCTGCTGGGTCCCGCGATCTGGCACAGTAGAGTGGGAGTTGGTGATTCAACCTGGACGCCATGAGGTCGGTCTGCGGAATCCCCCAACGCTGTGTCAGTTGTAGGAAGACCTCCGGGTGGAGGGACCACTCGCCTGGGTGAAAGTCTTGGCGGCTGAGGAAATCTGCCTGCCAATTCTCCACTCCGGGAATGAATATTGCAGAAAATCCCATCAAGTAAGTTTCCGCTCATTGTAGTATCAAGCGAACCTCTTTCATCGCCCCCTTGCTCTTGGTCCTTCCCTGTCTGTTTATGTAGGCGACTGCTGTCGCATTGTCTGACTGTATCCTGACAGGTAAACCTTTCAGCAGATCGTGCGCCTGAAAGAGGGCTAACTGAATGGCTCTGAGCTCCAGGATATTTATGGGTAACCGAGATTCCTGAGGGGACCATCTTCATGAAACCTGGTGTTTAGGGTGAACGCCCCCCAACCTCTCAGGCTGGCATCCGTAGTGAGCACTGTCCACTGACGAGGGCTGAAGCTGCGACCCAGCAACAGATGTGGGGTGTGAAGCCACCATCGTAGTGATATCCGAGCTTCTCTGGACAAGAGAATCCTCTGGTGGATCTGGAGATGAGACCCTGACCATTGGGCCAGAAGATTGCCCTGGAATGTCCTGGTATGTAACCGTCCGTAGGGGAGGGCCTCGAAAGAGGCCACCATCATCCCCAGGAGGCGCATACAAAGGTGTACTGACTCTTTTCTGTAAGGCCAGAATCTTGTCCAACGGAAGTGAGACCGTCTCCTCCACCATGTTGAAGTGGAGTCCTAAAAAGGTCAGTCTTTGAGATGGAGTCAGGTGAGACTTTTTAAAGTTCAGGACCCAGCCGTTTTGGGTCATGAATGTGCACGTGAGCAAGGCGTCGGCTACCAGCTTTTCCTGACACGGTGCCTTGATGAGTAAGTCGTCCAAGTATGTCACTATAGTGACTCCTTGAAGACGCAGAATCGCCATCATACAGGCCATTTGTCACGACCAACATGTCTGCCACCCATGCCTCCCACACTGAGGCGCCATGATGCTGTGAACTCTGCCTGGGCCTTGCTGGACACGCTGCCTAGAGTGTACTGCACACACTTCCTGGTTCTGAAACCTGTCACCTTGCCTGGCGGCGGCCATCTTGTTGGTTTCTCCAACCAGGCTGCACTACCAATTACCTTCAGCCAATTACAGTGCAGCTCTCCTTTTAAATACTGACCAGCTGGGCCAAACAGTCAGTCAGTACAATGATGTCCTTTCCCTAGGTATCTGACTCCCACTCCTGCTGAAAGCGCTGCTGTCTGTCAGCTATCTCCAGACTGAATCCACTCCTGCTCGCCTGCTGTGAAGACCATCCACCTGCAGAACCCTGCTGCCACCTCTACGGTCCGGACAAGGTTAGCCCCCCAAAGGGGATCACCCTTTCCTCACCTGACGGTTACTTCCACTGCAACTCTCCCTGGTCACAGCTACTCAGGCCTGCTGCAATACTTCCCGGATTCATCCTATCAACCATCCAATCTTCCAATCATCCAATCATCCAACCGTCCAATCGTCCAATCGTCCAACCATTTATTCATCCAATCTGTCATTCAATCATCTCTTCAAGTAAATCCTTCTAATCAACTATTCAAGTTTACGTTTATTCTTCAAACCTACACTTCAAGTCATCTTCAGTTTTCAACCTCGTTATCCATCCACTACGAACTTTACAATAAGTTTTATATATCATTGACTCTGGTTATTTCATATCTTCAGTATTACCTTTGTGCCACAGTTCATCTCCTGTATCGCAGTATCTTTATTGAAACTGGTTTTCTTTTATCCAATTGCATCCCTCCCTTCTGTCGTCTATGCAAAAACCTTACATCAAGGCACCTAGCCTCCGTTACACTCCAGCTGGTGCTACTGCTAGCGTGACACCATTATTTTGGTAAAGACCCTGGGGGCCGATGCCAAGCCGAAAGGGAGAACCCTGAACTGATAGTGGTGGTCCTGTATTGCAAACCTCAGAAAGAGTTGGTGAGGCTCCCAAATGGGGACATTCAGGTAAGCATCCTTTATGTCAAGAGACATAAGGAACTCCTGCTGTTCGAGTGACGCTATGACAGAACGGATAGATTCCATCTTGAATTTTTGGTACAAAACATATTCGTTGAGGTTTTTCAAGTTCAGGATGGGGTGCACCGAGCCGTCCGGCTTGGGGACCACAAAAAGACTTGAGTAGAAGCCTAGCCCCTGCTGATGCGAGGGAACTGGGACAATAACTCTTGAGAGCAACAGTCCCTGAACCGCTCCGCAAAGAGCCAAACGTGCTTCTGGTAGTCTTGGAAGACCCATTGGGAAAAAATGAGCTGGAGGCGGTGACGTGAACTGAAGTCTGTATCCTTGCGAGATTATCTGAAACACCCATGCATCTCTGCAGTGGGTCTTCCAGGTCTCCGCGAACAGCAAAAGTCTTGTGCCCACCGTGGGGTCTCCTGCGTGGGCTGAGAGACTGTCATGCCACTGTTTTCTCAGTGGGCTTGGGGTCCTTACAGGTTGCTGCAGCAATGGCAGTGGATGTCCTGGCCCCTCTGCCTCTGCGTCACCTGAAGGAAGAAAAACCACCTCTGGTTCTGCCACGAAATGACGAGGTGCCACGAAAGGCACGGCCCATATATTGACGCTTAGGGGGAGGCATAGCAGACGGCAAAAAGGTTGATTTCCCGCCAGTGGCCTGAGATATCAATTTATCAAGTTTTGGGCCAAAAAGAACCCCTCCAGCATATGGAAGGGCTTCCACTGCCTTCTTGATTTCTGCTTCAGCCTGCCAGGACCGAAGCCAGACTGTGCGTCTGGCGAGAACGGCTGAAGCCGATACCTTTGCTCCCAGGGCGAATACATCCGCCGAAGCTTCCCCTATAAATGTGGAAGCGTCCCTAATACTTTCTGCCAAAGGCAGAAGCTCAGACCGTGGAGTACCCTGCTTGAGACCAGAAACTAATTGAGGCCCACACTTCCATAGCCCGAGCGACCCAAGAGGAGGCCAGTGCCGGATGTAATAATACACCCGCCGTGGTATAAATGGACTTCAAAGTGGAATCCAAACGGCGGTCAGGCGCCTCTTTTAGAGATACCGCCCCTGGAATCGGCAGAGTGGTTCTCTTAGACACTCTAGATAGAAAATCTGGAGTAGAAGGGGTTTTCCATTTCTCCCTTGATTATGGAGAAAATGGGTACAAAGTTCTGAGCCGTGCAGATAACTGGAATTTCTAATCCGGAACTTTCCAGATATTAGTCAATGGATTATCCAATTCTTCAGAATCTGGATGAACACAAAGGCGGTTTGAGTACGGCCAAAAATGGATACCCGTGCATGGGTCTCCGCACATTCCAAATTAAGCGTGGACCTAACTGCTCTTATCAGACCCTCAATACCCTTAGAGATATCCTCAGTGGTATCTCCTTGGAGGAAATCTTGTGCTGGCGCTGTATCTGTGACAAACTCCCTTTCCTCTAAAACATCTCAACCAAATCATTGTCAGAGGTGTCCGCCATATACAGGGTAGGCATAGCCTTCCGTTTAGCAGGGGAGGCAGGTCTCCTTTGAGAAGGGCCCACCCTAGAGTTTGAGAGAGAATCCAGAGACTGAATGAGGGATTTAGCCCATGCAGGTTCAGCCAATGCTATTTTGTCAAGCTGAGATTGAAAAATCTCTCTGTCTTTTCTGGAAGCTGCTAGTTCAGCAGTTCAATTTTCCAGGACAGACTGAAAGGCATCCGCAGGAGCCTGGGTAGCCGTCTGGGGTAAGGGAGCCTGGGAAGGGACAGAGCCCCCCACCGCAGCATAACATGCTTCACACAGGGAGACACCCTTTTTGTGCTGGGTGTACTGCTCCCCACAAGTTTTGCAGGTGTACACTTTAAGCGCTGCCTTTGAAGTGGCCTTTCCTGCCATCCTGTCCTGCGACATAAGTACACAGAAAACCCCTTACACACCACTACACACACACACACACACCACAGTTTAGAGAACAGTGAGGACAGTAAGTCTTCACTTCGACCCGGGTGACCACAGGGAGAGAGGAGCCACAACCCCCCCCCAATAGTGTGTGTAATAGACCCTCTGAGACTTACAGTGTCCCTGTAGTCGAGGAGGGGGCGCCTGTGATGGCGCCAAGTACAAACTGGCCGGAGTACTGCTGAAATATGTCAGTGCTGCAGGCTGACCGTCTCCTAAGCTGCGGTCGGTGCGCAAGTCAGACCACCCCCCATATGGCGCACAGCACCCTTACCCGAAGGTGAACATCCTGGAGGTGCGGGGGAGGTGCCTGGACCCGTAACGCGAGCCGCGTGCGGCGGGTCCCCAGCGCGGAAGCACTGGTGGCCGGGAATCGGAGGGATACCGCATGCAGCGCCGATCGGACCCCTCCAGGTCCCTCGTAGCAGGCAGACCCTCAACAGGAGTCTGCCTGTCCTCAAATGTGAAAAAGAAAAATTAAAATTAAGAAAAAACGCTAATCTCCCAAGGGAGAGGTATGCCCGGGAGTCCGACTCCTCCGGGCACATTTTTAAGACTGGGGTCTGGGTGGGGATAGAGGGAAGGAGCCAGCCACAGCCAAATGCTACATTTTATTAAAGTGCCGACGATTCCAATGCACCCACTCTATCCCACACGTGATGACTGCAGTGTCCCCTGCTGGCCGTAGGAGAAAAAGATGAAAAACCCCATGTCAACCTAATGTCTGTCAACCTAACCCATTTCGACCTTCATGCAGGTCAACCGCCAGTCATTTTGGTTTATTTATATAACGCCACAAGGGTTCTGCAGCGCCTGACAATAGACATATGACACTGTGGTGACGACCACAGTGATTCCAGCACCCCATTTGGAGTGCCATACCCCAATACTAATAACATTCAATAAACCTAATCGTTCACCCCCAAACTGACCTAATCGTTATTGCCCAACTCTCCCCCGCCCTTCCAACCTGCACCGCCAACCCCGCATGAGTGCACAATCGATCTACACATACCAGTACCTATAGGGTTGTGGACAAACCCCAGATTGCAGCACCAACCAATCCGTCAATTCCCCCACTCATCCCCACCCCATAATGGAGCGCAATACAACCAAATACCTAATTTAATACATAGATGAGCAAAAAAACCAAGAAAATAGTGATTTACAGTATAAATGCAAATAAGGACAGGTACATGGTAAATAAAAGACAGTTGCAGAGCGGACACCGATGCAATTAGAACAGTTGCAGAGATATATTCTTAGAAATGAGGAGAGGGGGCCCTGCTCGTTAGAGCTTACATTCTAAAACTGGGGTAGCCAACCCTAGTCCTCTCGAGCTACCAACAGTGCATGTTTTGCAGGTCTCCTCACAGAATCACAAGTGAGCTCATTAGCTCCATCTGTGGATCTTTTAAAATGTGTCAGTGATTAATGAGTGCAGCTGTGCAGCAGCTAGGTTGTCTTGAAAATGTGACCTGTTGGTAGCTCTCGAGGGCTAGGGTTGGCTACCACTGTTCTAAAAGGTAAGGGGCAGACACAGCAGGGATAAATGTGAGCATAAACAGAGGGTTAGGATGAGAAATGCATGTCGACCTTCAGCAGTCAACCTTAATGCTTGTCGGCCTGGGAGATGTATGGGTGTGAATGAAAATTAACCATGTGCTCCCAAACACTGAAGAACAGGTCATTCAAATTGGTTAAATCCAATTAAAAATGATCATTGTTGCGTATTTTTCAGCCTTTGGTAGCAAATGGTTAATAGTCATTTGCTCCCATATACTAAAAAATTTTTTGCCAAACAGAAAGATTTGACAGATAATGTTCTAGTGCAGGGGTCCTCAAACTATATTGCTCTGGGACCCCATTATACAATAAAAATAATTACGGGACCCCAACAGCACATGCATGGCAGCAATGTGGAGGCACAACATGATGCGAGGAGGCTAAAATAACAGACAATCAGTGGCGTAACTATAGCACCGCAGCCCCCGCCACTGTGCATATGGGGGCGCCGGGAGCTGCGGTGCTATAGTTACACCTCCCCCCAATCCCCCGCAGGCTTACCTATTTCGCTGGTCCCGGCAGCTCCGTTCTTCTGCTGAGGACCACCACAAAATGGCCACCCCCATTTAGCACAGAGTTCTCTGAAACGGTCTGCTGTATGGGGGCGGCCATTTTGTGGTGGTCCTCAGCAGAAGAACGGAGCCGCCGGGACCAGCGCGAAAGGTAAGGCTGCAGGGGATTGGGGGGGGGGGGGGGGGGGGTTTGAATGGGCGGCGGGGGGCCCCCAAAACGTAGCTACGCCGCTGCAGACAATTCAACAGATCTTTCAGACTCCTTGAATCACTGACTGAGATTAGAAAAGTCATCAGCCTGACAGTCAGCAAAATGGAGTCGCAACCCCATGCTGAGTAGGTCAGGACCCACAGTTTGAGAACTGCGGTTCTAGTGTGTAGCCAGCTTTAGGGAAGGAACAGGTCTGGCCCCACCCCCTTATTTGCATCTTGGGATATGCAACACATTTTCTCATCATTTGTGAGTTGCCGCAATACAAAACCTTTGGACCTGGCTTTTCCCATAGGATTCAGAATGTTGCATTTACCACTGCAAACGTCTTGGATTAGCAAACTGAATTCTGCACATCAGTGTACCAACAATGTGGATGGGACCAAATAACTGAAACCTAACAATGTCTTGTGTTTTATTCCCTTGTATCACAGATGCTTATCTTTGAATAATTTAGGCTGCCCCATACACTAGTCCAACTTGTCTTAAGGACAATCTGCACTTGGGGGCAGATTTATTAAGCTTGGTGAAGTGATAGAGAGTCTGTTTCTTATAACCGGCCAATCCGCTCCTACCTGTGAAGTTACAGACTTGGTTTGAAAAATGACAGGTAGAAGCTGATTGGCCGGTGATTATAATCAGACACTTTATCACTTCACTGAGCTTAATAAAATCTACCCCTTGATCTGCCATGTTCCCACACCTGTTTATATTGTATACTGTTTACTTGTTACCCTCCTGGCTGTTGTACAGCAAACCGAAAACAAACCCATAGTATACGCAAGCACACCTGGCCAATAAAGCGGATTCTTATTTTACATGAAATTTATTGCATGTAAACTCCCGGGAAGCTGATTGGCTGACAATTCTCTCAGCCAATCGGCGGCCAGCTAGTCTTTTGAAAATAGATTTTTAAATTCTGCAGCCACTTCACACCCCACACCTGCCGCTACCAGCTCCCTGCCACTGCACATGTGTGTACACCTACACCTACAAATTGGACTCACATTGTGGGTGCTAAAAAGCACCCGCGATGAGCCTGATCTGATAGGTTGAACCTCCAGCAGGTTCAATCTGTAGAGTCCAACCAGATGCGCATCAGGTCAGAGGTTATGTCAAACATTCTATTTGGGCCGATTTCTCGGCCCGATCATGGGGATCGGGAAAATTGGAGCCAAATCTTACTAGTGTATGGGGGGCCTTAAGACATGTCCTTAAGCCATGGAAACTTGGACTGTGAATATCACATGGTTCCATGAGGCATATGCATTTACACCCCCTCAATTAGATTGTTACATTTATTGTAAATGTACATAATCCTCTGTGGACAAAATTGCATGCATATTAGATTTTAAAATGCTGTGGATCAGAGGTGGGCAATTATTTCAGGTATGGGACCATTTAACAACTTTTATGAATGGATGAGGGCCACACAAAATGAAAAAAAAAAAACATAAAATTCTTAAAATCTTAAATAAAACAAATAGAAGCTATTTAGAATCTAGCGTTCACAAATGCTTACAACAGTGGTTCCCCAACTGTGTCCTTGAGGAGCACTAAAGGTTTAGTGGGGGAGCAGTGTTGTGCGTATACATTGTATTAGTAAAACAACTACTCCCTCATTATGTAGACAATTGTATAATATGATCAAGCACTACCCTAATCAGAATCAGCTTTATTGGCCAGGTATACTTGTGCATCCCAGGAATTTGATTTGGATTGCTGTGCAACAGCCAGTTAGGTACAGTTAAACAGCGACAGTACAGATATACAGAACACATACAGGTATAGGCTAGATGTACCCTGGGGGTTATAGATGCAGGGAACATATTCACTGAGCTGCACAGCACATAGGCAGTCGTCAGCAGCGCCACTGGTCATTGCAGCAGCCAGGTGGGTAACAATACAAGCAGGTACAGTTATCAAACAAGGAACAGCTACCCACCGAGCAGCACAGCGCCTAGGCAGCACCACTGGTCGCCGCAACAGCCAGGCAGGCAACAATACAGCAGGGACAGTACAGATATACATTGCTGTGCAGTGCACAAGACAGGTGAGGCACAGGGGTGTATGTGGCTGAGTGCACAGTTCCTAGGCAGCCATTTGCGGCGCCATCTTGCTCATGCTGCTCACAGCAGAAAGGCACAACAGGCCATCTTCACTGGAGGCAGAGCCAGCGTGGGTGGTGGCGGCGGAGGGGGTAGGGGAGCGGGAGTCCCTGAGGCCGGGGGAAGTCAGGGGGAGGTCCGTGAGGCCGGGTTGAGGTGGTGTAGCCATACCTCCTCCCTTTGGAGCTTACAGCTGGAGCTGATACAGTCCCTGTGCCCTTTGCCTGCCTGCACCTGGCCATCCTGCGCTAGGGGCTCTGTCTCAGCGCTCAATGCCGGGGGTCCGCGTCTCTGGCCTGGTTGCCCTGCTCCTTTCCTCTTTCGGAGGGGGAGCACCCACACACAGGCAAATGGTGCTGCCGGAGAGGCCGCCGTGCTGCTCTTCACTGGCCGTCCTGCGCCAGGGGCTCTCTGCACTCGCACCCGGAGGGCCACAGCGCTGCCCCTGCCCTCTCCCACCACGCTGTTTCGGAGGCCGGGGATGTTGGAGCTCCGTGGATGGGGGAATCGGAGCTCCATGTGCATGCGACCATCCCCAGCCTCCACTGTAGTATCTGCATTTGCTGAGGGGACTCTGAAGACCTCAGAAAAACACTGACCGAATTGCATAATTATTTCATCACTAGGTTTATATGTTCCAATTTTGATGTAATAAATGGTTTGGTATAATGTAGAATCTTCAGCAATTAGAATTTTATCCTCCCATTTACATGACATCTTAAAGGCCCATACACACTGGATTTTGAGCTGAAAGTAGTTAATTTTCAGTGTTTTGAGCTGCTTCCAGCACACAACCGACCAGTGTTTATGCCCCTGCGATGAGCATTGATGTGTGCTCCTGTATTATCCCGATCCATCAGGCTGCTTTACCAGCCAATTGAACCACTTTCCATAGTCTTGTATGATGAAAAGTGGTTCACCCCCTGTGAAAACCACTGGGAGGAGCGAAAAATTACTCAGTATGTATGCACAGAGCGATTTTCACATAGCCGCTCCTTATACACACTGGCAAACACACCAAGTATGTACGAGGCTTTAGTTTATCATTTATGATTTGTATATGTTCTTGGTTAACTTAAGGGTTTTGTATCCAAGTAGTAAAACCATTTATTAGAAACAGCTATTAAAATATCGGAGTACTTCACAAGAAAAAAAACACAAGAACACAAGTTTTAATCCAAAAGGATTTATTTTCTTTATTCAAACCAGGAGGTATTCACCAGTTAGTGCAAAATGCACTGCACACCTTCAGCCTGAGGAATTTACATCTAGAGATGGCTCCATTACCCCGAACAAAATCTGCAAAAGAGATGCAACAAGCAAGGGGCACAACTCAAGTCTCTGCATTGTGACTTTGGAGCAGGTGGCTGTTCCCTGCATTCTGCCTCATGTCAAGTAACAAAATCAAGAACTACACTCAGTAGGAATTCATTGGGTAATTCGGAGATGTTGACTTATTGCACTCAACAACCCACAACCCCCAAAGTAAAATAAAATTAAAAAGAAAAAATATATTTAGAAGCAAGGAGTTAAAATTCTTCTGAACTCCAGTGTCACCGGAAACCCTGCCATTAAATTAAAAAATAAACCTGCATACATAGTAGAAAATTTTCTTTTAAAAAATTCACAATCTTTAAATGTATATATTTTATATCTTTAAACATAAAAGTCTACAATTATGGTAAAACAAAGGCTCAGAAAAAAATCCCCCCCCCCCCTCCCTCAAAAAAAAAAACAAAAAAAAAAAAGAAAAAAGAAAAAAAAAAAAAAAAAAAAAAAAAGAAAAAAAAAAAACGAACCAATAAACCTGAAGAGTTCCATTAAAGCTGCAGATGTTTTCAAAACCCTGTTTGGAACCAGTGACTCATTGGCTTTATTTGTGCTGCTGGGTCAAAAGTGATGGAAAAACTCTTGTCCAAACACCCACAGCTTTTCCTTCAAACTTACAACCTCCACAAGTCTCTACTAGCAGGATGTGTCTTCACCAGGCGATTGTCACAAGTTCAGAGGTGGATGTGTCCTAGTCTCCACTGTGCACACGTTTCCCTTATGTTAACGTCTATAAGGGTGGAATCCTTGCACATTGTGATTCTGCCCTCGTCCCAAGCCACTCCCCCCAGCGGCCGGGCCTGCCGATGCTGGTGTAGTGGGTCCTGTCGTATAAGAGGGGGGCTGTTGGCTGAGGTCAGAGAAACTCTGTCCAAACCCACTCATATCCTGTCCATATCCTATAGTAAAAAAAGAAAAAGAAAAGATTAGGCATTTATACAGGTAACAAATTCATGCAGTTTCAGCAAGAAACTATGGAGTAATTGCAAACTAGGAATAGATGGAGATGCAAAAAAACTACATAATGCATGAAGTTTTTCCTGCACCTTGGTCTGCATCACTTTTACCAGCATATAGCCATTGTAGCCAGCATTTAAGCATAAAAAACAACTTACAGGCAAACTTCTTTTGGTTTACTCACTTAAAAATTCCTTTTCTTTTTCAATGGTTCTAACCCTCCTATTTTGTAGTAAGGAATTTTAAAAAGCTCAGAGTCTGGCAGCTTTGCAACAAGCCAATCTACTTGATGTTATACATATGGCTTATCAGCAAATTCCAGTCTATAACCGTGAAGGGGCAGCCAATACCCTTCAAAGCTCAATTCCAAAACACACAACCCATGTACTCTGGTGCTCACATCTTCAGCTCACTTCAGGTCACTGACCTACACACTTTTTACACCTAATTGGGGCTTTGCTTAGTTCAGTGGTTCTCATCAGGTTTTGGGAATATACGTCAGTGAAAGGAGGGGGGATAATTATTGACGCAGCAAACTCAAAACATGACCAGTTGGTGGGACTTGAGAACTGGAGTTGAGAATCACTGTTTTATATGGTTTCTCTCCAGGTTACAAATCGTAGAATTGAAAAAAGTACCCTAGAAAATAGCTTTTTAATCTACATGATTCTGTTTGTCCCACTAAATACCAAACACGTAGATTTTAAATGCAACAGCAAAGTTTATACTATGTCCACATGATACACACTGGCCGATTATAACGTTCCCCTTGTGTGTGAGAACTGGGCTAATGTTGTCCTAAATACATTGTACATTAGTAACAAAGGTCAAGCTCTAATGCATTTTCTGCTGATCCCACTGTATTTAGCTTTACACCAAGAGACTGTTGTGCAGCTATTACACTGCTGGCAGTTTAACACAAAGGTCCGGTACATCAAAGCTACACTCTACTGTTGTAAACGTTATATACATGCAAATAGTAAAAATAATTACTCTAGTAGACATACACATAAGGAGAGGGAAACACCAAAGCCATGAGCTGAAGTAAAAACATTAACAGTTGCCTGCAGGACACTAATCACCACATGACTACTTTATTATTGTTTAGTGGGACTGCTGTAATTATCTAAATATGAGAAACTAACTGGGGCATTTAATTAAGTGCACAATGGAGATATAAATGTGACATAAAATCCGGTTATACCTTACATTTTACAGGCTGCGTTTGAAAAATGAGAGAAGCTGATTGGCTGGTACTTTAACAATGTTATCTCTCTCCTGGCTTTGATAAATACCCCCTATGGGACATTTCTACTAATCAGTGTACAAAACACTTGATTCTTACAAATTCAGCATTCTGTATTTAAAAAAAGGCAACATGAAATCCAAAACAATTGGCCTGATTTTGTATGTATTATTGCTTTTTTAAATATGGCTAGTAAAATAATGTAAAAATCAAGTTTTGTAAATCTACTGCTTAGTAAATGTGCACTTATGGATCACCATCGGGCACCAATGGGATTAAAAATTAACACTTCACATTAAATAAATGAAAAATCTGCTATAAAGGGTCTAAATAAATGAAAAATCTGCTATAAAGGGTCAAAATATTTATTTCTGGTGGTATACCGATGCTAGATCTAAAGTAAAAAACAGACAGTCAATCAAATATATATCACCAATCCGTGGTATGCTGGTGTGCTCCCTGCGGACATAGAGGCGGCACTCAAAATACTTCAATAGGAATTTATCGGTGAAGATGCATATAAAAAGACATATCTGCACTACTTGTATGCAAATCGGATGTGCCTTCAGATACTATCCGATCGGATCGTGGATAGTATCTGAAGGCACATCTGACAGTGTGTACACACCATAAGTCTCCTCCCGGCTCAGAGTGACTTTGTCTGTGCTTGCAGACTTCCATTTACCACCACTGAGGTTTATTTAAACTGTCTCAGACTCACAGCCTTGCTAGGCTGTCACCTCAAAACCTCACCCCCTTTTCACGCCAAACTGTGCATAATAACTGTCACCAGTAAAAAGTTTATGTGCATTAATAAATCTGTTTATACAGTTTCCTTCCTCTCTTTTCAGGATTGCATAATACTGCACATGTCCTTTATTTTACATACCACAGAGTCTACTGTACTTAAGGTTATTGCCATTAATCCTGGCAGCATTCTGCTTGCATATCACCTTGTGAATTTTAACAAATGTAACCTGACTGTAGGCCAGGTCTCCTCCCCTTTGTTTGAGATTGGATAAATAATCTTATAGTGTGTATCCAGCGTAATATTGGGAACAGTAACCTGAAAGGCTATTTCACACACTCCGGTTTTGAAAAAACAGCAAGAAGATAGACAAACTTCGTCTGTTATTTTTGCCGGATGGCAGTGCCTTTCACATGCACCGGTTTTTAGCCAGACTTAATGATGTGCTTATAAGAAATACATAAAATACTTATATACTTCTTCTATGCTTGTCATATTAATTCTTGTGGCAGGGTTTCAATGTAATGTCACAGTGGGGGGCGTGGAAGAGCTGCAGCTACACACTGAAAAACGGTGTGTATGTGAAAGGCCCCACCTGCCTGTGTTAGTCACCATCATGCTAACATGGACACTGCACTTTTCAGGGGATAGATCCGGCTGCTACATGGCAGCCAGCACGTGTGATAGGACCCTTAAACTCTCACTATTAATTATAATCTCAGCACTGCTTTTACCCGTCCGGCTTATTGTCATCCGGTCAAAACCAGAGCGTGTGAAATGGTCCAAAACATTGTGAGCGTACGTGTTTCCACAAATTTGGCACATATTTAGTGAAAAATACAAAATACAAAAAAGCATTTTGTTGACTTTTTTTTTTTTGTCAGCCATTTTCAACTTAACCTTTTGTAGCTGTTGACCATTTGGGGTCGACCTGTTGTCACACTTTTCGGTTTTACATCTTAAAACTATTCCCAATTTAATATCTAAGTCTTTATGAAGATTAATGGCACATATCATGGCAACCATCGCACCATGTGTAGGCACCTTAAGGTCTGCCTGTCTCATAATAGCTATATGTAGCAAACTCTAATCCTCTTAACCATATCATGGCTTGCTCTAAACCATGCTTAAAGATAAAGGATTTCAGATTATTTCAATCTAAAAATGTTATCTACTACAGACACTATGCAATTATATATTTTGAAAAAATACATAATTAGATCAACCTCAAAAAGCACATACTATGTATATAGAGTCAGGTGGTGAGGTTTAAGGAGAAGTCTACTCATACCAAAACAATAATAAAAATAAATATACAAAACCAGTAGCCAAGAGTAACTTACACTGGTGTTAATGCTATCTTGTTGTGGATCCCCCAAGATCCTGCCTGTACCACAGGCAAACAACATTTGGGCTTTGTTGCTCAGGATTATCATTTGTGGGGCTAAGTGTAGTTATTTTTATGAAGTTCAGCTGAAAGTTTACCGAAGCCATGTAGAAATGTGTATAACACAGAACTGAAATACATAGTCGCTCTGAAACATACCTCCTCCTCTATACCTGTGGCTTACTAATAGTAGTTTATACATTTTGGGTTCATGGCTCTTATCCTACAATCCTCACTCAGGCAAAGGATTCAATGCAGTTTAAAATGTAAGTATCCAAATGTCATTGGGACACAGTGATCTCACTAATATTCGGCAATGTAGACAAAAATAAAAAGTCAACAATTAAATAACAAAAAAAAAATAATAATATTTGTAAAAAGATATCCAAGCAGAAAACATTCGTTACACTTTAGAATTTCTAGAGATATGGGTATCATGAATTGTTTGGGACATGCCTGTGTCACTTCAGCTGGTGGTCAGACTGCTTTTTGTAAATGTGTGCGATGCCCACAAGCCTCCAAATCAGGGTGGATGTTCTACCACTACCTACCATCTCTTACCTTTTTTGTCCTTCAGAGAGCTCAAATCCACTCGGACAATTTCACAAAGCAGGCATTTCCTGGAAAGAGTGATTTCTTCAGGCTTTTTACGTGGGATGGTTAAGGCATGCACTACAACCCCAACCTGTTATCCCACCCAGCCAGGCAATGGGCTTTGTGCATGGCAAGGTTAGACATGGAGTGGTGCACTCTGATTTTATGGTAATGGATGGGACGGACATGGGAGTGTATTATATATATGATGAAAGGGCAGTAAGTCTCGAATGTACATTTTTAATAAAACACAAGTAAGGCTCCAAGCAAGTTCTCTGGGCAGCAGATTGTGTTTCAAGAGACTGTCAGCCCACCCAGCCAAACCCAAATGACATAAACAGGGACAGAACTTGTACAAGGACACCACTTACCAAATTGGCTAAAAGCAAAGTCTTGCTGACCACCAGGGGGTTTACTGAGATCCTGAGCTGACTGCCCTGGGGGTGGAGGGAACGCCAATGGCGCTGCTCCAGGAGTACCAGACGGTGGAGGAACTCCTGATGGGACGAACTGATCAGGAGGGGGAGGGGGTTGGCCATAGCCATAGCCTGCAATAACACAGCGAAAAATATACAGGGATGGCTGGGGATTAGTTTCCCTTACAGGAGGGTCTGTCATAAGAGTAAATAAATATGTCACTTACCATATGGAGGTGGCGTTGCATATCCCGGTGGAAAGGCCTGTGGTGCAGCATAGCCTCCAGGAGGAGTTGACACTAGGAAGGGAGTAAAAGGCGGAGGTGGAGGAGGAGCACCCCGGCCCGCAGTAGGCCCATACCCGCCTGTGGAGAAGACTACATTAGGAAGAACCAAGAAGGTAGGAGAGGATGAAGTGAATTGCCCGAGTCATACAATCATTTTAAAAACGTATGGCTGATAACTTACCAATTGTCTGTCCTGTTGGCATCCACATACCTAAGGGTAAAACAAGCAAATTAAAAAAAAATTAGTAAGTGGCACACACCATGAAATGCAAAATGGATGTCAAGTCATTTAGAAAAGTATCAAAAAATCTTCTGAACATACATAAAGTTCTATTATTGAGTGTACATAGTATATATTATACATTTAAAAAATGTCTTTATTGAGCTGGCCACGTTATAACTAGTTAAAGGCTTAACACTAATCCATTCAGAACATGATCAAGTTAAAAGCAAGTCAATCGGATATCTAAAGGGGCATACAGACGCCTCGATCTTGGCGGCTGCCGGAATCAAAAAGGAAGCAGGGCGGCTGGAGGATGGTGCGCGGGGGATGCTACATTACACAGGTTTAACAAATGCGGTCCCCTGTAATAGACCGATACTCATCGTGACACCAGTCTACTCCACATGGTGAAACAAGATGTAAATGCTTGAGGTTGGTCTTCCTTTTGTGGGCATCCATATATAGCAAAGTAGTTTTCCCTGGTCTTCCTAAAAGCTGAAAGGACCAAAACCTAGATTTTTTTTTTTAGAAAGAACTGTCAAACTAACTGGCTTGCTGGGGCTGCAGGCAGGGTATTGGGGAGGAGGAGCCTGTGCTGCAGCCAGGAAGAAGTTTTAACTCCTTTGGTGATGGCTCCACCTAAGGGAATCCAGTATTCTTTTGGGTGAGCCTCATGTCTAAAGGTGCCCCCCATACACGTTGCGATAAGCAGTGTGCAATGCGATGCGTTATCACAACTTGTATGAGCACCTTTAAAAGGTCTGTCATGCTGAGGCCAAAATACTAATCCACAATAATGGCCAACATTCAAGGCTTTAATTCTGAGTTTAATGGAGTACAGGTTGAGTATCCCGTATCCGTGCATCCCTTATCTGAATTATTCCAAAAACTGTGGTTTTTGGAATCATTCGAAAAATATATTTTTTTTTTAACCCCACTAAGACTCTTTTCGGGTTGGGATCATTTGGTCTATTGCATTATGGTAGAAAGTCATTAGGTCGAATCCATTAGGTCGACATGCTAAAAGGTCGACATGATTCTAGGTCGACATGGGAAAAGGTCGACATGGGAAAAGGTCGACATGATTCTAGGTCGAAAGGTCATTAGTTCGACAGGTCATTAATTCGACATGGTCATTAGTTCGACATTCACAAGGTCGACATGGGGTTTTTCACTGTTTTTTTACCTGAATGTCAACACAGTCGACATGGACACAGTTTAAAGTGCACTGCATCCCCTCGCATCGCTCGCTGCGCTCGGCACACTATTTTATTCTCCCACCACGCCCTAGTGGATGGTAGGGGTTGAAATACCGCCTGTCGGCACATGTTGGCTCAAAAAACAGTGAAAAACTCCATGTCGACCTTGTGAATGTCGACATAGACAATGTCGAACTAATGACCTTGTCGAACTAATGACCTGTCGAACTAATGACCTTTCGAACTAGAATCATGTCGACCTTTTCCCATGTCGACCTAGAGTCATGTCGACCTAATGACTTTCTACCATAATGCAGTAGACCAAATGACCGCATCCCCTCTTTTCATACTTACCAAGTCACAGGGCGTCCACAGCAGGCCTCCGGCATCTTCTTCAGGGTCTCCAGCGGTCCCAGGAATGCATTGCGGGAGTGTGTGCGCGCGTGCCGGTGACGTCACCGGTGCGCGCACACACTCGCGCAATGCATTCCTGGGACCGCTGGAGACCCTGGAGAAGATGCCGGAGGTCTGCTGTGGACGCCCTGTGACTGCGTGGACGCCTAGGGACCACCGCACACCATCAGGGGACAGGTAAGTATGGCTAAAAAAATGTATTCCAAAAACCGAAAAATTCCCCTACCCGGAATGCTCGTGGTCCCAAGCATTTCGGATAGGGGATACTCAACCTATATAGACCTCTAGAAAGCTTTCCTCACCAATTATCACTGGACTAATTAGGCAGAAGCCATAATTGATCTACAAAGTATATAAATCACAACAAAAACAAAAAAAGGATGTTAAAAAGGCTTTTTAACACCTATCCAAGATATCTTTAAGCAGGACAGCATTTAAAATATAAATGGTTATTGGTCTTGGAGCATGTTGCTGCTGTTAAGACATAAAAAATTATCATAATTGGCTTAAGATCTTAAACCTTCTATCAGGTTAGGCCCACATGGACTAAAAATTTGAGTCTTTCAAAAGAAACTGTAAGAGAAATTAGATCCTATGTGTTCTGATTGAGGGTGTGACACTGCCTCAAGCCCTTAAGAGAAGAATCTTCTGTTAATTTGCATTCTTCAGGTAAGAGTCAGATTCCTGCTATACCACCTGCCTAGGTGAAGATGAGGATTCAGCCTTTTTGTCAGACATTACAAAGACAGAATACAATGGACAGTGGGTAAAACAGGAATTAGGAGAATAAACTAAAATACAGACAATATACAAAAGAAATAAACATCCCTACTGCTTTCAATGGGTAGGAAATATAAAATCATTGCTATGGTACTCTGGTCAGATAAAAGCAGGCTTTTCTTTTAAAGCAAAAGGAGACTTAACTTTGGCAGGCTTTTGGCTCTGCCCCTTACTTGGGACCAGCACAGATTAGATTATAGTCTTTCAAAGAACAGCTTCTTGCCTTACACGGATACTGCCTAGTAAGTGAGCGGAGTCCTTCAGCCCTTTCAACTGACCTCTTAAGGTGTCCATACACTTGTCCGATTTAACCCTTAAAATCGGGTGTGTTTGAGGTACTAGTGCATTGGAACTGAAACGGAGGTCAGAACCGCTGCCTGTTCGACCACTGACTTGGCCCCGCTCCCAGCGGCAGGGAGAGGGGTGCATGCGATACACCGCTAGGGAAATGACCGCACGTGATGTAGGTCCCAGGCAGCTCAAGGGTACAGTGTACATCACAGTGTATGGGCACCTTTATCCCTTACCAGAGGTTATGCCTTTAGGTTTTCCAGTCCTGATGAAAGGCTGAAGTACACCACTGCCCTTTTCCTATTTTTTGGCTATAGATCACTATCATATGAATTACAGATGTAAAATTTGGCCTTCAAGAGGGTCCTTCTCTGCTCTTAAAAATATAGCACCAGACGTTTTTTTATATTTATCCAAATAATGCATTTTAAGGTATTTTATATATTCCGGTTTCACCGCTTAAGCAACAGTTCAAGTTTACGTTAGTGTTGCTAAACCACCAAATAACAAAAACATTACTGAGCTATTGTATACACCTGTATACTTGCGCTGGTACTAGGGCATCATTTTGGTGGGCTTTTAACTACTATGATAAATGGCAGTATGCTACTTAGATCTAATGCTACCTAAAAAGTAAAATCCGCAAAAGAGCTGGTTAGAAAACCATTAAGTGGAGAAATACAGTATATAATATGGACACAAACAAGGCTATAACAAAAACTAGGCAGAAGCAGGAAAACCAAACATAAATGTAGTCCAAGGGAAGGTAAAAAGTCAGAGAATGATTTACTTGTAGCCACTAAGCATCCAATAATCATTATTTTGCTAAATGTCAAACTACTGCTTGCCCTATTTAATCAAGTATGTGTGACTGTCTAGTTCAGTCCAGTAAAACATTTATCAAAAATAAGGGCTTCCGATCCATCAAAATATTTAAGGCACTGGGTATTAAGTACTAATTCCAGTGTAATCTTAATGGTTTTAAAAAACTAAAATGTAGTTCTCCATTACTTAAACATGTCTTGTTGACCATATGTTTTCATTTTAATTCTTCCACCACTACCCTTTAGAATGTAAGCTCTCACATGCAGGGCCCTCTCTTCCTTCATAAGCATTTTCTTATCTAATTTAAACCTTTTCCATAGTCCCATAGAAAGCATCAAATCCCCTGGTTTTCTGCCACATAGTTCAGTGTTGTCTGGGCATATATGTATATATGACCTGCATTTGTCTTATACGGTCTTAAAATGTCAATCACTGGTTCTTGTTTTATGTACTCTAACTGGGTGCTGCGGATCCCTTGCGGCACTTAATGTATGACCATCCTGCTTTAATTATAAAGTGTTAATTATTGTGTAATAACTGAAGAATTTAACATAAGGGTAAATATTTCCCATTCTGTTTTTTTTCCCCAAAAGTCATTTATGCAATTTCATATTTAAAGTTTTACTGTTACCAAAGCAGATAAGTAAAATTTGGTATAACATCCTAAACTTCATTCGGTACTTATGCAATATCTGGGCTCCCGTTTTTCTTATGAGACCGTGTCCGCTCGCCACGCTTTGGGCACGGTGGCTCGCCACTCTATATAAAATCAACTCCATGCGTAGTTGGATAGTAGGGGTATGAAAAAAATGGGGTGCATTTAACATGGGAGCCCAGATAATACCCTTCATGCTCTTAAAAATGTATTTAATAAAATTCCCGGAGTCTTACCCTGAGGGCTGTAACTCTGCTGCCACGTCTGAGGAGTTTGCCCTGTCCATCCATTGGCTGCACTCTGCATGGCTCTACTACTCCATTGGTTGGATCCTGGAGAACCAGGCGATTGGCTTTTACTGTCACGAGGCTCCGCACGTTTCACTTCCACCTAAAGAAAGGCAGAAAGTGGTCAAAGAATAGCTCAATGGTTCCTGCCCTCTCCCCTCCCACTGTACCCAAACTTATACTTACAACTAAACTTAGCTTATTACTTTAATTATATATAAATAGGTGGGTCAGTGAAATACTTAACATGTACAATATATGGCTTGATAAATTGTTTGGTAAACTAGGGATTATTAACATGGCTCAAAATAAATAAATAAAAAAAATACAAGTATAAAACCATATTCAGGTACAGCCCTGTGGATGTCCAGCTAAGGCATTTTTATTGGTGTTCACCAGAAAAAGATACAAGTGCACTCCATGTGATATGAGAATCTCTTAAGAGGATGGAGTTGGAGTGTTTCTAGGGAGACTGCTGATTGGCTGTACCAGAAATAACTAATGGAAGATAAAGACTTACCTTCCCCAGGCTAACGCTTTAAGAATCTCAATTTAATTAACTCGCAAATAATGTCAGAGGGAATGGATGTGGTAAGAGAATCTTACACTATATCTAACAAAAAAGTAAACAAAACATGCAAGTAATACAAAATGGACAGTTTGGTCAATAAGAAGCATAGTCTTCATACTGTGTTGTTACCCGGGTGATTTATAGTCCTTAATGTATGTTGGCGATACTAAAAAGCGGCTTCCTTTGAAATTAGTTTACATTAGATTATAGCAGAACAATGTTTTCTTTACGTGTTGTATATCCATGCATGGAAAAGCGTTCAACTGGAGTTTTATAGGGACAACATGAAATAGACTTAATATATCTGGACTTTGCTGTAGCCTGTGCACCATGTTTTCCACTGTACTAGTTGTACTCATTTTGAAGAAATAAGTGCCATTAAAAAAGTTACTATTAATGCCAGCACATCTCCAAATCAATTTATTTTGTCAAAAACAAAATTCAAATGGCACCAAAATATTGAAACATGGTCCCAAAACTGAACTTATTTAGGGTCTGACACTAAGGGTAAACAGCAGGGTTTCCAATGTCTTTGTTCACTTTCAACCTGTACCATTTTTTTTTGTTGGTTAAATTTCCAGGTTAGAAACATCTAGAAGAGACCAGAAAAAAACTACCATATGCTTCTTCACTATACAGACTGGTCTTCTCATTAATTGGTACATACTTAAAAAAGATACATGTAGTTGCAAGTAATCTTGCTGCTTGGGGGAAAGACTGAGGCAGGGACTGGAGCGTGACAGATATCCCTGCCATCAGACAAAATGTATAAAAGCTTTTGGAACTAATTTTTCGTTGGATATTCCACACAGGTCTAAACTTCCACTTGTGTTTAATAGTCTTTAAAATGCTTTTCAAATATTGATGGGAATTTCCATTTTAAAGGATATATTTGTTATCTTATTTCTTAAACAAAGTCTAACATAGAAAATAAGCTTTTGTTGCAAACAAACTGAAATTTTATCAAATGTATTGATGTAAGCTGCACCCAATCTATATTGTAAAAGGGGACAAACATAGGTGACTGCCCTACAAGAAACACAAGGTTCTTTGGAACTTGTAATTATTTGTGTGCCTAAACTTCACTAAAAGTTCTTTATGTGGGAGATGGAACTACAACACAGTATGAATAGATCACCTTACTGCAGAATGGTTAAACTACTAAAAAACATTTTTTTCTTTTTACCAAAAATTAACAGTAAGTGACCCAATAATGAAACAATAACAGCAACCAGTCCTTCCTGAGGTCTAAGAAATTGAAAACATAAGTAAAACTAAGAGATCAGGTATTAAAGCCCATACCCCTAGTCAAAATTTGAAGTACACATGACGTCAGAAGGAGTGGCATCAAACCAAGCCTCAGGTAGCAGAATGTCATTGAAGGCCATGTTTCCTGACACAACACCAGTGACACGTGAAGTGAAAATTAGTCACTGGATTCTGAATAAATTAAATGTTAAACCTCACACTATTCTTGTCAAACACCATAAATATAATGGTCTATGCTTCCACCCCACAGCTACCTAGTGCAAAATATACTACTGGCCAATCACCAAGGACAGACTGCTACCCAAGACTTAGTTCAGTCTTAAGGTAAAATAAAACTACAACTACACACTTTTTTGCCCATGATGTCGTGAAAATGCATGTTGACAGCCTGGTCCACTGATTGTTCGTCCTCGAAAGTTATAAATCCAAAACCTAGCCAACGACGAAGAGTGAATCAAGGTAGCAGGGTGTTGTGACACAAAACAGGATGATGAACAGTATTAGGAGCAGAACCAAGGCCTCAGCAGCAGGAACAGGTTGTAGCAAATCCAGGCACAGCTTTCTTGTAAGCATTGTGATAAGAATTGAAGAGGTGGAATAAAAATAATTGTTCTAGTCACAGGAGGCAAAGCGTTACCCTAGTGACTGATTAAATGAAAGCATTTTTTTTTTTTTTTAAATCAAAGTGTTTCTTCCTCACCGCCTTAGTGAGGAATAAGTGCTGTGAAGTCGCTGCATTGTCCTGCTGCTTCCCCCTTGGTGGCATTTCACTTGCAGCTAGTGCTGACAGCAGCCATATATTGTTCTAAAGCGTTAAACAAAGCTACAATATCTATAACAGTTAAGGACTGTCAAAGCTTTCCCAACAGTGTTGGGAAAGCCCAGAGTCTGTATTGGAGAAAAAGCTATATGAATACACAAAGATACAGGCCAAGCTGAGAACCAGCAGGATAAAACCTGCAGTCAGCAGCAACATATGAAAATAATACTCAGTAGAGGACGTTTGCCTTTCCCACACTACAGGGAGTGAGGTGTAAATGAAGCAACAGCAGGGCTGCACCTAAACCACTAACTTGTACTGAATGACGCAGAAAACCAGTGATATCAAGTCAGTTTCGAAGTCAAGCTCTTAAACAGTTCATCAATTCCGTATCTATAACTCTTGGTCAAGTGAAACCAGGCATAAAATCTATTATAGTCAGTAGTATAAACATACATCCAGAAAGTTACTATAAACTGGAGTTCCTTTCATCTGTTGTGTAAAATGCTGAGTAACAAGACACAGGTGTAACAGATCATCAGCACGCTTTCTTGCCATTTACAAATAATGGGTGAGATGTATTAAGCGTTAAAATGAGATAAAGGCAAGGGTGATAAAGTGAGATGAACATCCAGCCAATCAGCTGCTATTTTTTAAAACTCAGCCTATAACTTGACAGCTAGGAGCTGATTGGTTGAATGTTTATCACCATCACTCTTGCTTTTTTTAGTATTTTTTTTTATAATACATCTACCCCAATGTTCGATATTTAAACAAAATATTTAATGTAAAAAAAAAAACAACAACATAGAATAACTGGAGTGTGTGAAGGAACAGTACAGGGAAAATTAACCTAGACTAGACCTGTTTAAGTTTAAAGCTTTGCTGAAATACACAAAAGTAGATGGACCTTGAAGCCAAAGAATCACCATAGTTCCTAAAATACATAAAAAAGCCACAACAGCTCAGACCGTGTAGTCAAATATAGCCGACACTTCATTTACACCCCAAACTCATCGTGCCCATGTCTTATCTAACAGAACTGGCCTGTACCTGAGTGACAGCTTAAACACCTAGAGAAAAAAAGCTAGAGAGATAACATTAATCACAGTCAAACAAAAACAAACTTAACAATACTGTACTTTACTGTAACTTACATGAGTAAGAATGTAAAATGAACAAACTATAAACTTAGCTTAGCTTAAAATGTAAGGCGCACGCAACCATATGGGTCTTAATGATGAAATGATTAGGAGGGCATTGAGAAGGCAAACAATTTTGACTGTTTGCATGGAACAGGCGATGGATGTACTGTGGCCAGTACCAGCATGTGACCTGGGCTCAGGAGGGAATTTTATAACAGACTACATCAAAGGGACACTTGCACAATGGTCCGAACACACAATGCAGAATAGCCGGTATTCTGATTGGTGTGTTGCTATTTCAGAAGGACCATCCATATGTAACAAAGGAAAAAGCAAAGATGGCAGCTAGAAAAAAAAAGTTTATGTAAAGTGAAAAATGTCAGATGTCTGAGACACAAACGTCACAGCTTGCAAATGACCCAAATGCATCCTGCAGCAGAAGTAGACCTGCGGATTATACATTTCATCATTTCCAGTTCAATTTACAAATGCTGTCAGTTTGTACAGAATAGGAAAACATTGCCAATGCAGAATGGAGCAGGGATTAATCCCTGGGCATGTGCAGACAGGCAATGTGGAAAGCTTTAATTAATGTAAAATTGTTTGCCATCTAAATGATGAGAATGATAGAAATTGGAAAGATGAATCAGCCTTCATTTACCTCGTGGCCTCTGTTTTTCAGCATCATAAATCATCACAACTTCAGAAACCTGTAAAACACAAGAAAATATAATACAATTAAACAAAAATCTGCACACACTTCCAGAACACATGTTGACCCTAACCATAGCTCCATATTACTTGCCATAAAATTAAATATTGAGTTTAGGGATAAATTACTATATAATTGGAACACTAATTCTCATGTAAAATCAAGGAAGATGTGGACCAAATTGTTCCGATAACCCTAGAGAAATATATATAATATATAAAGAGAAACGAAAGATGCATATTGGGTTGTCTTTATATGGTCATATAGCCAAAAGAATAACCATAAATAAAATTACAGAGTATAGAATGCTAAAAATAATGATTGAATTAGCAACAGCAGAAACAGCAACTTGCTGAATAAACCTAGACCTACGTAACCAGAGCTCAACAACAACCACTACTAGGGCCTGTCCCACCCTCTAACAATGAGTTGTCGAATGAGCGATGTAAACAGTGGGTACATCAGCCCAATCATCATGCATTTGTCCATGCCCTCTTAAGAGGTTGCTAAATTGGGCTGTCTTGGAAGCCAATGCCAGCTTTCTAGCAAAACAAGGGTATATCAGGGCACGGCCTGCACACGAACCCTTAATTAACCCCTAATAGGTGGATTCCAATATCTCTCAGTATCAGCACCCAGTGTGGCACCTTGAACAGCTAGGTTTCTAAAAAAAATGGAAGTGCCTCTGTCTGACTAGATAGCTGCAACAGTATTAATAGCTCTTAAAAGTTTTCAACCAGGCCCATACTGCCATTAGATCACTGGACTTGAGTGGAAATATCACTTCTATTTGGGCCTCAAATATGAACTCTATGATACCCCTTTCAGACAGAAAACGAAATTACCGGGTGAAGCAGTTCTACCCGGTAATTTCGTGAATAACACGGGTCCTTTTTCTGTGTGAAAGGGCATACCCGTGTCATAAATCCTGTGTCTCTGACCAGTGTTATTCAGCAAATTACTGGGTAGAAATTTTCAACCCGGTAATTTGTTCTTCTGTGTGAAGGGGGGTCAGTCTGCTCCCGGCAAAATGACACAGCATTTGAAATGCCATGTATTTGCCGGGATTTTCAGACTTTTCTGTCTTAAAGGGGTATAACATTACAGCAGGGTTTCTCAAACTATTTTGCTCCTGGAACCCATCATCAATAATAAAAAAAAAAATAAAAAAAGACAGGACCCAAGCAAGTTATGGCAAAATGGCCGCCACGTGAGGTAACTGAAGTGAGCGCTATTGTGATAGGGAAGCAGTGGGTTATGGAGGAATGGAAAAGGGCCACATTGTGAATGGTGGTTATTTTAAAACGCTTAACCTCAAAAGAGAATTAAATACACATGGTCCCTATAGTTCAAAAGATAATTTAAACCAAATAGGCCCATACAGACACCCCAATTGTATTTCAAGTGAATTGACATTGGATATGTGGTTCAGAAGCTTTTTTTCTGGGAAAATACAATAGTGTAAATGCTAGGGGGTCAAATTCCCTTGGGTTACTCCAGTTTCCTGCAACACTCCCAAAATATAGGGTTAGTTTAATTGGCTCCTGACAAAACCCTAGTACAGGCATGTCCAAACTATGGCCCTTCAGCTGTTGTGAAACTACACATCCCCAGCATGCCTTGCCATAGTATTAACATTCCCTAGTGTTCCCGCTAGGCTGTTTTAGCGGGGCGCTGCGCTCTGCCCGATTTTTAAAGTTCAAAATGCGCCCTGCCCCTCGCTAAAACAGCCTGCATTGTCCCCTCTGTTGTGATCGGGGAAGCCCAGCGTCAATGTACTTAGCGATGCCCGGCACTTTCCCGGAAGTGTACAGCCGTCCGGGTGGCCAGGATGCGCCCCCTGTGCGTGACGCCGCCAGCCGGGGCCCGCCCCTGTGCGTGACGCCGCCGGCCGGGCCCGCCCCTGTGCGTGACGCCGCCGGCCTCTTGTGACGTCGGCGGCCCGGGCACGCCCAAAACAGTGACGCCGGCAGACCCGGTACGACCCCCTCCCGCCCTAGTTCCTAGAAGGAACACTATTCCCTAATAGCAAAACTGTGGCAAGGCATGATGGGACTTGGAGTTTCACAACAGCTGGAGAGCCATAGTTTGGACATGCCTGTCCTAGTATGTACCTGTATGTGTGATGCTGATGTGCTTTTACAACAGTGTTTGAATACCAATAACTTTCTTGCTGGATTTTTGGAGGGGGAACAGAGCTTCTCAGCTCAACAGACCCCCTTCATTTATAATTTTACTTATTTTCAGTTTTACCATTACTTTATCTATTTTCTCCACTCTATATCTACGGTACCCACCCACCCCCTCTTCCTTAGCGCTTGTTAAACTTTGTACTTTTTTCTGCCATATAACATCAAGCTGCTCTCACTCTCCCTAGCGCAATTCCTTCCAAAAGGAATTTATTCCTTTTTTTCCAGACCCCCTTCATACTGCACCTCAGACCCGGGAATTTCCCGTGTCTGCCCCTTTCACACTGCTTTCCATGGTCTGCCTTCCAACAAGTGTGTGGAATTTGATTGGGTGTTGGGAAATTTGTATCACATGATTACATCCCCCAATGAACTAGCTATTTTGCATTTTATGAGAAAACCCCGGGTCTGTGCTGTTCACACTGCCATACACCCATGTATTATCCAGGAAAAACCCTGCAAAAAATCTGTGTCTGATTCCCAGGGCATAACACCTGGGAATTTCACAAAGACCCTTTCACACTGAGACAGGACACGGGAAAGTACTGCTTGCCCTGGCAAATACCCAAATTTTTTTTCGTACATTTCACATAAGCAAATTATTGACAATGCACAAGTTAAACAATGCCAAATACAGTGATAACTATCATAAGAGAAAAATATATGGTATGTAAACCATATATTTCTGGTAAGTGAAGTTGTTAAAATAAAGTGTCAATGGTAGGTGGTATCCTCAGCAACACCTCACTCATCTACAAATTATCAAATGGACTTACCACTCCAAAACGCTTGAAGTAATCTCTAAGTTCAGTTTCGCCACAGTTGTGGGGTATTCCACCAACAAAAATCTTGTTACTCCTACTGTTTTCAGCCCTGGGACTTTTTTGTTGCTGTACAAGTAAACAAAACACATTTCCGAGTCACACACTCACTTTCATGTTTGAATCATGCAAACTTAAACAAGAGCTATGTGTAAAAATATTAGCTCTTCATTCAACTTCAGCATTAAACGCCTGAAATACAAATATTGTTCTACATTTAATTTCCATAGTCACCATTCAATGATTATAATGTTCTCGAACATGCAACTCTTACCCATCCTTCTCGAGGCCGCGACCTCTCAGGCTGCATTCCCCGGGGCGTACATGGCTTTGGATCAATCTGTAATTAAAGTATTGTTCTATCAATACACCTGATTTCACAGTTAGCATTGAAGCTCATAACCACTGATTTTAAACATATACTAATAGAGGTGGTAAATTTTGAAAAATACTGACTTGCTCTTAAAAAAAATGCAAGCAACCTTGAGTCTGCCCTTTAAAACCAAAGTAAACACTAATAAAAATAAGCAATAAGAACCACTAAACTGAACATATATATTATGTTAAATATAAAATCGAAGAGCATCTGTGGATCAGTTCACTTTACAAATATCAACCTTTGTTATGTAAATGAAAAATGATGTACAAATGCAGGGCGGTTGCACCATCCAGTAAAACAAAGGTCTATGCTCTATTAGATGGTGAAGCTGGTCTGCAACATTGCCATTAATAGGTCTTCAAAATAAAATGGTGGAGCCAGAGCCCCTGAATTTCTACAACCGTGCTAAATCATCCATTATGCTTTTTTTTTAATGTGCATAATTAATTCTGATATCAATGCACTATTGTAGATATTTATTTTTTTCCCCAAGTAAGCGCAATACCCCCCCCCCCCCCCCTTCCCTAGGGTTATTGCAGCCACCTGCCTAGGGTCTTAATTCGCCAGGAGTTTGTACACTGTGCAGTTATATCCAACACAATAAGGTGCAGATAAATGTACTCATCTCCCAGGTCCAGAGGGAAACATCTATACAGGGCTGGCTTGTGAGAGCCCCCACCCAAGCTTTATATAGCCTTAACTGAAAGCAGCCATGACTAGGCAGAATTTTGAAGCAAATCCGAAGAAACCCTTCTACTCTTGGTTTATCCATATTGTACATAGTACCAGTTGTGTAGCATTATTGTATTTAACGTATTCCAAACAAAAGATGGTTACTTTCTCGTAGTGATGCCAAAGATTGATTATTAATGGTCTGTGGCCCAGACCATACTTTTGTTTCGAAGAGAAGTGATCATATACTATTGGGAACTAAGCACAACTGATCATAAACCTCTAGTATACCTAAGCATCACCATACACATTTCAGCTTACATGGGTTTCCTGCATTTACCTGGTTGAACACATTCATTTCTAAATAGTGTTCTTTTAAGCTATTGTGAACACTAGTTATAGCGATTGCCAAATGCACCGTTTATTTCTGGTTGGTATGGGGCCTATAATAATTCCTTCGGGAACAGTGATAAACAGAAACAAGATAAATCACACACTTACCATGTTAAAAATTCATATATAATCTTACCATATGCTCACTTTAAATATAAAGTCACTGTAAATTCAAGTAACCAGAACAGTAATAAAACAACCAACTCTTATACCCCTTTCACATGACACCTCGGACTCGGGTTAATGCTGTGTTGGACACGGCGACGTATGACCCGGGTCGAGATGCAGTGTGAAAGGCCAACAGCTAATCACCTGGGTTGACCAACCTGGCAATTCGACCTGGGTAATATGAAAGGTTAAACCCGGGTCACAATCTGTATAACCTGCAACGTGGGTTTAGTGTGAAATGGGTATCTGACACAACAACCTGATGCTACAGATTTATACTTACATTTCTGCCATCCAATGTATGAGGTCTACTGGCTAAGACCGTTCCAACGCAATTTGGATCTTTAAATTTTACGAATCCAAAGCCTCTTGACTGATTAGTTGTTTTGTCTTTCATTATCACACAGTCTACGACTTCACCATATTGGGAGAAATAACTGCGCAGGGTTTCTGTACAAAGCATGTGGGGGACAAAGTCAATTTTGAATTATGAATGTACCCATAGCCATCATTAACAAACAAAATAGATTCCATTGGAATGACATTCACGATTAAAGCACTACTAAAATAAAATTCAAATTACCAACAATTTCAAGAACATAAACTAAGATAGAGTTAAAATGGATGTCAAGGGACCTTCCTAACTCCCCAACAACATTGCCAACATGGAAAAAAAAAAAATGACCCGCAATTGACTACTGGCACGTAAAGATCGTAGCATTTATTTTTGCCTAGATGGCCCTAGGCAAATTAAGGGAGCATTTCTGCTTGCACTCTAGGAAGGCAAGCAGAGATGTGTCCTGCAGTTACTCGAGCCCACATAAAGCAACAATGCAATCAATAGAAATAGCCACAGATGCCCCCTCTACAATATTGCCAGGTGGGACTCACTCATTTCACAAGTTTCATTGTTAAATTGTATTTACGCCTTCCTTCTATTTCCAATATGCAGCTGATGAGAGCAAAAAATATGTGTGTTAAGTGAAATGCTCTGGTCTATACCGTTGCACTGATCGAGATTTATCTGTAGTGACATTTATCTGTAGACACATTTGCTGCATCACTGGGTTCCTTTCCCACAGGAGTGTAGTCCCACCATTGCTAACAGGTAACATTACAGTAAAAGTATAAGCACATTATGTCACGCTCTTATGCCTGTCCAGAACATCAAAAGTACTTAGGGCAAAAATTCAAAAAGATTTAAGGTATTAAAGAAAAACAAACAAAACAAGCCAGATATACTCTTGCAGTGTTTGCATTGTATGTGTGCCAAACTTTGCTGAAGGTCTACAGGCATAGGAACCTTCAAATCAGATTAACAGATCCATGTAGGTAGACAAAATGTACAACCAGTGCACATCTTTTTGCAATATGTACACATTACTGAGATTAACTAGAACACTCCAGCTATTGAATGTACAAAGTGAAGTACTGAGTTCACAAATAATTAACGGTACTTGTGTATTATAGCGGCGCCCATCGCATCGTATACCATAAGGCATATGATGGTATGCGATATCGCGCGATGTTGTACAATGTCATACAATTTTAAAATTGTATGACATTGTATATGGCATACAATGCGATGCGATTAAAAATTGTATAAGCACCCTAATGGGTGCTTACAATGTTAAAATGCACCCCCACTATAAACGTGAACCCGAAGCGTGGCGAGCGCAGCCAACCCGCGAGGGGCGGCGGTACGCGTCCTACGACCTTTTCATACCCCCACTAGCCATGTCGGCGTGGAGTTGAGAATATAAAGTGTGGCGAGCGCAGCGAGCCCCGCGAGGGGACACGTATACCTGTGAAGCCCGCGAGGGGACGCGGATACCTGTGAAGGGGCTCGGTGGCTCGCCACACTTTATATTCTCAACTCCACGCCGACGCTTCCGGTTCACGTTTAATGTTGGGGGGGGGGGGGGGGGGGGTTTAGGGGTGGCGTGGGGGTGCATTTAACATTGTAAGCACCCATTTGGGTGCTTATACAATTTTCGGTACTTGTTTCCTAGCACGGCCACACCGATCTCCATCGGGGTGGCCGTGCCGGAAAAATCGCGTCGGTCACATCGCCCCTTGCGGGTTGGCTGCCCGGCGGCGTCACTAAAGTGGACGGGCCTGCCCGGCGGCGTCACTAAAGTGGGCGGGCCTGCCCGGCGGCGTCAGTAAAGTGGGCGGGCCTGCCCGGCGGCGTCAGTAAAGTGGGCGGGCCTGCCCGGCGGCGTCACTAAAGTGGGCGGGCCCGACCGCGCTGAAGATGCTGTCACCACAGGGGGAAGGTGCCTTGATGCCGGGGAAGCGCTAGGCATCGCAGTCTAAGGCGGCGCTGGGCTTCCCCGTGCAAGGAGTCGGGCAGGCACCAGGCTGTTTTAGCGGGGCGCTGCTAGAGGGGCAGGGCGCATTCTGCCCTTTAAAAAACGGGCAGGGCGCAGCGCCCTGCTAAAACAGCCTAGCGGGGACACTACATGCCATCGGGTGTATGGCATGCAATGCGATAAAAACATAGTACGACCAACATCGGGGGCGCCGCTATAATACACAAGTACCCAATTAACAATACTCCTCTTGAAAGTTAAATATGGGGATGTGGTGACACGAAAACATCCTCATAATAATCTAATACCATTCCTTGCCTGGCACAAAACTCTTATATGCAAACACTTATGCAGCAACATTCCCAGTGGCTGTAATGCATTTGGGGCAATTCAGTTCTGGTCAGTGTGGGGTATGAGTCATTGGGTCAACTAAATTAACCACCGAAGGTCGGCAGTTGAAACATGGGTACTTGTGTAATAGCACAGCGCCCGCCTACGCTACGTTTTCAGCGTAGGCTAAGCTACGCTGTCAGTGTAGCCCAAAGGCTGCCTAGCGTAGTTAGCGCAGTGACTCAGCAGTAGCCCGGCTCTGTCCCCATCGTTCATGGCTCTGTCCCCGGCAAGCCTAGTGAGCGCCTCTCACAGCGCCGGTAACCGCCAGATCCCCTGCACGGGCTGAGAGGGGATCATGTAGGTGCCGGCAGAGAGGCGCTCCAGCTGTCTGAGACGCAGGTGCATCTCAGACGCTCCTGCTTCTCAGTAATTATTGCGGCAGGATACAGCAACCCTGCCCGTGTCTGCTGCAGGGAGACTGGGTAAGTTAGCACGTGCGTCTCCTGCACAAAGTGGGTTATGCGGACGCAAGTGTGTCTCATGCACAATAAAGGAGGCATTTGCCAGTGCTCAATGTTGCATACTGGCAAATGCCTCCATTTGAAACCCACACTATCCACGCCAGCCCGAAGTGTGGAGAGCGCAGCATGCCCCGCGTTACGCGCCCTCCAGACCTATTCATACCCCACTATCCACTCCGACGTGGAGTTGATTTTTTAAAGTGTGGCAAGCGCAGCGAACCCCGAGAGGGCACGCGGAATACATGTAAAGTACGCCACGCTTCGGGGTTTATAAAATCATCTCCACGCCGAAGTGGATACACAAAAGTAGATCCTCCAACCAAGGAGCCGTCAGGGCATCTACCAGACAATCTTGAGGGTCTCTTGATCTGGAGCCGTAAGAGGGTAGCTTCCTGTTATGTTGGGAGGCCATTGGGTCCATCTGAGGATGACCCCAAAGATCTGACAGAAAAGGGACCATCCCCGAGTGAACATTTGACTCAGAAAAGCTGCCTCCCAATTTAGCACCCCGGGAATGTAAAATGCCGACTAGGCTAGTAAATGGTTTTCAGCCCATATCAGAGTGGGAGCGACTTCTCTCATTGCTGATCAGCTTTTTGTGCCAACCTGGTGATTCACGTATGCAATGCCCGTTGCATTGTCTGACTGGATGCGCACTGACCTGTAGTGAAGCAACGTCCCCGATTGGCAATACATACATACACATATATATATATAAAAAGATATTTATAGGAAGGGTGGCCTCGTGGCAGGACCAACGCCCCTGAAAGGAGTGATTCTCCACCACCACCGCCCCCCATCCGTGCAGGCTAGCATCTCTGGTCACCATCACTCATTTGTGACTGTCGCACGAGCAACCTTTGGTGAGATTGGACGAATTGAGCCACCATTACAGAGATACAGATTCGAATATCCCGTTACAAGATCAGCAACTGTGTCTTGAGATGGAAGCGATTCTAACGCCCCAGTAGGGCAAGTTGGAGAGGTCGAGTGTGGAACTGGCCAAACTCCACCATGGGAAAGCTGTACACAAGCTTCCCAACCACCTTCATACACATGTGGATCAATACTTTGCAGTGTTTTAGAAAGGATCGTATCAAGGTCTGCAGTTCCATCCTCTTGTTGCAGGTTAGAAAGACTGTGTGTGTCTGTGGACGCTCATAGGTGTATCATGGAAGTTGGGGTGAGGCTGGATTTCCTCCAATTGATCAACCAACCTTGAGATTGGAGTAGGTCCATCGTTAACTGTAAATGAGACTGAAGAATCTTTGAGTGAGCCAAGAGGAGAAGGTAGTTGAGATAGGGAAGAATTCTTCCCTCTTGAAGGTGAAGTTGAGCCACCATTACTTTTATGAAAACGCAGGGGGTTGTCGAAAGGCTGAATGGTAGGGCCTGAAATTGGAAGTGCTGATCCAATACCGCGAACCAGAGGAAACACTGGTGTGCCAGTCTTATGGGCACGTGGAGATACGAGTCCTGTACATCCAGGAACACCATAAAGTCTTCCGGCACAATGGAGTGTAGAATGGACCAGAGGGATTTTATCCGAAATTTGGCACACGAAGAAAAAGGATCAGTCTCTTTAGATTAAGTATTGGAAAGAATGAGCCGTTCGGTTTGCTGATCATAAAGAGATTTAAATAAAAACCTGTTCCCATTTGCTTGGGACAACAGGAATTATTACCAGTGACTAATAGTTGAGATGGCTGTCTCAAGGGCGGCGGCCTTCAATGAGTCCTTTGGAAGACCCATGGTGTAGAATTGGGTCGGAGGCCTAGACGTGAAGGAATAGCTTAGTGATCACACCCAACACCCCGGAGTCCGATGTTGAGTTTAGCCAATTGTCTGCAAACTGAAGAAGCTGACCTCTACCTTCGAGACAGCAGAGAACGGGATTTTGGTGTCAGGCAGCAAGCTTTTCAGCCTGCTTATGGGCTTGGCGACGACCAGCCCAGCCTTGTCAGGGCTTGTTCTTCTGTGGCTTTGAGAAGGAGGGTTGAATCCTTGCAGGGGGCTGGATTCTCACCTTATTTTGTGGCCGAAAGAAACAAAAAAGTATTGTTGCCTCATTTTTAACTGTCTAGAAGGAAGGAAAGCTGATTTTGAAGCAGTGATAGAAGCCATAATCTTATCCAATTCCAGCACGAAGAGTACAGATAGGGAGAATGGTAAGGCTTCCAACAACTTCGAGTTATCGGGTTTCCATACCTGAGCCAAAGAGCACATCTTGCTGCCACAATGGCCGCCGATACTTTGGAGGCAAATACCGCTGGATCCATCTTTTTCAGTTTAAAACAAGAGCCTTAGAAGGAGGCTGAGAATTGGTGTCCTTAATTTTTAAGATTAGCCAAATAGATTTAACGAGACTATCCACCCTGGCCTGAGTCATATGATCCTCATCATGGTAACATCCTCAGCTGGGGCATGATCCTCAAGCAGTGCGTCTGCCTGAGGCTCTTTATCTGAGGAATCCTCAGTTGTAGATCCTTCCCTAATTAAGGCATGTGAGGTGCCACGCTGTACAGTAGTGCTTAAGGGTAGGGCACCTAAAGCATGTTGCAGAGAATATGACACCTGTACAAAACTCTGTACAGATTGGGTCAGGCCTTGGACCCAAGCCAGTTCCACCGGTTGAGAAGTACCTGAGGAGTGACTGGAGGGTGCAAAGCTGCTAGCCGAAATCCAATTTCCTCATTGCTGATGAAGGCAGTAGCCCCAGTCAGATTTTAAGGGAACATCCGCAGTGGGCCGGCAGAGAGCAGTGTTCGCAGAGGCCAGGTTCTGTTTAAAAATGGCACCCTGTTCCTCAAAGCAGCAAGTAAATAAAAAGGTCTCTGGAGCACAGAAAGGGTTGTAAGGGGGGGGGGGGGATCTATGGGCTGCACATGGATGGTCGCACACTTGCGGGGCTCATGGCTTCCATCACCCGGAGCTCCCATCCCTGGCTACCCAGAGATCCAGAGAACGTAGAGAGTGATGAGCGAGCAGCAGGAGGGGAGCCCGTAGGAGGCCGCTGCGCAAGAAGATCTGGAGAGGGGACCGCAGATAGAGCGGAGATAGTCGGGAGAGGAGGTCAGAGGAGGCCCACAGCCACAGCTCAAGATCCAGAGGAGGCCCCCCGGCAAGGATGCAGCTGTGCCCCCCCCCTCCAGCGTGAACGCGCCTGTGGCCCCCGATGCAGGATGAGGCAGCGCTCCCCCATTGGCAATGGCAGGATGCTGCCCCCACTGCATCGGACCAGAGGACCGCAGCCAGAGGTGGGGTGAGACGAAGGAGGATGGCCCCCGTAGCCCCCCCCGGCAATGTTTCACACACTGACACCCCCCCCCCCCACCACCACCACCACCACAGCCTAAAGGGGCCATCCTATTGTGTGCTGTTGATCCCTTCTTTTGTTGTGGTTCTCCTACATGTAGTTGGCGCCGCAAATGGCTGCCTAGGATCTGTGCACTCAGCCATATGTAACCTTGTGTCCCCTGTGTGATAACTATACTGTCTAGGCTTTAACTGCGATGTCTTTGCTCATACTGTTACCTACCTGGCTGCTGCAGCGACCAGTGGCACCGCTGATGGCTGCCTGGGCGCTGTGCAGCTTGGCACTGTTCCCCGCATGTAATGTCTCAATGTGATGTATGTAATGTACCCCCCCCCCCTTTCATCCCTGCTTGATGCTCCACTGTATAGCCACAAAAAATTCCTAGTGTGCACACGCACACATGGCCAATAAGGTTGATTCTATTCTATTCACTTCCAAAGAAATGTATTCTCCTTGGTGCCTGGTGCTCCATCCCTGACTACAAAAAAAAACCCAAGCATCCACTACAGGCCGAATGAAAAATAATGTTTTATTACACAACTTTTTTTATTGAATTCATAAGACAAATATGAGCCACTCTGGAATTTTTTTGCAAATATTTTTGCGCCTCACAGATGTTGGCACTCAAAGGGTTAATAACATTCAATCACTAGCAAGGTATAGTAAGGTGCATCTATTTCATTCTTAATGTGGCCAATAGCCATCTCTGCTGGGAATACAGGTTAATTCATTGAAGCTCAGAAGCCAATGAATTACTTAAAATACAGTGCATGTGTTCCACACTATTCAGTTCAGACATGTGTAGTATAATTATTGCGAAAGAAATTTATATATATAGGGTGCCCTCTGACCTGGTGACACGCGGAAGCTACAGCCCTGGAACGCAAGGCTTGCGAACAGGACCGTGTTACTGGCAGAACACCAGGAAGTGCGGGACACAGGACTTCCGGCATTGCATGCAGCGAGGACTGGGGACGCGCGCCTGGACAGGTGAGCAATTAGTTTACTATTTAGGTGGGGATCGGGGATGGGTTACACTGTTGTTGTTTTACGATTGTGGGCTGCTATCCTGAAGACGGGGTGAATCCCCGAAAGCGCTCGATGTAGCAGAGCTTCTGCCTGCTTATGCCCAATACAGCACTTTTTTTTCTAAACACCAGTTCTGGTATTGTCAGTGTGCCTTCTTTATTGGACATACATATATATATATATATATATATATATAAAGGGATTTTTGTAAGAACTTACCGTTCGAATCCCTTTCTCTGATATGGTCCTGGTGACACAGCTCAACACTGGGATGTAGGAGGGTCCGAAGGAGCCAGGCACCTATCCTAAAGCTTTAGAGGGTAGGCTCCTCCCCTACTGCATCCCTGGACTCTTCAGTTCAACTTTCAAAGCCACTGGAATACATTAACTCAGTACAAACACCTGCACATTATCTGCACATTTTATAACAGAAACTGTTAACTTTTAACCATTTTAACATGAACATCATGAAATTCTGGCATACTTACTGAGCGTAAGGGAGGGATCGCTGTGTCACCAGGACCATATCAGAGAAAGGGATTCGAACGGTAAGTTCTTACAAAAATCCCTTTTTCTCTTTCAATGGTCCTGGTGACACAGCTCAACACTGGGACGTTCCAGAGCCGGTCCTTTGGGAGGGTACGCTCAGGTCTGCAGCTCTCAGCACTGCTCGCCCGAATGATGCGTCCTCCGACGCGAACTCATGGAATCTATAGAATTTGGCAAATGTGTGAACAGATGACCAAGTGGCAGCTCTGCAAACCTGCTCCGCTGTGGCCCCATGTCGAACCGCCCAAGAGGTGGCAACTGACCTGGTGGTATGCGCATTTATTTTGGCCGGTACTGGTCTACCCACTTTGGTGTAAGCAAAGGCTATCATAGACCGCAACCACCTAGCAATAGTCTGCTTAGATGCAGGCCAACCAATTTTGTGTACGTCATACAATACCAACAATGTGTCAGTCTTCCTGACACTCTTCACTCTGTCCACATATATGCGTAAGGCACGCACAACATCCAAAGTTCTCAACTTGTCCCTTTTCTTAGAACCCTCTGGGGGTTGAAACACAGGTAGAACAATCTCCTGATTTAAATGGAAGGTAGATACCACCTTCGGTAAAAACTGAGGCACTGTTCTTAAAACAGCCCTGTCATCATGAAAAATTAAGAAGGGAGATTTACATGATAAAGCTCCCAACTCTGAAACTCTTTTAGCAGATGCTACTGCTAACAAAAACACTAGCTTCCACGTAAGAAACTTAAAGTCAGCCGACCTTAAAGGTTCAAAAGGTGCCTTTTGAAGGCATTCCAAAACCAGTGATAGATCCCAAGGTGCCACTGGTTGCTTGTATGGAGGCTTCAACCTGGATACTCCTTGTAAAAAAGTTTGAATTTCCGGCAAAATGGCTATCTTTTTCTGGAAATAGATGGACAAGGCCGAGATCTGCACCTTCAGTGACTGAAGGCTTAGGCCCGATGAAAAACCATCTTGTAAGAATTCCATCATTCTTGATAGCTTAAAATGAGATGTATGAGCCTTTCTTCTCTCACACCATCGAATGTAAGTCTTCCAGACTCTATAATAATTTGCCGAAGATACAGCTTTTCTGGCCTTTATCATCGTCTGTACTACTGCGTCAGAAAACCCTTTTCTTTTTAAAATGATGGTTTCAATAGCCAGGCCGTCAAAATCAATCGATCTGAATCCAGGTGATTGAATGGGCCTTGTCTTAGAAGGTCTGGTCTCAGAGGTAGACGCCATGAGTCCACAGACAACCTCTGAAGCCTCGAGTACCAGGATCTCCTTGGCCAATCTGGGGCCACTAAGATCACTGGAACCTTCTGCCCTTGTATTTTCTTCAGAAGTCTCGGTAACATTGGTACAGGTGGGAATGCATAAAGGAGATCTCCCTGCCAGTGAATAGTCATGGCATCCACTGCCTCCGCTAGTGGATCCCTTGTTCTGGCATAGAACCTGGGCACTTGACGGTTGATCCTGGATGCCATCAGGTCCACATCCGGAGTTCCCCACCTCGAAGTGATTTGGTGAAACACCTGAGGGTGTAAGCTCCATTCCCCTTCCTTGAGCTCCTCCCTGCTCAGGAAGTCGGCTTCTATATTCTCTATCCCTGGGATGAATATAGCCGATACAGCTGGAACATTCTGTTCCGCCCATAGGAAGATTCTGGACACCTCCCACATGGCCAATCTGCTGCGTGTACCTCCCTGGTGATTCAGATACGCCACAGCTGTGGCATTGTCGGTCTGAATCCTCAAAGGGAGGTTCTGTAACCTGTCTCCCGCCAAGGAAATCACTTTCCAGACAGCTCTCAGCTCCAAGATGTTGATTGGTAACGCTGATTCCTCTGCCGTCCACAGGCCCTGAAGCCTGAGATCCAGGACTACTGCCCCCCAGCCCCTGAGACTGGCGTCGGTAGTTACTATCAACCAGTCCCAGGTCTGTAATGACCGACCCCACTGAAGGGAATCTATTTCTGTCCACCACTTCAAGGATTCTCGGGTGTCCGAAGACAGCACTATCATCTCGGATTTCATGGTCAAAGTGTTTCCTGACCAGGCTGACAAGATGTTCCATTGGAACCTCCGAGAGTGGAACCTGGCAAATTGAAGCGTCTCGAATGACGCCACCATCTTCCCCAGGAGCTTGAGGCACCTCCATACTGAAATGCTCTGAGCCCTGAGAATCTCCTGGACTAGGGTGACCAGATCCCTGGCCTTTACCTCCGTGAGGAATACCCGATGAAGATGGGTGTCTAGTATGACTCCCAGGAATTGGAGCCTTTGCGACGGTACCAACTGAGATTTTTGCAAATTTAAAATCCAGCCGTGAGCCTGCAAAAAACTGATGGCCTCTGCCAAGTGACTCTGCAGCATGACTGCTGACTCTGCTTTGAACAGGAGATCGTCCAAATAGGGTATGACTGTGATTCCCCTGAGCCTCAGCACCGCCGCCATTACTGACATTATCTTTGTGAATACCCTTGGCGCGGTTGCTAGCCCAAAGGGTAACGCCCGGAATTGTAAATGCAGGTCTCCTATGGCAAACCTCAATAAGGTCTGATGCTCCGGGTGTATAGGAACGTGCAAATATGCGTCCTGGACATCCATGGACGCCAAAAATTCTCCCTGGTCCAGACTCAGGAGTACTGACCGTAGGGACTCCATTTTGAAATGGTCTACCCATAAATGAACATTTAGGGATTTCAAATTTAGTATTGGTCTGAAAGACCCGTCTGGTTTGGGCACCAGGAACAGCGTGGAGTAAAAGCCTTTCTTCCACTCTGCCCTGGGGACTGGTGTAACCACCCCTTTCTCCAAAAGGGAGTGAGCTGCTCTCACAAGAGCTGTACGAAGCCGTGCCTCCTTTGGTAAGGATGTGGGGATGAACCTCTTCGGAGGCGGCCCTCTGTAAGGGATTTTGTAACCCTGTGTTATAATATCTAACACCCAGGCATCCTGGCCTAAAGCAGTCCAAGCGTCCCTGAAGAGTGTGAGACGCCCCCCCACTTTTGTCACTGTCGGGCGAAGCCCCTGACAGTCATGCAGAGGGTTTATCCTCTCCTTTTGTGGCTGGCTTCTTGTGAAAAGAGCCAAATTTTGACTTCTGTGTCTTGCCTCTAGAGGACTGAAACCTTCCCCTGAAAGACTGTCCTCGAAAGGACGCACCACCTCTAGGGGAGGGCCGAAAGGACGGCTTAAAAGCAGAAAATCTTGACATCTGCTTTGCTGAGGAGGCCGGCAGGAATGTACTTTTGCCGCCCGTGGCCTGTTTTATAATCTCCTCTAGCTCGGTACCAAAGAGTACCTTTCCTTTGAAGGCTAATGTTTCCAGAGCCTTCTTGGACTCATTGTCTGCTTCCCAGGCTTTAAGCCAAAGCACTCTCCTGGCATTAATGGAGACTGTGGACACTCTGGTAGCCATTTTAATAGCTTCCTCCTCTGCTTCCACTGCATATTCTGCTGCTGCCTTAATCTTTTCTGCAAGCAGTAATGCACCAGGGTCAGCCTGCAGCACGGTGCATAATTCACCAGCCCACTCTATCATGGCCTTAGAGACCCAGGCTGAAGCAATAAGGGGCCGTAAGGTAAACCCCACCCCTTCAAAGATAGCTTTGAGGTTTCCCTCCAGCTTTTTATCCACAGAATCTTTGAAAGCTGCACCGCCCTGTACTGGTAATACAGTAGCCTTGGACAAACGTGCCACTGAAGCATCCACCACTGGGACCTTTTCCCAGAGCACCGCATGAGACTCTGGCATGGGGTACAGACTAAGGAATCGCTTAGGCATCTGAAGCCTCTTATCAGGAGTTTTCCAAGCTCCTTCTAATAATTCCTGTAACCCCTCATCTGAAGGAAAAGTAACAGCCTCCTTCCGCTGTCGCTTAAAAACACCCTTAACAGGAGTCTTATCCTCCACAGTCAGCTTTAAAGCCTGCTTCACAGCTACAATGAGATCCTCTATACCAGCAGCAGAGTTCTCTTCCAAATCATCACCCTGATCCCAGGGGATGTCAGTATACTCTCCTTCCTCTTCATCTACCACAGTAGTTAAAGCATAAGACCTTCTAGGGGTCCCTGCCACATCATCCATTTTGTCCAGCATTTCACTGAACCTGTTAATCCCTTTTGCAGTATCCTGCATCACCTGAATCAGTGCAGGATCTGCCTGGGTAAGAGGCAAGGAGCCAGACGACTGCTGAGATGATGGCATAGGTCTCTGTGATTCTACCAGCCCATCACTCTGCCTGTCCAAAAGCTGCACCAAAGCGTTTACTGACCTGCCTAGGGCCCTGGCCCACGCAGGTTCCATATGCTCTGCCCTATGGGGATCGCTGCCCATGGGTCTCACATCAGCGCAAGTAATACATAAGCCCCCCTTGGCCATCTGCTCAGGGACAAACTTTTGTGTGCAAACATTGCACGCGCTCAGTGCATTAAGGGCTCCCTCCCCCAAAACCACAGCCTGATGCTCAGACATGATGCAAGTGATAATTGTATATCTATCAGTATATACAGTGCAAACAATTGTACAAGCGCTTATACAAAGTCAATGCACCCAGTCACTTAGCTGTCTGTAGGTTTCTCTGCGGGGAAGCGATGCCCAGGAAATCCAAGTCACTCTGCCAGGATCAATTCGCCAGCTCAGCTCCGCTGCAAGCGTTCTGAAAGGCGCCAAAGTCAGAGTGAAGGAAGAGACCAAAGTCCCTGCTGCTGCGGGGTCCGTGACCTTTTGGCGCCAACCACCCCCAGCTAGCCGCTCCTTAGGTAGGATTTCCTTGTTCCAGTGTCTCCCCCTCAAATGGGGACCACTTGGAACATGCCTGTCACAGCGCTGCTGTCCTCTCAGTCAGGAGCTCAGCGTGTAAGCTCCGCATAAAATGGCCGCCGCCATCACGGAGCGCCTGTCCCCCATGATCCCCACCTAACTGTGGAGCCGGTTTCAGGCAGCTCCGGAGCCCAGGCAGCCTCTTAATAGAGGCTATGAGCGCAGCACAGGGAGACCAGACAGCGTCTACCCTGTGCACAGATAGCTGACAGGACGCGCTTCTGTCAGCTCCTGCTGCGCTAGCAGTGTGAGGATTCACTATGAAAATCCTCACACTGTGCCTACCTAGCTAGGGTAATAGTTAATAAAATAATAAAAATCCCCTAACTACTCTAATTCTTCGGCTGCTCCTGCAGCCCTTTAGAATAGCACCCACTCCAGTGGGCACCTAACACGAACTGAAGAGTCCAGGGATGCAGTAGGGGAGGAGCCTACCCTCTAAAGCTTTAGGATAGGTGCCTGGCTCCTTCGGACCCTCCTACATCCCAGTGTTGAGCTGTGTCACCAGGACCATTGAAAGAGAAATATATATATATATAGACTTCGAAATGACGCGGCACTCCAGACCAAACAATCGGTGCAAAAAGACTTTATTTTTCAAGCAGCAACGTTTCAATACGTGGGTATTTTCTTCAGGCTTAACACACAAGTGAATGAAACTATATTTATAGCAAACAGGTGCATCCTGCGTCAGTGGGACCACCCACCAGCGCAGCCACGTACAGGTGAGATTCCACCCCCTCCTCTGCCTCAATGCGGCTGATTGGCTGGGGTCTCACCTGAAAGTGTCATACAGGCAATCAGTGATAAAAATACTGTGCAAAAAGCAAGTTTATAAAGTACATATAGAAAAGACTAACAAATATACATTATTTAAAAAGACATCTCCAACAAATATATAGAAAAGGTTTATTATCTAGCCACCATATCCTACCCAACAATTATATAGAGAAAAAAGCGCATATGAATATGCGTAATACACATATATCTTTTAAACGTGTATGGTGAACATATAATAATTTTAGTGATGTCTGCATATTCAACAGACCAATATGAATATAAAGAAGAAAAAATATATACAAGATAAGAAAAAATATATAGGTATACAAGGGGGAGAACCTACTACCAAGTGAAAGACGAAAGTAGGGAAATACTGGTTCTCAATATGACTAACTGCCATCAAGTCATGAAATATAAAATTATTATATACACACAAGGATTTTTTGAGATCAAATATCTTATTTGCTTATTTATAAAAGAACATTAATGCCTGAATATTCATTAAGTCCCCGCGGGGATACCGTACCCAATCTAGCTATCCAGCGTGCCTCACACTTTAATAATGACAGTCCCCTATTTCCACCTCGAAGTGAGGCTGGAATATGGTCTATCATTCTATACTTTAAAGAAGACAGATTGTGTTTAGCCTCAATAAAGTGGCGGGGGACCGGCTGGTCACTCGACCCTTTACTAAGTGCAATGCGTATCGATGATCGGTGTGCTGTCATCCTTTCCTTAAAGGGTCTCTCGGTTTTCCCGATGTAGGAGAGCCCACACGGACAAATAATTTGATACACGGTGTGTGTGGTGTTACATGTCAACAAATGTCGAATGGGTATCGGTCTCCCAGTTTGGGGATGATTAAATGAGGCTCCCTCATTTAATCATCCCCAAACTGGGAGACCGATACCCATTCGACATTTGTTGACATGTAACACCACACACACCGTGTATCAAATTATTTGTCCGTGTGGGCTCTCCTACATCGGGAAAACCGAGAGACCCTTTAAGGAAAGGATGACAGCACACCGATCATCGATACGCATTGCACTTAGTAAAGGGTCGAGTGACCAGCCGGTCCCCCGCCACTTTATTGAGGCTAAACACAATCTGTCTTCTTTAAAGTATAGAATGATAGACCATATTCCAGCCTCACTTCGAGGTGGAAATAGGGGACTGTCATTATTAAAGTGTGAGGCACGCTGGATAGCTAGATTGGGTACGGTATCCCCGCGGGGACTTAATGAATATTCAGGCATTAATGTTCTTTTATAAATAAGCAAATAAGATATTTGATCTCAAAAAATCCTTGTGTGTATATAATAATTTTATATTTCATGACTTGATGGCAGTTAGTCATATTGAGAACCAGTATTTCCCTACTTTCGTCTTTCACTTGGTAGTAGGTTCTCCCCCTTGTATACCTATATATTTTTTCTTATCTTGTATATATTTTTTCTTCTTTATATTCATATTGGTCTGTTGAATATGCAGACATCACTAAAATTATTATATGTTCACCATACACGTTTAAAAGATATATGTGTATTACGCATATTCATATGCGCTTTTTTCTCTATATAATTGTTGGGTAGGATATGGTGGCTAGATAATAAACCTTTTCTATATATTTGTTGGAGATGTCTTTTTAAATAATGTATATTTGTTAGTCTTTTCTATATGTACTTTATAAACTTGCTTTTTGCACAGTATTTTTATCACTGATTGCCTGTATGACACTTTCAGGTGAGACCCCAGCCAATCAGCCGCATTGAGGCAGAGGAGGGGGTGGAATCTCACCTGTACGTGGCTGCGCTGGTGGGTGGTCCCACTGACGCAGGATGCACCTGTTTGCTATAAATATAGTTTCATTCACTTGTGTGTTAAGCCTGAAGAAAATACCCACGTATTGAAACGTTGCTGCTTGAAAAATAAAGTCTTTTTGCACCGATTGTTTGGTCTGGAGTGCCGCGTCATTTCGAAGTCTGTATCTACCCCTGGACGAAGGCACCTGCAAAGTTGATTATTTTCGGAGGTGTGCCCGGCATACAAACAAAGTCTATATATATATATATATATATATATATATATATATATATATATATATATATATATATATATATATATATATATATATATATATATATATACATACATATATATATACATACATACATACATACATACATACATACATACATACATACATACATACATACATACATACATACATACATACATACATACATACATACACACATATATATATATATATATATATACATATACATATATATATATATATTAATTTCTAATATACACTTAACAAAAAAGTGCACTAGAAATAATGTAATGGTTTCTTAAAAAGATAACACAAAACCACCTGTTCTTAGAAAATTTGAAACTTCGACACCAGCAGCTGCACAATTTTAGAAAAGACGTTTAAAACTAGGTCACTCACCCTGCGTTGTACTCCAATCAAGGCCACCAACAAAAAGTTTTCTGCAAAACAAAGGGTAAATAAATTACCTTCTAGCATGATTTAAAGAACATTAGATCTAAGGCAACCACTACTATATGTCAGTCACCCTCAACCAAAGTCGCAAGGGACATTAATTATATGCGCCATGCTGTGAATAGCGCCGGGAGAGAGCTCCCAGAGCTGTTTTAATCAGTGCCCGCTAATTTGTAGAATGCTAGTACTGTGTGTGGCTGTTTAGTCGCGAGTAACAGCATTTTCCTTAAACTAGCATTGCCGGGACTGGCTGGAGATGTCACTCAAAGATGCAAAGGCAAAAAAGGGTACTTGTGTACTAGGACGGCGCCCATCGCATCGCAAACCATAAGGCATGCGATGGTATGAAATTTTAAATTGTATACCATCGAATTGTATGCCATTCTATTGCATATACAATGGTATGTGATTTAAAATTGTATAAGCACCCTAATGGGTTTTCCCACGTTAACAGTGGCCCCTATAAGTTAAACGTGTTGGGTGCTTAATATGTTAAAAGCACCCCCACTATCAACGCCAACCCGAAGTGTGGCGAGCGGCAGCGGTGCGCGTCCTACGCCCTTTTCATACCCCCATTATCCACGTTGGCATGGAGTTGATTTTATATAGTGTGGTGAGCGCAGCAAGCCACCGAGCCCGAAGCATGGCGAGCCCCACGGAATACATGTAAAGTAATACGCGTGCGCTCGCCACGCTTCGGGTTCACGTTCATAGTGGGGGTGCATTGAATATTGTAAGCCCCCATTAGGGTGCTTATACAATAAAACATCGTATAGGGGGCTTATACAATTTTGCATCGGGTGTATGCCATGCAATGCGATATGTCGTGCGACCAAATATCGTGGGCGCCGTGCTAGTACACAAGTACCCAAAAAAGTTTTTTTGCAATTTGGCTGCCATATGTGAAGTCCCTGCCAGAATCCACCAAAACTAACCTTAGAAAAGCCGTCCAACTAATGTCCTGGCACAACCTATGCTTTTGCAAGATAACGCACCCCCCTTTTGACGGAAACTCTCCGTTACTTGCTGGAATGTGTATCTAAGTGCTCATTTAATTATAATTTTGTTTAAGGAAATGTATGACATGACCTACTATAAAAAAAAAAAAATAGCATTGTTTTGTTGGATTTCTGGAAACTGCAATAGTATTTCTGGATGGTGCCCATCACCACCTGTCATTGTCTGGTTGTCTTACTTTGTATACAGTCAGACGGGCACACTCCTCACATGGTAGGGGGCTTTGCATTAGATGGGCACACTGGGGATTACCCCAGTTCCCCTTGGACCAGTCCAACTCTGGGTATAAATGAGACAATTAGTTGTGGATCCCCAAATGCACCTATTTGGAAATGTAATTATGATTATGGCTGATAAACAGTTACTTGTAGCTTCATGGCTCACCACCATACCCCTCTTTGTTTGGACCCAAAATATATACATTTTTGGTCAAAAACACATATGGTGGAATGTTATAGTGCCCAAATCTACCAGAGGTGTGGAATGCTGACTGAACTACTTTTTCTCAAAGCGGCAATCATTTACCTTAGAAATGATTGCTGCTTTAATAATTTGCCTAGCGTCTCGCAACTGCAGTGACCTTAAATGCTATAACATCTCGCCAATACAATCTTTGATAAGTTCATGGACCCATGTGCCTACTTAGACACTTACATTTTACAATCATCTTCTCTGAAAAAAAAAAAAAAAAAAACAATGAGTTAAGTTTTAACAGAAAAAAATCAGAATGGTAAAGCTTTCACAAATATCCTGTACATGACGGTAGGATAAATGTCACATATATCAATTTGTAGACTGGTCATGTAAAAAGACAATAGTGTGGGAGGCTTTCATGTTGCTTTGTTATATTTGATTGTTGTACAGAAAATAAATTACACCATGATCTGAACCGAAGAAAACCTTTGATTAAGCTATGGCACTGACCTTCTTTTGTTGCTAGCCTATGTTATAATACATGTTGGATGAACCTTGTGATAATGTATGGGTTGCTCAATAGGCACACTAATTTGGTTATTGAGGTCTGATATAATATACATACATATAATATACATAAGCTGGCATCCCTAATTTTAAATTAAAAAATGTCGCCCCACTACCCGCACTCCCCCAAGGAGGCTGCGCCGCACATTCACTTACCAGTGAGGGCAGGGGTGTGCGTTTAGCTGGGATGCCTCTGAAAGCAGGCGGCCTGGTGTGCAATGCTCATGGAGATGGCAGAAGTGGGCAGACAGCAGCGAGCTACTGCCTGAGCATCAGGAACAGTCTGGCAGCATTTGAGCGGGGGGGGGGGGGGGGGGGGGGGGGGGGGCATTCAGGGGTGGGACGGTGCAAGGGACCGTGCACCAGGACCCCAAAGGAAATAGAAAATCTTTGGTTGGGTAATATAGGGGCATCAAGGGATGCTGTATGGTAGAGATCAGGTAGCTGCCCATCTTTCAGTCTACATTTCTCAACCTGAAGTAGTTTTGGGTAAAATTACACTGTCAGCTGCATGTGTTTCTAAATAACATACTTTAAAGTGCTGTATTGGTAAACGACTATAGTTTAGATTCTTTTAATACCACATTTTTTGAATTGCTATGGTAAACATAGAAACATAGAATTTGACGGCAGATAAGAACTGCTTGGCTTATCTAGTCTGCCCCTTTTTTTAAACATGTTACCTCAAACCATATTTGATCCTTATGTCTTTGTAAGGATATCAATATGCCTATCCCAAGCATGTTTAAATTGTTCTACTGTATTCGCGTCTACCACCTCTGATGGTAGGCTATTCCACTTATCTGCTACGCTTTCTGTTTAGTAATTATTCCTCAAATTTCCCCTGAATCTTCCTCCCTCTAGTTTCAGTGCATGTCCTCGTGTTCTGCTGCTCCTCTTCCTGTGAAGAATGTCTCCCACCTGTACCTTGTTAAAGCCCTTGATATATTTGAAAGTTTCTATCATATCCCCCCTTTCCCTTCTCTGCTCTAAAGTATACATATTAAGATCTTAAGCAGATTGGATTGTTGCTTGTGTAAGCAGAAACTGCCAGGTACATAAAAATGTACCAATATAAGATACAATATAATTTTAATTTTCTTTTACAACTGCGTTTTGTTTCTGAAAAACATGCCCTTATGCTTTACACTAGATGTACAACCAGCAGGTGATAAAGAAAACAAACCAAAAATAGTCAAGCAACAATCATGTGTGCCTTCTGCCTCATTAGGGAAGCCAGGGGGGGATTACATTGATAATAGTGCTGGGAATAGGAGAATGAGTCCCGTGGGCCACCCCTCGCACAGTTCTGGGTTCCCCATGGGGCTGCCTGGGCACCGTGTGTGTGTGCAGGTCCTACACCTCCTACTCATCAGAAGAATAAACAGGTGCCGCAGATGTAAATTGCCAAACAATGGAAGAACCCGTCAGACCGGTTATTAAGCCAAAACCTCGGAGCCAAATACAGAGCAGGTCTCCCGTAAGAATCTGGATGTGCTGGGCTGGATGGAGCCCTGGGCTACTCAGTCACCTACTGCAGCCATGCTCCCCTCACACACCGCCGGCCGCCGAATGGCAAAGCAGGGGGCGCGTGCTGCAAGCCGGGCGCGGGTGCCGGGTGAATGAGGGGGCCCTGTAACACCCGCCTATGTCTCTCACACCCCCGGCACATGTGCTCAGCAAGCAGCTGGTGCGCAGTTGGCCATGGCTTATGCCCTTCCCTCGTGTCTTCCGGAACACGGAGGCCTAATCACCGGCACGGCCTGCCTTCAGTCGGGCTTTCCTGCCCGCCCAGGCCGCGCAGCCGCTCACACTTTCTCAGGGTCACAGCACTTACCCCCGCAGTTACCCCATCCTACGCTTCGGGTCCAGCTGCCCTGGCTCCCTCACCCCTCAGCTACTCACCCGACCTCGTCCGCGCCCTGGTTGTTCATTTCTCCTCAGCCGCTTCTGTGTCTCTGCCGCTTCTCTCAGCAGCACTAGCTCCTCCGACCAACGGTAACACAGCGCGAGGCTACGGGGTTTCCAGGCAGGGGGCAGCGTCACCGTCATCACGTACACGTAGAGCGCACACTGCAGGGAATTATTGTACACTAGAGGACAATGTGTAATTACTGTCCAGGGTGCAGGAAAGACGCCATTTTTCTGGAGTCAAATCTCTAGGCCACCAGGCACCAGCTGTAACTGTGTTTATCTATAGTTTGCAAACTGTTGAACTATATATAAATAAATATATATATATATATATATATATATATATATATATATATATATATATATAGAACTAGAAGGATTTTGAAAACAGGCGCTTCATAGTGCAGTAAGCGTTTTTAAATTGTATTTATTCAGGTGAAAATGAACAATAAAACAGGGATAGGGTAGACGTATCAGAATGAGCGGTATCGACAACCGCAGTGCATACAGCATAAACGTGGTGCAGGGCACCGGAGATACGGAGCCGGCGAACACTCGATGCACCTTCTTAGTAGTGACGTCGCTAGGCCACGCCCCAACTCGTTTCGTCATCGAAGTTACTAAGAAGGTGCATTGAGTGTTCACCGGCTCCGTATCTCCGGTGCCCTGCACCACGTTTATGCTGTATGTACTGCGGTTGTCGAGACCGCTCATTCTGGTATGTCTACCCTATCCCTGTTTTATTGTTCATTTTCACCTGAATAAATACAATTTTAAAAACGCTTACTGCACTATGAAGCGCCTGTTTTCAAAATCCTTCTAGTTCTATATATATATATATATATATATATATATATATATATATATAATGTACAATATCTCCAGAATTTGCGCTATGCTGTATTGGTCGCTTGATAACACTTAATCCCCTACTAGAGAGATCAAAAAGCAAATATCCAAACCAAAAGTGTTATATAGCGCCCTGTGTATTGGTCAGGATAATTCCTGTCTTTCCTTTACAATATCAAATGGACCATAAATAATTTCAAAGTAGAAAACATTTATTTAAAACATTTAAAACAGAAACCTCATAATATCTTATGAATGGTTCTTCTAATACAGGTGTATTCTTGGTTTATGGATCACAAAAGTAGTCAATGGTTACACAACGCGTTTCGGCTCTTTATGAGACTTCATCAGGGGTGTAAATAGTATTGTAGTGAATCTTTTAAATTCTCTAATCGACAGTCTAGTACGATTGTAGTGGTAGTTTATCCGGTTAGATATTCAAAATGTATACTTATTATGTCTTTTAGTATCGATAACTTTGTTGATTAGTAGTGTATGTTCAAGCTGTTTGGCTACGGTAGAATTGGACCCGATTATCTTTAGTTTGAGAAATGATATTTAAGAAACAAACGGTGTCCGATAAGGGATTTGTAGAACTTCTATTAGAATCTTCGGATATTAAGATACCGTTAATAGAGATAGTTAGCTCTAAATCGATGGTCGGTTTTTAAGTATTGAAGTGTGGTCCCATTAAAATATAATCAGGGATGAACTCAAGTTCTAATATGCGATCTCCTTGATGTATATTCGATGATCTTAAGTATGTTCTAAAAATCTTAGGGTGATGGGCGGTGCCCAATTTAAAATTTGTGAAACTTCTATTGGAATGGTTAGGGTAATTATATACCGTATAGTGAGATAATTCACTCTAAAAGAGTGGTAGGTTTTTTAGTATTGAAGTGCAGTCCCCTTATAATATAAACAGGGAAAATCTCCAATATCCAAATTGCGGTCTCCTTGAAGAACACAGGAGTATGAATGTGGTCTATAATAAAAGGAAAATGACCTTTCTGGCTCCTGGAGGTGTGTGCTCTCCTGTGTCCAAACACCTTGGTGTTTGGACACAGGAGAGCACACACCTCCAGGAGCCAGAAAGGTCATTTTCCTTTTATTATAGACCACATTCATACTCCTGTGTTCTTCAAGGAGACCGCAATTTGGATATTGGAGATTTTCCCTGTTTATATTATAAGGGGACTGCACTTCAATACTAAAAAACCTACCACTCTTTTAGAGTGAATTATCTCACTATACGGTATATAATTACCCTAACCATTCCAATAGAAGTTTCACAAATTTTAAATTGGGCACCGCCCATCGCCCTAAGATTTTTAGAACATACTTAAGATCATCGAATATACATCAAGGAGATCGCATATTAGAACTTGAGTTCATCCCTGATTATATTTTAATGGGACCACACTTCAATACTTAAAAACCGACCATCGATTTAGAGCTAACTATCTCTATTAACGGTATCTTAATATCCGAAGATTCTAATAGAAGTTCTACAAATCCCTTATCGGACACCGTTTGTTTCTCAAATATCATTTCTCAAACTAAAGATAATCGGGTCCAATTCTACCGTAGCCAAACAGCTTGAACATACACTACTAATCAACAAAGTTATCGATACTAAAAGACATAATAAGTATACATTTTGAATATCTAACCGGATAAACTACCACTACAATCGTACTAGACTGTCGATTAGAGAATTTAAAAGATTCACTACAATACTATTTACACCCCTAATGAAGTCTCATAAAGAGACGAAACGCGTTGGGTAACCATTGACTACTTTTGTGATCCATAAACCAAGAATACACCTGTATTAGAAGAACCATTCATAAGATATTATGAGGTTTCTGTTTTAAATGTTTTAAATAAATGTTTTCTACTTTGAAATTATTTATGGTCCATTTGATATTGTAAAGGAAAGACAGGAATTATCCTGACCAATACACAGGGCGCTATATAACACTTTTGGTTTGGATATATATATATATATATATATATATATATATATATATATATATATATATATATATATATATAGGGGTGAATAAAGTATATGAGTACCGTGTGTGAGATCACCAGCGAAATAATGTGCTATCGGGCTTAGTGCAATATTATAATGGCCGTGCGTTCCATGGTGTGAGTATGGAACGCTTGGTTAAAATGAAAGGGCTTTTTGTTGTATTATGCGCTGTAAAAATGGCGGTGCGCTTCACAGTTGGGCTGTGTGGAGCGCAAGCCGGTTTGTGGACTGAGGCGGAAGTTCTGTGTCAGTGACACGCATGATAGCGTGACTTCCGGTTAGATGGAACGCACGCCGAGTAAGGTGTGCTAGAAGCCGAGTTTATGGAACAGCGTTGTGCCTATTTTTAAACTGTAAGTAATATATGACGATTGCGATTTATGTATGGACATATTGTTTGCCTTTGGTGATACACACACGATGTTTAATAGATTTAATAAGGGTTTTTGCCATGATAGGATGCTGATTAGTGGGTGGGACCGTCTGGTCCTTAAATACTGGTGCCTGTTGATAGGGATTTATCTGTCTTGTCCTGCACGAGGAGGTCATGAGTAAGGCCACGTTCTGTGGTCGAAACGTCGACCTGACCCTTGTTTGAATTGCTGTTTCCTGATATGGAATAAAAATCCAGCTATTTACCTGTGAATATTCAAAAGCCCTGGTGAGTGCCGTTTTTTCAAATTGGATATATATGTGTGGCCCCAACGAGGTACCACTGATGTGCGATCCCAGGCGTATGCCAGAATATTTAAGTGTGTGCTGACCCAATCCAGTATCTATAAAAGGAGTGAAAGTGACTTTTTCTCTTTTGGTTGTGCACCCTGCAACTTGGACTGCTTAATTCATTTGAAAAGCTGCCCTTGGACCTATTGCTACTAAAGGACATTGTTTGCTACTCTGCCACGAATGCTTATAATGTTACTTTTTTCCTCATGGGACTGAGGATATTTCCCAATTTTTTGGGTGGCTGCTAGAGCGGTTTTAATATGTTTTGTATATAACAGGCCTCCAATTTATGTAATTAATGTATTTGTCTTGTGTATAGTATATTGTTAATTAGTCTTGATTGTGGTTTTTGTCCACCTGGTATCTTCAGGCTTGTAAAGGCTCCAGGTAGATTTTGTCAATTAACTGTATAATGTCGACTAATCAGGGCTTCCTCAGTGATACATTATTAAGCGATGCTGAAAATGTACAGTTATCATTGAGACATGTTTTATTTGATCAATTGGAATTCAATTCTTTGCCCCAATTAACTCCAAATGAGGTTTATAATAAACTGAATAGATTAAAAAGGAGGGAAGTAGAATTAAAGCTGCGCTGACAGTTTCTGTCCAAATACTTCCGGTCAAAACGTATCCCCAGAGGTTTTAGGATCTCAAATATTCCCACGATAGGTCGCAGAAATCCCATTTTCTGCAGTAGATGGTGTAGCATTTTGAATAAATGTTCCCTTGATCTCCTACTCCTTGTGGTAGAGGAAGTAGGAGTAGAATTGGTTAAAGTCAAGGAGGAGATTACTAAATTTGATGCTGAACATACACCAGTATTGATCTCTGATAAAACCGAACCCTGGCTGGAAAAACTGGGTACACAGATAGAAAAATACCAAGCGGAATTAATCCTCTTTAAGAGGAAGAAACTCGACATAGTCGAGCAGGATTATAAAAATCATACTGTGTACAAGTGGTTATCCGGCGACGGTGACCAAAGGAGAGGCCCGGTTAGATTCCGCCAGAGGAGATTCCAAAGAGAATATAATTTTGATACAACCACCTCAAACTCAGCATCTGATTCTGAAGCAGCTGGCTCCAGACCACCAACAGGTGCTTTTTTAGGGGTGAAGACCAGGGCGCAAAAATTAGATCCAGAGAAAGCAGACCGCACCCGAGGAGGGGCGGGAAGAGGAAGCATCCAAAGGGGAAGGAAACGGGCCAGCAAGAATTGATATTTAATTTATCAAGTCACCAATTGACCACTGCAGAAACATCTTTGCTCTCAAAGGGTCTCAGCTTTGTACCCACGTGTAAGTTTGATAGTTTTGATTGGTCTGTGGACCATTACAAAATGGGTAGGAAGCTGAGACTCAATGAGTTTTTTTCTAAGGATAAAGACAGGGATATGTTCAATAGTGTGCAGGGTGAGAATGAGAGAGTGAAATTTAAATCTCCCAGCACCTTTGACCCTGTATCGAATAATCCTAACATCAAAACCTTTTTAAGGTTGGTCAATGAGGATGTGAATGCTGTTAGTGACAAAATATCTTTTGATAACTTGACAGGAGCCGAAAGAGAAGCATTGAGGACACTTAGGTCGGACTACAGTATAGTAGTGAGGAAGACAGACAAAGGAGGAGCTGTGGTCCTCCAAGATTTGGTGAAATATGACAAAGAGGTTCAGAGACAATTAAGTGACCGTGTCACGTATGAGAAACTTTCATACAACCCTATGATGAAGGTTAAAAAAGAGGTTGACTGCTTGATATCTATGGCCTTGGGCAGTGGTTGGATAGACGGGGTGCTGGCCGGTTTTTTATCTGTTGAGCACCCAGTCTGCCCAATACTATATACTCTGCCCAAGGTCCATAAGTCCCTCATTGACCCACCGGGCAGGCCGATAATTTCGGCCAGGGGCTCGGTCCTTCAGCCACTTGCACAACTGGTTGACTTTTATTTGCAAGGATGTGTTAGCAAACTAGATAGCTACATACGTGACACGGGTCACTTCCTTGAGGGGTTGAAGGCCCTTGGTGAACTTCCTGATGACTGTTTTTTGGCAACGATGGACGTCAGCTCCCTCTACACCGTCATCCCACATGGTGACGGTGTGGAGGCGGTTAGGAGATGTCTTTGCAAAGGTCCATACTCAGGACCACCCATTGAATTTGTTTTGTCTTTGCTAAAGATTGTATTAGAACAGAACCACTTCATGTATAACAGGGAGTTCTTTTTTCAGCGGTCTGGGACTGCGATGGGCTCGAACCTGGCGCCTGGGTACGCGAATATCTTCATGGATGATTATGAGCGTACCCAGATCATGCCAGTGTTCGGGCCCCACATTCGATATTATCGCAGATTTATCGACGATATTTTTATTATTTGGCAGAGTAGTGAGCAATCTTTTTTGACTATGGTTGAAAGTCTTAAATCGCTCAACAACCCGGTGAGATTTACAGCTATAATTGACCCACAACAAATGAGCTTCCTGGACGTACATGTGTTCAAGAAGGATAAGAGGCTTGCCCATACACTGTTCCGAAAGACAACAGACAGGAACACCCTCTTGTCTGCGACAAGTCACCACCCTGAGCCCCTTAAGAACAGTCTGCCAGTTTCGCAGTTTATGCGGGTCCTAAGAAATAACTCGGAAAGGGGACCTGGCGGCTGTCCAAATTGAGGAGGTTAAACAAAGATTCAGTGAACGTGGCTACGGACTGGGTGCAATTAATAAATGCCTCACCAGGGCACAGTCTCTCATTGCTAGGGAAGCTATAAGAGAGAAACGGCAGGAGACGAATAGACTTTTGTTCAGTGTCAAATGTGATACAAGATTGCGCACGGTACAACGTTCCATTAAAAAGAAATGGGAGATAATAAAGACCGATCCAGATCTCAGCAAGGCCAGAAATGGACCGCCTTTATTAGGCATAAGGAGAGGGTCTAATCTCAAAGATCTGTTGTACCGCACTAATGCCAGTATGGATGATGTCAAAGCTGGTGGTGATAAAAACTGGCTTGCACGTAAGAATGGGTGCTACCGATGCCTCGGATGCACCACGTGCAGGTTTCTGATGGTTGGTGGATCATTTCCACATCCGCAAACAGGAAAGAGGATCCAGCTGCGACATAGACTCTACTGCCAGTTAGACTTTGTGGTGTATATCCTTCTATGTCCCTGTAGTTTGATGTATGTCGTGAAGACGAGGAGAACCTTCAGAGAAAGGATGACACAACACCGCTCCGACATACGTCTGGCCTACGAAAAGGGGAAGACTGATAAACCAGTCGCTGCACATTTTGTTCTGAAGGGACACCAAGTGTCGATGTTAAAATATATGATGATCGACTGGGTACCTCCACTACGCCGGGGTGGTGACAGGGACCTACTTTCATTGAAAAGGGAATCCTGCTGGATTCATGAACTGGACACTGTAGCCCCTAAAGGGCTTAATTAGTATAATCACCTGGGCATCTTCCTCTAAAAACTGAGCCTTTAAGAACCAATTTTTGAGAAGATATTAGCCTGAACCGCTGCTATAACTATTGTTACAAGTTCTCAGAGAGATGAGTGAGAGAACTGTTTTCAGGAATTTTTTCAAAATTTTTTTTTCAATATTTTTCACAATATTTTTCAAAAAATATTTTTCATCTTTTTTTTGATTTTTTCAATTTTCTAGTTTAGTGTTGGAGGCCTGTTGTAGATGTATGTTACCGATGGTCAGATTCGGTATCGCAGGTTCCCAATTAACACCGATGGTGGGATAGGGGGCTGCGCTATCGATGATGGACCATTGGTGTGTATATATATCGATAGTTTTTTGTGTTTTTAATGTGACAACAGGTACCAGTATTGGGGCTTTTCAGGTGCCTTAAATCTATGGTTAATATGAATAAAGTATAAGAGTACCGTGTGTGAGATCACCAGCGAAATAATGTGCTATCGGGCTTAGTGCAATATTATAAGGGCCGTGCGTTCCATGGTGTGAGTATGGAACGCTTGGTTAAAATGAAAGGGCTTTTTGTTGTATTATGCGCTGTAAAAATGGCGGTGCGCTTCACAGTTGGGCTGTGTGGCGCGCAAGCTGGTTTGTGGACTGAGGCGGAAGTTCCGTGTCATTTACACGCATGATAGCGTGACTTCCGGTTAGATGGAACGCACGCCGAGTAAGGTGTGCTAGAAGCCGGGTTTATGGAACAGCGTTGTGCCTATTTTTAAACTGTAAGTAATATATGACGATTGCGATTTATGTATGGACATATTGTTTGCCTTTGGTGATACACACACGATGTTTAATAGATTTAATAAGGGTTTTTGCCATGATAGGATGCTGATTAGTGGGTGGGACCGTCTGGTCCTTAAATACTGGTGCCTGTTGATAGGGATTTATCTGTCTTGTCCTGCATGAGGAGGTCATGAGTAAGGCCACGTTCCGTGGTCGAAACGTCGACCTGACCCTTGTTTGAATTGCTGTTTCCTGATATGGAATAAAAATCCAGCTATTTACCTGTGAATATTCAAAAGCCCTGGTGAGTGCCGTTTTTTCAAATTGGATATATATATATATATATATATATATATATATATATAATTCACAGGGGTTCTGCAGTCACTATATTCATTTACAATAATAAATAGTTGAGATATAGTTCATGTATTGCGGAGATTTAGCCCCTGTGATTTCTATCTAAACACCTCATCTCCCCTACAAGTTTGAATCAGTTAATTGAATGCCATCAAGATTGCTTCTTTTGCCTCCCCCCTCCTACCATGTCCATAGATGTAACACTTTTTAATTTCAACATAATATACATACATTTATATAAGGTAGTGTGTGTGTGTGTGTGGGGGGGGGGGAGGGCACTAATATTTATCTTGCCTCTGGGCAACTGGGACAAAATTACGCCACTGATATATATATATATATATAGATAGATCATACCTCCCAAATTTTGAAGTTGGGATGAGGGAGCGCTCAAAAAGGGGGCATGGCCTGTGTAAATAGGGGTGTGGGCAATGCAAATTAGTTCCACGCCCCATTTATGTTGTCTTTGCACATCGTCTATTCTATCATGCTGGGGGGATTCCCAACTGCCCCCCCTGCCGCAGGACACTGCCGGCCCCAGGAGGGGGGCCAGGCCGTCCCAAAAAAACGGACAGTTGCGCCGCTATAATAAATCTACCCCTCTGTGTGGTGGGAGATGCTAACATGAATCAGAGTGAGCGGTTCAGCGCTTTGTGGTATGTTAATTACTTTATGATGCATTGCTGGGGAGATGCTTTCTGCTTATATATGTGTGTGTGTATATATTAGGTACTATTTACTATGCGTCATTTCCGGCCTGTATGCTAATGAGGGGAGGAGACCTATGAGTGATTCATTACTGCTGGCTATTTAATGGTGGTCCAGAGGGGCGACAGCTGGGCTTGCTTGCTGGTGGCGATATTGGTGGTGTCTTGAGGAAGGCCGCCAGAGCGCGGGCGAAACGTCAACACATGACCTGACAACTGTCGCTGTAACCCATGTGAGAAATTAAACTCTTTTAAGCATAATCTAGTCCTGGTGAGTGCATTCTAATATATACCCGCTGTTTATGTTTGGTTTTTCAAGCCATTGAATGGACACCCCAGGCACTGGATGAGTTAAAGGAGCTTGCCGACCCATGTAACTGGATTATAGTACATACTAATTCCAATGGAAGGCACAGCAGAAAACTTGGGACTTGAGTGCCGGTCCTCCCCCAGAGTGTATACAACCCCTGTATACAATAATACCCCATGATGTGGGTATACAGGCCGTACGACGGGCATTGGTGCGTGGCCCATAAGAAGGACCGCCCATTGAATTTATTTGTGACATGATTAATAAAGTACTTACGCTTAACCATTTTCAGTACCAGGGGGAGTATTTTATACAGACCTCTGGTACTGCGATGGGTTCTAATTTAGCGCAAGGGTTTGCCAACCTTTATATGGCGGAATATGAAGTCCACATTTTGCAAAGGTACGCTGAAAGAATAGTGCATTACAAAAGGTTTATCGATGATTTATTTGTAAATTGGAGGGGGACAAAGGAGTCTTTTTTTGAGATGGTGGAGGAGCTGAATTCGTTGGAAAGTCCAGTTAGGTTCACAGCTAATGCCGATTTTTGCAAAATAGATTTTCTGGACGTTACTGTGATTAACAGACATTCACATTTGGAATACACCCTCTTTAGAAAGCCCACCGATAGGAATGCCCTGCTATGGGCGAGCAGTCACCATCCAGAGAAGCTAAAGTCAAATTTGCCAGTCTCTCAGTTCCTCAGGGTACTTCGTAACAACTTGGACCCTGCCCAAGCAGAGATACAACTAGAGGAATGTAAGGACCGCTTCAAGGAGAGAGGTTACAGAAATTTAGACATTAGTCGTAGCCTGGTGAAAGCCAGAGGAACCTACGCAAACCCAGATGCCTCCAGGAAGACCAGAGCGAATAAAGATCGTCTGACGCTGGTAATGAAGTGCGATAGTGGGTACAATAAGGTCACCAGTTCTATCAAGAGACATTGGCCAGTATTGGCAACTGACCCTGCCTTTAAAGCGATAGCCGGTGTTCCCCCCCTGATTGGGGCGAAAAGGGGCTAAAACCTTAAGGACATTCTCATGCGTCCGAATATGCGGTATACACGCGGAGGAGAAAACTGGCTGAAGAAGAAGACAGGCTGCTTCAGGTGTTTGAAATGCACGACCTGCAGGGCCCTAATTACGGGCAGTACGTTTTGCCACCCACATTTGGGAATGAAGATTAAAATTGAGCACCATTTGGTCTGCACTATGGACCATGTTGTTTATATTCTTAAATGTCCATGTGGGCTCATATACGTGGGAAAAACAATTAGGACTTTTAGAGAGAGGATGAACCAACACCGGTCCTCAATTCGACTTGCTTATGCCACGTCTACAACTGATAAGCCGGTGGCAGCCCACTTTCTCAAACTTAGACATCAGTGTCTGCCATGACATACATGCTTATTGACTGGGTGCCCCCCCTGGAGAGAGGGGGTGATCGGAGACTTTTGCTCCTGAGGAAGGAGGCAAAATGGATCATGAGACTGGACACTATTGCCCCTAAAGGGCTTAATGAGGTTAACCCTTTGAGTGTCTTTTTGTGATTATGCGCTGTTCAGCTGTGTTGTTATTTGTGATATGTAAAGTGTGATTATTGCGTCCGGTATACACACTATGTGATGTTTTTAATGTATATGTTTCATGTTTGTTTGTATTTGGTGGTGCCTATAATGTGGACCTAGTTATGGCATACAGTGAACTATAGTGTTAAAAGGGAATCAGCCTTAACATAATCTAGATATAGTGATAGTAATACCAATATATGGCTCATAGTAGAGATAAAGGTTAAGTAGCCCTAAAATAATATGGGTGTATCAGGGTATAATCACATTGTCATGGATTTGAGGCTCATATCGTATGGAACGCGGAAGTAATGGCCGTGCGTTCCAGCTGCTATGTAATACACAGTCCCCGCATTGTGGAACGCAGAAACAATGTTTGTGCGGTTCAGCGCATAAGTATATGCACCTGAGTAAAGAGCAGCATAATGTATATGTAGCGTCCGCACTGTGGAACGCAGAGGTATGCTGATGTGCGTTCCACAGAGCTTAGTAAGGCAGAGGAAACCGGAAGTGATGCGCGTATGGGCAGTTCCGACCGAACACTTCCGCCCTGTGGAACGCACGCCGGGGGACACGCTGATGCCTTATAAACTAAGACAGAAGGTAATATATCTGTAGCAGCTCTGTTCTGTATATAAATTTGAGTGTTGGTATTCATTAGTGCGACTTGCAAAAGGTATATGTGGCTCAATGTAAGTTGCAGAGTATAATTAACCACACATGTTTCCCTAATCATGGGGGGAGTGGCTGACAGGTGTTACTGGCTGCTATATAAGGTCCACTATAGGCTTGGGGTAGTTACACATTGGAGAGAGCAGGAAGGGGGTCTTGAAAAAGGTCCTGCACTGGACCAAAACGTCGACCTGTACCCACTGTAATGCACTAATGTACTGGTGAGATTAAAATGAGCTTCAAGCAAGTGTGTATATATATATATATATATATATATATTAGAGCTGTGCACCGGCCACTTTTCGGGTTTTGGGTTCTGATTACCTTAGGGTTTTGGGTTCTAATGGGTTTTGGCAAAACACCTCCTAAGTGTTTTGTGTTTGGATGTTTTGGGGTTTTGGGTTCTGATTTTTTTGTTAAAAAAGCATAAAAACTGCTAAAATCGCAGAATTTGGGTGTTGTTTTTTGCTCCAACGCTATATTAACCTCACTAACATTCATTTCCACTCATTTCCAGTCTATTCTGAACACCTCACACCTCACAATATTGTTTTTAGGGCAAAAGGTTGTACCGAGGTAGCTGGATAACTATGCTAAGCCACACAAGTGTGCGGCACAAACACGTGGCTCATGTAAGAGTGGCATTGCAGCGGAGTTATGTCACAGAACAGCGCCACTGGAGTGCAATTAATATATGTCAGTGGGTATGCACCAGCAGGCAGTTATACAGATGCAGCAGTATTAGGCAGTGAGCCCCAGACCACACAGGTAGATATACAACAGTATTTATTAGGCAGTGAGCCCCAGACCAGACGGTAGATACGGCAGTATTAGCCAGTGAGCCACAGACCAGACAGGTACGGCAGTATTAGGCAGTGAGCCCCAGACCAGACAGGTACGGCAGTATTAGGCAGCGAGCCCCAGACCACAAAGGTAGATATACGGCAGTATTTATTAGGCAGTGAGCCCCAGACCACACAGGTACGGCAGTATTAGGCAGTGAGCCCCAGACCACAAAGGTAGATATACGGCAGTATTTATTAGGCAGTGGTGGTGCCTATAATGTGGACCTAGTTATGGCATACAGTGAACTATAGTGTTAAAAGGGAATCAGCCTTAACATAATCTAGATATAGTGATAGTAATACCAATATATGGCTCATAGTAGAGATAAAGGTTAAGTAGCCCTAAAATAATATGGGTGTATCAGGGTATAATCACATTGTCATGGATTTGAGGCTCATATCGTATGGAACGCGGAAGTAATGGCCGTGCGTTCCAGCTGCTATGTAATACACAGCCCCCGCATTGTGGAACGCAGAAACAATGTTTGTGCGGTTCAGCGCATAAGTATATGCACCTGAGTAAAGAGCAGCATAATGTATATGTAGCGTCCGCACTGTGGAACGCAGAGGTATGCTGATGTGCGTTCCACAGAGCTTAGTAAGGCAGAGGAAACCGGAAGTGATGCGCGTATGGGCAGTTCCGACCGAACACTTCCGCCCTGTGGAACGCACGCCGGGGGACACGCTGATGCCTTATAAACTAAGACAGAAGGTAATATATCTGTAGCAGCTCTGTTCTGTATATAAATTTGAGTGTTGGTATTCATTAGTGCGACTTGCAAAAGGTATATGTGGCTCAATGTAAGTTGCAGAGTATAATTAACCACACATGTTTCCCTAATCATGGGGGGAGTGGCTGACAGGTGTTACTGGCTGCTATATAAGGTCCACTATAGGCTTGGGGTAGTTACACATTGGAGAGAGCAGGAAGGGGGTCTTGAAAAAGGTCCTGCACTGGACCAAAACGTCGACCTGTACCCACTGTAATGCACTAATGTACTGGTGAGATTAAAATGAGCTTCAAGCAAGTGTGTATATATATATATATATATATATATATTAGAGCTGTGCACCGGCCACTTTTCGGGTTTTGGGTTCTGATTACCTTAGGGTTTTGGGTTCTAATGGGTTTTGGCAAAACACCTCCTAAGTGTTTTGTGTTTGGATGTTTTGGGGTTTTGGGTTCTGATTTTTTTGTTAAAAAAGCATAAAAACTGCTAAAATCGCAGAATTTGGGTGTTGTTTTTTGCTCCAACGCTATATTAACCTCACTAACATTCATTTCCACTCATTTCCAGTCTATTCTGAACACCTCACACCTCACAATATTGTTTTTAGGGCAAAAGGTTGTACCGAGGTAGCTGGATAACTATGCTAAGCCACACAAGTGTGCGGCACAAACACGTGGCTCATGTAAGAGTGGCATTGCAGCGGAGTTATGTCACAGAACAGCGCCACTGGAGTGCAATTAATATATGTCAGTGGGTATGCACCAGCAGGCAGTTATACAGATGCAGCAGTATTAGGCAGTGAGCCCCAGACCACACAGGTAGATATACAACAGTATTTATTAGGCAGTGAGCCCCAGACCAGACGGTAGATACGGCAGTATTAGCCAGTGAGCCACAGACCAGACAGGTACGGCAGTATTAGGCAGTGAGCCCCAGACCAGACAGGTACGGCAGTATTAGGCAGCGAGCCCCAGACCACAAAGGTAGATATACGGCAGTATTTATTAGGCAGTGAGCCCCAGACCACACAGGTACGGCAGTATTAGGCAGTGAGCCCCAGACCACAAAGGTAGATATACGGCAGTATTTATTAGGCAGTGAGCCCCAGACCACACAGGTAGATGATATACATCACTATTTATTAGGCAGTGAGCCCCAGACCAGACAATAGATACAGCAGTATTAGGCAGTGAGCCCCAGACCACACAGGTAGATATACGACAGTATTTTATTTATTAGGCAGTGAGCCCCAGACCAGACGGTAGATACGGCAGTATTAGGCAGTGAGCCACAGACCAGACAGGTACGGCAGTATTAGGCAGTGAGCCCCAGACCACAAAGGTAGATATACGGCAGTATTTATTAGGCAGTGAGCCCCAGACCACACAGGTAGATATACGGCAGTATTTATTAGGCAGTGAGCCCCAGACCAGATGGGAGATATGGCAGTACTAGGCACCAGACAGGTAGATAAGACAGTACTACTAGGCACAAGACAGGTAGATAGATACGTCAGCAATACTACTATAGAATTTATAATAATTAATTATTATGTACTGCTTGGCAGTGGCACACGTCAGTGCACCAGCAGCATGTAATTCTTTTTTACAGTCCCACACAGCACAAGTATTATTTTTGAATTAAATTAGATTTACCTGTAGCAGCCTAGTATGTACTAGGTAGGTACACTAGGTAGGCAGTAGCACTGTCAGTGGCAACAGTGGACTGAGTAACTAAATAATACTGGCAGATTCAGTACAGGCAGCACCAGTGGACTATATATATTATTTAATATAATTAATTATTAATATATAATAAATGGCACAGCACAGCACCAGAGGTAGGCCCCAGCACAGAGGAGACAGTAGTACTACAGGCAGGTACACACAGTTAGACTGTTCTCCTAAGCAGAGGAGAACATAGTACACAGCAGCACTGAGGGAGACAGCCCTAGCAAATAAAATAATTAATTACAGCACAGCACACCAGCGGTAGACCGCACAGAGGAGACAGTAGTACTACAAGTACACAGTTAGACTGTTCTCCTAAGCAGAGGAGAACAGAGTACACAGCAGCACTGAGGGAGACAGCCCCAGCAAATAAAATAATTAATTACAGCACAGCAGCACACCAGAGGTAGACCACACAGAGGAGACAGTAGTACTACAAGTACACAGTTAGACTACACAGCAGCACTGAGAGACAGCACCAGCGATTGCAAAAGCTCAACCTCAAGTTTAAGCCCCAGCAGCAGCACCAACACACCCTCTCCCAACCCACTACTTGACTGGAGTGAAGATGGCGGGCGCGCGGCAGCTGCTTATAAAGCCTCGCGAAATCCGACGCCGGGAGATGACGTTCTAATCACGCGGACGGACCGAGTCAGGTGGGAATCTCCGAGCGCTGCTCGGAATCGGGCTCGGAATGATGACATCCGTGGGGGCTCGGATCTCTGAAATCCGAGCTTGCACATCTCAAACTCCTTTATACCAAGCTCCTTGACAAAGGTCCAAGGCAGGGACCGAAACGTTGGAGCATATGAAAGGAGATAATCTCAGCACAATCACACGATTGGATTAAAACCCTTGAAATTATAACAAAGTTTGGATACTTGTTATTTAGGCAAGTGCCTCACATCTCACACTAATAAGTGTGGGAACCCTGGACTATATTTGGGTGCAATGTCAAAGGAATTTTTTTTAGATAAACCACTGCGCTTGGGAGCAAGCTTAAAACTGTCCGGTAAGTGTATCACCCAACACACTGGAAATATACAAGTACAGAAAAAATACAGACAGTGTTTTCAAGCGCTCCCTATATTCATGTGTCCAAACTCCACTCCTTCCCAGATGTCTCTGATGTTTACTCATGTCATGTGACATAAAAGGAGAGAGAAAACCACATATAGTGTGATATCTTCAAAAGCAGTTTCTACCACACCTAGATTTCATATGTTGAAAACCGTACCCCGTGCTGTGGTCCACTAAATCAATGGTGGACTATTCACACTTTGGGTCTGAGGGAGTGATATGATTCCAATGGATACTTCAATCGTCTCCAAGTCGTTCCACATAGAAGAACCAGAGAGATATACTTCCAAAATGGTGAAATACGTTTTTAATTGGTTAAAAAACAATACAATATAAAAAAATGGGTGTAAACAATGGACTCTCACCGGCTGGTATGGTCCACTATACAATAGCAGACATACAGCGCATAAGATCACAAAACCACAGGCGTCCCTGGATGCTTTCTGTAAATCTTCCAGTCCTGGTGTATTGTCCAGTGTCCACAGGTCCCCTCTGCAAACGCGTTTCAGACTTATGTGTCCTTTATCAAGGCATCTGATGCCTTTTATGCCTTTTCTGCTATTGTATAGTGGACCATTCCAGCCGGTGAGAGTCCATTGTTTACACTTATTTTTTAATATTGTATTGTTTTTTTAACCAATTAAACTTTATCATCATGTTTTAATCAGTAACTCTTTAATGTTTTTTATCATGTGCAGGGATCGCATTCTGCTTAAAGAATGGCTGCCGTTTGTTTACAACTGCAGGCGTAGCCTAGCAACAACGAGTCCCGGCCGGAGTGACGTCACTGTGCGGCGCCGCCGTCCCACGTGTATTGGACGCGACGGGGGAAGCCAGCGTGGAGCACCCGGAGCCGGCGGCGACGCCGGATAGGTGAGATCACTCATTTTTTTACTTTTTGATTGTCACACATGCTATATAAATGTTTGATTTGTATATATCACTTGTTCTTGAAGTCCCTGAAGACGGGGGGATACACCCCGAAACGCCGTTGGGCGCCAATAAAGGATTTTTATTACCTTCAAAAAGTCTGAGGAGTGCCGCTATTACTATGGAGGTTTATCTGGGACCTGCAAAGGCCATGTGAGGGCACCCCCAGCAAGAAATTATTGGAACAAGTGAGTGCCGGGCACAAAACGCTTGTATGTATATATATATATATATATATATATATATATATATATGTATATCCAAACTTGTTCCCGGCACTCTGTTGCCCCAATGAGAGGGGTGTCTTGCTCAGGTGCCTTCCTGTGGTGGGGTGATACCCACTGTATATGCTCCTTGTGAACGGCGGCACTCAGGGACTGGAAAACGCTGGTTACTCTGTGAACATTTTATTCAACGTTTCGGGGGCGAGATGGACAGGCGAATGCAGATCCGATACGTCAGATGATCACGCTCCAACGCGTTTCGTCATAGGACTTCATAGTACATATCGGATCTGCATTCGCCTGTCCATCTGCTGTTTGGAGAAAGCCACCGCTGTCACCTCTGTGCGGGTTCCATTGGAGTCATGCCCAGGTCCCTCGTACTGTGTGCCGTGTGAGCGGCGAATATCCTGCATGCCGTTTGTTGTTTGCCTACATGTATGTGAGCTTATACACCTTTTAGTAAATTGGTTTTATATTGTGCTCATTTGTGCGCTCCTTCTCATTTCTTTTGTGTTATATATATATATATATATATATATATATATATATATATATATAGACATTGTAGGGGCTCTGCACACACTAAATTAACTGATAATAAGTAGTGGAGATTTGGTTCATACATAGCTATCACATCAATGTTTGATTCCAGGCATACTATCTGGTCTAAGGCTCACAGCACACTATGCTTTTATATGTGAGCAGTTACCAACACACCTGTCACTAATCATCTAGGGAAATGGTTAACATAAGCTATGGAGTCTTAGCTAAAACAGGGTGTATGAGAATGTGACCACAATAAGACTAATTTAAAAAATTAATCCAATAAACAATATATACACTAAACATCGGCACTCACCTTTCCTAGTTTTGGGGTGCCCTATGGCTTGTGACCACATTGTTTAAACAGACATTGTAGGGGCTCTGCACACTAAATTAACTGATAATAAATAGTGGAGATTTGGTTCATGAATTTATCAATGCATTTAAGCCTGCAGCCCCCTTCACGGGACCCCACTTTTCTGCAGGTCCTAACACTATCGCTGAAAATGGCTACAATACACATAGCTATCACATCAATGTTTGATTCCAGGCATGCTATCTGGTCTAAGGCTCACAGCACACTATGCTTTTATATGTGAGCAGTTACCAACACACCTGTCACTAATCATCTAGGGAAATGGTTAACATAAGCTATGGAGTCTTAGCTAAAACAGGGTGCATGAGAGAATGTGACCACAATAAGATTAATTTAAAAAATTAATCCAATAAACAATATATACACTTAACATCGGCACTCACCTTTCCTAGTTTTGGGGTGCCCTATGGCTTGTGACCACATTGTTTAAACAGACATTGTAGGGGCTCTGCACACACTAAATTAACTGATAATAAATAGTGGAGATTTGGTTCATGAATTGATCAATGCATTTAAGCCTGCAGCCCCCTTCACGGGACCCCACTTTTCTGCAGGTCCTAACACTATCGCTGAAAATGGCTACAATACACATACAGTAGCTATCACATCAATGTTTGATTCCAGGCATGCTATCTGGTCTAAAGCTCACAGCACACTATGCTTTTATATGTGAGCAGTTACCAACACACCTGTCACTAATCATCTAGGGAAATGGTTAACATAAGCTATGGAGTCTTAGCTAAAACAGGGTGCATAAGAGAATGTGACCACAATAAGACCAATTTAAAAAATATACAATATATACACTAAACATCGGCACTCACCTTTCCTAGTTTTGGGGTGCCCTATGGCTTGTGACCACATTGTTTAAACAGACATTGTAGGGGTTCTGCACACACTAAATTAACTGATAATAAATAGTGGAGATTTGGTTCATGAATTGATCAATGCATTTAAGCCTGCAGCCCCCTTCACGGGACCCCGCTTTTCTGCAGGTCCTAACACTATCGCTGAAAATGGCTACGATACACATACAGTAGCTATCACATCAATGTTTGATTCCAGGCATGCTATCTGGTCTAAAGCTCACAGCACACTATGCTTTTATATGTGAGCAGTTACCAACACACCTGTCACTAATCATCTAGGGAAATGGTTAACATAAGCTATGGAGTCTTAGCTAAAACAGGGTGCATAAGAGAATGTGACCACAATAAGAATAATTTCAAGCTGTGGTGGTGTCCAACGTTTCAGTCGGGTGACTTTTTTCAAGAACAGATCACATACAGTGAGATGAGTGAACATACACTGGTTATATACAGAGATAACAGGGTGAATCAATTGCACCTGTGTCATGAAGCCCCTCCCCCCGCCGGGCGCTGCCTGATGCGTCAGATCTCTGGCTTCCTCCTTACCTGCCTATGCAGTGTTCTGTCTCACCTGGCTCACGCTGCATCTGGTGCGTCAGCGGCGCCTGCTGATGCCGTCATGCCGCCGACGTGCAGCCGCTCGTTGCCATGGGGACGCCCCATGCCGCCGGGACTGGGAAACTCCGGCTGGCTTGCAGGTCTCGCTGTCAGAGATCACGATCGTTCAGACTCAGCTCCGGTTGGTTGCCTAGGCAACATGACTCCATGGTGCTGTGAATATAACAAATGGACTTTTTACAAAACCATGCTGCCGCATACAAGTTCATGGTGAATGTACTGATTAATAATAAAGACAAATGTGCATTAGTGAGTGCAATAAATCAACATGGTCAGTCTGTGTCAACTGAGCGGGTATAATTTCTTCTATGGGGTGGAAGTTTGTGTCACATAAGATTGTGTGTATTATAATTGCTCTAGCAATGTGTATTTATGAATAAAGATAAGATCTATGTGAACAATTCTATATAAGGGTAATATGTATGTGAAAGAGACAGGGAAGGAAATGATAAAAAAAGGAAACCGTTTCCAAGTTTTTACACAGTTAAATGTTCGGTACTTGTTTCCTAGCACGGCCACAATCGCGGGCATCGTGTGTCATTTTTAGTGGTATACGACGCGACCGACGCGATACCCCCGATTTTCCCATTGAAATGCATTGAAAATAGTCAAAATCGCGTCGGTCGCGTCGTATGCTGCTAAAAAAGCCTTAAATGGTCCAGACGCGATGCCCACGATTTCCTCATAGGAAACAATGTTAAATGGCTCAATGTACCCGCGATGCCCCCGATTTCTCATAGGGAACAATGTTAAATACCTCAATTTCACCAAATCATCATAGGGAACAATGGTAAATGGGCCAGAAAGCCCCAATAACACCCCAGAACAGTGAAATGTCCCCCCAAAAGTACTTTACGCCACCCCACGATCAACGCGAACCCGAAGCGTGGCGAGCGCAGCGTGCCCGCGAGGGGCGGCGGTACGCGTCCTCCGACCTTTTCATACCCCCACTATCCACGTGGGCGTGGAGTTGAGAATAGACTAGTGTGGCGAGCGTAGCGAGCCCCGCGAGGGGACGCGGATACCATCACAGGTAAACGCGTCCCTTCGCGGGCTTCACAGGTATCCGCTGCGCTCGCCACGCTTCGGGCTCGGTGGCTCGCTGCGCTCGCCACACTATTCTATTCTCAACTCCACGCCGACGTGGATAGTGGGGGTATGAAAAGGTCGGAGGACGCGTACCGCCGCCCCTCGCGGGCTCGCTGCGCTCGCCACGCTTCGGGTTTGCGTTGATCGTGGGGTGGCGTAAAATACTTTTGGGGGGACATTTCACTGTTCAAGGGTGTTTTGGGGGGTTTATGGCCCATTTAACATTGTTCCCTATTATGCAGGATTATCTAATTAATTACCATGGGCTACTAGCCCACTTAAAACTAAGGGCATATGTCAATACTATGTTGACTACAATCTCAACAATCCGGCATGTTGTGTGGCTAGAACTCCTAGATATGGAGAAAGGGCTTATACGGTCTCTATTGTATACTGGACTCCTATGGAGAGAATAAAGAGTGGAAATAGGAGGCACGGTGCCGAGTTGCTGAAACATTAAGAAAAGAGGATCTTTTAACTTTAAAGACTTTACCCTCACTAAAAGGGGAAGGGTATGCCTGGTGAGAAAATTGGACCAGATTGCAACTGTACTAGAGACCATTAGTGTCCTATAAAAAATCAAGAAAAGGACAATTGCTCATTCAGTCCCATCGGGGCCACGGTGTTCAGCCAATGTATCCATTGTGCCTCGAGTTGTAGGAGTTTCTTCTCCCTATCCCCTCCTCTTTTCGACTGGAGAACTTGGTCGATCACATTATGGGTCAAGGATACCAGTGGATGTTGGTGTAATTTGAAATGTTTTACGACCGGTTGGTCGGCTTCTTTCCCCTCTAGGGCATTTCTAATTGCCATCCTGTGTTGTGCCATACGGGTCCTGATGTTGCAGGTGGTCTTACCTATACAGACCAGGCTGCACGGGCAGCCAAAGCGTAGATGATGAATTTACTCTGACAGTTCAATACTTGCTTGATTTGGATTTTCTTGCCAGAATGAGGGTGGTATATAAATGGTCCAGGCTCCATATACCTACAAGTAGTGCATCCGATGCATTTATAGCATCCATGTTTTTTGCTTAAAAAATGAGCCTCTAGGTTTTGTGATGGAGATGCTACATCATTATGTACAAGTAAGTCCTTCAAGTTTTTGCCCCGTTTGTGGGCTATCATCACTCTTGAATTGACCAGTGGTTTTATTTGTGCATCTGTGTTGATAATAGGCCATAATTCTCTGGTCTTGTTGCCGATGGAATTGCTCTCTGACATAAAATTCATGGGGAAGATCATTTTGGTTGTCTTGTCTTTGCCCTTTTTGTCGATTTTTGCTCCGCCTTGTTCGAATGCTTTCTTTTTAGCTTTTAGGAGTTCTGTTGCATTGTACCCCCTTGCTTGGAATTGTGTCAATCATATTATCAATCTCTTTTTCGGCGGTCTGGGTGTTATGGCATATCCTGATGGCCCTTAGGAATTGGGAGAAGGGGAGTCCCTTCTTCAACGACACTGGGTGATGGCTAGTAGCATGCAAATAATTGTTGCAATCAGTGGGCTTGTGGTAGACAGTCGTGGTGATTCTCTCCCCATCCCAAGCTAGCAGAACATCCAGATAATTTATTACTGCATGCATAGGTAAATTTGATGGATTTGTGTACCAGATTAATTTATTCCATCTGGGACGTAAACTCTTCTTTTGGGCCCGTCCAGATGACTAGTATGTCGTCTATATATCTTAGGAAGATTTTAACATGCTTCATGAAGTTCTGGTTGTCTAGGACTAGTTCTTTTTCCGTTTGGAACATGTAGATGATGGCAAACGCCAGGGCCACATGGGACCCCATGGCGCAGCCCTGGCGTTGTAGGAACATTTCATCGTTGAACATGAATTTTTTTTTTTAAATGTTATCTCCAGTAATCCCATAAATAACTCTGGATGTGGACCATGGTACTCTGGATGATTTGTGATATAATCTTGTACAGATTTGAGGCCCTCTGGATGCGGGATGCTCTTGTAGAGCGACACGACGTCGATGGTACATAATAGGACACTCCTTGGAAGGTCAGTGAGTTCATGGACCCTTTCCAACAGCATGTTGGTGTCCCTCAGGAAGGTTGCTTCTTTTTGAATAAGAGGTTGCACAAATTGGTCAAGGAATTTTGATATCGGACTCAATAGTGACCCGCAAGCCGAGATAATTGGTCGGCCGGGGGGGGGGGGGAGCAAATCTTCCTAAGATATATAAGATGAAGAAGAGGAAGGGAAGAACAGGACAGGAGAACAGGTGAGGTAAAGAGGTAGGGTGAGTACGTGAGGAAGGAGGGCCCTACTCATAAGAGTTAACATACTAAAAGGAGGTGGGTGGACAAATGAAAAACAATAGGATAAGTAGGAACGGATGGGATTGGAGGCAGGATAAGAGGATCAAAAGAGGTTAGGAGGAGGGATAGGCTAGTCGAAAAAAGTGGGTTTTGAGGGAGTGCTTGAAGGAGGTTAGGGAATCAGAAAGCCTGATGGGTGGCGGGAGGTTGTTCCAGTGCAGGGGGGCAATGCGAGAGAAGTCTTGGACACGGGAGTGGGAGGAGTAGATGTCTGTATATAACTAATTCCACTGTGCCCTCAATATTAAAAGTGTCTATGACTGCAATCCATGTCATTGAGATGTATGAAATTATATTTGATTATTAATATTCAGGATTGTATGCTTCCACTTTTTGTATAATCTCTAGTTGGATACCACACGTCAATCATTTTCGCCCTAGACGCAGTGATTAATCGGTAGCAATTGTTTTATTGTTCTTTATTATTAAATAATTGTTTCACAACATTATGTGTGTATTTATATATATATATATATATATATATATATATCTGTAAAAGAGATGAGAAACAGCGCCTCCTAGTGCAGTATCTTCAAATTTACTTGATACCCTTCACCACAAGTGAGAGTTTTCACCCCAACAAATTGAAGGAGTACCGTAAGAGGTGGTCCTCAACCACCTTATTAGAGCCTGTTTGTATAATGCCCTCCCAGGCAGATGTTCACCGTCCTGGTTACCGACTTCTCATGGAACCTTAATACACCCCACTGTTATACTCCTCAAAACAAGTGGGTGTGCATTAAAAAAGCAAAAAGGAGATGATAGTGTAATATATCAAACAACAATTTTATTACACCACACAGCGACAACTCAGTTGCCCTTACAATGTTTAAAATGAAAAACAGCTTATCTGAAGAGTGCTCGGCCAGCACTATTAAGGTCAGTCAATGTCCATAAAAGATATCCCCAACGCGTTTCGTCCTCCGCACATTACTGCTGGACTTCTTCAGGAGTGTCTCAATGCTAGCATGACGATCCCCATATTTATACCTCCATTAATTCCCTCAATTACACAGTAACGCCGGACACCGGGTATAGAACTTCCGGTTTCCGGGTCTGTGAGGCGCACATGGAACGCACGCGTCACTTCCTGTGACGCGCGTCACTATATTCCCCCTATTGGAGCGCACATTCTCTCCGTGCGTTCTCTTATTCAGCTGTATGTGTCCGGCTAGTGCACGTCACTTCCTGTGACGCGCATCTACCTATTTCCGGCAGCTGGAGCGCACAATAAGACTTCTGCGTTCCAGCTCCGGAGTTTACTTCCGGATAGCGGCTTATCAGTACTCATCTGGCATAACGTCAGATCGCTGTTACTAGGTTACTCACAGACGCCAAAAGACACACCATTTTTAGCCACAATAATCTTATACCGAACTCAGATCTTTTTAGCAGTTCCTTAACGGAATTCATTCTATTCACAATTCACAAAATCTTTTACTCTGCGGATCTCAGTATGCACAGGAGGGTTAAACGGTCACAGTGCCTACCTCCCCGCATAATTAGTAACAGCGATCTGACGTTATGCCAGATGAGTACTGATAAGCCGCTATCCGGAAGTAAACTCCGGAGCTGGAACGCAGAAGTCTTATTGTGCGCGGAGAGAATGTGCGCTCCAATAGGGGGAATATAGTGACGCGCGTCACAGGAAGTGACGCGTGCGTTCCATGTGCGCCTCACAGACCCGGAAACCGGAAGTTTTATACCCGGTGTCCGGCGTTACTGTGTAATTGAGGGAATTAATGGAGGTATAAATATGGGGATCGTCATGCTAGCATTGAGGCACTCCTGAAGAAGTCCAGCAGTAATGTGCGGAGGACGAAACGCGTTGGGGATATCTTTTATGGACATTGACTGACCTTAATAGTGCTGGCCGAGCACTCTTCAGATAAGCTGTTTTTCATTTTAAACATTGTAAGGGCAACTGAGTTGTCGCTGTGTGGTGTAATAAAATTGTTGTTTGATATATTACACTATCATCTCCTTTTTGCTTTTTTAATGCACACCCACTTGTTTTGAGGAGTATAACAGTGGGGTGTATTAAGGTTCCATGAGAAGTCGGTAACCAGGACGGTGAACATCTGCCTGGGAGGGCATTATACAAACAGGCTCTAATAAGGTGGTTGAGGACCACCTCTTACGGTACTCCTTCAATTTGTTGGGGTGAAAACTCTCACTTGTGGTGAAGGGTATCAAGTAAATTTGAAGATACTGCACTAAGAGGCGCTGTTTCTCATCTCTTTTACAGATCCAATTTAAAAGTGCTCCAGGATAGGAAACACATAGGAGAAGAGCTGCCACCCTGGAGAGGAGGGACGGTGCTTATATAAAGACTTGAATTAAGAAAAGACTCTTAAGCTGTGTTAAAATTAATTATTAACACTCAGGGAAAAAGGGTAGACTGAGAGGGGTTAAGGCGCTAATACCACAATCGTTAAAAAGCTTACAACTGTATCCAAAAAGGGTATTTTTAGCAGCCTTCCCCACCTATCAAGAATCTGGGATAGAGGTAGATAGGAGAGGTCCCCTTATATACGTATATATACATAATAACATGAGTCTGTTTCAATCCCGAGCAGGAGTCTCTAGGAGACAAGATGTCTGTCAGAGAATTTTTAGTGAGAGTAATATAATGCTACCCCAGGCCAATAAAAGCCTGGATGATAAATTTTGGGAAATGGAAAGAATCCTCTCAAAAGAGATCCGGACATGGTGGGATATCGCCAGTCTGGAACAATACATTAAGTGTAACAGGATCCCGAGAGGATTAAGGGTACAGAAGGAACCCACGTTCACTAGTACAGACGATAAATTTACCAAACAATGGGACTTAGTGTTACATGAGTGCTCACTTAAACTGATGAAACTCATAGTGGATGAAAAGAATCGTGATCTAATAAGATTAGAACAAGAACTGAAAGCAAAAGAAGTGGAGATGGAGGAACATAAGAACAGTGAGGATTTTAAAATCAATGAGACGGTTCTAGTAAAAAAACTAGAGAAAATTGAGGAAGAGGTCATACATTTAAAAGAAAAGAAACATAAAAGAGATAAGCATGACTATGACACGAATAAAATAAAGAAATGGAATGGGAACCAAAATGGGTTTATACCCACGGAGACATCCCACTATAATCAGAGGAAGTACAAGGACTGGAGAACTGTCCCCCAAAGACAGAGGACAACACAGAACAGAAATCACACACCGAAGAGGGGTTATCCAGAAACCAGGAATCGCTTTGAAGCTTTGAGGAACCAACCAGAGGAAGTAAGACCAGCCAGTTTTTTACCAGTAGTGGCCTCTGGAAGCACACAAGCACGAATACCGATTATCAAAGAAGTGGTCAATCGAGCAACACCGCTCAAACGAAGGTCAAGAGAAGACGAGGAAGAAGAGGAAGGGGTCTTAACCGAATACAAGAGAAAAAGGAATCTAAAATAAAGTCTCAACTAAATAGTTATAGCATGGGGGATGGAGGGATCTATAATCTTTCAAGTCATACTTTAACCAACATGGAAGTATCAGTATTAAGCAAGGGATTATCCTTTGCCCCCAGTTCAAATATGGATGACTTTGAAGTATTCACTGATCTCAATAAATACATGAGAAAGCTCACACTGAAGAGACATTTCGCCAAAAAAGAGGAGCAGGAAACACAAATCCCCCAAATAAGCTCTAAATCTGGTTTGAAACCTGTATCAAAGTTTTATCCGCTAGAATCTAAAAGTACGCAAATGGATGTCTTTTATGAGCTAGTGAGCAGGGAATTAAAAATGAAAAATGTTAAGAAAAAATCTAAACAATTTAATAACTTAACTAACTTTGAGAGGGGGTCACTCAAAGCACTGAAAAATAATCAGGACATTGTTTTGAAAAGTGCGGATAAAGGGGGAGGATTGGTCATTATGAATAGGCAGGACTATGAAGATGAGGCAACCAGACTCCTTGGCGATGAGAACTCATATTTGAAACTACAGAAAGACCCCACATCCGAATATCTCGATGAATTAAGACCTATCTTGGTGCAGGCATTACATAGAGGAATAATTACCAAAGATGAATACCAATTTCTGATAAAAAACCATCCAGTGATCCCAATTTTTTATTTTTTGCCTAAGATTCATAAGAGACTGCAGAATCCGCCAGGGCGTCCCATAGTGGCGGGGATCAATTCCCTTACGGCAGGCCTTTCTGAATATGTAGAAATATTTCTGAAAAAATACGTACCGGGTCTAAAGTCGTATGTTAAGGATACAACAGCTGTCCTCCAAATGTTGAAAGATATTGAATGGGAAGACGGATACTTATGGGCAACGGTGGATGTGCAATCGCTTTATACTTCGATTGACCATGACAAAGGCATCAATTCATGCAGAGAGTTCCTAGATTCAGACAATGAACTGGAGAATTCACACAAGGAATTCATCTGCACTTTGATCAAATTCATTCTGAGTCATAATTATTTTAAATTTTTAGAGCAGTTTTTTAACCAAGTATGCGGAACTGCCATGGGCACTGTATTTGCACCCAGCTTCGCAAATTTACATATGGGAAGTTGGGAACAGAAGAGCATATACAGTAATAACCTGTCACGGCTAAAGGGCTGGATGGAGTCGTGTGGTGCACAGGAACCGGAGACGGACCAGGAGGAGTAGGATTGAAACGTGCAGGTTTAATAACGGATTTCATAAATGATAAACTTCACTCAAATACTTCTTTAAGTGACAGTTGGAATAAATTAAATAGAGTCCAGCACAATACTAATAACGGGCAGGGAAATCTGGAAACGTATACTTGGTGAGCCAGAGTACATAGATGAGGATCCGGAAGGAGGTTGATTTGATGACAGAAGAAATGGATCCGGATGACTGAAAGATGATGGAATGAATGAGTTGTATGAAGGAGGACAGCGGGAAGCTGTGCAGGGTAATTCTGGGACACAAGCAGGAATAAGCACTAGGTAGGACTTGCAGCATTGGTGTCAGGAGAAAACTTCCTTGTAGCAAGATGCAGGGAGCAAGGCACCAGAGTCAGGAGAGAAAGAGCCAGGATCCGGGAATCAGCTAGGAGTTGTGAATGACTCCAAAGACTCATTGCCTAGGCAGATCCCCTATATCCCCAGGGGATGGCTGCCATTGGCTGTCAGCACAGGATGAGGAGGGAACCTCCACTCTGGGCCAATCTGTCTCCTGCCCTCAACCAAGATGGCGACGCCGGCCTCCCGGCACCACTACTGCTGCCATCCCTACCCAGAGCTGCCGCTACCCGCACACCGCAGACCGGAGCCTGCACACGCTAGCCGGCGGCGGGCGCGGACGGGTGAGTACTGTACCCGCCGCGCTCCGTCGCGGCTATGTGTGACAGTACCCCCCCTTTTCAGGGTGACCCCAGGGCGCCTATGGGCCTTGTGCGGATTTCTCTGGAGAAATTGCTTTACCAGTTTTGGAGCGTGCAAATCAATGGAATCCACCCAAGAGTTCTCTTCGGGACCAAACCCAACCCATTCCACCAGATACTGGGTACGAGAATTGCGGCAACGAGAGTCTATAATGCGTCTTACCTCGAATTCAGCCCCACTTTCGGAGTTAATCTTGGGCGGTTTGGGAATCTTCTTTTGATAAGAGTTCAACCTTAAAGGCTTGAGGAGGGACACATGGAAGGAATTCGAAATCCTTAGGGAAGGAGGAAGTTGAAGTCTATAAGCGACAGGATTAATGACTTGGATGATAGGGTATGGCCCAATGAACCGGGGAGCCAGCTTCATAGAGGGCAGACGGAGGCGTATATGGCGGGTAGACAGCCATACCCGGTCTCCGACTTTCAATCTGGGCGCTGCCCTTCTTTTCCTGTCTGCCATCCTCTTGTATCGGGCGGAAGATTTAAGAAGAGCGGTGTGGACATCCGACCAGATTTTAGCAAAGCGTTGTAATGAAGTGGTTGCTGCAGGGACTTCGGAAGAGGATAATTCTGAGAAATCCGGAGATCGTGGATGTTTGCCGAATACTGTAAAGAAGGGGGTGGTTCCGGAGGAAGAGTGATAGGAGTTGTTATGCATATATTCTGCCCACGGGAGAAGATCCACCCAGTCATCTTGGGAAGACGAGACAAACAGTCGGATAAAGGCCTCCAAGTCCTGATTCACCCGTTCTGTCTGGCCGTTGGTCTGGGGATGAAAGGCAGTGGAAAACTTGAGTTTGACCTGTACCGCGGCACAGAGAGCTCTCCAGAACTTTGCAACGAACTGTACTCCGCGGTCGGATACAATCTCTTTGGGCAGTCCGTGAAGTTTAAAAATGGTTGAGATGAATAGCTGAGCCAGTACTGGAGCAGAGGGGAGACCTTTTAGTGGGAAAAAATGGACCATTTTCGAGAATCGGTCGACCACTACCCAGATTGCGGTATGACCTTTTGAGGGAGGTAGTTCGCAAATGAAGTCCATTGACAGATGGGTCCATGGTTCTGTGGGAATGGTTAGAGGGCGGAGAGGACCAGCGGGAGTTGTTCTGGGCACTTTATGCTGAGCACATCTTACACAAGAGGCAACGAAGTTGGTTACGTCGTGGCGGATGGTTGGCCACCAATAAGAACGTGACAGGAACATCAAGGTCTTTTGTGCTCCTGCGTGCCCTGCGAAGCGGGAAGAATGTGCCCATGACAATATTTTCTTGCGAAGTTCGGGGGGAACGAACGTTTTACCTGGAGGAGGAGATGGCTGTACGGTTACTTGGGCGAAGACCAGCGGATCGAGGATTGGACGAGGAGGTGTCTCTAGGTCAGAGGTCGTCTCAAAGGAGCGGGATAGAGCGTCTGCCTTAGTATTCGTGGTTCCAGGTCGGAATTTAATTTGGAAATCAAAGCGTTCAAAAAACATGGCCCAACGGGCTTGGCGGGCAGTAAGGCACTGAGCCTGTTTAAGAAAGGACAGATTTTTGTGGTCTGAATACACGGTGATCTTATGTCGTGCCCCCTCCAGAAGGTATCGCCACTCCTCTAACGCAGTTTTGACTGCAAGCAACTCCTGTTCCCCGATGGGGTAATTCTTCTCTGCTGGGAGGAATTTTTTGGAGAGGAAGGCACAAGGGTGTAATTCTTGATCCTCACCTTTTTGTGACAAGATGGCCCCGATCCCTTCCGAGGATGCGTCCACCTCGAGAATGAAGGGCCTGTCGAGGTCTGGTTGGAGGAGGATTGGTGCCGTCATGAATGCTCTCTTTAACTGCTGGAAGGCAGAGGATGCTTCTGGCGACCATCGGCTTGGATCAGCTCCCTTGCAAGTGAGAGCAGTGAGGGGAGCAGCGATAGTAGAGAAGTTCCGGATAAATCGCCGGTAATAGTTTGAGAACCCTAGGAATCCCTGAATTCCTTTGAGTGTTGTGGGGGCTGCCCAGTCTTGGATGGCTCTCACCTTCTCTGGGTCCATTTCTATCCCAGTGGCGGAGAGAATGTGACCCAAGAATGGAATGGACGTGACCTCAAAAACGCACTTTTCCAACTTGCAGAACAGTTGATTTTGGCGAAGACGTCGTAGGACTTCGGACACTGTCTGTCTGTGAAGTTGGAGATTTGGAGAGAAGATGAGTATATCGTCTAGATAGACTACGATGGAGTGGTACAGCAAGTCCCGAAAGATATCATTTACAAACTGTTGGAAGACAGCGGGGGCGTTACAAAGGCCGAAGGGCATCACCAGGTATTCATAGTGGCCGTCGCGCGTGTTAAAAGCCGTCTTCCACTCGTCACCTGGACGGATCCGGATCAAATTGTAGGCCCCTCGCAGGTCCAATTTAGTAAAGATTGCTGCCCCTCTGATCTTGTCGAATAGTTCTGCGATAAGGGGTAAGGGATAGCGGTTTTTAATGGTGATGTCGTTCAGGCCCCTATAGTCGATACATGGCCGAAGACCGCCATCTTTCTTTTTCACAAAGAAAAACCCGGCCCCGGCCGGAGAAGTAGATGGTCGAATGAAACCTTTGTTTAAGTTCTCTTGAATGTACGAGGACATGGCCTCAGTCTCAGGTAGCGACAGGGGATAGATGCGGCCACGAGGAGGGAATTTCCCGGCCACCAGCTCTATCGGGCAGTCCCAAGGACGGTGAGGAGGCAGGGTGTCGGCACCACCTTTACTGAATACATCTGTAAATGAACGATATGGTGCGGGTATCGACAAGGGTGGAGCTGAAGAGGATGAAGGACAGTTACCCTCACGTTGTGGATGGGTCTGGTAGACCGGAAGGATCTGAGGAATGCAAGTAGACTGGCAATCTGTTCCCCAGGCCTTGACCTCCATATTGGTCCAATCGATGTGTGGGTTATGTTTGGAGAGCCAGGGAAGGCCCAGGACCATTTGGTGTGAGGACTGTGGAAGAATGAAGAATTCGAGGGTCTCTTGATGTAGAGCTCCTATGAGCAGTGTCACCGGGGTGGTCTGATGGGTGATTTGTCCACTACGAATTCGACTCCCATCCACTGCAGTGAGAACCAGCGAGTGATCCAGGGGTTGCACAGGCAGGGCATGTTGGGTAACAAAAGAAGAAGAAAGGAAGTTTCCCGCTGCTCCAGAGTCCAATAGGGCCTGAACTCTTTTTCTCCCTTGGGGACACACAAGGGTAACCGGAATGGTGGAATCAGAAGAAGAGGGAGATGGAAGCAAGACTCCTAATCGGACCTCCCTCGGGGAGATTAGGAGCGGTCGTTTCCCGGCCGCAGCGGGCAGGAAGCCAATAAGTGAGCTGAGGAGCCACAGTACATGCATAGATTCTCTCGCCGTCTTCGGGACTTCTCTTCGAGAGAGAGACGGGAGCGGTTGATTTGCATGGGCTCATCTGTTGACACCGCAGGAGGCGGGGTTGGTTTGGAGGCTGGTGCGACATTGGAAGGAAATCGAGGGCGAAGGCGATCAGAGCGATTCCTCTCAAGTTGGCGTTCTTGGAGTCGCAGATCGACTTTGTTACATAATGAAATGAGTTCAGCCAGGGTGGAAGGAGAATCGCGAGTTGCTAACTCGTCCTTGATGCGCCCGGCTAGGCCGTTCCAGAAGGCAGAAACGAGAGCCTCTTCGTTCCATCTGAGTTCGGAAGCCAGGGTTTGAAATTGTACGACATATTGTCCCACTGGGCGACTGCCCTGACGAATCCTTAGGATCTCCGTGGCTGCGGAGGACACTCTGCCAGGCTCGTCGAAGATGCGACGGAAGGAGGCCACAAATTCTTCATAGTTATTGAGGATGGGATCCGCACGCTCCCAAAGGGGGGACACCCACTCCAGGGCTGGACCCGCCAGTAGGGACACGATGTAAGCCACCCGAGTCTTGGGAGAGGGGAAATTGGAAGGCTGGAGGGTAAAATGGACGTCACATTGATTCAGGAATCCTCGACACCCCCTCGGGGACCCGTCATATTTACTGGGGGTTGACAGGTGTAGCTGGTGAGGAGCAGCTGGCCCAGGGGGAGCAGCAGGGGCCGAAGCTCCGGAGGTTGGTGCTGCTGAAACTGAGGGAGCCGCCTGAGGTGATGACAAGGTCTGGAGAAATTGAGCCACTTGACGCTGGGTAGTCTCTACTTGTTCCAATCGAGCCATGATGCCTTGAAGAACATCCGTCATGGAGGCCTGTGCTTCACCCGATTCCATCGGGTCAGTGCAAACTGTCACGGCTAAAGGGCTGGATGGAGTCGTGTGGTGCACAGGAACCGGAGACGGACCAGGAGGAGTAGGATTGAAACGTGCAGGTTTAATAACGGATTTCATAAATGATAAACTTCACTCAAATACTTCTTTAAGTGACAGTTGGAATAAATTAAATAGAGTCCAGCACAATACTAATAACGGGCAGGGAAATCTGGAAACGTATACTTGGTGAGCCAGAGTACATAGATGAGGATCCGGAAGGAGGTTGATTTGATGACAGAAGAAATGGATCCGGATGACTGAAAGATGATGGAATGAATGAGTTGTATGAAGGAGGACAGCGGGAAGCTGTGCAGGGTAATTCTGGGACACAAGCAGGAACAAGCACTAGGTAGGACTTGCAGCATTGGTGTCAGGAGAAAACTTCCTTGTAGCAAGATGCAGGGAGCAAGGCACCAGAGTCAGGAGAGAAAGAGCCAGGATCCGGGAATCAGCTAGGAGTTGTGAATGACTCCAAAGACTCATTGCACTGACACTGAACAGCCTAGGCAGATCCCCTATATCCCCAGGGGATGGCTGCCATTGGCTGTCAGCACAGGATGAGGAGGGAACCTCCACTCTGGGCCAATCTGTCTCCTGCCCTCAACCAAGATGGCGACGCCGGCCTCCCGGCACCACTACTGCTGCCATCCCTACCCAGAGCTGCCGCTACCCGCACACCGCAGACCGGAGCCTGCACACGCTAGCCGGCGGCGGGCGCGGACGGGTGAGTACTGTACCCGCCGCGCTCCGTCGCGGCTACGTGTGACATAACCCATTTTTTGAAAAGATAGTTTTGTACATTAGATATATAGACGACATTTTAATAATTTGGAATGGCACAGAGGAGAATTTTAAAGATTTCATGAATGTGATTGAAGTGAATGACTACAATTTGTCATTTACCTACCAGACCAACAAAGAGCAATTGGAATATTTGGATCTGGTATTAATGAAAGAAGGGAAGAAAATTGCCACCAAGAACTATATTAAGAAAGTGGATGCCAATTCTTATGTACATTTTAAAAGCAGTCATAAAAAACAATGGAAGACCAACACCCCACTATCTCAGTTCACAAGGATTAAAAGGAACTGCACAGACTTAGCAGTGTGTGATGAACAACTGGAAATATATACGAACAGGTTCCGAGAGAGGGGGTACCCGGAAGAGGTAATGAGTCAAGCTCTGGAAAAGACAAAAACACTCAACCGGGATGATCTGCTGCAGTACAAATCAAAAACCAAGAATAAAGATGGGTTGAATTTTATAACCACTTTTAACTCACAGGCCAATTTTATAAGAGAGGTACTCAACAAACATTGGAATGTGTTACAATTAGATCCCATTTTAAATAAAATATTACCAGCCAAACCAGACATAGTTTTTAAAAAAGCATGTAATTTTAAAGATAAACTAGCACCCAGTATGCTGGCAAAGAAGAAACCTATGAAAACTAATGCTTGGGACCAAGTGAAAGGCTTTTTCAAATGCACTAAATGTAACATCTGCAAATTTGCACATCGAGACCAGAAAAGTTTTACAAGCTCAGATGGGTCAAAGTCTTTCAAATTAAAAAGCCTCGTTAACTGTAACACGTGCTGGGTAATATACATGTTGGAGTGCAAGTGCGGATTGAAGTACGTGGGAAAAACAAAGAGACAATTAAAACTGCGTATACAAGAACATGTAAGAGGAATCCGAAATAAAATAGAAACACATACGATCCCAAAACATTTTAATAGATATCATAATGGGACGGTGGAGGACCTTACATTTAAAGTACTAGAACATGTAACACTGGGCCCCAGAGGGGGTGATAGAGAGAATTTGCTGTCCAGAAGGGAAATGTTCTGGATTCACGCACTTGACACTTTAACACCGAATGGCCTGAATGATAACTATGAGATTGCACCTTTTTTATGATGAGTTTATAAGTCTTTTTATACTTTTTTAATACTTTTTAATATTTAGTTCTTGGTATAACATTTTAAAGAGGGGAACTTTGTCCGGCCTTTTTAAACTATTTTTAAACTATTTTTTTGTCATATTTATTATTATTATTCATATGTATTATATCTACAAAACTATCTTGTGCAATATATTGGTGGATAATTATGCGGGGAGGTAGGCACTGTGACCGTTTAACCCTCCTGTGCATACTGAGATCCGCAGAGTAAAAGATTTTGTGAATTGTGAATAAAATGAATTCCGTTAAGGAACTGCTAAAAAGATCTGAGTTCGGTATAAGATTATTGTGGCTAAAAATGGTGTGTCTTTTGGCGTCTGTGAGTAACCTAGTAACAGCGATCTGACGTTATGCCAGATGAGTACTGATAAGCCGCTATCCGGAAGTAAACTCCGGAGCTGGAACGCAGAAGTCTTATTGTGCGCTCCAGCTGCCGGAAATAGGTAGATGCGCGTCACAGGAAGTGACGTGCACTAGCCGGACACATACAGCTGAATAAGAGAACGCACGGAGAGAATGTGCGCTCCAATAGGGGGAATATAGTGACGCGCGTCACAGGAAGTGACGCGTGCGTTCTATGTGCGCCTCACAGACCCGGAAACCGGAAGTTCTATACCCGGTGTCCGGCGTTACTGTGTAATTGAGGGAATTAATGGAGGTATAAATATGGGGATCGTCATGCTAGCATTGAGGCACTCCTGAAGAAGTCCAGCAGTAATGTGCGGAGGACGAAACGCGTTGGGGATATCTTTTATGGACATTGACTGACCTTAATAGTGCTGGCCGAGCACTCTTCAGATAAGCTGTTTTTCATTTTAAACATTGTAAGGGCAACTGAGTTGTCGCTGTGTGGTGTAATAAAATTGTTGTTTGATATATTACACTATCATCTCCTTTTTGCTTTTTTAATGCACACCCACTTGTTTTGAGGAGTATAACAGTGGGGTGTATTAAGGTTCCATGAGAAGTCGGTAACCAGGACGGTGAACATCTGCCTGGGAGGGCATTATACAAACAGGCTCTAAAAAGGTGGTTGAGGACCACCTCTTACGGTACTCCTTCAATTTGTTGGGGTGAAAACTCTCACTTGTGGTGAAGGGTATCAAGTAAATTTGAAGATACTGCACTAGGAGGCGCTGTTTCTCATCTCTTTTACAGATCCAATTTAAAAGTGCTCCAGGATAGGAAACACATAGGAGAAGAGCTGCCACCCTGGAGAGGAGGGACGGTGCTTATATAAAGACTTGAATTAAGAAAAGACTCTTAAGCTGTGTTAAAATTAATTATTAACACTCAGGGAAAAAGGGTAGACTGAGAGGGGTTAAGGCGCTAATACCACAATCGTTAAAAAAAATATATATATATATATATAGACTTGTGGGAGACCGGCACTCAGTAACAGACAGAGTGGTACTGGCCGGGTGCCTTCCGAAATGGGTACGGGTGAACATACTCGTATATGGAGGAGAGGGTCGGCGTCACTCCGGGCTTTAGTCAACGATGTCAAAGAAGGACCACTGGAGACCTGGTTTGAACTGCAGTTCAAACCAGGTCTCCAGTGGTCCTTCTTTGACATTGTTGACTAAAGCCCAGAGTGACGCCGACCCTCTCCTCTATATATATATATATATATATATATATATATATATATATATATATATATATATATATAATATATATATATAGAAAAAAATGACAATGCGCAAAGATAAATATTCAAACTGTGTAAGGATCAAAACGATACAGGGTGTATTCCTGTATGCAACAGAGAGTCAGGTGTCTCAATTCCTTCCACCTGTAGTGAGAGTTCCTTTAAATGGGTAATCACTTTTGCTTGTTTTTTAAGCAGGCTGCTCGGATCTGAGTGCTCTCACCACTCTCTCGTCCAACACGGAATTCTGACCGACGCCAGGCCACGCCCCCACGCATTTCGTCACAAGGACTTCGTCAGAGGGCTGGTCGGTCAGAATTCCGTGTTGGACAAGAGAGTGGTGAGAGCTCTCAGATCCGAGTACAACGCTGTTTGGGGCAGTAAGATTCACGCTGTTTAACACCCGCGGTTGTGCCTAACCGTCTCTTGCGGTACGTGATACCAACTTGTACATACATGTCGGATATTTTAAATGTATTCTGAAAAATAAAAGATAAAGCACTATTTGGAGCGCTCCTCTTTCCTTTCTTAGAAATTACTTAAAAGTGTGCCCCAAAAACCCTTCTTTGTTCTTCCTTTGTCTATCTTAGACACACCTCCTCCTCTCGAAATATAACATTTTGATTGTGGCCAAAAAGTAAAATTTCGGTCTCATCACTCCAAATGACTTTGGAGATTATTCTGGTTGAATCGGTCCGCTACGTGTGCGATGGACTGCATTTTTGCGCAATGCGCATGTGCGACGACAGCACCCCACTAGCAGACAGAGTCGCCGATCAAAAAGACGAGTCCGATCATAGATGGACAAAGTGGCCATATTTTGGGCATTTTTATGGGAGAGGCTAGAAAACAGGGTGAAACTGGGCGTACACGGGGGCATGTACCCAAACTACACAGAGCTGCATCCGCTTGGTTCGGCGAGCGGTCGGGACACTTTTGCCTCTAAACCATCGGTCCGGCAAAAACTGCTCCCTAGCATTCTTAGACCATCCGGCTGAGTAGGGCTGTAATCGGTCGGCTAATTAACGCGCACCACACCCGGTGGACAGGCTGTGCCTCCACCGGTCAGTAAGCTTTCTCTTCAGGGCACGCTTGAAGTCCTGCCACCTTAAATTTCTAAAATAAAAAAAATTGTATCTACTACATATGTATTGGTCTCTGCTACCACACATCATTATTAGTGAAAAGTTAGCATTGTGGCTGGTATGATATGAATCACTATAAGTTTGCGTCTTCCTGATTGTGGACTCCATAACACATCATGAAACTATTACATATTGCAACCCATTGAGGGAAACGACATCCACATGGTTAATGGCCACAGTTTTGGACATGTTACAGTAAGGTGAGTTAGGGCACACATTTTTTCCTCTTTTTGGGACACACAATTATGGCTGTATCATCACATTCAGCACAGGAACCCAAACACAGTCCTCAAGGCGGGATGCAGTTACGATCCCGGCGGTCGGGATCCCGGCATTCAGAATCCCGACGCCGGAATCCCGACACATTCTCCCTCCTGGGGTGTCCACGACACCCCTGGAGGGAGAATAAATTAGTGTGCCGAGCGTAGCGAGGCACCGGGCCCGCTGCATGGCAAGCGCAGCGAGCCCGCAAGGGGGGGCGATCCACGTCCCCCCCTTGTCGGCATTTCGGCTGTCGGGATTCCGGCGTCAGGATTCTGAACGCCGGGATCCCGACCGCCGGGATTCAATACTGAATCCCTCAAGGCACCCCAACGGTCCAGGTTAGAAGGTAACTTCAAATGGAATCATTGCTGGACCATATATGTGAAGCGTACACCACCATGACCGGACGTACGCTTCCTATTACGATCAGAGAAACACGCTCAGTTTCTGACCGAAAAGGATGAGATACGTCCGAGCACGGTAGCGTATGCTCATATGCATGAACTCCCCATTTGCTGGCTTTTCCCACCGACCGTGTGCAGATGTTCTGTGGGCGGACTCACGCTCACCGAAAGAGTAAGCGATCCTTTCGGACGGTCCGTCCGCACATGCGACCGCCCGATCCAACCTGAATAAGGGCCTTTGTTCCAGAAGTTTTGAGGTTTGTCTCTGTGCTGTTTGGAGTATTGTAAGCAAGATGCTTTGTGGTATTTGCATAGTAATGACTTTCTTCTGGCGACTCGACCATGCAGTCCATTATTATTCAAATGCCTCCTTATTGTGCATCTTGAAATAAACACATCACTTTTTTTCAGAGTCCTGTATTTCAACTGAAGTGACTTGTGGATTTTTCTTTGCATCCCGAACAATTTTCTTGGCAGTTGTGGCTGAAATTTTTACTGGTCTACCTGACCGTGATTTGGTTTCCACAGAATCCCTCATTTTCCACTTCCTAATTAGAGTATGAACACTGCTGATTGGCATTCTCAATTGCTTGGATATCTTTTTTATATCCCATTCCTGTTTTATACAGTTGAATTACCTTTTCCCACAGATCCTTTGACAATTCTTTTGCTTTTCCCATAACTCAGAATCCAGACACGTCAGTGCAGTACTGGATGAAAGATACAAGGGTCTTTCAGGAGACCAGAAACTCCTGAACAAGCAAACAGATCACAGGTGAGGATGGTTACCTTTAGTAGCCATTCAAACCCGTTTTGTGTCAACTTGTGTGGAAGTTATGATGCCAAAATCTCCAGGGTATGTAAACTTTTGATAAGGGTCATTTGGGTAGTTTCTGTTGTCATTATGATTTAAAAAGAGTAAACACAGTTGTTTATCAATAACTGGCTTCACCCAACAACTAACCATGAGTGAAAGAAAAGTTTGTGAGTTATCATTCATTCTGACAAATGGCCAGAAAATCACAAATTCTGCTAGGGTATTTAAACTTATGAGCACAACTGAATCTATATATATATATTATGAAAAAAGTACCTGAATGTGCTATAGAGCACCAGTGACACCTCCATGAGGCCCCCCTGTTAGTAAGGGGCAATAGATAGATAAATATACACAAATAATAGAGGCCCTTATTCTGGTTGGTGCGGCCGGAGCCGCATATGCGGCTCCGACCGTGCAGGCGAATCCCCGCCTTCCATACGGATCGCCACGGCCGTCCGTACGCGGATATGTGGCGATCCGCATGAAATTGGACGGGGATACGCCTCCTCCATGGTGGGAGCAGCCCCTGCATTCGATGGTCGCCGAACATCGAATGCAGGGCCGCACGCTCCACCAGGTCCCGCAACACAAGACCACACGGACACTTGTCCGTGTGAAATCTTGTATGGGGGCGGGCAGCTGACATCCGGCGATGTCAGATGCCCGCCCCGTACCCACGCGTCACGGCCTCATTACCATGCATACGCCCCGCGTTTGCATGGGAACGCCCATGAAACGCGGGGCGTATGCATAGGGTAATGAGGATAAGTAGCCCCTCACGCCCCTCTACGCCCCCTGTGCGGCGTATAGAGAATCCTTGCGGCGAAATCGCCTGCACATGCGCAGAGTGACCTCTGCATATGCGCAGAAGATAAACATCGGCGGCCCGTACGCAAGCGGGAATATCCGCACCAACCAGAATAAGGGCCAGAGTGCGCTACTATGAATATTGATGAAACCACCACCTTTTCAGGTAAAAACCTCTTATACATAGAGGAATGCTGCATTTTTATTTGCATTAGAATCACAATATTGTAAAAACAATTATATAAAACAAAGCACATGTGATTTTTCCAATAAAATGGATGCTTGAGAAACCCTACGCATTTAGTCTTGACGATTTCATCAGGGGATGATTCAAATTAATTCATTTATTAGATTCAATGATTCCTTTTCAAAAGGTTCTTCATTGATTAAAATCAGGAAAAATTCCACATTGATGAAACGGAAAAAATAACATGCAAATGCTCCAAATAGATTTTTCTGGTTGAGAGGGACTTTTGCACAACAAGAGATGGTTGTGAAGTGTCACTGGCGCTCAGTATACTTTTGATTTAGTCCAGAAACACTTACTCTATATTTTTCTGTGCAAGTGTCCTTCTCTAAGTCCTTAAATTCGTTTTTCACCACATATTCTCATTGACAATCTGCAATAGAAATTCACCAGTAGTGCAAGACCACTTGGAAATGGGAAAAAGATTTATTTATACATTGCACTCACAAATAGGGGATTAAAACAAGCATGTAATCACTAATGCGTGATAAAGTTGTCCACAGCCTTATCCAGGTCTCACCAACCAAGTTCTGGAAATCAGGAAAAAAAAGGGGGGGTGAAACCATGCTCAAACTAAAACATGCAACAGGTAATGGTAAAAAATATATGATAAATTTAATAAGAAGTAAAATATAAAATTAAAAGGATTACATATCTTATAAAAACATTGATACCACAATGCGTGATGTGTGAGAGGTATAGTCACCCACAATATGCTGCACAGTCCCGAGTCCGTTCCTAGAATGCCTCTATATTGATGTCCCAATTGGAAGCCTTATTAGGAGAGAAATGATCTCCAGTCCAGGGAGCTCCTTGATGTTAGAAAGGTGCTCTACCTGGAATAGTGTTGTTGGGGACCAGGGAGCGCCAGATGTTTGGAGGTGCTCTACCTGGTGTATGATGGTGAGGTCCCAAGTGGCAGGCTGATGGGGATGGATTTCAAGAGGCTGGTCCGGTCACAGGGTTGAATTGTATCTGCAGGTTTAGCTGTGGGTGTCCTGGGTCTCTTTCACCGACGCGTTTCGCTGTATAAGCTTTATCAAGGTGATGCTTCTGGTATAATGGGGTGGTGTTTTTATACCTTCTCCAATGGAGATAACAATTACCACCTGTTGCATGTTAATTGATGTGAGCTAATCTCATGTGCAAATTCAACATATAAGGTAATCATCATGAATAGGAGACAAAGCTATAGCTGATGGTGACCTTTTGATTCGCAAACGAGTGTTTTAAAATACAAAAAATACAGTTTATTTATTTATACAGTGCCAGGGTCAGGTGAACCGCACATGCGTTCCACCAGTATTATGTATTCAGGCTTGTACTGTGAACTGCTATGACATTCTCAAATATGGCGGAAAGAGAACTTCCGGGTCCCACACAACGGGATCAGTTTATTCCCGGACTCTTCCTAAGGTGTTGCTGGGTGTTACTTATTTATATGTCCTCCTTATTCTGGGGATACAGCAAGGAGGCTTTTGGTTCCCATACTATATACATCCTTTTACTCGGAGAGCGCATGTGCGATTGTACAATGTTATAATCAAAATCATTCGGGATTCTTCATATCAATTGGGTATAGTTCTATTCAGGGACATAGATTGAGCATGTGAAATACTGTTTAGAAAACACATATAGAAGAATATATATATAGAGATGGTATATATATATACATGTATCGGGTCAGATGAGATTTTTTTCAATTTAGTATACTATCAGACATTTAGTACAATACAAAAAATATGTATAAACAGAGTAACTCACATAGCATGTTATAAACAATATTAGTACAGGAATAAGAATGGATATTTGGACGTGTGTATCTGTTTACACTTCTCATATTAGGAACAGGTCCGTTCTTACTGTATATGGAGTAATGGCCTTTCATATCTGGATTAGATATAGTATACATCATTAAATGGCATATAATGTAGCCTAACAAGATTTTCCGTAGTCAGAATTTGTGCATACTTGCATTTTTGCATAATGGGAATTTTTGATATATTAGGAATTTATTTAAATAAACAGAGTTACAGTGCAAAAAGGGACTGTTCTTTTTAGTCAACTTACTATTCTGGGGTATATATATTTATAATTTCATTATTTTGTTGGGAGGAAAAATAAGGAGGAAAAAAAAAGGGGGGCGAGGAAGATGTGGATATATTGGGGCAAGAGGAATGGGGAGGGAGGGATGGGAGGGAAAAGGGAGGGAAAAGGGAGGGACAGAGGATAGAGACGGACAAGGGGGGTAGGGTAGCTGGTTTTGTAGTAATTCCGGGGGAGGGGAGGCAAATGATGATGGGCCTCTCAGTATACATATGTATATCAGACTATGGGTATATTGTTGTACAATATACCTCTTGTCTGCATAATGTTTTTTTTTATATTTTTTTTCCTGCTATACATTGTTTGGGATTGACAACCCAATTTTGAAACTGCTGCCTTGGCTTCTCAACTCCTCCCAGGCGCACTCTAAAGGTCACATTGGTGACCAAACCCTTTTTTCTAAGTTCTGGAAATCCTCCTCTGGCAAAGGTTCCGGACTCTCTGTTCAAGGGGATCCCAAACGAATTCTGGCGGTGTTCACTCCTGGTAAAGTGCGTGGTGCGTTCAAAAGTTCTCCTCCTGCCGAGGACATAGGCATAATGCATTTCGGAACTCCCGTTCCTTCCTCAGAAGTATGCTTGCACAGAAAAATATAGTGTAAGTGTTTCTGGACTAAATTAAAAGTATTCTGAGCGCCAGTGACACTTCACAACCATCTCTTGTTGTGCACAGTTTTTGAGAGGGACAGTCAAAACCTCTTCTGTGAAGTGTGGGCTGCCTAGAGTCATCCAGCGCAATTGTTGTAAAGTTTTCTGTACTTGAGAGGGACTTTTGCCAGGGAGTGACCAGAAAGATTGTAGTCCCACATGTATTAACTCCAAACCGGTATGGAGTTAGTACATGTGCAGTGGCAAACGCAGGATTTTCAGAAGGGGGTTTCCAGAGGGGGGGAGCAAAGCACGGAGATGGACACTTAGGTGACCCAGTATATGCCGAGTCAGTTAAATAAGTATTATAGATAGACCAAATGTATATAAATAATAATAAATATATATATATATACACACACATACATACATACATACAGGGGCGTCAACCGCAGTGTATGACCCCTGGGCATAGCAATGTATTGGGGCCCCTACCGATCCTCCAGCGGTAGGGGTGGGGAAGCTTTGATGTCCCGCGGGTGGTAGAGGGTATTATATGAACCGCTCAGCATGTAGGGCCTGGATCAGTAATTTCCACTAATTACCCCTTTACTGCACAGATGGTGGGAGATGGGGTGGGAGAAGGGGGCATTGGGCTGAATGAAGGGGCCCTGATACATAACTTCCAGGGTGGTAGGGGATGTTTAATATGCAGAGGAGGGATGTATAGTGGAGTGGGCTCATTATTCATAATTTTCTGGTGGGAGGACAGCTTGCTTGACTGCAGATATCTCCAGTTCCCAGAAATAGATTTCTTAGATTGGAATGGAAAAACTAGAGAATCCCACCTACCACATGGTATTGGGGACTAGGGGATCAGAGTACAGGAGGCAGAGCAATCTGCCAACGAGTATATAAAACTACATACCAGGTGTGTGGAGCTGGAGCAGTAACCAGCTGCTTGACAGCTAATATCTCTGGTTCTGGGAACAGTAGAGACAAGCTACTAGAGTCCCTCAAAGGGGAAGTGTCCCGGCTTTTGGAATATACCCTCAGAAAAATGCTAAGTCAGACAGAACCTAAAATATCTGACTGGGAAGAGCAATTAACAGGCTTGGATGGGGACCACTGCTTTGAAGTCAGATATCTCCGGTTCCCAAGGGCTGATTTTTACAATTCTTATATCCTTGGAAAGAGGGGACCCTCAGCTTTCAGCTGTGGTTCCTTAGACTCCTGGGGGGGTTTCTGGGTACAATCTTTCTAATCACTCCCTGGCAAAAGTGTGCTGCCTGGTATATGTCTCATGAGTATATACGGTTCATATGAAAATTCTCTTCAGGATTGTGCACCCGTGGACATCACCATCAATGAGTGTGGTTCTCTCATGTTATCTATAGATATCTATAGATATATATATCCATACCTCCCAACACGGCCAGGCATGAAGAGGGATCCCGGAAATTTTGGGGGCGTGGCCTAGTGCCACGGGGCCTTGCCTATTCCCGCAAGGCCATGCCCCTGTTTTTGTCGCTGTGGGGGTATGGCTAGCGGCTCTCTGAGCTTCTGGCTAGGGGTGTTATTCTGGTTCATTCGTTTGGATGCGAATTCGCAATGGTTGTGAATGGATGTTTTACATAAACATCCATTCGCATGCCACTGTGACCCTCCCATATCTTTCGATGGTCGTCGACCATGGAAAGATGTGGAAGGTGCACGAATATGTAAGGTTGCTCTACGCAACCTTACATATGCATATACACTTGGGGGTAAGTGGGCTCGTCCCCTGCATGTCCATCATGGACTCATTAGCATGAGAATGCCCATTATTCTCATGGGTACGCCCATAAAACGCTGGGTGTTCCCATATGCTAAACTCAGGTCATGCCACCCGGATTGAGCCAAAATTCATGTCATGCCACATGAATTGAGACAAAGTTTACATAATGTCAAACAGATTGAGCCAAAATTTGGGGACGCAGAACAGGGACTGTGGGGAGGCAGGGCCCGAGACAGCGGGGAAGCACGAACAGGAGGTAGAGACTGGGGGATGCAGGGACCGGGACCGCGGGGATGCAAGACAGAGACCTACCAGGGGTCCAGTGGTGATGTCGGTCAGGTCTCCAGGACGCAGGACGTGCTCTGTGTGACCGCCCAGTGGGGGGGCTCCAGCGGTGGTTTTACTGGGAACAGGACGCTGACTATGTGACTGCCTGGTGGGGGGCTCCTGCGGCGGCAGTACTGCCTATTATATGTTATACCAAACACCATAATACTAATACACATTATACCAAACACCGTAATGTCCATTAAATGTTATACCAAACCAAACACCATAATGCCCATTACACATTATGCCACACACTGTAATGCCCATTACATATAACACCACACACCCGAATGCTTATTACATTTTATGCCACATAAGTGCCATTAACCTACATGCTCATTGGTACGGGTTTCTTGCTTGATGCCAGGTTTTTCATGTTTTACCAGGGGTTTCATGCTCTATGACTGGGGTTGCATGCTCTATCATTAAGGGCAGCAGAAGCAGCAGAGAGGGTTCATGTTGAGGGCAGGAGCAGTTTGGATCCTAGAGCAGGGGCATTGGTGAAGCCTGGAACACAGGCTACTGTTACTGGGGCAGTGATAGCCAGGGGGGGCACACTAGAACTAGCTGGACATTCAGCAACCTTGTATTTAACATGAAACCTGGTGCAGGCTCAGCCCGCCCCAGCATCCTTGAGGTCCTCACTCATTTGGTAAATGAATAAGTGGTCTGAGGCTGAGCTCATCGTGAGCTGCTGGCTGCTGCCTGCTCCAAATCAGTCCTCCAATGGGGCCACGGCCTGGTTCATTGGCTGAGGCTCACCTGCCTGGGCTTAGTGCCGCCCAGGCAGGTGAGAGGGCACAGAGACACATGGCTGCGGCGGGAGCCGGGACTGTGGGTGCAGATCTGGAATAGGTTGGCCGGCCAGGCTGTGCAGCCTACTGTAATGCCCGGCGAGAATACTAACTGCATGCCAATCAGTCATTTATGATCCTCAGACTCACGCTCATGGCGTGCCCAAGGCCATCATCGTGCAGCGTGGCCGGAGGAGCCAGAGGTCACATGACACACTGTAAATTTGACTGTAAATTTCATTTTATTAAAGCCTTTTAAATGACTCGTTAATTGTCTATAGAATTATACCTGTTATTAGTGCCCTCAGAGATTGGGTGTGGGTTGTTAGGTCTACAACAACTAGGTCTACAAGCATTGGGCCGACAACACTAGGTCAACGGGTAGCAAGGTCAACGTGGGTCTAGGTCAGGGGTGTCCAAACTTTTTGCGACGAGGGCCAGTTTTGGTGAGGTGAAAATGTGGGGGTCCTACAATTCAGCCTGACATTCTTTGAATCATTAATCACATCAGAATGGTCCCCCACTCTGCCCCCATTCACTTTATGTCCCCCAGCCTGCCCCTTCACTGTATATTCCCCAGCCTGCCCCCCCTTCTCTGTATTTCCTCCAGCCTGCCCCCATTCACTGTATATTCCCCTGCCTGACCATCTTTCTCTGTATGTCCCCCAGCCTGCTCCTCCTTTACTGTATGCAGGGCCGTAACTAGGGGGGGGGCTGGGGGGTCACGCGCACCGGGCACTGGAGGGGGGGGGGCGCTGTCAGGTCTGGGAGACAGCCAGCGGGGTTTCGGGGACTGATGTAGCCCGAGTCCCGCTGCTGGGCCGCCGTATTGTAGCAATGTTCTTCTGTTCGCTAATCCGTCGCTTGCGAGCGACGGGTAGCTCGCCGGGTGCTCAGTGGCTCGGCACTTACTTTACGGTAAAGTTTACCTCCAAATAGTGACCTCCTGCCGTCAAGCGATGAAGCGCTTCCCGACGGCGGAGAGGCAGGAGGTCACTATGGCCCTTATTCTGATCGGTGCGGTGTTTTCCGCTTGCGGTCGTACCGCCGATGTTTGTCGTCTGCGCATGTGCAGAGGTCACTCTGCGCATGTGCAAGCGGTTTCGCCGTACGTTTTTTTTTAGACGCCGCACAGGGGGCGGAGAGGGGCGTGAAGGGCTACTTAGCCTCATTACCCTATGCATACGCCCCGCGTTTCATGGGCGTTCCCATGCAAACGCTGGGCGTATGCATGGTAATGAAGCCGTGACGCATGTGTAGGGGGCGGGCATCTGACATCGCCGGATGTCAGCTGCCCGCCCCCATACATGATTTCATACGGACAAGTGTCCGTGTGGTCTAGGGTGGCGGGAGCTGGTGGAGCGTGCGGCCCTGCATTCGATGGTCGGCGACCATCGAATGCAGGGGCTGCTCCAAAGATGGAGGAGGCGTATCCCCGTCCACTTTCATGCGGACCGCCACATATCCGCGTACGGACGGAGGTGGCGATCCGTATGGAAGGCGGGGATTCGCCTGCACGGTCCTGGCCGCATATTCTGATCTGGCCGCACAGATCAGAATAAGGGCCTATCTGACCTCCTGCCGCCAAGTGAGGAACAGCACACAGCAGCACTTGCCTTCCCATCTCCAGCGCTAGAAATCGCGCTTTATTCCTCCCTCCTTCCCTCATGCCTCATGACATGCCATCAACGCCGCTGCTCCTCCCAATCATCTCCCTGCATCTGGTAATCGATGTTTAATTTTAAAACTGTGTCTGACTCCAGCCTGCATACCTACTGATGTATAATGGACATCATGTGTGTGGCATATGTTTAATGACTCATTAAAGTTTAATGAGTCATTAAACATATGCCACACACATGATGCCCATTATACATATGCCCCACACCTTGATGCTCATTAATAAGGAGCATCAAGGTGTGGGGCATATGTATAATGGGCATCATGTGTGTGACATATATGTTTAATGGAGCATCACGCTGTGGGGCATATATATAATGGGCATCATGTGTGTGGCATAAGTTTAATGGAGCATCACGGTGTGTGTCATATGTATAATGGGCATCACGGTGTGCGGCATATGTATAATGGAGCATCACGTTGTGGGGCATATGTATAATGGACATCATGTGTGTGGCATATGTATAATGAGCATCCAGGTGAGGGGCATATGTATAATGGAGCATCACAGTGCGGATCATATTTATAATGGGCATCACAGTATGCGGCATAGGTATATTGGGCATCACGGACTGCACTTTTGGGGTCATGTGTATCTGGCACTGCACTATTGGGGGCATATGTGTATCACACCTCCATTTTCCATGGCCGCACCCCATGTGGCTACAGCTCTTAGAGAGCTGACCATGCCCTCATAGCGGAAAAAATGGGGGATGTAGCCTCGCAGGAGTTCCACGGTAGTAGGTGAACCCTCTACCTCTAGTGTTGGGATGTATGTTTGTGACATATTGGACATTGCAGTGTGTGGCATATTGTGTATCATTCAGGGACAGTGTTCTATCCAGTGGCAGCAGCAATTAACCATTGCTTATAATGTGTACTGGGGGGCATAATGGCAGGGCCGGATTTGTGCCTAGGCCCGTGAGGCACCGGCCTCAGGGCGGCATCAATTAAGGGCGGCAGGCAGGCTGACATTCTGTTAAATAGGAGCATGGCAGAGTGGGTGGGCAGTGGCGAGTGACGAGCGCTGCCGCTCCAGACATGAATTATCATATGTCGGCGGCAGCGCCGCTCGTGACCCGCCGCTGCCCACCCACTCTGCCATGCACATTACATCACCGCTTAGTGGCTGGGTCCGACGGTCCCCCTCCGCGTCCAGAAATGGCTCAGGCTCACTGCTGCCGGCTCCCGCCCATTGGCTACTTTACACACACACAGTCTATTGGCTGCTGTGTATCCAGCAGCTAAGCTGAGCGGAGCACAGATCCTCCCTGCGCTCAGTCAGTCACAGTGTGTGAGGCGGAGAGAGACTGATGGAGACACTGTGCTAATCACTGTACTAATAAGTGCCTCCCTCCCTCCGGGTCCTCCGTACAGTGAGCAGTCCACAGTGCTTAAAAAAATATTAAGGTGGGCTATAGTTACATTTTTATGAAATATATAAATAACAATGTATATACATATATGATTACATTAAAATAGGGGGGGGGGCACAAAAATGTTGTGCCTAGGGGTGGCCTGACCCCTAAATTCGCCCATGCATAACGGTGTGTGCTATAATGTGTACTGGGCATTACGGTTTGTGGTGTTATGTGCTCTGGGCATTACGGTGTGTGCTGGAATGTGTACTGGGCATAACGGTGTGTGCTGTAATGTGTACTGGGCATTACGGTGTGTGCTATAATGTGAATTGATACTACTATGTGACCACACCACTTCTCCCCCCCCCCCCCCCCCCTCCAAAAAAAACCCCATGCCCTAAATTTTTAGCGCGCGTCTTCGGCGCGCACTGTCCTGGTTTTCAGGTTCATATAGTTTCTAGTATATATGTATCTTGATGCAAGTGGACCAGTTGAGGGATAATTTGAAAATATATATTTCATTTCAGAATACAGTGTATATATAATAATATATGATATATTGTCTTGTTTGTTGGTTTAATTTCACCCTTCTGTTGTCTGTAAGCACATAAAAATATACTGTAATATACTGTATATATACTGTATATATATATTTATTTTTTTAATATTTAATATATATTTAATATATATGCAGGCATTGGAGTGGTGCGATAGGAGAGACACATTACTGTGAGAGGACAGATGAATTTTCCTCTCCATACATCACCTTATTTTGCCCCATTCAACATCGCTGCGGATTTTTAAATTACCTTAACCGGTTCAAGATCTAAGGAAGAACCAGTCTCCTTTTTTAAGCTGAAAGCTTATTTCTATTGAGTCATTTTTTGTACCCCTGATGAAGTCCTAGCGACGAAACGCGTTGGGTCATTGGAATGATGAAAACATGACTACATAAGAATGAAATATTGCTGAAAAATTGTTTTACTTATTTTTAATAAATTGTATAAACTACGAAAAAGTGTCAAATATACACCTGCTTTATGGTGGTGGTGGTGACATACACAAAGGCGCACTCTATATCTTTGTTGCATATATATATATATATATAAACACATATACATATACAGAACACAGCCGTGTCAGTCTCTTCTTAAACCCTTGGAGTGCCGCCTCATCTTCCCCTTGTTAATACAGCTCTACACAGAACTGGAGGAAGGCAACCAGGTTATATTACATTTTGTTTACGGAGTGCCGGTCCATTGGACAGAATTATAAACACATATATATATATAAATAAATTTATAGATTTCATACAAATGTAGCTTTAGCCCACCTGTATTACATTATGTGTGTGTGTTGGTTCTGTTGTAGACCTACAAAAACCAGCGGGCCCATTAATGTCCCTCATGCTGGGACTTGTGGTTCTCCAAGACCCTGCATGCCGGGAGAGGTTTGCTAGGGTTTGTAGTTCCACAACAGAACCCAATACTTTTCTTCTAATTTTTACACTTTTAACTCCATCAGGGGTGGTAGAGTCAGCCCTAGGTTCCCCTGGAGGGGGGGGGGCCTTATTGGGGGGGGTCTCCACTCCCCCATGGACCCATTCTGGGCTGACCGACCAGGGTGATCAGGCTTTGGCCGGGGGAACCTTGTGTAAAAAGTGTCCCCTGGCTGTGGAATGACACCGTTGGCTGTTTGAGCCCGGTGCCGGTTTCTGAAATACGGGGAACCCCTAATCCTTTTGTCCCCCATATTTTGGGAACCATGACCGGGCCAATATCCAATTTTTCCCCCTGTATTTCTGCAACCAGGACTGGCTCAATTAGCCTGGGGCTGGTTATACTTGGGAGGGGGGACTCCACGCCCTTTTTAAAAAATGATTTATTTATTTTTCTACTTTTTTACACAGAGAAGAATTGCACAGATCCATAGGTGCCGATTTATGTTTTTGCTGGTGGGTGCTCAAGCCAAAAATATAGGGGAGTGGCTTCATGGGAAAGGGGCGTGGCCACAAAATAATACTGATTTATATTACGCAGCACAGTTGTCTCCAATATTCAAATTATGGCAACAGTGGCAAATACATAAATGCCCACACAGTGCAGGTACAAAAATCCCCCCCACAGTGCCAAGTACATAAATGCCCCCACAGTGCAGGTACATAAATGCCCACACAGTACAGGTACATAAATGCCCACACAGTACCTGTGCCAGAGACGAGGGAGGGGGAGTGCAGTGGGACACGGGCGAGTGGGCCGCTGCTGAGCGAGTGGCTACTCATCAATTTCCGTGGGTGCTCGGGCCCTCAAGCACCCACAGAATCGGCACCTATGCACGGATCGGACTCATCCCTGCATGCTTCAGACAAATATGCCTGGAAAATTAGGAGTATTTTTCAGTTATATTTTCTGCTGAAGTACCAGCTGAATTTAGCAGTATGAATGATAGTAAATGAGCACACCACCAGAGAAATCATGGCCATATATGACTATGTTCTATCGATGCTGTATTCATTGGTATGTGCTGTTAGTAAATGCTATATATATGCTTTATTCTTGTGAATGTCCCATTGTTCACCTCACGATACATTCTATTTTCCATAGATGCTCCAAAACATGAAATGATGGTGCTGACATTACTTCAAAGTCAACTCCAATGACATATATATATATATATAGATCCATCTTAAAGACTGCACAGTTGTGGTGTGTACTCTAGTTGAAGGATTCCTAAAAAAAATGCAATATTTATGCTCTCGGGCACATACAGCTTCAAAATAACGTGTGATTAATAGGATGAGAGATTCAGAAAGTGAGAGATTTGGTAAGAAATCTCCAGTTTTTAAAGCAGCAATCATTTACACTGCAAAATCAAAACTGGTTTAAATTAACTCTTACCCAATGTGTTCGCATACCATGTCATCTATGCTTTTAACATTATTCTCTAGTATATTATAATGCAGTGACTATCTTGCCACTACTGTTTGTAAGATTAAATATACTATAAAGATGCTCATACAGTACCTGCTTAAAATCTAGAATGTTGTAGAAATAGCTATATAGAAACAGTTACCATTTACCATTTATCAGGGATCAATTTATTTAGCAACAACATACTACAACTGTGGTTCCCAGGCTGGGTGCTGCTTTGTCACCCATGGGGTCAATTCAGACCTGTTGACGCGGCTGCAAATTTGCACGTCGGCTGATAGACAATGCATGCATATGGCCCATAGTATGCATGTGCGAGACCTCCCTGCGATTAAAGCCTACTATCGCAAGGTGATTGACAGGAAGTAGGCATCAGTGTGGTAGTCAGGGCCGGCGCTACCCACTCAGCAGCTCCTGCAAAGCAGGGAGGCGCTATGCTGAAAAGGCGCTGTCTACCTCCCTGCTCTGCTAAAGCTGCCTCAGCCCTCACTGTCACTGCCTCCTGCACGCACCCGCAGTGCCTGTCTGACAGCAGGCGGGCGGCAGTATAAAGAGCTGCTCCTTGCACCGTGAGTGCACACAGCCTGCATGCCGCCCGCAGTGCCTGTCTGACAGCGGGCGGCAGTTTGGAGAGGCTGAGCAGCTCCCTGCACTGTGCACACACTGTCCTCCTCCTCCGACCTGCCCCCTCTTCCTCATGGACACTTGCGCTGAGGCATGTAGCACTGTCTGTGAATGCCTGGATGACATATCATGTCCGGATCCGCTCCCTACCCATTGCTCCCTGCGCCTGTCAGCTGTCAATCAAATGACGAACAGGCAGCGGCGCCGCATCCCCTTCCTTCCCTCTTCTCTGTGCTGTGCCAGTGCCACTGCCAGTCCTCAACACTCCACCCCCTCTATCTCCTCCCCTCTTCTTCCATCTCCTCAGCATCATGCCTGCGCAGATAGAAGAAGAGGGTCTGCACAAGACTTAAACAGCAAAAGAACAGTGACTCTTTTATTATACATGTTTAGAACCAATTTTTTAATAATTGTAGATTTTTTTTATATTAATTTAGACACTTTGTAAATAATGGGCTGGGTTATGTGCCTAAAGGTGGCCATACACGCTGCAATAGCAGCGTGCGATGCGATTTGCACTCCTGCGGGCATCGCACAGTACAAAAGGTATGTGCTGCACATACTTTTTGTACTGCTTTCGGATCGCATTGAACACACATTGCATGCATGCAGCGCGATGCGATCTAGCTCATAATGTATGAGATTCTTGCAGCGTGTATGGGCACCTTTAGTGCCTGCAACATTTTGCGGACACAGCACTGAGATGGTGTAAGCATACATGTACATGCACCCGAGATCCTTCATAGGATCGCATGTTGCATACGCTCCCACAATTGGGCTGCAGCTTGTTGCAATGGCAATGTGAAAGGGTGCAAAATGTATGGTTTGCAGGAGGGCGTCGGACACCCTAGCACCAGCCCTGGTGGTAGTCAGCTGTTTCCTGGGAGCAGGGCCGGTGTAAGGTTTCTCAGCACCCCAGGCAAAACATCACACCCACTTTTAAACCCCTTAAGGTATACATGCCTAACAATCCAGAATGGAGGCTCCAAAAAATCAGGTGGTCCTCCCAGCGCCCTGGGAAAGTGGGCTTGTTCCCTGCTTTCCCTGGAGGCCTCAAGGAGGCGGCAGCAAATTAGGGAAGTATATCTCAAGGAAAAGTATGGAGGTGAAGACTTAGATCAGGCATGTCCAAACTCTGGCCCTCCAGCTGTTGTGAAACTACACATCCCAGCACAGGTGGATTGGCCCACTGGGAAACCGGGCCATATCCCGGTGGGCTGGTCCATTAAGACCCCAGAACTGGCTGCTCCCCACCCCCCCCTGTCTGGGCCGTGGACCGCTCAACCGTGACCACAGTGTTTTGCCCAGATTAAAAATGGCAGCGGGAGGGCTGCTGCGCATGCGCGGCCACACGCAGCTCCTCCCACGGTGCTTTGGTGTGTACCCTACCCTGATCCCCCAGCAGCAAGTGCCTCTAAGTGCCCCCACTCCCTGGCTGGTTAGTGGTACCTGCTTCCGGGCTACGGCTGCAGCAAGAGCATTTTCGGAAGGGGGCGTGGCCAAGGGGGTCCGTGATTAGACAACGCCCCCAACTTTACCTGGCCCTGGCTCTGCAGTCTGCAGTAGCTGCTCCTGTGGTCCCCATCCAGAAGGTAATGTGTGTGTGTGTGTGTGAGTGTGTGAGTGTGTGTGTGTGTGGACTGGGGACCAGTCAGTGAGTGTGTGTGATACTGTGGGGGAAATTTACTAAAGGAAATTTGTAAAAAATAGGTGTATTTGTATCCAGAAATATACTTATTTTTGACATTTACTATCCCGAAAATACGGCAATTCGTATTCGTATTGATAGCACATCAATACAAATACGAATTGCCGTATTTTCGGTTCTGGATACAAATACACCTATTTTTTTTACAAATTTCCTTTAGTAAATTTCCCCCTGTGTGTGTGTGTGATGATATACAGCATGTGTGTCAAAGTGTCGGTACCCACATGAGGGAGAGGTGCAAGGCAGTAATTTGATGCTGCCCCCCTCCCCCCACCAAAAAACTAAAAAATACCACACAAAGGGTGACATATAATAGAATGAGTTTTTCGCACTTTTTAAAATCGCACCATATTTTTTACACCAGTATCAGCCCGGTGGCCACCGCACAGGGCCACCGGGGACAGCACCAGGCTTCAGCCTGGTCAGGTAAGTCCTGGAGGGGGGGGACTCCTTTATTGGGGGGGTCCCCACTCCCCCAGGGCCCCTGGCCAGGCTGACTGGTCAGAGGGTTAATGCTTTGGCCGGGGGGACTTGTATAAAAAGTTTCCCCCCAGCTGTGGCATTACCCTGCTGGCTGGTTTGGCCTGGGGCTGGTTCTTAAAATACGGGGGAAACCTAGTAATTTTGTCCCCCGTATTTTGGGAACCAGCCCCGGACCTGGATCCTGGGGCTGGTTGTTAAAAATCGTGGAACCCCTATTTGTCGGGTTCCCTGATTTTTAATCACCGGCCCCGACTCTTTCAGCCTGGTGCTGGTTACAGCTGTGGGGGGGACCCCACGCTGTTTTTTATTTTATTTATTTTTCTATTTTTTTTACACTAAAGCCTGCACGGATCTGACTGATCAAGGTGTATTTTCCTGTCGTATTTTAGTGCCTGTTTTACACCAATTAGCAGCCGTATTATCAATACAGCTGCTTAGTAAATCAGGAACCACCATTCTTTTGAATGGTGATTCCTGTCGTATCCTATCGATGGTGTAGACATTCGTATTTGTAAATACAAATACGAATGTCCCATCTTTAAGAATACGAATTGCTGTATTTTTGGGATAGTAAATCCCGAAAATACAAATGTGTAAAAAATAGGTGTATTTCTGCCTACGAATACACCTATTTTTTACGAATTCATATTAGTAAATTTTCCCCACTATGTCAGGGGCAAACACAGGATTTTCAAAAGGGGGTTTCCAGAGGGGCGGAGCAAAGCATGGAGACGGACAATTAGGTGACCCAGTATATGCCGGGTCAGTTAAAGTATTAAAGATAGACCAAATGTATATAAATAATAATAATAATACATAATAATAAGACGCGTGCATCATGGCCTCCCTGTGTCCCTCTCTAACCTCTCTGCACCTTCTCCACCCTGCTGGCTCTTCCTCCCTCCCATATCACATGCACGTGCAGTCAATGTATACGTATATGCATATGTATAATGGCATCAGGGTGTGCGGCATATGTATAATAGCATCAAGGTGTGTGGCATATGTATAATGGCATCAGGGTGTGCGGCATGGGTATAATTGTGCATCACGGTGTGCGGCATGGGTATAATGGCATCAGGGTGTACAGCATATGTATAATTGAATCAGGCTGTGCGGCATAGGTATAATGGCATCACGGTGTGTGGCATATGTGTAATGGAGCATCAGGGTCTGTGGCATATGTATAATGTCATGACGGTGTGTGGCATATGTATAATGGCATCACAGTGTGAGGTATATGTATAATGGGCCTTGGTGAAATAGGCCACGCCCCATACTGATAGGCCACACCCAAAAAAAATTGGCACCCCCCCATTAGGGCTGCTTCGAGATATTTCCCCGGCTGGTTTTAATTCCCAATCCACCCCTGCATCCCAGCATGCCTTGCAATAGTTTTAGCATTCCCTAATAGCAAAACTGTGGCACGGGATGATGGGACTTGAAGTTTTACAACAGCTGGAGGGCCAGAGTTTGGACATGCCTGTCTTAGAAGTTCCACAGCTGCCACCTGAATTAAGTACAACAAGGATCCTCATAGACATCCTTGATTTTTTTTGATAGGCAGGCTTGGCGGAGCAAGTAGACAGCCCTGATACACAAAGCCCTCTCACTACAGTGGTGTGGTTACCATTTTCTGCCAGCAGCCCTATTGCCTGGCATGCACAGGGGAGTCAAATGGGTAACTATCTGGAGCAAATGGGGTGGATAGTTACGGGAGCATGGTGGGTGAGAAGGGTAATGTAAGAGGGATAGGGGCTTGGACCATTGGGGTGATGGAGGTAACAGTGCTAAAAATAAGGGCGGTTTCTGCCATGGCAGGTGCTGAGGTTGTGGGAGGTAGCATTAATAATGGAAGTCTGGGGGGGAAACAATACAGCTTGCATGTTACTTATGTGGATATGTACTGGGCATTATGGTGTGTGGCATGTTGTGTAATGGGCATTACGGTGTGCGGCATAGTGTCAGGGGCATTGGTCAAATTTTAGTAGCTCTCCGAGAGGTTTTTTTTGTCTATTTTTGACGCGAGTAGCTCTCGCTCAATTAAGGTTGGAGACCACTGCCCTAGGCCAAAAGTTTTTATTGAGAAATTCTACAAAAATAATAAAATTAAATACATTAAATAATATAAAAGATATAAAAAAATTCAATATGTTGTACTGTAGGATGTTACTCTTTGTTCCTCTTGTTTTCTATATACTCACTTAGGGAGTGATTCAGGTTTGAACGCTATGTTATGAATTGGGTCCTGGGACCAATGTTGCGGGTCTGCGCATGAGTATGTTAAAAAATACACATGTGCAGACCCGGGGATGGAGAGCGGGATGGGGCAGGGGAACGCCCAGCATTTTATGGGCTTCCCCATGAAAATGCTGGCCGTTCCCCTGGGACACATAATAAGTTTTCTCTCATTGGCCCGAGACACACACACACACTCCAAGTCATCAATGGCCCATAGGCTGGCTCACATGAGAACAAGAGCTTTGTTTAATATGAAGCCCCAGGGTTCCACCTCTGCAATCTGCATTTACAAGTTACAAATAACTGGTACAGATGTAGCAGGATTCATCTTTGCAGGGGATGGCGATGGCGTCGCCATCGCCATCCCCTGCCCCGCCGCCATCTGTATGCCGGAAGGGGACGCGCGCACGAGGTGCGCGTGAGCCCCTTTCCGACGGTGCTGCCCTCGGACGCCCGGTGCCCACACCGGGCGACCGCACCCCCCCACAGTGGCCAGAGGTCCCCCCCAGCCCCCTCGAGCGGGAGGCGGACAGTATTGCGTCCGCCGCCCAGATACTGAGACGCGCGTGTGTGGGGGACGCACGCGCGTCTCAGTCAGATAGAGGCGTCGTGTTGCTGGCGGATCGCCAGCAGCATGCTGCTGGTGGATCGCCAGCAACAATGAGGCCGGATACATCTGTATTAGCAAAGAACGGTAATTAACTAGTAATATACCGTTTTCAACATGCAGGGTGAATGGGGTTAAACTTGCTCTGACCCGGTTAAAGAAACGTTTAAAAAACCCGGGTCAGAGCAGGTTTGGCAGTGTGAAAGCAGCATTAGATGTACTAAAAAAATGGAAAGGGTTTGATCCACTTCTATGCTCCTTTGCAAGGCCAGATAAACAATGGGGCAGATGGAGCAACAGCTCCAGGCCTCCACATAAAAAGAGGACATTATGACTAGGGATGCCGATACTGGGGCATATTTTCAATCCCGGAAACGGGATTGAAATATGCTCAATCCTGGGATTCCTGGGATAAAAATTTTGGCAGGGGGGAGCAAAATTTATAGTTACGCCTCTGCCCCACGCCATAAGCATTTCTTTTGCATGGTAGAAATGGATACTCCATACTTACCTACCTGACCCTCTCCATGTGGGAGAAAATGCTCTGCTCCTGGACTTCCCTGGTAATGTATGATTGCCATCACCTGTGGTGAAACGCCTTTACCTAGCTCCTCACAGGTGATGGCAATCATACATTACCAGGGAAGTCCAGGAGCAGAGCATTTTCACCCGCATGGAGAGGGTCAGGTAGGCAAGTATGGGATACTCTGAAGTTATATATTTTTTTTTTCATAGGCAACAGTAACACTAAAAAATATCTGGCTTTTTTTAAATATGCACCTAAGTATAGACACATACATTTTTTGACATTTTAGCTTATATTTCATGCCCCTTTCCCACTGCAGCTAAAAAACGGTAAATTGCCGATTTTCAGAGCAATTTACCGTTTTAAGGCTGCAGTTGGAAAGTGACAGAGTTGAAATACCGTTTAAAGCTAAATGGTATTTCAACCCATTTTTAAAGCGTCCTACACGTTAAAATAACGTTTAGGAGGCAGTGGGAATGCCTCTTAAACGTTATTTAGCCTCCAGGCAGTCCCAGTGCCTGATGAGACCTAGTAGTTCTCACTTCGTGCATGTGTAATGAGTGCACATGCATAATAAAGAGCCGCTCATTACATATGCGCATATGTAATTAGCGGCTCATTATTATGCACGTGCACTCATTACATATGCGCAAAGTGAGAACTACTAGTTCTCATCAGGCACTGGGACTGCCTGTACCCTGCATGGACCCTGCATGGACCCCCGCTGCCTCCCCACTGCCCTGCATGACCGTGCATGTAAGCACAAGGGGAGGGGAGGTGGGGGCACAGGGCAGGTACGGGGGGTTAGGCACTCTTTACACTTGGGGGGGGGGGATTAGGCACTCTTTACACTTGGGGGGGGAGTAGGCACTCTACATTTTACACGGTTCACTGCAATGGGAATGGTACTTAAATGGTATTTAAAACGGTAATCTGCTGCAGTTGGAATGCTTATACTGTTTTAAATACCATTTAAGATTACCAGTACTTTAAACTGGTCTGCAGTGGGAAAGCAGCATTTGTTGGTAAGTTGTTGTTATTTTTATATTGATGTTCCTCATAACAAGGATTTTCACTAAATCTCACATGTTTGTACGCTATAGGAAACAGTTTTACATTTCATTTGTGTACACATTAGACAATAAGCATTAACGATAAGCACCATAACGATATTGCTAACAACGGCCCTAATTCAGGTTGCTAGATAAGCTGCGAACATTGCTGCTATCTGAGCTCCTGGGACGCCACCTGCTGCCCAGCCGAATAGAATTTCTCCTGCCTTCGCAAATAAAATCTCAACTGAGTTTTATTTATGAGCGCTAGGACAAAGACTTGGCAGGTGTCCAGTGATGTTAGCCAAATGCCCCTGGCAGGCATCGGCCTGCCTGTGTAACCACAAAATGGGCATTCCCATGGGGGAGCCCCATTTTTTCCCCCATTTATCCCGGCCCTCCCTTCCCGCAGCAAACTGCCCAGCGAGGGTGTAACTCGGTAAAGCCATTTGCTGTCCAGTTTGCACAAGCGCAGAAATACGAATGCGCAAACTCTGACCATTGGGGCTGGGGCCGAAAACAGGATAGTCCCGCGAAAATCGGGACAGTTGGGAGTAGAGGATTTGTACCTAATTGCCAACATGTGATATTTTTACAAGTTTTTTGCAGCCTTGCACATGGTGGTATTTAACTCTGGCGGGGTGGTGGCTATCTGATCGCAGGGCTCTGCAAATTAGCAAAGAACCGATCAGATCTGAATAAACCCCTATATTTTTACAGAGAACTATAAAATCCTTTTTTATTTATTTATTTATTTGGTAACACTTTGATATTTGTCGAAGGTCATTAGGAGCTGACACTGGGAGTAACGCCAAGGCCTTGAGCCTGTCATCTTAGCACATATCACAGCTATTACTTTATTGTTCTGCTTTTCTTGTTCAAATATTACCCACACAATTGATTGTGTTTGTTTTCATTTCGTTTTATACAGCTATTGCTATCTCACTTTCCCTTCTGACACTTTTCCTTTGTCGTTGTGTCGTCCCCCCCCCCCCCCCCCCTTTATATTGTAGTATCAGCATCTGCAATGTTAGCTCTGGAAGACATTTAGGGTTATTTCTTATCAAAGAGGCATCCAAAGTTCACTAGAAGCACCTGTGTCCAAGAACAAAGTGCAGTGCAGTGGGGGAGGGTGTCAAATGAAATGGAAAGCTAGAGGCAAGCTTTAAACCACTATTCTCTTATACTGTATATATTGTTATTTGTGTTTAAGGGGAAAAAAATCTGTCATCTGAGGTCCCCATGTAGAGACTATAGCATCTGGAGGGGTCGATGGGAAACAGAAGTCATTCAAAATTGCTCCCACATTGAATTCACAGCAGTAGGGGCCGGTTCAGACCTGTTTGTTCAGGTCCAAATTCGGCCCCGGTCCCGATAGTGGAGGGTTGTGCATGCGCGAATATGCACATGTGGAAACCCCCAGAGCAAACGCTTTTGGTGATGGGCGGGCAGGTGAAGCTGCTGGGGTCCGCCAAGCATTTCATGGGCATGCCCACAAAAACAGTGGGCGCGCCTATAGAAACGCTGGGTGGGCCAGTCAGAACGCAGAAGTGTTCACGTCTGCTTATGTCAGATGATGTCAGCACCCGCCCAATTCAGTGGATAGCGGCCATCTGAAAAGTAAGTATAGACTTAAGGTGCCCATACACGCTCCGATCCCATCGGAGCGATGTGTGCTTTGAGGTGCGCGCTCCCGCGGCACCTCATCGCACAGTACAAAAAGTATGTGCCGCACATACTTTTTGTACTTGCTTTTCATCGCATCGCATTGCATGCACAAGGCATGCAATGCGATGTGATGGATGCTATTTTAGCCCAGAACGCACGCCGGGATCGGAGCGTGTACAGTATGGGCTCCTTTACTTTTCAGAGCGAAGGTTAGAGAAATAATTCGATGGTGAGCGACCATCAAATGATTTCTCCTCCGTGCTTCAGCATGCGAGCGGATGTCCACTTGTATTCTAATGCGGGGATTCACTCAGTGTGTGTGTGTGTGTGTGGGGGGGGGGGGGGGGGTGCTTCTGGTGGGGTGGTGTTTATATGCTCTCTAGGCAGTCGGTATACACTGCCTAGCTGGATGATGCCATCCTTATGCTTGGCTTGATGGCTATCATCATCAATAGCATCAGTGTGCACTTACCAATCAATGCAAGGTGCAGAAGATATGGCTGAAACACTGATTTAAACAACCTACTCAGTGATTGTTACTTAACTAAAGACACCCCATCATAGCTCAGCAGTGGCATAACTCTAAATTGGGCACCCCTCCACAACTAAAGTTTGGGCGTCCCCTCACCTCCGCTGGCGCCGCCTCGTCCATTGCTGCCCACCGGGACCAGCAGAGCCTCCTGTGAATGTATCTTGCAAAATGGCCGCCGCCTTAAAGCAGACCGTTATTTGGGATGCAAGAGGAGGTCGCGGCCTCCTCTAGCATCCTTAATAAACGTCTGCTGTGAGGGGCGGCCATTTTAAAAGTGACATTCTAACAGGAGGAGGATCTGCTGTTCCTGGCGGGCAGCAGTCACAGTGGACTGGGCGGAAGTGGTGAGGAGGGGAGGAGAAGGAGCAAGGGGAGGGCGCCTGGCCAGCAGCTATATATTCGGCAGTGGCAGCGCATTAACCCCCAGCAATAGCTTCCGCAGACCCCGCGGTGTATAATCTTATGTAGCGCCTCCAAGCCACTGCGGGGTCTGCGGAGCTATTGCTACGCCACTGTAGCTCAGTTATAATATACAGCTCTGCATGACTGTCAACATTCTGCGCAAAGTGATAACACTGTTGCACGCCGTCCGGGTATCCCTGCACCCGGACGGACGGCGAGTACAGCGTCATCTGACGCTACGGACGCAGCGTCATCTGACGCGGCGGGGGACGTTGCCGGCCAGCGTCCCAAGCCTCACTCTGAGGCTAAGCATCGGGGCGTTGCTAGGCAACGTCCCCGAGCTTCCGCCCGGTGGCCAGCAACGCGCGCGCCTGACGTCAGTTAGGCGGCGCGAAATTTGAATAAATAGCCGGCGTCTGCTGGGCACAGACGCCGGTTATAGCTTTTGCTTTCTAAAGCATTGTGCTCTGCTCCCCGGTCCCCTGGGTCCTTGGTCCCAGTATCCTTTGCTGTGTATTCCTTGCTGCAGTCCTCCTGGTCTCCCAGCCTGTCAGCTGGTGTCTGCCCTTGGATTCCAGTGTTCCTGCATTTCCCTGGACTCCTCTGCTGTATTCCATCCTCAGCCTGTGAGCCTGCAGTGGACCCACAGCCTCCATCTTCCGTGGGTCGCGTAAGTGCTCCAGTGGAGCCCAGGTCTTTTCCTTCTTTGGTTCCCTGGCCCTCCGTGGCCTAGCCCCTCCGTGGGATTATCCTTTGTTATCCTCTTTTGTCTCTTTGTCCCTGTCTTTTGGTAGTTGTTCCCTTGCCCCCGGCTGTCATTAGTGTTCTGGTTAGGCAGGAGTGTCACCGTTCATCCTCATCCCTGCTTTGGGAGTCACGGTCCCTTTGGAGTGTTTTTGGGGACTCCCTGCTATCCACTGGTGTCTGCGACTTGGTCGCACTCCCCGTCTTGGCCAGGTGCCGGCAGTTAGGGGCCTGTTTTCAGTTAAGTCCATTAGTCAGCTTATCCTCTTGAGCATTCCCCGTGGCGATCGCTTACCCCTTGTCACCACATAAGACCTGGCTGCATCGGGGTCGGAGCGGGCCTAACTCGCTCCTTCGAACGCGGCGGCCACAGGTGAAGCCTAGCTCCGCAGGGGTTTGCCATCTGCCTCGGGGACTCAACAGAGAGAGTGTAGGATCCGCTGTGGCCGTCCTAACCGGCGGTCCCGGCTGTGGGCTCACGCCTTGTTATCTCTCCGTCTGGAACCCGTATTGTCCCTGGTGCTCAGGCCAAGGCATCGTAACATTATAACCGACCAGAATAAAGACAGGTCTCCTCTGTCAAATACCAGGAGGGGTAGTTATTTGTGTCGTTTGGTATTATGAGTACCCCTTCCCAGACGTTTTCTGATCAGCTTCAAGGGCTTACTCAGATGGTCCGGGAATTGTCCTTGAAGGTAGCGCCCCAAGAGCAGAGGACGCGGCCTCCAGACTCAGGGGGTTCAGATCCCAAAATGAACTTGCCTGATCGGTTCTCTGGAGACCGCAAAACCTTTTTTAATTTTCGTGAGAGCTGCAAGTTGTATTTTCAGCTCAAAACACGCTCCTTCTCATCCGAGGCCCAGTGTATTGGACTAGTTATCTCTTTGCTCCAGGGTGACCCCCAGACCTGGGCCTTTGGATTGCCTTCGGACAGCCCAGCCCTGGCCTCCGTAGACAGTTTCTTTAGTTCTCTCGGGTTGTTGTATGATGATCCTGACCGTGAAGCCTCAGCAGAGACTCATCTTAGAGCCCTTAGGCAAGGGAAAGACCCAGCCGAGGTTCATTGTACCGAGTTCCGCCTATGGGCAAATGATTGCGGGTGGAACGACCCTGCATTACGCAGTCAGTTTCGTTGCGGTCTTTCTGATGAGATCAAGGATTGCCTCATTCAATACCCGGCACCTAAAACATTGGACAAATTAATGGAATTAGCCATTAAAATTGACCGTCGCCTCCGTGAGCGGAGGTCGGAACGGGGCTCGCTCACTCGGGTGGTTCCCTATGTTCCGATGACCCCTGAGGAAAGTGAGGAGCCCATGCAACTTGGGGCAGCTCGCATCTCCCCAGAAGAAAGGGCTCGTCGATTAAGCTCAGGTCTGTGTTTATACTGTGGCTGTAAGGGTCACATCTTGAGAAATTGCCCCAATAGGCCAGTAAAAGGCCGGGCCAAGTGAACGAAGAGAGGGTTCACTTTGGCCTCCAGCTCTTTTCCTCTCTAGACTCATTACTAATCCCGGGACATATTTCTTTTCAAGGGGGTAATTTTTCAGGGTCAGTATTTATTGACAGCGGCGCGGCTGGTAATTTCCTGGACTCTTCCCTCGCCCAGAGTTTGGGGATTCCTCAACTCCAGCTTCCTATCCCCATTACCTTACGGGGTTTAGATGGTGGGGTTCTGTCCAATGGGGCCGTTACATTTCAGACTCCACCCGTACAGTTGACCATTGGTCTTTTTCACCAGGAGGAGATCACTTTCTTGTTAACCTCATGTCCTTCGGTACCCATCGTATTGGGTTTCCCCTGGTTGAAAAAACACAATCCCATCATTGATTGGCGCCTTGGGGAGATTACCCAGTGGAACCCCAATTGTCAACAGAAGTGCCTTCATATTTCGCTCCCTGTGAGGTCCACCTCTTTGGCAGGGATTCCCATTCCCTACCGGGATTACTCAGACGTATTTTCAAAGGGTAAGGCCGACAGCTTACCTCCACATCGGCCATACGACTGTGCCATGCAATTAGTCCCCAACGCGCCATTGCCCAAGAGTAGACTTTATTCATTTTCTCTCCCGGAGACAAAGGCCATGGATGAGTACATCCAAGAGAGTTTGTCCAAGGGGTTTATTCGGCCCTCTAAATCTCCGCTCAGCGCCGGCTTCTCCTTTGTGAAAAAGAAGGATGGTTCTTTAAGGCCGTGCATAGATTTCCGTGCCCTTAATAAAATTACGGTGAAAAACACCTATCCCCTTCCTTTAATTACGGTGCTGTTTGATCAACTACGTAACGCTACCATTTTTTCTAAAATTGATCTTAGGGGGGCTTATAACCTCATAAGAATCCTGGAAGGGGACGAGTGGAAAACGGCATTCAGTACTCAGACGGGGCACTATGAGTACCTGGTAATGCCGTTCGGGCTATCCAATGCCCCAGCCGTTTTTCAGGATTTTATTAACGATGTCCTTCGGGAATTCTTGGGCAAGTTTGTGGTTGTCTATTTAGACGATATTTTAATTTTTTCCCAAGACTTGGACTCGCATAGGACACAAGTTCGTCAGGTTCTGCAGAAATTGCGCGAGAATCAGTTATTCGCTAAATTAGAGAAATGCGAATTTGAGGTGACCCAGGTGTCTTTCCTGGGATATATAATTTCTTCGCAAGGGTTCCAAATGGACCCCAAGAAATTACAAGCCATTTTAGATTGGGTGCGACCCACCAATTTAAAAGCAGTCCAGCGATTTCTTGGGTTCGCCAATTATTATAGGCGATTCATTCATGCCTTTTCTTCAATTGTGGCACCCTTGGTGGCTTTGACCAAAAAAGGTGCGGATCCCTCAGCATGGACTCCTCAGGTAAAACAGGCTTTCAAGACCTTGAAGCAAGCCTTCATCTCGGCTCCTATTCTTAGACATCCCAACCCTGAGCTGCCATTTGTGGTGGAAGTCGACGCCTCCGAAGTTGGGGCCGGAGCGGTTCTCTCTCAGAGAGATCCGGAGTCTTCACAATTCCACCCCTGTGCCTACATGTCCAGAAAATTTTCTCAAGATGAGTCCAATTATGATGTGGGCAACAGGGAGTTACTCGCCATTAAGTGGGCCTTTGATGAATGGCGACAGTGGCTGGAAGGAGCTGTTCATCAGATTCTTGTCTTAACGGATCATAAGAATCTACAATACATTGAATCAGCCAAAAGACTTAACGCTCGCCAAGCCCGGTGGGCACTCTTCTTTATGAGATTTAATTTCATTATTTCTTATATCCCTGGATCGAAAAACATCAGGGCAGATGCCCTTTCCAGATGTTTCGTTCCTCAACAAGAGGGTGGGATCAAGTCTGGGTCCATCATTTCTTCGTCCTGTATCCATGCCGGAGTTAGCCACACCTTGGAGGGTCTTCTCCGGCAAGCTCAAGGGCAAGCTCCAGCCCAAACTCCGGAGAATAAACTGTTTGTCCCTCCTTCATTGAGACGCAGAGTGTTGGCAGAATGCCATGATACTAAGATTTCTGGTCACCCAGGAGTATATAAAACCCTTGCTTTATTATCCCGAGTGGTCTGGTGGCCAGGGATGGCCAGGGACAGCAAGGACTTTGTGTTGTCTTGTCCAGAGTGTGCCCGACATAAAGTTCCACGTTCTCGACCATTGGGAGAGTTGTTGCCTTTGTCCGTTCCTGGCAGGCCTTGGTCCCATCTGGCCATGGATTTTATTGTGGGTCTCCCAGTTTCATCACACTGTCAAGTCATTTGGGTCGTCGTCGATAGATTTTCTAAGATGGCGCATTTCGTGGCTTTAAGGCAGTTACCCTCGGCTAAAGAACTGGCCACGCTATTCCTTCAGCACATTTTTCGTTTGCACGGATTTCCCAGTGATATTGTGTCCGACCGGGGTCCACAGTTTGTGGCTCAGTTTTGGAGAATGTTTTGTGCTGCCTTAAAAGTTAAGATCAGCCTCACTTCCGCATTCCATCCACAGGCCAATGGACAAACAGAGCGTCTTAATCAGTCTCTTAAGCAGTATCTGAGGGTCTTTGTTTCCAAACTTCAAAATGACTGGGTTAGTTTCCTGCCGTTAGCCGAATTTGCGTATAATAACGCACATCATTCGGCCTCTAAGACGTCGCCCTTTTTTGCAGTCTACGGATTCCATCCACGGGCTAATTCTCTGGGACCAAATGCCCCTGGCTCTTCTTCGACAGCTGCCTCTTGCCTCAGTCATATGGAGAAAAGTCCACTTGGCCCTTAAAGAAGCCTCTTTCAGAGAGAAGGTATTCTCTGACAAGTCCAGACGGCCTTGCTCTTTCAAAGTTGGTGACTGGGTGTGGCTATCCACCCGTAATATAAAGCTTCACCAACCATCAGCAAGGTTAGGGCCTCGATTCATTGGGCCTTTTCGGATTGTCAGGAGGGTTAATCCGGTAGCATTCCGTCTTGCTTTACCTAAGTCCCTCAGGATTTCGAGTACCTTTCATGCTTCGCTTCTTAAGCCAGTGGTGTTTTCACAGAGATTTCCTCGCAGACTGAGGAATGGCTCCGCCCCAGTGATGGTGCAGGGGCAACAGGAGTTCCGCGTGGAAAAGATCCTCGATTCTAGACTTGTGAGAGGTTCCTTGCAGTTTCTGGTACACTGGAGGGGATTTGGTCCCGAGGAGAGGTCCTGGGTTTCCGATGGAGATTTGTTTTCGCCCAACCTTAGGAGGGCCTTTTTTCGTCAATTCCCAGATAAACCTGGTGGGAAAGGGTTGTAAACCCTTCCTCAAGGGGGGGGTACTGTTGCACGCCGTCCGGGTATCCCTGCACCCGGACGGCGAGTACAGCGTCATCTGACGCTACGGACGCAGCGTCATCTGACGCGGCGGGGGACGTTGCCGGGCAGCGTCCCAAGCCTCACTCTGAGGCTAAGCGTCGGGGCGTTGCTTGGCAACGTCCCCGAGCTTCCGCCCGGCGGCCAGCAACGCGCGCGCCTGACGTCAGTCAGACGGCGCGAAATTTGAATAAATAGCCGGCGTCTGCTGGGCACAGACGCCGGTTATAGCTTTTGTTTTCTAAAGCATTGTGCTCTGCTCCCCGGTCCCCTGGGTCCTTGGTCCCAGTATCCTTTGCTGTGTATTCCTTGCTGCAGTCCTCCTGGTCTCCCAGCCTGTCAGCTGGTGTCTGCCCTTGGATTCCAGTGTTCCTGCATTTCCCTGGACTCCTCTGCTGTATTCCATCCTCAGCCTGTGAGCCTGCAGTGGACCCACAGCCTCCATCTTCCGTGGGTCACGTAAATGCTCCAGTGGAGCCCAGGTCTTTTCCTTCTTTGGTTCCCTGGCCCTCCGTGGCCTAGCCCCTCCGTGGGATTATCCTTTGTTATCCTCTTTTGTCTCTTTGTCCCTGTCTTTTGGTAGTTGTTCCCTTGCCCCCGGCTGTCATTAGTGTTCTGGTTAGGCAGGAGTGTCACCGTTCATCCTCATCCCTGCTTTGGGAGTCACGGTCCCTTTGGAGTGTTTTTGGGGACTCCCTGCTATCCACTGGTGTCTGTGACTTGGTCGCACTCCCCGTCTTGGCCAGGTGCCGGCAGTTAGGGGCCTGTTTTCAGTTAAGTCCATTAGTCAGCTTATCCTCTTGAGCATTCCCCGTGGCAATCGCTTACCCCTTGTCACCACATAAGACCTGGCTGCATCGGGGTCGGAGCGGGCCTAACTCGCTCCTTCGAACGCGGCGGCCACAGGTGAAGCCTAGCTCCGCAGGGGTTTGCCATCTGCCTCGGGGACTCAACAGAGAGAGTGTAGGATCCGCTGTGGCCGTCCTAACCGGCGGTCCCGGCTGTGGGCTCACGCCTTGTTATCTCTCCGTCTGGAACCCGTATTGTCCCTGGTGCTCAGGCCAAGGCATCGTAACAAACACTCAAGATACTTTCTGCCAAAAAAGTTTCTGATCCCCCCCCATAATGCACTTACACTATATTTCACATATCAAATGCCCCTTGCATTATATGCAACACACCGTAATGCCCCTTACACTATACGCAACACACCGTAATGCACCTTACACTATTCGCCACACCATAATGCCCCTTACACTATTCGGCACACCATAATGCCCCTTACACAACTGTACCTCTCGGTCTCTCTCTGTCCCCATCACACCTGCCCCTCTCTGTCTCCTTGAAAAAGCTGCTGATAGCAGCGAAACGCGTCGGATCTAGGCACACAGCCACCACTTCTTTTTAAGGTGCTACTCCGGACATCACCCATAGTCAGCTGAAGTGCCTTTTACCACAGGCGGGACAACTTCAGCCCTATTACAGCCCCCCCATCTCAACCAAGGCACGGCACCACATTTTGGAGGAAAGCCACCTCTTTAAAGACCTGCCTCAGAGATCAAGTGGACACCCACGTTGCTTCAGATATTCCAACCAGTTGGTAGGTATGCCACCCCCACCACCCATTTGAGTGGTGGCGTTACTAAACACTAAACGTTACTAAACATTTATCTTTCCGGGTGCAGCTTCTTCAAATTCCATTTATTATCATTTTTAAATTAATTGTGTTTTATGTATTAATAAATGTACACCACTTTATTTTAATAATTTTGTTCATGTCATCAATCTAGCGCAACCTACACTTTGTTTATTTCTGTCTCCATTACACCTGTCCCTCTCTGTCCACATCACGTCCCTTTCACTCCCTCAGAACATAAAAAATACAAACAAAATTTTTCTAACCTGTTGGCAGGCAGAAGGTTGGCAGTGGAGTAGGCAGCGGGCAGCACGCGGGTGTTGGGGGCAGGCCAGGCAGCATGCAGGCTGACAAGGGAGGATATTAGTATCCACCTCCTTCCCCGTCTCCAGGGGCTGGGTCTCCACCTCCTTCCATGAGCGCAGGCAGCAGCTTCACGCAGTCTCAGCACAGCTCTGCAGCACCGGTGGCTGTCTCTGCGGATCGGATCGCAGAGACAGATCTGGTCCATGGCAGCTGGAGGCGTACTGATCCCTAGAGCCTCCCCTTTATTCCAGCTCTGGTGGAAGACATAGGGCCAGTGGCAACACTGGGAACAGTGTTGCAGCAGTGAGGCACGAGGACAAAGTAGCAGCAATGTGGGAGTGTGTGTGGAGGCGGGGCAGCTGGTGCAGCAGTTTGGGACAGGGGACACAGTGGCAGTGGCATGGGAAGGTGGAGGAGGAGCGGCAGTTGGTAGAGATGAGGCACAGGGAACCTAGTGGCAGCGACTGCCGATACAGTGAGGAAGTCTTGGGACAGACCAGTGGCCTGGTCACAAGAGGTAAAGGGGCAGACTCGAGTCTGAACTTTGCCGCTCTTCCAGGTTGGGACACTTCTGAGTGGCCAGCATGACCAGATGAGGCGGAAAGTGTAGTTAGGAGGCAGGGAGGCAGACATCAAGTCTTGTCAATCAACCAACAGAGCTCAGAGCTCAGTGCTCCCCGCAGAACCCACCGATGCTGGCACTGAGAAGGTGTGGGCGCTGGGGGGGCTGCAAGGCTGTAGTTAGCCACTACCATCTGCCCCTGCCACCGGCGATTCTGTCTTGCGGGTCCCGGCTCCTGCTGCTTATAAAAAAAGTGACATTCCGAAAATGGCTGCTATACGAAAGACAGTTTTTAAGGATGCTAGAGGAGGTGGCGGCCTCCTCTAGCAACCTTAAAGATGGTATGCAGTATGGGAGGAGCCATTTTCCGAGTGCCACTGTTTGGCACCATTGTTACGCCGCTGCTCCGAGCCAACATCATGCGCGTGTGTGCGAAAACTGGGGCATGGTTCTGTGTCCACTAGTCCATTTCCCTAGTATCAAATTAATTAAAAAATCTAGATCCAACATAAAATACATTGAAAAAAAAAACAGATTCAAGCCAATACAGCAGCCCCTAATTGTGTCACTGTTCCCTTAATTGTAATGAGCTCATTATTTCATGGTGAATTAGTGCATCTTTTAGCCAGCCTATATTCTTAGGATCCCCAGAAGCCTCTTCGGCACTAGTCACAGCAGTTGCGTAGATTGCGCAAGGCAGCCCCCGCCACTGCTTGGTGGAGCGGGGGCTGCGTGGGCGCCGGCTCCTGCCCGGTGCACTGAGCGAGCTGAAGGTTTGTGTCAGACTGGTCTGACATACATTATGTGCTGCTGGTGCGCTGCCTGCCGCTCCCGCACAGGAGAGTCGGCTGCAGCATGGGCACAGCCATGACAGTCTGACAGACTCAGTGTCAGACTGTCACATTGGCCTTGATTGGCGGGTGGCTGTCCAATGGGAGGGTAGGCGGGCGGCTGTTGAATAAGAGGGCGGGTGGGCGACAGTTATGAACCCCTGCACTCACAGCAGTGCAGCTACAGTCCCCCGCCTAGCCTCTGTGACCGTTCCAGCAGCCACACCTGTATGAAGGGGGGAGGTGTGTGCAAAGTGTGGGGAACGGAATCACCACAAATTACACTGTGCCTCTGGCGCTGTTGTTAATATGATTAATAAAAAATATATAGATCAATGATACCAACTGAAGCTCCCCGACGCCTCCTACTACCATACCAACGGAGGGTGAGATAACATCTACTGCTTACAGTGTCTCATCCAGAGCACTGGTTTAACAGCTTCATTAACCCCGCATGTGCCTTACATTCATCCACTAACTCTGCTACTTATCCATTTGCATCATTCCCCCCTTTCATTTCCTCATCATTCTGGCTATCCCCAGTGACTGTTACTATTAACCCATCACGGAGTACTCTATAGTTTGCAAACGTTAACCCAATGGCCATTTAGGTATTTTATTGTATTGTATTCATTAATGCTATTAATTTATATGTATGAATTGTTTTATTATTCCTTTTTTCTTATATAAAAAGATTTTTGTATATTTCCAGCAGTGTGTCCAGTGTCATTCTGTCCAGTGGTATTAATAGTGTTTAAATAGGTGTACTAGCAGCGCAAGGTGGTTTAAAACACTCCAGTTTGTCACACCTGTATGAAGGGAGAATTCTGTACCCTATAAAGCTGCACCTCCAGTTTATATAACACTGGCACAGAGAGACAGGTTAAGGCAGCAGCAGTGACTGTTGGTTACTCTGCCTCAGCTTCTCCTATGCTGGAGAGGCCACTGGAGAGGCCACTGGCCAGACAGAGGAGCCGGAAAGCTGAGCAGGGAGGGAGCCTCACATACCTCCCAACTTTGCCAGCTTAGAAGGCGGGATGCTGCTGCTGCGCGCCGTAGGTGTGCCTAAATTTTCGGGGGCGTGGACTAATTTGGGGTTGTGGCCTATACTCGCGTCTCCCCCGCGAGGCCACGCCCCCATTTTGCCACTGCGCTGGGTCCAGGCTTGCCTACCCTCCCGGAATGGCCGGGAGCCTCCCGAAAATCATGTCCACCTCCCGGCCCCCCGAGAAGGTGTGCAAGTCTCCTGCTTTCTGGTCATAGCCCCGCTACCCCTTGTCCACTGGTTAAATTACCGCAAATTGTGGGTCTGTGGATATGGGGCTAAAATGATGCGATAGCGGCATTTAAGCCCGGCCCCCACTCCTCGGCCCACGAATTACAGAGTTTTCCAGCATGGGGGGTGGGGCCAAGTGATGTCAGCCTTGGTCCTGCCCCCCTGACGCTGGGTCCCGCTCATTAGATATGCACAGAGCGGGACCTCAGTGGCATGTGATAGGGGTTTAACCTGCTTTGACCCATTTTAAGAAACGTTTCAAGAAGCGGGTCAAAGCAGGTTTTGTGTAAGAGCAGCATAACATACACCATACTTGCCTACCCTCCCGGAATGGCCGGGAGTCTCCCGAAAATCTTTCGGATGCGCGTTTGTTCGGAAATGACCGAACGCAACTCACGTCGGACCTTCAAAGAACACACGCCTACATGTCATCCGCATCTGTTCGAAGAGGGAGTGTCTTCGGACTGCATCCACACGTCCGTGTGCAGTCGGAACTCAAAGATTCTGCACGGTCCTACTGCATCCGAACGGATGGGAAGCTGACCATACGCACCGAGTTGGCGTTTTTGCGCCCACCTCACAATTCTGTGTGTGCTGTTTCACATTAATGTAACCCGCCAGATTTACATATAGATTTGAGTAACACAGTTATGTCCATTGAGTGCAGTGTAAATGTGGGCCAGATACCAACAATAAAGTAAATGTGTTTGCACCATATATTCAACTATTTTGTACTGCCCCATTTAGCCAGCAATGACTTAAAGCCCCCATACACTAGGGCGACTTGTCGTAAGGACAAGTCAGCCCCGATTTCCCCTGAGCTTCCCCGGCAGCTCCCCGGGGGAGCTTGATAAGATGTGGCACTTGATGTGCCATGGTTTACATGTGATAAATCAGATGCGATTTATCACATGTAAAAATCCGGGGAGCTGCTGGGGAGTGGAGAGTCCGGTCCGAGGGGGGGGGGCGGGAGCGGCAGGAGCAGGCTGGGAGTGGAGAGCATCAGGAGCAGGCTGGCAGTGGGGACCTGTCCGGGGAGCGGCAGGAGCAGGGAGTGGTCCGGGGAGCGGCACGAGATGTACCTGCAGGCAGGGAGCGGGGACCGCGGCGCAGTGCAGACTCAGAGCAGAGAGACCGGGGGCACGGCTCGGGGAATAGAAAGAAATCCTATTCAATAGACTGGCGGGCGCTGATTGGCTAGGAACTTAGCCAATCAGCGGCCGCCCAGTCTTTTGAATAGGATGGTTTCTATTCTCCCCCTCGCCGTGGGGACCGCAGAGTAGCAGGAGAATAGAAACCATCCTATTCAAAAGACTGGGCGGCCGCTGATTGGCTGAGTTTCCAGCCAATCAGCGCCCGCCAGTCTTTTGAATAGGATTTCTTTCTATTCTCCCGCCGCGCCCCCGGTCTCTCTGCTCTGAGTCTGCATTGTGCCGCGGCCCCCGCTCCCTGCCTGCAGGTACATCTCGTGCCGCTCCCTGGACCACTCCCTGCTCCTGCCGCTTCCCGGACAGGTCCCCACTGCCAGCCTGCTCCTGATGCTCCCCCAGACGGCTGCACATGATTAATCTTATGTGCAGACCTTCCGACATCTGGATCTGATCCGATGCGTTTACGGGACCGCGCATCGGATCAGATCAGATGTCATACCCTACGCAATTTGGCCAATTTCACCCGATTTCTCGTCCCAATCCTCCAGAATTGGGTGAAATCTGGGCCAAATCGAGTAGTGTATGGGGGCCTTTAGTTGTTCCAATTGAACGTGTGGAATGTGTTTAATTAATCACTAATGACCAGAGGACTGGATTGTAATGTGCTCAGCTGCGAGTATTTAAGGTGCGGGCATACTAATTGGTCGATCCGAATGCCTAGCGCATGAACCATTGCCTTCCGAGAAGTGAAAGCTGCTTGTTTTCACCGAATATTTCTGCTGTGTTGATTCGCTTGCGCTCGGTTTCTGGTCCGAATGCATGCCTACCACTGTTCGTGCACTCCCACGTCTACGTCCACATTTATGCCCAGTTTCGCCCACTTTGAAACCTCGCCCTTATACACGCTCACATGACGCCCATATTTCCGAGAGTGTATTCCCCCCCCCCGCCCACCCACCACCACCACTGAACGTCAACAGGCCTTAGGTAGAAAAAAGGGTCAATACACACATTAGGCAAACCCCATGTTGACCTTTTGACTGTTGACCTTCCACATGTTGGCCTAATGCTTGTATAGACCTGATGACCCTGTCGATCTAACCCCATATCGACCTTCAGTCATGTCGACCTTCAGTCATGTCGACCTAGTGGTGTTGACCTATTGCTTGTCGACCTAGTTGTTGTCTATACAATGATCCATACCCTCATCCACTAGGGCAGGGGTGGCCAAAACGTTTTCCAGGTTACCTATCTGGTGCACAGCTGTAGTCATTACTAACTGTCACATTTTAAAACCTGCTGCATTCATTCTTATTATAGATCCACAGGTTGCCTGGAAAACATGCACCGTTGATAGATCTTGAGGACAGGTTTGGCCACCCCTGCACTAGGGTATGGAGGGAGAATATAATAGTGTGCGGCGTGTAGCTAGGCACCGAACCAAAAGCATGGCATGAGTAGTGAACTATGCGAGGGGACACTATGCAATTCTTCAATTTCTATGTCGACTGTGTCAACGTTAGGGACAAAAGAAAAGGTGGGAAACCCATGTCGACTTTTTGACTGACCACCTTCCCAATGTTAACCTAATGCTTGTGTTGACCTAAAGACATGTAGACATGTAGACTATGGCCTGTCGACATTCAGTGGTCGACCTAATGCATGTCGACCTTAGTATGGTCAATCTAATGACCCATAACCCTCCAGTGTTCTCAGCAGATCTGACAGACTGAACTCCTCCTTCTCAAGAGCAGCTTATATAGGAGAGCTATGATTGGATAACAGTCATGTGCTTTTCAGTTTACTCACAAATACCTGACATATTCATAGGCAGCTTGACATACATCATATCCAGCTCATCATACATCCTATCCAGTTTGTCATACATCAAATACATCTAGCCATACGTCATATCCATATCGCCATACACCATATACAGCTCACCATAAGTCATATCCAGCTCGTCATACATCATATTCAGAGAACCGTAACCGGTGTGGTGCAAGATGGTGTACCTGGACTCTGGACTTGCCGGCTTCGGATCTTCACAGCCTTTTCCTGGAAGAACCTGTGGCAGGGAACGGCACAACCCAAGGAGACCCACAAAAGACAACTCTACCACAACAGCAATTAATATTTATTAAAATAAAACATAGTGCAATTGCTGCGACTTTACTCAAGAATATGCACAAACATCACATAAATAAAACGACATGTAAACATTCCTGAGAAGGATTACCAATCAATGACCACATCAGTCTGCTTCAAGGGTCAAGCTGCAGCAGTCATTACCAACTCTACTAATGGTGCAGCAACAGTAACCATTTGCATATAAAGTGACATCATAATAATGACAATCAAAAATACATTGCAAAAAGACGATATTAAAGAGAATGACTTTAAAGAAGAATACCAACAAGAATAAGTTTGTCACTTAACCACTTCACTGACTGTAATGCTTTAACCCAGAATGTTTCAAATGCAAAACACAGTTCCAGAGTTTAAGCAAAGGTCCCACGAAGGAAAATCCTCAAAGGAAAGAATAGGCCGTGCCTTAGTGCACACTAATGTAAAACGGTCCTCACAGAGGGACAGGCGAGTCCCCGTTACCTAGGGTAACTACCTGTTGGAAATGCAGCAAATGGTCCGTAAGGGGTAGTCTCTTGACAACAATGCCCTGGCGACGGGGTCAGTGGCCCTACAGGTAGCTGATAGTAGCAATGGGGTCAGGGGCCCTGCTGGTGGCTATAGCGGGTTCCCTTTGGCTAGGGCAATAGGGCAGGTAGCGTACAGGCCGGTGGTGGATGAACATAAGGTACCTGCGGTCTCAGCTGCAGTTGCTGGCTCCTGCCAGCAGCAATCCTCTCGGCACCTCCACTGGGCTGTCTCCTGCTGTCAATCACTGCCGGGCTTGCTTCCCTCGGGTGGCAGGTCTGGGTGCATTCAGCGGCTCCTGGGGTCCCCCAGTAGTGCTCCCTTCCTGTCACTCACGCCGCTCGGGACCTCTCAGCAGCGCCCGCTCTCCTCTCTTGCTGGCTGGGGCGCCAGCTGTCATCCCCCGGCAGCTTCAGAGATGCGGCTGTCAGAGGTTCTTCTCCGGCACCCGGCGCTGGTCTCTGGCCGCATGCTGCGCCTGTCACTCACAGGTCCCGGCTTGTCTACACACCCGGCTCTGGGTGTGCGGTCGGTGGCTCTTTTCTGCGGCAGAGGAAGAAGTTAACACTTTGCGCTAAAGGTGTAGGTGTTGCTCTGGTGAATAACGGTGAACAATATGAAAACTGGACACACCTCTTAAATTTAGCATATAGTATTTATTTAATTAGTAAAAAAGACAATAAAATAAGCAAATAGAGCTTTTTGAATATAATAAAACATGCAGAAAGTCGCTAGATATATTGCACAGATAATAATAGACTGAATATAGCAGTAGAAAAGCGTAGTTTAACTGTCCATCACGTATGCAAATTGTATATCCGTGTAATTAGTATGATTAGTAGCACAAATGCTCAAGCCAAGCCAGAAGGTTAGTAGCAGAAAAGCTAAAGGTGATGAGCCCCTTTTTTGGTTAGCGTGTATATAGCACGCACAAGGCAGTCCAACGGGGTTACACAGTAGCTTATAATAATTGTATTAGAGAAGTTATCTCACCCTCCGTAGTTGTGGGAAAGAAGGCGGGGAGCCTGATGTTTCTGTGGCTCAACCCGCTGGAGTGAATGGGTCACCGGCTCGGATGTTTTGCCGGATAGCGGGGGATTGATCTCAGTCCGCTTACTTGGAGGCAGGAGGGGAGCGGGAATACGGTACCATATAGATGCGGCATTTGGCGTCCGTGCCTGTCGAATCAGGTGGATCAATGGAGCCGGTGGTAGCGTCTCACGTATCCAGGGACGTAACGGTCCGGGCGAGCTAGGCTGAGCTAGATTGAAAGTGCGGAGAGTGCTGGCGTGATGACGTCAAGTGGAAGTAGTTAGAGTCAACGCGTTTCGTCTCTATGGTAACAAGAGACTTTCTCAAGACGGATATGGACTTCCATATTGTGATGCTTTTTAAAGGCTCAATGCTCATTATTCAATCATCAATTAATTATTTACAATAAAGGTAAAAAGCAGGTGTGTCCAGTAATAACTGAAAATAATACATACACAATACATAGAAACATTTACATTTAGGAGGTATAAGTATATATGTAGACTTAGTTCTGTGCACTAAGAAAATAGTTATTAAGTGAATAATTGGCACAGGTGTCTGTGTCAGTAATTTGCAAAAAAGGCAAAAAAAAGGGGCAAAAAAGAGAGAGAGAGAGAGATATACAGATCTTTTAGTAGTAGGATTCAATCAACAACAGAGAGAGATTTTTAGGTACTCTTTACCTAGAACGGCGCCAGCGATTGAAATCGCGGTCGTCGGGGGTAAAAATCGCGGTCATCGCGGGCATCGCGGGTAAATCGGGATGGCCGCGATGCCCGCGATGACCGCGATTTTCCCATAGGGAACAATGTTAAAAAGGCAGATTGACCGCGATTTGACTGTTAAATGCCTCAATGGACCCGATTTGGCCCTAGGAATCAATGTTAAATGGGCCACAGAGCCCAAATAAGCACAATTAACCCTTAAATGTCCCCCCCAATTTTTAACGCCACCCCACGATCCACGCGAACCCGAAGCGTGGCGAGCGCAGCGAGCCCGCGAGGGGCGGCGGTACGCGTCCTCCGACCTTTTCATGCCCTACTATCCACTAGGGCGTGGAGTGAGAATATAATAGTGTGGCGAGCGCAGCGAGCCACCGAGCCCGAAGCGTGGCGAGCGCAGCGAGCCCCGCGAGGGGACGCGGATACCTTCACAGTTATACGCGTCCCCTCGCGGGCTTCACAGGTGTCCGTGGCAACGCCGACACCTGTGAAGCCCGCGAGGGGACGCGTCTACCTGTGAAGGTATCCGCGTCCCCTCGCGGGGCTCGCTGCGCTCGCCACGCTTCGGGCTCGGTGGCTCGCTGCGCTCGCCACACTATTATATTCTCACTCCACGCCCTAGTGGATAGTAGGGCATGAAAAGGTCGGAGGACATGTACCGCCGCCCCTCGCGGGCTCGCTGCGCTCGCCACGCTTCGGGTTTGCGTGGATCGTGGGGTGGCGTTAAAAATTGGGGGGGACATTTAAGGGTTAATGGGCTCTGTGGCCCATTTAACATTGATTTCTATGGCCAAATCGGGTCCATTGAGCCATTTAACAGTAAAATCGGGTCCATCGCGCCTTTTAACATTGATTCCTATGGGAAATCGGGAGCATCGCGTCGCGGGCATCGCGGGTACATTTATGGCCGGCCGCGACGCGACCGACACGATTTCCATGTTTAACATGGGTTTCAATGGGAAATCGCGGGCATCGCGTCGGTCGCGTCGCGGCCACACATAAATGTACCCGCGATGCCCGCGACGGGCGCCGTTCTAGGTAAAGAGTACCGATTTTTACATAATTGTATTGTTGGGGAGATTACAAAGTAACCATATACGTAACAGTAAGAATTAAAGTCTATAAGAATCAGTAGTTTTACAGTAGAGAGGTTTAATTTTATATATAGATTTTGTCGCTAAGATCAACGTAGTTAGTATATTGACTATATTAATCATATTAACCATTTGGGTGAGGAGGAAGGGGAGGCAGTATACCCCACAGTTATAATTCTACAACTTTATGATGGACATTTCAATCAAAGATTATGTAAATAATCACATAAAGAATATAGCGTAGAGTATAAAAGAAACAAAAATTTATATTATAAAAAATATACACATAAATAACCCTTCAAGGGATAATTATAATTATGTTTTTATATATATAAAGAATTATATATGGTATATATACATGAACATGAAACCTACAGGGTTTTGTTGGACGTGGAGCTGGGGTTACAAACCCTGAGAGTGGGGGGAGCGGCATCTGCAAACCTGTGCCGTCACGGGATAATCCCACGCAACACAGGTAGATGCCGGTCGCCTCAGTCTTCATAGGTTGAGCCCCAGGCTGATTGGAGGGGAGGGGGGGGGGAGGTAGGATAATAAGGAATGAAGGGGGAATATTTGAACATTTTACATTTTAATCTATACACGTCAGATCGAGGGCTTCATTTAATCCCTGAGGCTTGAGAGTCTCTAATTTAATCCAGCGGGTTGAGCCACAGAAACATCAGGCTCCCCGCCTTCTTTCCCACAACTACGGAGGGTGAGATAACTTCTCTAATACAATTATTATAAGCTACTGTGTAACCCCGTTGGACTGCCTTGTGCGTGCTATATACACGCTAACCAAAAAAGGGGCTCATCACCTTTAGCTTTTCTGCTACTAACCTTCTGGCTTGGCTTGAGCATTTGTGCTACTAATCATACTAATTACACGGAGATACAATTTGCATACGTGATGGACAGTTAAACTACGCTTTTCTACTGCTATATTCAGTCTATTATTATCTGTGCAATATATCTAGCGACTTTCTGCATGTTTTATTATATTCAAAAAGCTCTATTTGCTTATTTTATTGTCTTTTTTACTAATTAAATAAATACTATATGCTAAATTTAAGAGGTGTGTCCAGTTTTCATATTGTTCACCGTTATTCACCAGAGCAACACCTACACCTTTAGCGCAAAGTGTTAACCCCATCCTCTGTATTCTTCCTTTTGAGTTTAGTCAAACTCACTTAACACGTGCAGCAATTGGTGTTTATACATTTTAAATCAAACTCATTTAATTATTATAACAATTATTCTAGCGCCGGAATTTGCAGGTTTGTGCTTGGCAATTAGCCACTCACTCCCGGCAATACCCTTCTCTCTTTTCTGCGGCACTCTTGATCTGCATAAGGGGAAGCCGGCTCACCTCCCTCACTGGCCGGGCACCGCTCTCCCTCCCGCGCACGTGGGTCTCTCTCTTCTCCGCATGCAGCACACACCACGCTGCTTGGCTTAAGGTGCCCACACACGCACCGATCCTGGCAGTGCGATGCTGTACGATGGGGTGCGCGCTCCCGCGGCACCTCATCGCACAGTACAAAAAGTATGTGCTGCACATACTTTTTGTACTAGCTTTTTCTAGCATAGCATTTTTCTAACAAGGCATACGATGCGATGCTATGTGTGCTAGTTAAGCCCACAACGCACGCCGGGATCGGTCCGTGTGTGGGCACCTTTACTCCTTCTTTTCTCAACGTGCTTCCAGGCTGCACGCTCTGCTTTTTCTCACACTGGGCTGACCCCTGACCGTTCCTTCTTTGCGCTCCCGGGCAGCCAATCAGGGGGGTGTCAGGCTACCTTCACGTGAAGGTGAGCTGGGGCTGTTTAACCCTTTACAGCCCTGATCACAGGGCATGGGTTTTACACCGGCCCTGCCCCTGGAGTGGGATGCCACACAAGCGGGTCAAGCAGAAGCAGTGTTGGAAAAACATTGATAGATCAGATTCAGCTTTTGAGTTGAATCTGAGTGATCATCAATGCAGAGTTGAACGCAATTCAGAAAGGATAACTACAACATTGCAAGCACAGTACTAAATGCACAACATCAGGAGAGTACCTAGAACTTTGTGTGCCCCACAGCAACATCCATAACATATATCTCTCACTGGAAATGTAGGGGGAAATGTAGTAAGAATACGAATACAAAAAATTGTATTCATATTCTTGCTACAAATGAATACGACTGCATACGTCGTATGCAAAGTCGTGTTCCAGAGGGGATTTTTTTTTTTAAAACAGCGTGGGGTCCCCCCCCAGAGCTGTAACCAGCACCAGGCTGAAAGAGCCGGGGCCGGTAATAAAAAATCAGGAAACCCGACAAATAGGGGTTCCCCGATTTTTTTTAAACCAGCCCCAGGCTCCTTCAGCCTGGTGCTGGTTACAGCTCTGGGGGGGAACCCAGGTCTGGGGCTGGTTCCCAAAATATGGGGGACAAAATGATTAGGGGTCCCCCCGTATTTTAAGAACCAGCCCCAGGCCAAACCAGCCAGCAGGGTAATGTCACAGCCGGGGGACACATATTATATAAGTTCCCGTGGCCAAAACATCACCCTACTGACCAGTCAGCCTGGCCAGGGGCCCTGGGGGAGTGGGGACCCCCCCAATAAAGGGGTCCCCCCCTCCAGGACTTACCTGACCAGGCTGAAGCCTGGTGCTGTCCCCGGTGGCCCTGGAGCGGTGGCCACCGGGCTGATTGAGTGTAAAAAAATAGAATAAAAAACTATTGTTTTTAACTGTGGAACTATGAGTCCCAGCAAGCTGGGACTTGGAGAACCACAAGTCCCAGCCTGCGGGCATTAAAGGGCCCGCTGGCACTTGTAGTTCCACAGTAAAAAAAATAGTGAAAAACACACACTGACACACAATAAAAATAAAACTTTAATACATCCAAAGCCCATACATACTGATACTTACCTATCTTGAGCCCGTAGGTAGGTCCCTGGGTCTTGGTCCGGTGCCTTGTCCTGGTCCAGATCCATGTTAGCATTCGGCTCCATGTCGATGTCCATGTCGGCGGCCATCCGGGTCCGAAGAAATCCATGGGGGACCTGTGGAAGGAAATCCAACTCACCCAGGTCCTGTAATCTTGATCCGAGGTAGTCCTGGTCTTCTGTCACCTTCTGGTCTTCTGTCACCAGGCTGGGACTTACCTACCAAAAAAATACTGGTAGGCTGATTGGCTCCCAACAAATGAACCCTATAATCAATGTTCCCTCAAATTTTACGAAGGCTGTGTGCGGCAAAGGATTTTGGCTGTGCAACTTTGGAAGGAAATTAAAATTTTTGTGCGGCACTTATATATAACTGGAAAATGACATTCAGCATTTGTGTTAACTTTACTTCAAAATGATATTAAACATTTAAACATTCAAAACACAGCACAGAATGTAGTTAATAGGTGAAACACACATTAATTGAGTCCACAACTGCAAAAAGGGACCACTGCTGCTTTGTGCGCTCTGTTGTAATGTCTGTGCGCACGTGCGCACAGCTTAGAGGGAACACTGCCTATAATGTGTGTGTGTGCATGTACATGTGGTAGGGAATATAGATTGTAAGCTCCCCTAGGGTAAGGGACTGATGTGGATGTTCAAATATCCTCTGTAAAGCGCTGCGGAATATGTGTGCGCTATATAAGAAACTGTTAATAAATAAAGGTACTTATGTAGTATCTGGGCTGCCGATTTTGTGATTGTATGCCTTACCTTAAGGCATACAATCAGATGCGATGCGATGCGATTTTGCATAGGATTCAATGTTAAGAAGGTCCTGTTCATTTCCCCACTATCCAAGTGGGCATAGAGTTGATTTTATATAGCGTGGCGAGCGCAGCGAGCCACCGAGACCGAAGCGTGGCGAGCAAAGCGAGCCCCGCGAGGGGACGCATATTTCTTAAAAAGTATTCTGTGTCCCCTCGCGGGGCTCGCTACGCTCGCCACGCTTCGGGCTCGGTGGCTCGCTACGCTCGCCACAGGTTTATATCCAACTCCATACCCACTTGGATAGTGGGGAAAGGAAAAGGACCCCTTTTTCCCATTGAATTCTATGTTAAAATGGACTCAGACCATTTTAACATTGAATCCTATGGAAAAATCTTGACCATCGCATCGCATACGATTTGGTCGCATGTGATGCGATGCGATGCGATCCGATCCGATTTCTAAATCGGACGCCCAGATACTACATAAGTACCTAAATAAATAATAAATTAATTAATACATGGAAAAGAACCTAACGTGTGCAGGTACCATTGTCTCCCCTATCACCACTTTATTTATATTCTTTTCATATCACACTTCAGACTCAGATTGGTTGCCGGGTTGATGATGTATGGACTCGGGTCAAAGTGCAGTATGAAAACACCACAGCTTATAACCTAGGTCGCCCGACCTGGCAATTTGACCTGGTTTCTAAGAAGGGTTAAACCCGGGTTGGTCTTTGTATAATGGGCAAAACAGGTTTAATGTGAAAGTGCTTTGTGATGTGAAAGGGGTATAAATTAATCTACCTGAGAGTCACACAATGCAAATTATTTAATATCAGGCTCATGAGCGTATTGCTGGTTTTATTTATTTATTTTATTTATTTGCAGTTTCTTATATAGCGCAGCAGATTCCGTTGCGCTTTACAATAGTTTTATAAAGTCTAATAGTGTGTACACACGTTACAATTTGCCTTCCGATGTTGACGATATAGTCAACATCGGATCGGCATCAGATGCAGATCGCAAGGGTTTTAACCCCGATCCGATCCCGATGCGGGTTCACGTATCGCAAGCCAGAAAGTCTTGGCTGCCTTGACCATATAGTGCAGATCTGCACTATATAGTCAGGATTGTATGCAAATCGGATGTGCCTTGCGATCCAATCCCGATCCGATCTGATCATATCGGGGATCGCATCTCAAGGCACATCTCACCGTGTGTACACACCATGAGAGTTTTTTTGTGTGGTTGAAGGGTCACCACCATCAAATTTTATGCCACTGAGTGTCCCTGATACAAGATGGATCCACACCTTGTTGTGTTCCTTTTGCACCATGAATGTAAAATAGTCTCAATAAACAAATATTTATTTGTGGGCAGTAAGCCCCCTCCTGTCCCCCTCTAACAGAACATTTGGGAGAAAGCCAGCCCCACTGCTCACTGCAGGCCAACTCCAGGGTTTATGGTACTATTCAGTCAGCTGCATCAACAACCCCCATCTGTTGGAGCTTACATTTATACTATAGGCATGTCCTGGAAGCCTGTGGGACATGTGGAGGCAGGAATGATTCTGCCTGATGCTTGATGTGAGCTTATCATGTGAGCATAGGATTCCTGCCACTCAATCTATAGGTCATCCCATATTTATTTATTTATTAACAGTTTCTTATATAGCGCAGCATATTCCATTGCGCTTTACAAAGGAGACAGTGATACAACAAACAGGGTATTTACAGACAGTCAAAATGTAGGAGGGCCCTGCTCGGAAGCTTCCAATCTATAGGATATGGTCGACAAGTACAAACGGTCAACAGGTCAACATATAAAAGGTAGATAAAACACCCACAAAGAAAAAAGCAAGTAACCTTTAGGGCAGGGGTGGGGAACCTCAGGCCCGGGGGCTGTATGCGGCCCACATAGCCGGTCTGAGTGGCCCTCCCACCCGCCTGGCAGCTTTGCTGGGAGTCAAGTACCGGGTAAATATCGCGAGAGGTTGGTAGTTCTTGTGAGATTCCTCTTAATCAACAGCAGCCGGAGACTGTCAGTCCTATTCAGCGGCAGCCGCTGGAGCATGGGACGGCTGCAGCAGGACAATTTGTAAAATACATTTTTGCATATGGCCCCCGAAGGATTTTTTTCCCCATACAAATGGCCCTTGGTTCCCCAACCTTGTTTTAGGGTGCACTGAGACTCAAATGATAAAACACAATATTTTTTCTTTATTCACATATCTATCATTTTAATATTTCACTAAGACAAGGTATTTTGGTCTCTTGGCGATAATAGGAGACATTTTTACATCATAATAATAAAGGTTAATTTTTAAATGATCATTTGATCCTCAGTGCACCCTAAAGGTTACTTGCTTTTTCCTTTCTGGATGTTTTAGGTCTGTTAACAAGTAGTGGGTAGCACCTCCCAGACAAATATTAGGGAAGAATATGTCTCACTAATTTTTTTAACTAATTGGGGGAGGGGGATCGCATCTAAGTGATATATGGTAGTGGAGTGGGAATTTTTCTTGTGATGTCTATATAAAAGGTAGATACTTGAAAAAGCTGACAAGTACAAAAGGTCAACATGGAAATGGTTGACACAAAAAATACTTGATCTTTGAGAAAGCCGCTGACATAGGTAAGTGGAGAAACGCGTCCGGTCACGATTTCTTCTGCCATCTGAAAGGTATTGCCGGCCCGGCATATTGGAGCCTTAAACCGCAATTGCTCTGTGTCTCCAACTATTTGAAAGCTTACAGTCTATTGCTACTTTCTGTGGACTCTGTTGCTAACAGCACTTCCCTGATGCCCTCCAGCCAATTGTAAAGCAGGAATGTGGTAACTATAATAAACTCCAATATAATACTACTAATATTGGACTGACAACATATGACCACGTACTTTACTAACAATATTGGACTGTCTATTCACCACCATTATTAACCCTCTACAAATCTGAGGCTGGCAAAAGTGAATTTATCCTGTTACATTTAAAAAGGGGATGTTTTGTTTTCCACTTGCAATATATGTGATATTTTAGCATAATTGATTTTTTTCTTCAGGTAATTTTTTACCTATTTTTTACTCTATTGTCATTGTCATTTGTATATGTCTGGTATCGGCCGGTACCTATGAAACTGATTATTAAATTTTATTAATATTATTATTTAATTTTTTTTCTGTATCTGTAAATGTCCTAATTACCACTAGAGACTGGCTTTAAATTATCCCTCCAATCCAAGCGCTTTCTTTTACCTAGCTTCTTCTGTTTTTCTTCGTTAGGATTGGTGTATAAGGATCCTAATTTGGGGCCTTAATCTGCTTGGTGCATCCATTCCGAACTCTTTCAGAGGGCACTTTTTAGCCATCTGCGCATGCGTAGGCAACGCAATGCGCATGTGCAACGTAGCGTCTCCGCACTCGTTCTCGCCAATACCGTCTAGAAATGTGCACCGAACTTCCTTGGGAAATATGGGCGTAACATGCGCGTCATGTGGGCGTAAAACTGGGCGTAAACAAAGTGGGCAAAACTGGGCGTAAATCTGGGTGTACACGTGGGAGTGCACGAACAGTGGTAGGCGTGCATTCGGACAGGATACCGACTGCAAGCGAACCAACACACCTGAAATATGCGGAGTCCATAAGCAAGTTTCAGTTTTTGGAGAGCACTGATTCATGCGCTAGGCATTCGGATCGCCCGTACCTTAAGCACTCGCAGCTGACCACAATACAATCCACTCCTCTACTCAATAGTGATTAATTACACTCTTTTCACAGGTTCAATTGGAACCACTAAGACAGGTAAAGGGGCAACAATGAAGTAATAACGGTACTTATGTAATATCTGGACTCCCGTTTTTCTTATGAGACCGCGTCCCCTCGCGGGGCTCGCTACGCTCACCACGCTTCGGGCACGGTGGCTCGCTGCGCCCGCCACACTATATAAAATCAACTCCATGCGTAGTTGGATAGTAGGGGTATGAAAAAATGGGGTGCATTTAACATGGGAGTCCAGATAATACATAAGTACCGTAATAACACTTAACATGATGTAAGGGTTAATCTTAAGTGCAAGTAATGTGTTTAATTAGGAATTAATTGATTACATTTAAAATTAATCTATGTGTTATGAGGTAGGCTAATTGGATAAGTGTGTCATGTTGCAGAAGCATGAGTTCCGAATAGATTACTGAGGATTGCGGAAATACACCAACTCGGTGCGTACGGTCAGCTTCCCGTTTGTTCGGTTGCTGTAAGACCATGCAGAATCTTTGTGTTCCCACCACACACGCTCATTTGGATGTAGTCCGAAGACACTTCCTCTTCTAAGCGAGTCTGTCCGAAGGGATGCGGACGACCTGTGGGCATGTGTTCTTACAATGTCCGCCGTGTGTGGCGTTCGGTCATTTCGGAATTCGGAACGGACCACAATAACCAGAATAAGGCCCAAAGTTAGAAGCTGGATTAAGTGGGTTGTGATAATACACACTGTCATTAGCGCTACTATTTTCTTTTCTTGTTTTGACACATAAAAGTTTGCTGCACAATTGTCAACCTTTTGTACATGTTCATTTATCATCTGGAAACTTACTTTTACCATACAAACCAGGGGGTGCATATCAGAATTGCATGCAGATTTCGATGGCAATGGAGGTGGCTTTTGTCAGAGGATGTAGGTGGCGTTCCCTTGTCGGGGACTACGTCAAAAGATGGATTAAATTGCTTTATGTTGCCAGCTTTGTCACAGCTTATAATGGCAGCAGTAAAATACAGTAAATTGAAGGATGATACAGCATGCCACCCAACTTTTGGTGTAGCCTTGGAGGGACATCCTGATACGCCACCGAAATTAGGGTGCGTGACCTCGCGGCAAGGGAGCGTGAACTCAAAATTGTGTTATTTTGCAAGGCCACACCCCATTTTTCTACATGAGGGGACATGGCTAGCAGCTCTGTAAACTGCTGGCCAGGCCCCAGCCCCTCTGCTTGTGGGAATAGATGCTGTGTGCATGCGCACAGCGTCTATTCACAGGGTGACAGGGGGGACTCCCAACTGCCCCCCCCTGCAGCGGGACACTGCCGGTCGTGGGAGGGACGTGGTAACATCCCCATAAACCGGGACCTTCCCGCGGTATGCGGGACAGTTGGGAGGTACCGATTGTAAAGCGCAACGGAATATGCTGCGCTATAAAAGAAACTGTAAATAAATAAATATATGGATACAGTCAATCTAAAGGATATTTCAATCCTGGGCAGTAAATGCCACCCAGACCGTATTGCATATGTGATCCAATGAAAGTATATATATACTGTACAATGTTTGCTCTAAAAGATAATGGGGACCAATTTGCCTTGAACTTCCCCAGTGTCGAGGAGGAAGGATATTGTGCATACACACTGAATGATATGACAAATGACGAATGCTCTAGCTAGACTCTATAGCATTTTGTGAAAGATATCCGAAATTGACCTGCCTGCACAGTCAATGAGCAGCCTTGATGAACGAACAACGTGACCGCACATCGTCATTTGTTGCAAACACACAGGCCAATATTTTTACCAATAAGCTTCAGAAGGGTCAAAATGAGTGATATTGGGGCCTAAACACGGGGCGATTTCAGGGCATTCTCTAAGCAATCTGACCAGGCGCGGCTCTCATCCTCTGTCCAGTACCTGCCCAATGCTGCTCCCCTCTCCCGCTTTTCCATGCTGCAGTACCGGAAGCACCAGTCCCCGGCTAGGGTTCTGGTTCAAGGGGAACTATCTGGCTGCTGCTGTGGGGAGGGACTGCAAGCACAGCTAACTCTACATCTTCCGCTGTGGGGTTGATGATACGCCTGGTAACTGGTAGAACCAGGCTCAGCCAATCCGCGACCCTGAAAAAGGAGAGGATTGATGTGGCTTAGCCAGTCAGGGCTTGCATATGGGTATAAGGGAGCTGCAGCCACTTCCTGTTGCCAGGGGTGTGGCTGCTAAGATGCCTGAAAGGGAAACTGTATGAGGCGACAGCAATTTTGGTGTGGTCTGTGGAGGGAGGAAGAGCTAGAAACTGGTACAATCAGTACAGGGAGTTTAGCAGATACCGACCATTTAAAAGCAGTACCGTACCAAGGGCCGGAGCTATCACTAGGCAGCTTTAGGCAGCCGCCTAGGACGCTGGCTGCTAGAGGACGCTCTTCCTTCAGCGGGTCCCAATTTATGGTGCAGTTTCCACCTTCACCGTGCCCGTCACCACAAACAGCAGCCGCCCAACAATTATTTGTCCCCCCCCCATAGTGAGAACAAGTGCCGGACAGCGCTTATCCAGGAGTGCAACCACACAGCGTGAAACACACACTGTCATCCCACTCATCACACTCCCTGCGTTGCACACTGTGTCTTGCCTGCCCAGCACCTTCTGTAGTGAAGCCGCTCAGCACTGACTGTGGGTGGCTGTGGGGGGGGGGGGGGGGGGGAGTCAGAAGTTTTGCCTAGGGTGCCAAGAAATCTAGCACTGGCCCTGACTGTACCTGTTAAATAAGTGCAGACTATTTTCTGTGAGCTGAGTGATTTTGCCGAGCATTCTGAGCCATCTAGCAACGCTCAGAATGCTCATAAAATCTCCCCGTAACACATTTGCTGTCTTATAGAAAACATTTAACATTTCCAATTATCTATGTCAAGGCTTCAGGAACTTATCTGAGACAATGGTATGATTGTGTGGGGACAGAGCTTTCCTATAAACAATGTAATCAAATCCCATAGAAGGGACCGCTTATCAGCCTCTTAAATGGACAATAACAGAGAGCTTGCCATTACATATGAGGTGTAAACAATGGGTCTAATTCACCATGGATTGCTACATAGAGAAAAATCAGTTGCTTACCAGGACTTCTGAAGAAGAACATAAACTTGAGAAAAGGGGTGTGGCTTCATATAGATGTCTTTGGGAGCGCAGCCATGCCCCATTTCAATGCTATGGGGGCATGACCATTGCTCTGAGAGTTCCTGGCCACGTCCCCTGTCCTTTCATCGGGACATTGCTAGCATTTTACTGTCTCGTGAAAATGGGGACAGTTGGGACAGAATGCGGACAGATATTTTGGTACTTCCTCATCTTTGCGTACACCGCTTATGCTAAGGAACTTATGTAGCGTACGGTGAGCCGTGAGAGTTATTTTTGGGGTCCATGCCACCTTCCTGTGTCCACGCCACCATCTATTACTTTTAGTAAAGGTGTGGTGAGCGAAGCGAGTGAGCCACAGAGCCCGAAGCTTTTCGAGCAAAGCGAGCCCGCGAGGGGACAATTGGCTAACGTAACTGGCGTAAGCGGTGGCTGCAAAGATGAGAAAATACCCAAATTTTTTCACAAAATCTGCTTGCGCAATGCGTACCGTATTGCAAATTCTCTAAATAGCAATCCATGCGGAATTATCTTATAGTTCATGTTGTTTAAGTATTTGGGACGGGAGTCTTAAGGCAGTGGTTCTAAACCTCGGTCCTCAAGGACCCCCAACAGTGCATATTTTCCACAAAGAATCACATGTGAAATAATTAACTCCACCTGTGATCTTTTAAAATCGGTCAGTGAGTAATGAGTGCACCTTGCACCTTGCACCTGCTGGGTGACCAGGAAAACGTGCACTGTTGGGTGCCCTTGAGGACCGAGGTTGAGAACCACTGTCTTAAGGCACCTGCAGGAGAATTCTAGCAAACAGGACACAATCGCAGACGTTGCCCAGGAAAAAGGCAAAGCATTCATATACAGAGCTAAATTGCCTTCCTACATACATAGCTCACATGGAAATTTGGATATTGTTCTTGTTATATTATCAATAACTGTAGTCTAGGCAAAGTGTATTTAGTATGTACCAGTTGCTCCCTTAAGAAATGCCTCCTGTCATACACGGAGGCTAGTATTAATAACACGCTTGCATTTCAGTGTATTTGGGCATCTAGTAGTCTGCATCGCGACCGCGCCCACCGCAAGCCCCAGTCACCAATAACATTTGTGTAAAAACTTGCGGACACGCCTACGATCTCTCTCATTCTTTCGTAGCCGAGAGGCCCCGCCCACCACCCATGTCCATATATCCTCAGCCCTGGAGAAGAGGTCCCCTCCTCTCCTCTCCGTGTTTCGTCCACTTCTCAGCTGCTAACACCCGCAGGGGCTCTGGCTATGTCTTCAGACAAAATCTTCGCGGAGGGGGAGAGCTGCAAATCGTCCTGGCACAATGCGTCCGCAGGTTACAATGAAGCAGATACTCACCTGGAAATCCTGGGCAAGCCAGTCATGGAGAGATGGGAGACCCCCTACATGCACAGCTTGGCAGGGGTGGCAGCAAGTAAAGGTATGTTAGAGTAAAAGACTGATACAGATAGTGATTATCTAAATGGTAAGTAAATGTGTCATTAATGTCTGAAGCAGGATACACACTATCAGATAAATTCTGACGATCCAATAAAATTATAAATGCTTCAAAAGCAATTATCGCATAGGTATGCTTCTGTACACACCGTGCCAGGCCTGTCCAACCAGCACCGTAACCTGGTGCAAATGTGTCCTGTGCTTCATCTGCTCCCATGACGGCGCTCATGCCATCATTAATCAATCAACCCAGGGTATGGATCTTCTTGCACCCACTTACTAGCTAGGTAAACTTTCTGACACTCCAAGCAGCAGCGCGCTACCACAGTACTGGGGGAGAAGACAGATGACAAGATGCACTTAAATTTAAAAAGTGATAAAGTACCAGCCAATCAGCTTCTGACTGTCATTCTTTAAAAAGCCTGTAACATGACAGTAAGGCGCTGATTGGCTGGTAGTTTATCACTTTCTGTATTGTAGTACATCTCACCCAGAGTGTCGTCGTCTTGTGTATCATCACCCCCCCCCCCCCCCCCCCCACATGATCCGTGAGCTGGAAGAATGGGCAGCATGAAGCCAATGGCAGGTTCAGCTGGTACCACCTCCAGACTGTTCCACGCAGTGCAGCTGTGGCAGAGGCATTTATACACCCATCCTTATGGCACTTTGTCCAACCTATGGTTCTTCATCCAGCAGTTGTAACACTAGAAGCCCCAGTGCACCTTCCCACTGATCAGCTGTTACCCTATGTTGAGACTTGTAGTTTCACAACAGCTGGAAAGCCACAAGCTGTCAAGGCCTGTGGGAGCAATTTATAGCTCAGAGTGTATTTTCTGCAGATCTCTTAAACTAGATCTGGAGGTGTGGAATAATATAACATGTACAGCACACCGGGGCCGTACCTCCCGTTCTGCAAACATACCTGAATACGCAGGATCCAATTATTGACTGAGGGGTCCGATAAGCTGAAAATATATTTTTACGCAGTTGCACGCATATTTAATTTCTAAATAATTTTATAGTATTACTAGCCACTCACACTATCCCCACCATCATTTAACATTGTTATTCCATTACCGTATGTAGAAAATGTTTTATATCTCTTCAAGCTTTACCTTGATACAGGTTAAATTAGACTACTGATATTAAAGCAATTAATATGCTTATCAAATTGTAATATAAGGGTTTCCTGTGTCCACGAGGTGCAATGCCAGGTGTCCCAGCAAGCTGCGATCTGTATCTCAGAATAGCAGTTGTATGTGTGTGCGTGTGTTACATTTAGTGACAGCTGTATGTTGGAGGGGGGAGGTGAGATGTGAGAGCACCAGGCCTCTGAGCTCTATTTTAGTTCTTGCTTGACTGAATGACTTTTCTTTTCATTCTAAAGTCCCATACACACTAGAGCTGGGGTAGCCAACCCTAGTCCTCGAGAGCTACCAACAGTTAATGTTTTCCAGGTCTCCTCACAGAATCACAAGTGAGCTAATTTGCTCCATCTGTGGATCTTTTAAAATGTGTCAGTGATTAATGAGTGCAGCAGCTAGGTTGTCTGTAAAATGTGAACTGTTGCTAGCTCTCGAGGGCTAGGGTTGGCTACCACTGCACTAGAGTATATTGTGAAAGCTATCGCTCAGAAAGGGGCTTCTGTGAGACCTTTCACAATATTGTCTAGTGTGTACACTTAATCAATGTCCGCGAAAACTAGCCAAAAAAGTGTGTCCCGGGGACCGTTCACTTCTAAAAATCGGGGTCCTACCTGACCTTTTCTGAGTCCCAACGGAATAAAGCCTCCTCTCCCCAGCATGGCACATGTGGGTCGGGGGGGGAAGTATCAATTGGCCCACTCGCATAAAGAAACATATATACTAGAAACTATATAAACCTGAAAACTAAACAAGTCACAAGCACACACAAACACAACACAGAATCAGAAATAAAATGAATGAAATAATGTCCATATCAATCCACACAGCTGTAGTACAGAAAGCTTCATTATACACCTTCAGTTCTCTCTCAACACAAAAGTACTAGAAAAGCATAAGCACACAGCAGGTTACATACAGTAGGACAAGCCCTTTACGCTCCCAGCATATATAACATACATTGCCCAATTGTCTGCCATAGCCCCATTACACAGCAGTCTTCCATAGCCCCACTATACAACACATGGTACCCGGTGGTCTGCCATAGTCCCACTACACAGCCCATTTTAGCCTGAGGTCTTCCATAGACCCATTACATAGCCCCCACTACCCTGAGGTCTGACATAACCCCAGTAAACAGCCCACATTAACGTCAGGTCGGCTATAGACCCATTACACAGCCCAAAATACTCTATGGTCTGCCAGGGCCCCATTACACAGCCCATGTTACCCTGCAGTCTTCCAAAGCCCATTACACAGCGGTACACCCCACTACATATCATACGGTACCCCGTGGTCTACCATAGTCCTACTACACAGCCCACATTACCCCGACGTCTGCCATAGCCCCATTACAAAGCCCACATTGGAACAAGGTCTATCATAGCCCCATAACGCAGCCCACAATACCCTGAGGTCTGCCATACTCCCATAACACAGCCCAAATTACCCTGAGGTCTGCCATAGCCCCATTATACTACCCAAGTTACCCTTTATTTTACCAAAGCCTCATTAGCCTGCCCATGTTACCCTGCAGTCTTCCATAGACTCATTACACAGCCCTCATTATCCTGCGGTATGTTATAGCCCCACTACACAGCACAAGATACCCCATGGTCTGCTATAGCCCCAGCACACATCTGCCATAGTCCCATTAAACAGGGCACATTACCCTAAGATCTCCCATAACCCCATTCGGTAGCCCACATTAGTCCAAGGTCTGCCATAGCCCTATTACACCTCCGCCTCCCCATATAGAATGACACATGAAGTATTATGGGGGTAACCTGATAACTCCACTTCTAATCACATAATAGCCCATGGCAGTGACCTATCAGGCTATCCCGCGCCCAGCCTGCAGTACTCATTCATACAGCGCGGCCTCCCTCACACCCAGTAGTCCTCTCCCATTATTGCTGGTGCCCAGCCTCCTCTCTGCGCGGGGCATCTTGTTCCGTCCACCACCCCGCCCGTACACACAGCCGCAGCCCGGGCTGGATGTGAGACTCGCCCATGTTGCTTGCGGTGCTGTGTAGCCGTTACTCGCTGTGTGCGCGTCTCCGTGCTCTCCCTCTGTCTGTCTCACTGACACAGCCCCGGGACGCTGCCGTACGCGCTACGTCTATGGACAGCCAGAAGGAAGCGGCGACTTCTGCCCACACTCTGACGTCACAGTATGGGAGGGGCGCTCTGGCCTGAGGTGCTCGGCTCCTCGCTTCCAGAGTGGGAGGTTAGTGGGCGAGGTTCTTCAGCCCACACTGCAGCATCACAAGAGACGCAGTGACAGCCAGACACGGCGTCGGCTCACAGGTTCAGCACAGCGCGTCCTCGGGGACCCCTTTAGTTTTAAAAACTGAGTCCCCGGGGACCGGTTTAGGGTAAAATACGCGCTATAGCGCGTTTTTGCGAACCCTGTTAATATCGTTAAGATGCGGGATCCCACGCATCGTTAATGACAATGGAAGTCTGCAGAACATGCAGGTCAATTTGGCTAAATAGGCAAATGACCTGCATGTTTAGCAGGTCCCAGTGACATCACTGAACTGCCGATATCGTTCATTGTGTACACTCAATATAGACCACAAGTGGTCAATGTTCTTAACTATATCGGCCAGGGATGTCTAGTATGGATGGAGCTTACGTAACAAACCAACAAATAAGATAAAAACACATCTATTCTGTCTTCCTATGAGAAGACCAGAGAATGCACACATTGTTTTGTACCAGATACATACAAGATGTTAGTAGGCAGTGTTCTCTAGTTGGGTGCAATTAGTACTTTTTTTTTTTTATGTTTTTGTATATTTTCCTATAGACTGAATTATAATTTTGTGGTTAATGCCCCTTTCAGACCGCACATATTAACTGTTATATTGCCGTTTTTTTACAGCTTCAAAACGGTAATGTGTGCGGTCTGAAAGGTGCTGAGTGATTTTTACCGTTTCCAAAAAAATGTTTTTTGGAAACTGTAAATATGGAGGGTCTTACCAGTTTCAGACCCTTTTATTTGGTGTCTAGAAGGGGTCTGAAACTGTATTCTACCCCCCCCCCCAGCGCAGGGAAGGGAATGGTCGCGCTGGGGGCAGGGGGTCCCTGCAAGTGTCCGCCGGGGCACTGTGTCCTGCCCGGGGTGAGAGCGGGGGCTGCTGCTACTGCTGACGGCGCTGAGGAGGTGAGCGGGGACGGCGGCTCTGGCTGGGGTGCGGGCGGCTGTCTGCCCTGTCTCACCGGTTCCGGAGCGGGGCAGCAGCGGAGTGCGGGCAGCGGGAGCATGATGTGGATGTCCCGCTGCCTGCTCGCCCTCTGTGGGGGTGGGAGAGACGACGCTGAGACAGTCTGACACAGGCAGCAGCAGCGCAGGGTGTGCTGATGATGAGAGGAACTGAGAGCAGCCAGCGGTGCAGCTGATGGAGAGCGGGCAGGGGGGTGCATGGTGAGGTGATGCCCCCCATCACTTTACCATGCGCCCCCCTGCCCACTCCATCAGCTGCACCGCTGGCTGTTCTCCGTCCCCCTCATCAGCACACCCTGCGCTGCTTCTGCCTGTGTCAGACTGTCTCTCCGAGCATTGGGAAGGGCTTTACCGCTTTTCACTGTTGCTTTCACACCGCAAACCTGCTTTAGACCAGGTATTTACATGCGGTGTGAAAGGGGTTAAACTTGTTCTGACCCGTTTCAAAAACCGTTTTAAATACCTGGTCTGAGCAGGTTTTGCGGTGTGAAAGCAGCATAAGTTATCCTGAAGTGACGGTGGCAATAAATTCTCTGGTACAGTTACAGCTGTCCTCATGAACTTTAAGCGTGTATCCAGAGCGATGATATTAAAATCGCTCAGTGCATACAGTTATTTTAACCCGTCCAAACGAGTGGACTGCTGTCCATGGAAGGACGCTATGGAAAGTCGTCCACTTTACTGGTAATACTAGCAGATGAACAGCGGCAGCTGGTGATTATATGGGGGGCACGCATCAGCGCTCATCGCCAAGGCATACAAACTGGGTGGTTGTGAGCAGCTCTAAATGCCAAAAGTGAGCTGCTTTCAGCTCAAAATCCCCCAGTGTGTATGGGCCCTTAAGACTGCCCTCGCAGTTTATTAGCAGTGTAAGTTTACATTGTAGGCCAGTGTAAATGCACATTCATGAACGGAATTTAAGCAGTTTGTTTGCACTAGGGAGGAATGGCCCAATCTGAAAATGGCACCAGTTTCTGCAAGCCAACTGCAGAAATGTTTTTGGAGTTTGCTCAATGTGGGGAGCACTTTGGGCCCATATAAATGTATTGGTATGTTACTTAATGCATATGGCATGGATTCCAGTGTGTAATGGTCTCAGAAGGAAAAATGACTAGGCCCCTAAGTGACAAACTTCCTTTCAGAAAGTTATAGTAAATTCACATTAAAATGTACATTTCCCTCTTATAGTAATTGGGAAATTCAGAAAGGGGGGGGGGGATGATTTAGCTTGGCCAGAGCAGAGCTGCAGCAACACTTTACTGCAGCACGAACTCACACTGTAGTGTTCAGTGCACCATAGTGTAGCAATCACATTTAATATAACATGAGGTTATATTAGAGTACAAGATGAAATACGATTGCCTGCAGGGCTGCCATCAGAAATTGTGGTGCCTGTAACTAGCAAATAGGCGGGGTCACCCACATACATACTCTTGTATTCTGCCTCCACTGTACAAAATCTTCACAAACAGACACTGCCTCTAGCACCCCCTCGAAGCTCTAGCTTTATCCTTCCACTACCTCTGCAGCTGCTACAGCTTACCATAAAGCAGGAGTTGGAGATTGCAATACGTCCATGAATGGAGAGGGGCCCGTGTGACAGCAGTGATAATCAGAACCACCGTCCGACAACCACAGAGGGACATAGCCAGCAGCGGCATTTTTTATGTATTGTTGAGCACAATCCAGCTAACGCCCAGGTCCCCTTTTGATCCGGAGTGGCCCTGGTTGTCTTCATTAGTAGAAGAGAAAACTACACAGCGCTCGGAGAGGGAAACCCCTAGCAGCCCTCACTCCTTGGGGAAAGTCTCGGTCCCCCTAGTAATACAGAAGCAGAAGTAGGAGAGGGGAGTGCTGGCGCTCTGGGGTTTTTAGTGGGATAGTTTGATGTATGGAAAGTGGGGAGCTGGGAGCAATAACTGTGGGCTGGGTGTTGTGATAAATAAAGCAGGTGGCAATAACTGTAGGCTGGGTGTTGGAATGATGTATAAAACTGGAAACAATAACTGTAGGCTGGATGTTGCTGATGGAAGTGGTGGGGCGGTCCCCGACTTCGGTTGATGCAATGTTAACCTGTCCCACGGTGAGGCAATGCCTGCTGACTCACCGATAGGTGGTGGTGTCACGGTACCCAGATCCCTTCACGTCAGGTCCTGAAGTGGATGTGTGTACCTCCAAAGATAATGTAAGTGGTTCAGGGTATGCAGGTGGTATGTAGAAAAAGGTGGTAGTAGCTTACCGTATAGTTCCAATGTATCGGCTGATGTCGATGGTGCGTGATTTCCCCGAGTCCTGACACGGTTCCAGGGTCTAATGTATCCGTGTGGTGGATGGAAGAGGACTTGGGGGTGCACGTGTAATAAATGAGAAGTGGACTGGTGTATTTAAAAGGTGCTAATTTATTGTGACTATTAACAGACAGTTAGTAACCATAAAGTATTACCAGTGAAGAGTTTTACCAGTAACAACTGGAGCAAATGAAGCATAAAGTGGGGTAGCAAATAGTTACCATGAGAGGTGTAACCAAACGCGTTTCATCCTAGATTAGGACTTTTTCAATGGCATTGGCATTACGGTAAGCTACTACCACCTTTTTCTACATACCACCTGCATACCCTGAACCACTTACGTTATCTTTGGAGGTACACACATCCACTTCAGGACCTGACGTGAAGGGATCTGAGTACCGTGACACCACCACCTATCGGTGAGTCAGCAGGCATTGCCTCACCGTGGGACAGGTTAACATTGCATCAACCGAAGTCGGGGACCGCCCCACCACTTCCATCAGCAACATCCAGCCTACAGTTATTGTTTCCAGTTTTATACATCATCCCAACATCCAGCCTACAGTTATTGTTTCCAGTTTTATACATCATTCCAACACCCAGCCTACAGTTATTGCCACCTGCTTTATTTATCACAACACCCAGCCCACAGTTATTGCTCCCAGCTCCCCACTTTCCATACATCAAACTATCCCACTAAAAACCCCAGAGCGCCAGCACCCTCTCCTACTTCTGCTTCTGGTTGTCTTCATGAATAACTTGTACATTATTGCACTATTTAAGTAAAGCTGCTACAAAAGTAATAAACTTCATTACATTTTCTAACCAATTTTTCCATATTCTAAAGGAGGACGTGTGTTAGAAATTGGCTTTGGCATGGCGATAGCAGCCACAAAAGTAGAAGAATATAACATAGAGGAGCATTGGATTGTGGAGTGCAATGATGGTGTATTCCTGCGATTACAGGAATGGGCCAAGAAACAATCACATAAGGTAAACCTGTTAATGTATTCTATAATCTGGCACGTTTTGACTGTGGCATTGGAAATCATTGTGTCTAAACTACACAGAAAGGGAATATAGTTTCTCTACAAGCTATAGAGAAAAACAGAAACCTAAGTAACCATTGTTAATGTCTGTAAAATGTTATTTAAAGCATTTTATTAGCAGCAGCAGTACAACTATTACCCTGATCAGAAATGTTTCCAGTAGCATTTTACAACAGTCCATACGAAAGGTGTCTATAGTCCTGAATTCCATATAGGTTGCAGGGCCAGATTATCCATGGGCCGACGGACTGTCCTGGGGCCCCCACACTGGCACTGCTGCGGCGGTTGGGTGTCAGTGCGGGGCGGGCAGGGGATCCCTGCGGCGGATGGGAACTAGTAGCGCTAGCACTGTCACCACTGAAAGAATGTCTATTTGTTAAATGTAGACATTTATGTCAACACTGACATGTATGTTTTCCATAGACTTATCGGTTAACTTTAACATCGGGAAACATCATATTAATATAGATATGGTGATTGTATACAGATGTAAGCATATCAAGTACACCTACTAAATGTATGAATGGATGTCTTACATAAGGGTTAAAAATAAATATTTATTTTACCTTTTTAATTCCATAGATATTGCGCTCTTAGATTTGTTTTCTCTTAAAAGGGTTGTGCACATTTAGGAATTTCTTTCCTTCATTGTGTAGTAAATCCATCTAGAACAAGCTCTGACTGACTGCAGAGCTTGTTCTTTGATCTTCTGTTGCAAGGGAAATCCAATCATTAATCCAGGTGACGGTACACTATTGCTGGCCACACATCAGACTAACTTTCCTCCAACCATCCAACTAGTTGCTTGGATGGAATAAAAAAATGTGGTACTTTATTGGAGCAAAGGACAATCAGAAATGTGCTCTCAAACCCAGGAAAATGGACAAAACATTCAGTCAAATTGTTTATATCAAACAGGTTCAACTACAGTACCGTGCCAGTTTTTGTCTTTTTTTGCCGATTTTTGGGAACAAATTTCTGATGTAAATATTACATTTGCTCCCATCCAGTACCATATTTGTATTCCTTTCAAGCATGGTTGGAGGAAAGTTGGTCTGATGTGTGGCCAGCATTAGGCCTATTCAGAAACCTAGCCTTTTGTTTCGTGCCAAAAACAGTACAACAGATAGCAGGCGGGTATACACCTTGCAGTGCACTGGATGGAACATTAAGGTTAACTAGTGTTATAACAATGTGTGCTGCATTTCTCCACTAGCGCATTTCACAAATGAGGCCTACTACCTGTACATATAAAATTAATATAATGATGTGATCCTTGGAGCCACTGATACTTACAAATATAATAGTACTCATGTCCAGGACTAAACTCAAACCCCAGAGAGAAAGGCGTAAACAGCTGACTGAGTTAAACATTCAATTAAGGTAGTGCTTCTTCTTTCCAGCTGTGCATACATCTAAAGGGCCCCATACATCAGCAATTAATTGTGACAATTTTCAGATATGGAGATGATTGCCACAATTAATTTTAGACGTGTGGGCTCCCCCTTTTGGCAATCCCAATCAAAATCGCCAATCGATTGCTTAATCAGGTTTTTAAACATGTTTAATAATCTGGTACAGGTTGAGTATCCCGTATCCAAAATGCTCGGGACCAGGAGAATTTTGGATAACGGATTATTCCGTATTTCGGAATATTTTAATATTTCAATGATGTATTTTGAAGTATCTTGCATTTATGCTGTATAAACACATAAAATAAACACAAATATATTTTATTACCACATAAAATATACATAAATATATTTTATTTGTTCAAAAAACAAGGTTTCAAAACATGAAACAAAATTTGTGTACTATCTCAGATAGTGAATTTGAATGCCAAGCAATCATTGTCAGCACATATTTAGTGCCAGTTACATATCATGTCCTCAGTAGTGCTGTTACATATGTCCCCAGTGAGTTTTTAGCAAAAAAAAAATTTTTTTTTCCACTTTCTGAAAAGTTTGGTTTTCGGAATAATTCGGAAAACGGATATTCGGATACGGGATACTCAACCTGTATTATCTGCAGATCTTTTTTATATGTGTGGGCATTCCCAATTCGTCATCTTCATCTATTTACATTATGAACAGCTGAAATGACAATCGATTGGGCAATTTCCAGATATGGGGATGCAATCTTTAGATGGAAAAATCTGCTGATCACTGAAATAAATCTGTAATGTGTGGGCAAAGTCAGGTAGATTGTAAAATCCATTTATCTGGCCAAAAAATCCCTGTATCTGGAAATCCATAAATTGTGATTGTTGATGTATGGGGCCCATTACTCTTGCACAGAGCTACAGGCATACTTTCCTACCTGACCCTCTCCTTCAGGGAGAAAATGCTCTGTTCCTGGACTTCCCTGGTAATGTAGGATTGCCATCACCTGTGGTGAAACACCTTTCTTAGCAATTAACTAGCTCACCACAGGTGATGGCAATCATGCATTACCAGGGAAGTCCAGGAACAGAGCATTCTCTCACTCATGGAGAGGGGTCAGGTAGGCAAATATGGCTAAAGGTCCTTTTCCACACCCCCTGATCCTGTAATTCTTTTGGCATTACTGAGCAGTTACTATTCAGGTCCTCAGGACCCCACACAGTGCATGTTTTGCAGGTCTCCTCACAGAATAAAGTAAAATAATTAGTTCCACCTTCTTTTAAAATGTGTCAGTCAGTAATGAGTGCACCTGTCAGGTGCCCTGGAAACCGTAAACGGTGTGGGGTCCTGAGGACCGAGTTTGAGAACCACTGCTATAAAGTAAAGGTGCGTACACACGGGGCGATATATTGCCGGTAGATATAATCAATGAGCGATATATCGCTCAATTCCCCCTTTTCATCGGCTACCAGAGATGGTCGCTGATGTAAAGAAACCTTTGCTGGCGGTGCCGTAGAGGTAATCAGCTGGTCGCAGGAGCAAGCTCCTGCGAACAGCGATTCAAACGGGAGCGCGTACCAGGCGATTTATCGCCGGGGCACACTCCCATCACTGGCAATATGGACGCCAGCGACCAAATTGCCCGCGATATTGCCAAACATCGCTGCCGTGTGTACACGGCTTAAGATACATGAATATGGCAAAAGATGCTAAAGCCTTTACAGCAATGTGCAACTCTTTATCTACCGCCTAGGTATTGATTGAAGTGGTTTGCCTAATTAGGACATCCTCTTTAACCCTTTGAGTGCTAGCATTGCTGTGAGATCCTGAAATATCTGTTAAAAATGGCAGCATTGCTCAATGACTTCTTTCAATGTGTGCAATAGTTAACTAAACTTCAATTAATTGACTTGGCTGTTTTTTATTTATACTAAAAACTGCCAATTTTAGCGGATATTTTGAGGATTGCTCACAACTATGTTAGCACTCAAAGGGTTAAGGAATGTATGAGTTGGCATTAGATTACAGTAAGACATTGATTTTGTTGAACTGTCACTTTTAGAGCAGAGGAGACACTGGCAGTTGGATAAAGGTGATTGAGGCATTAGGCCCACATTGCATACAGTAGGTATGTGTGGATTGACATGCTTATACTATGGGATCATAGGTCAATGCACGAGAGTAGAAACTGGGTTTATCAGAGTAAACAGTAATAGGAAAGGTTGACTGGAAAGAAAGCGTGTATATTTGGAACTTAAAAATATCAGGCAAAGTTCACAAGCTGTAAAGGTAAAATGAGCAAAGCCACCAAGAGGGAAATGCATGCTCAGCAGCATGCACATTAATTCACTCACTGTGCACAAAGGAACAGAATGCAAATGAAATTCAACCTTATCTGAGAAACTGGGTGAGGTTTGCATTATATGGTGAATTAAGGTGTTAACAGTTGCATGCTTAATAAGATTATGACTGAGATAGGCATTTAGGAGGCAGACAGAACAAAGCACAGGCTGTACTCTCTGTAGCTGACAATGTTTCTTTACAGGTTGTACCACTGAAGGGTCTGTGGGAAGATGTGGTGCCAACTTTGCCAGACGGACACTTTGATGGTAAGAATAAGTACAATCTCTCTTTTCACTGGACCGTATTTATCACTTCATTATGTTGAGGCTTTGTTCTTCTGTTTAGGAATTTTGTATGACACATACCCCCTGTCTGAGGAAACCTGGCATACACATCAATTCAACTTCATAAAGGTAACTCCGAAATTCTTATGCTATGACTCCCACCATCATAGTGGAAATGGTTATAATGCTGAAAGTTGTATTTAGACTTGGTCATTTTAAGTATCAGATGCTAAACAGGAGTTATGCAGATACGGAAAGGATTATGTTATCAGCTATTGTGCACAGAAGTCTAGAATAGCACTATACAAACTGATTCGGTATGAAATCCCGACTGTTAAAATCCCGACAGGGTCGTAATCCCGAATGGGTCATAATACCGACAGGGTCAAAATACCGACATATAGAATGTACAGGTGAAACGGTCAACATGACTTTCCGTTGACAGGTCGCGAGGTCGACATGGGTTTTTTCACTGTTTTTTTACCCGAATGTCAACATGGACACAGTTGGAAGTGAACCGCTCGCTATGCTTCGGGCGCGGTGCCTCGCTGTGCTCGGCACACCATTTTATTCTCCCACCACGCCCTAGTGGATGGTAGGGCATAAAATACCACCTGTCGGCACATGTCGGGTCAAAAAACTGTGGAAAAACCCATGTCGACCTTGCGACCTGTCGACGGAAAGTCATGTTGACTGTTTCACCCGTACATTCTATATGTCGGGATCATGACCCTGTCAGGATTTTGACTGCATCCCATACAAATTTAGGTTGGCATAATGGTCAATATTTACACCTTTTTTCCATTTAGAACTTTCTCATACGTTACTTTTCCCAATTAGAATCCACATGGACATTTGTGTACAGAGCAAAATGAGACACCTTGCCCGAAGCAAGGCGAGTGAAGTGATGCAGGGGTCAAGTCAAGCTATTGCGTATGCGTACCGTACGCATCACACATGCAGGATGGGAATTGGCAACTGAAAATGCATATGGATTGTAGCCACAATGTGACTGACAGGAAGCTGGTGTTCAGGGGTGGAAACCTTTTAGTTTTCTGAGTGTTTCTGAGGAGGGTCTGTGACAGCAGCAATGTCCACTTCCACCCCGTCTCTGGCACAGATTAGTGGAAATTTCAGACTTACAATTGCACAGATGGCAAAAACACTTTTGGTTCAGGAATTGCGTATGGATTTGTGAATGAATAGTGATTCTCTCGAAATTCCCAAGGAGCTTTTTATCTATCTGGGCAGTGGCTTCCTCCATGCAGTCCACTACATATTAGTGATCCATGCTGAATTAGCGCCACCGTACACTAACTGGGATACCATGTGCTAAGATAAAGCTTGACATCCCAAAAACCTAACCTGTGGGGTTGACCCTGTAAACCGAACCCACTGTCTTCTAGTGATTTTACATATCAATGTGGTGTTCTCAACCTATCTGTGTTTCTGTAGAGTCATGCCTACCGTCTGCTCAAGCCAGGAGGAGTGCTCACATACTGTAACCTTACATCCTGGGGAGAGTTGCTGAAGACCAAATACAGTGATATAGAAAAGATGTTTCAGGTAATGTGCACAGTAGAACAATCCCAATATCCCCCTAGCACTGTGTGCTCATTGCACCAAGTACTTTGTTTCTTTTAACGATACAGGAAACCATTTCCTTCTAATACATCTGATCTATTCTTTACCTTTTTCAGGAGACGCAGATACCGCAATTGGTGGAAGCTGGTTTCAAGAACGAAAATATCAGCACTACAGTGATGAACCTTATTCCCCCCGAAGAATGTCGATATTACTCATTCCAGAAGATGATAACACCCACCATTATTAAGGTCTGAGCACAGAATCTCTACTGAATAGAGTATAAAAAAAACCTGAAGATACAGAGCTCCCCCACTCTGCAATAGCCAAAATTAGCAGCTACAGGAAGAGGACTGGCATCAGAAGCTAGGATCATCAGAACACTAACCTCCAATTGGCAGGGGAACAGAACACAAAGTATACAAATAGGACTATATTGCTTTACAGGCACTCTGGTCATGTCACAAGTAGAGTGAATGCTGCATAAATAAAGTTAGTAGTTTTTGAATTCCTTATTTGCTTTTGTCTAAACAAGATAGTCTCTCATACCTTTCACAAAGCACCAATAACCAGGGTTGACGTGCAGTGTGAAAGTCCAGCAATCCAACATGGGATAAAAATTGTTGTTCTTGGTTCACTGGGCAGTTTAAACGGGTAACCCAGGTCCCAATTAATTTCTAGTGAGGAGGCAGCAGTGTCACTATATTGCTACCAACTCCCTGCTCTCTCAAACCCCCCACTTTCCCCCGGATGAGGTCAGCGATCTGGCAATAAGCAAGGTTGCTGTGAGCAGCAAACAGTGCAGATGCCGAGTCGCTCCCGGCATGGACCAGTGTCCATATGCCAGGTACAACCCTATATTTGAGACGTGAAAGGGGTTTTAGTATATGTCAGTTACTGTAGCTGCATTGTTACAATTATCTGGCTGGTTGTAATGAAAATATGGTAACGGATGAATAAAAATGACAATCTACCATTTGCTCCCGAACACATGAAAATAGTCAAGAACTGTTATTCAAAAGGTTTTAATTATACTTACGACAATTCAGTTTCTTCTGAGCCTCTCCATGGCAGCCATTACTCTGGGTTATTCCCTCTTCTTAGTTTTTGCCAGATAGACTTGTAACTCCGCCCACCTTGAGTATATATCCGTCTCCTACCCTTTCTCTCCAGACTTTTGAGTGTTATTACTCTATTAAAAATACAATTTAACGGAGGGAAACTGTAGGCTGCCATGGAGAGGCTCAGAAAAAATGGAATTATCGAAAGTATAATTAAAACCTTTCTTCCTCACTCTCCATGGCAGCCAATACTCTGGGATGTACCAAAGCATATAACATGGAGGGACTAAATAAGAGAACACCACTACAGATGATGCTTGAATTATATATATATATATATATATATATATATATATATATAACGGCCAGCTCTGTGGTTGACGTTTCAGCCTTTATCACGGCTTTTTTCAAAACCGCTTAAGCTGAGCTAAACCACAGAGCTGACCGTTGTGTGAATTATTTCCAGTCCCCAGTGCCGCAGACTATCGCACCTGTTTATATTTGGTCCGACGCGCTGGGCCCTGCGCGTCGGACCAAATATATATATATATTACAATACAGCTTTTTGAAGCACCACCTTCTCAAAATGGGCAGGAGATACATCTACATTATAATGATTTCAAAAGGTATGTATGGAAGTCCACGTTGCCTCCGCACAAATATCCTTAGCTAAGAGCAGTGCTCTGTTTGCCCATGATGTTGATATTACCCTTGTAGAGTGCCCTCAGCTTCTCAGGCATTTCCAGACCCTTTTCTTTGTAAATGAATGAGAGTTTCTTTGATCCAAAGAGATAGTTATTTTGGATGCTGCTTCTCCTTTTCTTGCTCCTGAGTGTAAAATTAACAATTTTTTGTTTTCCAAATTTTTTCTGATCTTTGTAGATACAACAAAATTGCTCTAGGCATATGCATTCTTCTTTCATCATCATTCGGTTCTGGGAGGAGGCAGAAAGAATTACTTCTTGGTTCAAATGGAAATTGTAAACCAGTTTTGGAAGGAAACTAGGGTTCGTTCTTAACATTACTTTGTCAGGAAGAATGTTTGGTACTTATGTTAGCCGGGCGCCCGGCTACGCTACGCTGACCATGTAGATTTGGCCACGTTGAGGCGGTGGTGACGTGGGAGGGTAGGCGGGCGGCGGTGACGCGATGCTCCCGCTGGGGGAGCATCAAGTTTTCCCGCCGGCACTAGCCAGCCACCTTTGCCATCGATGGCAAAAGTGCAACTGACCATCGATGGTGTATAAGTATGCAATGGATGACAATCAATGTTTTTACACATCGATGGTCATCCAGGGATTTTTTGTAAACGTCGATGGCCATCCCTAAGCGCTGGGACTGTCATGGCGGACCCACGGAGAGCATATCCCCACTATCCACTTGGGTGTGGAGTTAATTTTATAAAGTGTGGCGAGCACAGGGAGCCCCCCGAGGGGACGCGGATACGTCCGTGAGGGGATACGCGTCCGTTCACCACACTTTATAAAATTAACTCCACGTGGAAAGTGGGGATATGAAACCTTATGCATTAACTTAGCTCAATATACGTAAGTTACGTAGTTTACGTAACTAGCATAGTGGTGTATTGGTATTCTCAATGCACCACTATGCAAACTACGAAACGGGCGCCCAACTAACATAAATACCGAATGTTCAAATAGGGTTGTTCTGACCAAAGGGCCTGCAACTCACTAACTCTCCTGGCTGATGTGATGGCTCTGTAAGGAAGATCACTTTCCATGTAACAAATTTCATAGGTACAGGTTCAAAGGGAGTAATCATAAGTGCATTAAGTATTAGATTTAGATCTCATGGTGCTAGAGGATCTTCAATTCTAGGACGTTCTCTCCTTATTGCCTGTCCAAATTTCTTTATAAGCAGGTCTTCTGACAATTTTCTATCCAGAAAAACCGATAAAGCCGAAATTTGGACCCTCAAGGTTGATGTTGCCAGACCTTTCACAAAACCTTCATATAGAAATTGTAGGACACAAGGAGTTCCAAATCTTATATCCTCTAGATATATTTTGTAGTAAATATTGGAAGAAACCTCCTTTCTAGCCTTCATAAGAAATTGTTTATCAGGATTGACCTCCCAATATCCATGCCATTAAATTCAGGGTTCTGATGTCTGGATGAAACCGTGGCCCCTGTTGAAGTAAACTGGGTACGAGTGGTAGCCTCCATGGATGTTGAATTGCCATTCTGAGTACCATTGGGAACTAGCTTCGCCTGGGCCAGAATGGAAGGATGACCATCACTGTGGCTTTTTCTTCCCTGATTTTTATCAGGATCCGAGCAATCATGGGGAACTGGGGAAACACATACACGAGACTGAACCTCCACTTCAGGGAAAATACATCTACCCCTTCTGATCCTGGGAGTTTTTCTCTTGACATAAAGCGACCTACTTTCTTGTTGCTATTCGTTACCATCAAATCTATTTGTGGGTAACCGAACTTCTGTTATCTCATAAATATGCTTTGGTTCAACTCCCACTCACCTGGTATTATGTCTTCTACTAAGGAAATCTGCCAGTATGTTGTTTTTTCCCGGAACATGTAGTGCCGATATAGAAAGTAGATTCTCTTCTGCCCAGGGTCTAATGTTGGAAATTTCTTCCCACAGTTTCAAACTTTTGGTTCCTCCTTGTCGATTGACGTAGGGTACTACTGTCATGTTGTCTGAGCGTATATTTAGATTTGTATTTCTGATCTGACTGAAAATGATACATTGCTTTTGACACAGCTCTCATCTCTTTGATTTGACGACATTTCTTGTTCTTGATGGAAACATACACCTTGACAACTTGCCTCCTGTAACTGAGCCCCCCCGCCCCCATCCAGTCGCGCTGGCGTCTGTTAGCACAGTGTATTGAGGCTGACCCAGTGAGATGTTTCTTAACTTCTAATGAGGATCTAGTCACCAGTCTAGATCTTCTTGACTTCAGGCTCAATTTTACCTTGTAATCCAGGTCTGTATTTCCTCTTGTGAGATGAAGTACTCTTTATAGAATCCTCATACGCCACATTGCCCATGGGATTATATCTATGGCTGATAATATCATTCCAAGAAGTCGCAGGATCTGTCTCAATGACATTGTCTTCTGTGACTGTATTGATGAGGCCAGATCTTGGATTCTGTCGCATCGTTCTTGTGATAGGTACACAGCATGTTCTATAGTATTTATCATTACTCCGAAGAATAGCAGTTCTTGACTAGGTCTTAGTTTGCTTTTTTCTTTGTTGATCAGCCAGCCATGAGTCTGTAGAATTGAGATCATAGTCTGTAAGGCCTGCCTTACTACTACTTCTGTTTTTCTGCAGATCAACAGGTCGTTTAAGTAAGACCATATCACTATTCCTTGTAGTCTTATAAATGCAATGAGATGTGTAAGAATCTTCGTGAAGATCCTTGGTGAGGCCGACAGGCCAAATGGAAGACATGAACTGTAGATGACGGTTTAGAACATATAACCTTAGGAATCTTATGTGCAAACTGGAACGTGAAAGTAAGCATCCTTCAGGTCCACCGATGCCATGAAGTCCATCTGATTTATCCCCAAAAGGATAGCTTTTAAAGTCTCCATGTGGAATTTTTTTATCTTTGTTCAGATCCCTGAGGTCCAGTATTGCCCGATATGCTCCTGAAGGTTTCCGTACTGGAAAAAGTTTGGAATAGAAGCCTTTTCCTCTTTTGTTGATTGGCACAGGCTCTACAGCCTGTGATTTCAGCATATCTTGAATTATCTGATTTAATGCTTGTATCTCTTCTGATGTTGTTGGTATTCTTGATTTTAGAAATCTTTTTATTGGAATATTTTCGCAGTCCAGCCTGTACCCCTGCGTAAGAACTAAAAAGGTCCATCTGTCCTGAACTGACTCACACATTTTCTCAATCTTCCTCCTACCGGAGTGACCTTCTCCAAACAATAATTGTCAAAATGTTCTATATCCTCTTCTAGAAGATTGAGGAAATTACTGTCTTGTAGACCCAGTAACAAATCTACTGTACTGTCTCCCAGGTCTATAACTCCTAGCTTCTATTAGGTGTTTTTTGGGTGATTGACCTCAGTATCTTTGTCTTTTATCTTGTGGTAGCTTGGCTGATTTTCCACCCCACATTCTTTGTATAATGGAGTCAAGTTTACTACCGAATAATAGAGTTCCTTCATAAAGGCAGGTATATCAGACGATTTTTGGAGTTAGTATCTGCTGGCCAGCTACGCAACCAGATTGCACGTCTTGCTGCTACTCCAGCTGCCATGGACTTGGCAGAGTATTCAACAACATCCAATGATGCTTCACATAAGTCTTTCATCATGACATTCAGATTTTTTTATTAGATACTGCCTTGAACTTTTTTCATCTATGTCTGTAGCCATAGTAGTAATCCATACTCTCGGTGCCCTTGAAGTTGACGCCATAGCCACCCCAGCTTTCAGAGAGACTGTTTATGTATTGTGTAGTTTATTTAAGGCAACTTCAACCTTTTTATCCATACTATCCCTTAGGTTGGTTCAGTCTTCTAAAAGAATAGTTGTTTTAGACACTATTTTGGAAACCGCTGCATCTACTGTAGGCACTTTACAGTATTTATCAAATAATTCATCCTTAATAGGAAACATCCGTTCCAATCTCTTATAGTTGCTGAATTTTTTGTCAACGCTTTGCCACTGATCAACCATCAAATCCTTAAACACCTTGTGCACAGGGAAATTTCTGGTTTTAGCAGCTCTATCTTCAACAAAGAAGCAGGGGTCTCTTCCTTTTCTTTGTAGACCATGGCCACTGGGTCTGGAGCTTTGGTCTCCTCAGCCCCTAATATCTGTGAATCTGAATCAGTCATACACCAGGTTGGTCTGGGACCTAGTTCTTTTGGTTCCCTGGAAATATCTTAACTCCTCCTTTGTAACTCCTTTCATCCATTCCATTAATTACAGCCTCCGCAGGCTGTCTACATTCCTTGCTTATATTAATACCTTTTTCTATAGGAAATTCCTTGTCACATGACATGCAGTTAAGCACATTCTTAGTCTTTGCTCTTTTTTTCCCCCGAAGCTTTAGACACACTAAGAATTTAAAAAAGAAAGAAACCCTTTTACTAAACTATTCTATCGTTTTGTAACTAATAGGTGCCTCTATAAGAACTTACCTCTCCACGGCACTTGCTGGTTTGGGGGGAGAAGCATTGCTTTCCTGGTCCATTCTGTACAGTCAGCGCTCTATTGCACATATCTTTAAGTAAAGAGGATGCCATATTTATCCCCAGTGTCCGAAGATTGCACCTGTGCATGACGGACTTCTGGACGCCGCATCACATCCGCCCTGACCTGCGCTAGGTCTGTTCACTGAATTTTCATCCATATGCTGAAGGGTATTGCCACATCACTTCCACCCTTCCTTGTCGCGTGGTAAGGTCCATTACTAGCATATGCGTCCCTTTAGTAAAGGGACCTGACGTGTCATTTCCGCCACGTCCTCCGGTCCCGGCGCCCCTTGCCACCGGAAAATCGCTGTAATAGCGGCAAGGCAGTCGAAATTATGGAGACCCCTCAGGGTGCCACCTGTTCTGGCCCGATCGGTTTGTAAGCAGACATCTTTGTGGAACTCAGAGCAGGACGCTGCCTGATGAGTATCCACTTCTCCCCTGGGAGCCACCCCATCCAGCTTGTCTATGCAGAGGCGAATTGCTGGGAAATGAGGTAAGCCCTGTAGAAAATAACAAACCTACCTCTACCTAGCCTAACTTTAGAGACAGGAAAAAGACTGGAAAGGAAGGGGAGGAGGCAGATATATACCCAAGATGGGCGGAGTTACACGTCTACCTGTCTAAACCAAGAGAAGAGGGAATAACCCAGAATAATAGATACCATGGAGAGTGAAGAAGAAATTACATTTTTATGACAGGTCAAAAGTTAAGGATATCTAAATATGGGTACATTGGAGCAAGGGGCATTTATTCATACATGGGTATGTATGCCTATCAGTCCAGATTGTGTGTACACACTGGAATGATAATGAAGGAATCATGTTCTGGCCTTCAATACCATACTACAGAACGCTAGCAATATATTCAGGCTTGATGCGCAGCACATACTGTACATAGGGAGTATCCAAATAGCTGTACTACCTTTTCAGCCCAAAAAATGGGCTATTGTAATTTTTAGGCTGATGGTCAATAATAGGCTCTCTAAAGATGTGTGGCTTCAGGGGTTCTTTATTGCAGATTATGCTTTGGGAGCAAGAGCAGTGCTGACTGTACCATTATCTGGGGGATGCCTCAGAAGATACAAAATGAAGGAGGAGCAATTTTGAGCTGAAAGCAGCTCAGTATTGTCGTTTGAGGTGTTTTCAGCTCAAAAGCCGCCCAGTCTATACGGCCCGGCGGTGAGCATTTCGGTGCGTACCCTCATCATCGTTGGTGGCCACCGCTCATTTGATGGAATGGATGACTTTCCATAGCATCCAGCTATCGGGGTGTTTCCACTCCTCCTTGATAATACCCTTAAGGGAGTCAGAGAGTGGAAATTTCTTCCCTTTTTTCTTTTTACCCTGGAACAAAAGTTCCTGTAGATTGAGGTCTTCCTGCTGGTCCTCAATTTTTATGGACATATGTATCAACTCCAGTAGGTTTTCCACCATTACTGGATTGCAGTCCATATCCGACTTATCCTGCAGATCATCATCTGGATCGACATCCTGAAATCCCATTAACGGCCCTTCTGCTGGCCCTGCCTGTGAATCCTCAGAGTCTGACATCACGGCATGTTTTCTTTTGGTGCTTAGTTTGACCAAGTCTTCCTTGGTAACAAACGTTTCTGATAACGCAGTCTTTAACATATCCACTAGTCCCAACATTTGGCTAGAGAAAAATTGTTGAGGGGTTTTGCATGTTTCACAAACATCCTCCTTATAGCCTTCAGGCAACTTTTTATCGCACATAGCGCATTTGGATGTATGTATCCTTCTGTGCTTGGCCTTAGTGCTGTCCTTGCTTGCTTCGGACCTAATGCACATAATATGACACCATTGAGCACCATACCAAAAGCAAAAAAATGATTTCCCAGATATAGGCTTACCCCGACTTTTTTGTGCTTGGCCGTTTATCTTCTTCCATGGTATCGGCGGGCGCTTTATAATGCTGTGCTGTATGCTAAATACAGCCTGACAGTGTTATTCCAGATATAGCAGACAAGATTTTTATCCAGCTCTAAAACGAAAGTGCCCCTACATCATGAGCCATGGGAACAGGACACCCAGAATCCAAAATACATTCTTATTATGCTACTCACAGTCCGCAGTCACCCTGTCTGCTACAGCGTCTCACACGCTGAGTTTGTAGCGTCTCCTAACAGTCTTCAGCTGCCGAGCGCATAGGCACTTCCGCCTTTACGCTGACAGCTGCCGCGTCACTGCTGCTGCGTCCCGACACGCCGCGCCCGCCGATGACGTCCGCCCCATCTCCCTTCGGATGAACGGAGGCCAGGCTTGCCGCGCGCACCCACGCCGCCTGAGGACGCCGCCGCCGCTCAGCTGTATTGACGGCATCCAGCACCTGGGCTCCATACCCACTAAAGGCCGGCCTACACCTTCTCTTCCCCGCTTGACACTGGTATCATATGGGGGACAAAAGAGTAGTGCCTGCGCTGGCTGTACCAAACGTTTCTCAAAAAATATATACAGCAATTACACATAAAAAACAGATATAATGTTTAAAAAAATCACACTATGCGTACAGGTACCTAGACATCTAGTCCAAGGAATGGGGTTTTAAATCACTGGGATAGCAATTGCGAACACTGAGTGGCTAAGATAAATGAAGGTGCTGACAAAGGTTATATTACCATCCTGGTCGGTCTGGAAGATGTTTGTATGTCCAGACAATGGGATCACAGTCCAGAGTGTACCCTGTGATGGCAGGGGCTCAAACTCTCCACTTTGATGTGTGTGTCCTTTTGGAAACTGGAAGATTAGGGATCAAGCAGATATCCCAATTGATAGAACTCCAGATTTCTCCAGGGAGGACGTCTGTAAGTGGGAAAGGACTGTGTGCCGTGGTTTTTGAAGAAATTTCATGGACCAATTTTGGATGGATCCCGTTAGGGTGGTGAGGGGTGTCAGTCGCCAAATCTCAGCAGCACAAGTGTGGGTATTTGGAAAGCTCAACGCGTTTCCCCGGATCTAACCTCCGGCTTCTTCAGGAGCAAGTATACAACTGTGAGCTCCAGGCTCATATTTATACCTAGGGACTAATTACCCAGGACATGCACCTGAGTGTGATTAACAATTTAAAACGTAAAATACCATGAAAAACGTCTGTAGCTAAATTTAATATTGTATTATATTAGTAAAGGAGGCAGTGTATTATATATAATATATAATAAATCTTTTCCAGAAAGATAAACATAATATTTGTCCAGATAGACAATTAGACTTGCGGTCATGTGACCCGGAAGTAACGCACAGCACATTATACTTAGGTACGTGGAATCTTAGCATCAGAAAAATGTGGGGTGTGTGGTTGTGTTTCAGGGCGATGCAGGATGTGGCTGGGACCCCAGCTCCATGCACCGATTGCTGGTATCGGTGACGCGATCGCTCAGTCAGATGCTCTAGGTCAAATATGACCTCTAGAGTCTGTCTCCTCCGAGACCCCTTGGCAACGAGCATTCAACTCTTGGTTGTATAAAGCAGCTGAATTGTACAACACATTGTGTGTCCAAAAGCCACTAATTCTTCAGGGAAGTTGAAGGGAAATCTGGACACAATCATTATTGTGAGCAGTTCTTTCTGATGTATGGCCAGCTTTAAACTGTAACCAGGTCAATACAGTACAGTCTTGTAAAAGGTTGCCTATGCATTTTCTTTTGAACACAGCCACCATTAACATTCTTGTCCAATTGATGTTATACTTGATACTGTTACCATAGTAGCTGCAGTACCAGGTAAAAGCTAATGCGGACAGAGAAAAGAATACTTCATTATTTGGGATTGGGGGCAGAAGAGTTTGCTTAAACTAAGAATAATTTATGGACCACTTTGTAGTACAACATTTAAATTTATATGGCACTATTTTACTAACTGCTTTACAGAGGTCATGCTTATCAATCCCTATCCCATTAGAACTTACTGTATAAACTGCTTTACATACAAGCACTAACACACTAGGGCAGAGGTTCCCAAACGCGGCCCAGGTTTTAAAGCGATCCATGTCTCCGCACAGATGGTTAAATCAAATTGAGTGGAGGCACCAAGAATGGCCATAAAGTACTTAAACTTGACCATTAGGATGCCTTGAGGGCCACATTTGAAATCCTCTGCCATAGGGGTTATATTGTTGGAAGGCAGTTGGTGTGTTTTTGGCGTGTAGGAGGAAACCCATGCAAACAACATATATAATGCACTGAAAGGGCCCATGAGTGATCATTGTGCAGTGGAGATGTAATGCTAACCAGTGAGCCATCCACAGCAAACATGTTTAGACAAGAAAGATAATCTCATCACGCACATAGAATATGTTATATAGGAGTACCCAACTACATTTTATTAAGAAAACCATAAACACTTTATATTCAGACACTTGCATGTTAAGGGCATACAGCAATTGTCGTGTAACCTGGCACTTGTATTTTAAAATGACAAATCCAAATAAGCACATCTGCTCTCTTGGATCTTAGATACCAATCGATCCTGTCTGTCAGTTAATATTGTTCCTGGCACAGCACATTCACTGTGAAAGCTACTTACTACATCCTTTCTGGATAGGAACAGGGACTTTTCACACCCAAAAAGTCTTAATGCAGTCCATAAAACACTGTTATGGTGTCTGTTGGCAAGTACGGTTAGATCCAAGTAAACTAGAATATCAGTTCTGTTAGACACAGTTTAAGCTAAATTCTTAAGGGCTGGAAAGAGGGGAAAAACCATCACTGCAAGAGTAGGCATCTAGCTATATAAGACCACATAGGACAGTGATGGCTAACCTTGACATGCCAGTTGTTGTCGAATTACAAATCCCATCATGCCCTGCACCAGTTTTACCATGGCCAAATAGTAAAACTGTAGCAAAGCATGCTGGGATTTGTAGTTCAACAACAGCTGAAGTGGCAAGGTTAGCCATCACTGGCATAGGACAAGCTATATCCATTCACCACAGTGAAGGATGCAAGGAAAAAATCCCACAACGGTCTGGTTAGCCAGTAGAGACCACTTGCAGCGTCCAGGCCAGATCATTAAGTGATGCAAGCAGAAAATATGCGCTGAAATCACATTAGTTGAAATGGAAAAATATGGAATTATAAAAAGGGTGTGTGGTGGTGGGTTCTAGGGACTTTAAGTCACACTCCTCAACACCCCCACCTACAAAGATATGGGTAGCCTCAGCTGAAATAGGAACATCCTTCCTTTAAAATTGTGTGCCTGTATATGTACGTTTGTTGTATATAGGAGGGGGGGCGGCGGACTACATGAATAAATACAAATAAACAATGTAGTACTTACTGTCTGTAATACCACTTTCACATCGCCGACACGTTTTAAAAACTGGTAATTAAAACGGGTCAGAGCCTTAACAGTGACCCAGATTACCGTTTTAAATACCGGTTTATACCCCTTTCACATCGCATTTTTAAAACGGTAAATTGCCGTTTTTTTTCCCTTTTTTTTTTTTTTTGAAGCTTGGTTCATGCAGAGTGTCAAACAGCCTCTTTGCTTTCTGGGGACCGAGTCCTGGGCAAAGAGACAGGTCTTCTCTAGTTGCGTTTGCAAGGTCTGCGATGGTCCCGAATGTGGTGAGCAGTGCGCCGCTGTCTGTCTTGTTCACGGACTTCACAGTATAGCCAGGCTGTTTGAACATTACAGATATGAAACTACACAAGAGCACATTGTGTGCTTCTTGACATTTTGTAGCAAACTCATTTTACCTTGTATCCAGTACTGTATGTTGTTACTATGTTACTGTATTCTGGGACGAAGAATAAAATCAGTGGGATCATGTACAGATTGTGCCCAGTAACCATGGCTTCTGTGTACAACTATATTCTGTTACACTGACATATGCCAATTCATATACATTCATTTTACATGTGACGGGTCGCAGACTTATATTATTTATTAGTAACGTTTTACAGGAAAGATATAGAAGTGGCCTCCAGGTCATCTACTAGGCAGAGATATGACAGATCTGTTCATGTACAGTGTATATATAATCTGTGCAGCCTCTCCACAACCTGTATGCGGTTTCCACAATAGTCTGATGGTAGTACAGCACCCCTGCTATCTGTTATAACAACATTGTTAAAAGTCTACCAGACTTTTCTGACAACTTTAGTGATGACTATAAATGCATGAAATTAGCTGGTCATGTTATACAGAATGCAGAGGTCTCAGTGACTCCCGGGCAGCAGCATCGGATGGAGCACACTCAGAGCAACCTCTGTAGCACATCTGGGTGGCCAGCCAGAGCACTGCACGACCGCTGCACACAGTCCCCGGGGCTCTGTCACACAGACAATCCCACAGTCTACAACAGCAGCGCGATCAGAAACAATGTAACACGACATGAGAAGTCACTGTATGGACAATCACCCAGCAGACTGGAGACAGGGATGTTGCGCGGTGTGTTTCTAGGTGACAGCAGCCACACTGCCACCCCTGTGGGGGCCACACCACACTAGAGCACGCCATGTGACAGCCCTACTGAAAATCAGATCTGGTGAATGCACAACACTTCGACAGGACTGGGGATGTGCACCCGGGAGGCGGGGCTCGGCGACCCCCATGCATCCTGCACATAATGACAGCAAGCACCTTACCTTCATCTCCTCGTTGATCTCTCTTTTTACAGGGTGTGCAGGCTTCCTGCTCCTCTTATTTTCTGGGGGTCTCCCTTCTTTTTCCATTTCTGCCATGTCTTGTATAGTTTGTGATGATGAAATGGCTGCTGCGCTCAAAGAGTACTGGGGGGGAGCAGGAGTGTGTGAAGGGGGGGGGGGGGGGGGGCTGATGATCCCCTCTATCTAGAGTTGAAAGACGTCAGGGATGGTGTGAGGAGGTGAGTGTGCGGGGAGGGCAGGGGATGCCAGGCTGCTGTCAGGTCAGCCATGTTCCACCGCTGTCCGCATGAGTCCTCCCCAGCCTGATGCCGCCGCTTTGGACATGAAGCCGTTTTCTGTCCGCTCTTTCAGGGCATCTGCCGGCTTTTGTTCATAGCATTTGTAGGTCTCCAAGTACCGCGCAGCCTCATCCGGGCTCCAGTCTGCCAGGATACAGATTTTTGCCAGTTCCTTCAGTGAGAAGTGAGGGTCTTTCACGTCCACCTGCACCAAGAGTATACGGAGGGCATAGGACTGACGTCACTCACGGTCATCCCCGGTTATAAGGCGGCCGGATTCATTTCAGGGGCTTCCATGTTAATCCCCGGCAGCCACGGGCAGCTAACACTTCCAGGTACATGGGGGCCGTTTTTTTTTTTTTTTTCCCTTTTTAAAACGTTTAAGCCTGCACTGTGTATGCAAAGCATTGTACACATTCACATTGCAGAAAAAACGGCAAGGAACCGTGTAGGACTCTGCTTTTTACACGGTTCGAAATGCCAGTTAACTTGAAACGGTAAATTGGCTGTGGTGCATTCACAGTGCAGGCTTAAACGTTTTAAAAAGGGAAAAAAACGGCAATATACCGTTTTAAAAGTGCGATGTGAAAGGGGTATAACTGTACACAAAAAGCATCAACATGTTTTAGATCTAAAGCTCATATCTTCCACATCTAGTTTTAAATTGTCCCTCAATGAGGTAGATTGTTTAGTTTAAAATGGTAGACCTTGTTTGACTTCCATACCCTTCCTACACATAGTAAGCTTTTAAATCCAGACAGTGAAAACTTGAAAAACAGTTTCATTTCAGGTGAAGATGTATTTTTTTTTTTTTTTTTCAATACCTAGAATTCTGCCTTTTATTATTTTGGAAAGTTGATTATTGTTAAGAAAAAAATAAATAAATAAATAATGGACTAAATTTATTTCTGGTGTTTAGAAGATGGGAAAAAAACCTGAAGAAATTACTAATGGCATTTTCTGGTTATATAAAATATTCGAAAAATGAAAAATAAAACAATTTGGCACAAGGGAGAGATAACCCACAGCAGCTCACGGATTAAAACACCATAAATAAAAAAATAAAAAAAATCCACTAGAAGATAAATGGTTAAATACTTCCAGGAAAAATAGCTACACTGCAGGGTACACATTTTTATATGGCCACATAAACACCAACATCCTATTTGTATTCCCAGTAACACATGCGTAAATAGCTCTCCAAATAAAACAGATGACAAAACAGTTCCCCACTACTCCTTGTGTACTCTAGTTACACTACAGGACAGGTGTTCTATTTCCCATCTATAAACCCGACTTGTGTGGTGTAGTACAGAATGGGAGTTGGTACAGGTGTACAATTAAGAGGCATGAGAGGTGAGTTAAGACAAGGAATAGGAATGCAATTAATAGTTTACAGATATTTTTAATGTTTTGAAGTTATTCAGGTTTTAAAACAAGCCAGATACTCATGATGTGCCAAAGTATTTCAGCATGAATTGGCAGGTTGTAACAGCTGAAAAGTCATTACACCGCTGCATAGAGGTGACACAAAGCATTTCTACTTCTAAATATATACAAATAAGCGCAAGCTTATTTCCGATACCACAGCAGGATTTTCTTTTCTCTCTTGATCTTCTTTTGCAGCTGCAGGATGCCATATAGGAGAGCTTCAGCAGTAGGAGGACAGCCTACAATATAAAAAGGGTCTCATCATAGAAATCCAGTCACATGACCGTAGTCTTTCCATATATGGGTGTAGAATTGGCAGGTGTTAGACAGACCTTTCTGTCTGAACCAGTGTGTGAACATGCAGATATTGTAAACATTGTTTCTAAACAAAAACTGAACTGTAGCTATTTTAAAAGCTAAACTGTGAATGGTTCATAGGCATTACTCCATTCAAAAAAGTACAGTAAAAATAAAAACACATGAAGGGTTTTACCTGGAACATAGATATCAACAGGGACAATTCTGTCGCAGCCTCTGACCACAGAGTATGAATAATGATAGTAGCCTCCTCCATTAGCACAGCTGTGAACATGTAAGACAGGAAAATCATATCCTAAAAAGGTTGTTATGCTTTAAAGCATTTTTTAAATCTCTACATACACAAGGCAATGCATGATCACAGCTAAAAATAGTTATTTCCTTGAAAGCGCAAAATCTACAAAAGGAAGAAAAAAAAAAAAAGTTTAAGAAAGTTGTGCTTCTAAATTTGGGTTTTTGAACAAAGACATCCTGAAGAAACATGGTAACCCATCGATCACTTTCGTACACCTGGATGTATTGCAGTTGTTCTGAATTTCATTACAGCCTCATAGCACTGAGGTCATGGCTCCGATTCCCAACATGGCCCTAAAGCTGACCATATGCTAGAATGTCGTCTGGCTGATTTCCACGGTCGTGTGATCAATTGTTTGCACATCGTGAAGTATATCGGTACGATGCGTGGCCCCATGGGTCGAGAGGTCAAACCCTCCGAGCTCCAGAAAGGGGGAAGAGGGGGTGGACGCAGAGTACCACCCAGCGTTTCATGGGCATGCCCACAAAAACAGTGGGTACTCCCATAGATTAGCTGGGCATACTGCTGCAAATGCAGGTATGTCGATGCCTGCTTGGAATGAGCGGCTGACATCAGCGCCTGCCCCGAATTCGGCCATCTTCAGCCAGATTAACAGTCAGTCTAGACCTGGGGTAGCCAACTCCAGTCCTTGAGAGCTACCAACAGTTAATGTTTTCCAGATCTTCTCACAGAATCACAAGTGAAGTAATTGGCTCCACCTGTGGATCTTTTAAAATGTTTCAGCTAGTAATGAGTGAACCTTTGCTGCAGCTAGGTTGTCCGGAAAATGTGAACTGTTGGTAGCTCTCGAGGACTGGAGTTGGCTACCACTGGTCTAGACTGACTTATTAGCGAAGGGGGAAAAAAAAACAAGTTGATGGTGAGCGACCATTGAATGATTTCTCTTCTGTGCGGTTGCATGTGAGTGGATGAGTATGCAAACGCATCCGATCGCATAATAGTGAGGGGATTGGGGAGGCGGGAGGAGCAGCATTAACCTACTCCCTGGGCAGCGAATATACGCAGCCTAGTGAGCAGGTCTGAATCAGGCCCTATGTGTGCACTATATAAATAACTAATATTAATAACAATAAGTTGGGGTAATCACTAGCCAGCAAAAGAGATTAACTCATCTTTGTATGATTTAAGAAAAGAACAAAACATGTTAGTGGCACGTCATGACTGCAATAGAGAACCACTTTAATGAACTGTATGTTCTTTAACAATGCAAGGCTTAGTCTAGCGTATTTGGGTGTTCTAGAACAATCAAACACTTCAGCATTATTACACTAGGTAAATCACATGTAAAAGTAATCCCACCCAAAAAAGAAGAATCAAACATGCTACATAGCTCCAAATTTAGAGGGCGGAGAAACTGGTAAGTACCTACCTGCCCATAGACACTACGTAGCGTGGCTCAGGCATCTGATCATAAACCTGTGGACAGCAGAACATATACATGCCAGTGATATACATTGAGTTCTTAGACTACTGTACAATAGTAATCTTTTTTTGCTTCAGGAGCAGAAAAACAGGATTACTGACAACAGAGGCCTATGTACTAAGCCTTGGAGATACATAATGTGGACAGAGATAAAGTACCAGCCAACACATTACCAACTGTCATGTTACAGGCGGTGTTTGAAAAATTACAATTAGGAGCTGGAAGGTACTTTGGTTCTGCCCACTCAGAGGCATATGCATCGATGGTTGAAGAGTAATAAAGTGAAGAGATCAAATGTACAGGTGGTGTTTGAAAAATTATATTTAGTAGCTGGTGGGTACTTTGGGATGGATATAAGAAATGTCATTATGGGACCCCTTTGTATTAGTGTGGTAGTGTGTGCACTATCAATGCTGCTATCTTTAAGTGCCAATGTGTGATGTACTGCCTGAAAGGTCAGTAGCACGAAACGTAACGGCAGGTGTCATTGCCCGTGCACAACACTGTCCCGGCTATCAAAAAAAAAAACCCACACAAAGCAGAAGTATATTTAAATACATGCTGTCGATGTATAGACCAACTAAATGGGTGAAGCAGGTCTTACCTTCCTTAGTGCAGGAGCCATCTTATTGGTGAGGGTGCCAGCCACAATCATAACATCCGATTGCCTGGGACTAGCACGGAAAACCACACCAAACCTGTCCATGTCATAACGTGGAGCCGCCATGTGCATCATCTCTACAGCACAACATGCCAGACCAAAGGTCATGGGCCAAAGTGAGCTCTGCAGGCATAAAAAAATAAGAGAAAACAGATGAGGTAAAATCCCCAAATTCATTATATATACACACTCGTACAACAGTGATAAAGGCTAAAATTGGAGGTTTGCTTTTTATGAAACTAAAAACTACAATTAAGCAGTTACCATTATTTTTCAGAAGCCAATTTCAAGACACACATTTATATATTGCGGTCCTTAAGGTGCCCATACACTTTTCACCCGATCCAATGGATTGGCCCAAGAAATTGGGTGAAAAGTGCCCAAATTGTATGTGCCTAAACTCCGATTACGCTCCCATGCGCATCTGATCCGGAGATCGCAGGTGCTGCACATAAGATTTATCAGATCTATCAGCAATTGCTGGGGTTTCACATAGTATACTTCATTTGTGGTCTGTTAGGGCAGGGGTGGCCAAACCGGTCCTCGAGATCTACCAACGGTCCACATTTTCCCGGTTACCTAGCTGGTGCACAGCTGCAGTCATTACTAACTGTCACATTTTAAACGATGCTGCATTCATTCCTACTATAGATCCACAGGTTGCCTGGAAAACATGCACTGTTGGTAGATCTTGAGGACAGGTTTGGCCACCCCTGTGTTAGGGTATCCGGACTCATGATAGATTGACTCTAGGTCAACAGTAATAAGGTCAACCAATTTTAGTCGAGAGGGTCAAAAAGGTTGATGTGAAGAAAGGTCAAGGTGCCTTTTCTTTACAAAATTTTGAGCCGACATGTGCTGACAGGTGGTATTTCATACCCTACCATCCACTACAGCACGGAGGGAGGATATAATAGTGTGCCAAGTGCAGCGAGTCAATAAGCCTGAAGCATTGCAAGCACAGCGAACTATGCGCATAGACCGTGTCCATGTTGACCTTTGGACCTTGTTAACCATTAGTGGTCGACCATATAACTGTGGACCTAGACATTGTAGATCTAAAATACCATAAACGTCTGTTAGCATACAATGTATCGTATGCGGTCAAGCCACCGGGCAGCTGCAGAGGTATCGCATGCGAGGCTGCATGCAATACCTCACATATGTGTATGGGGCCTTTAAAACATTTCCATCTATGGCCTGTAATGTGAATTAATAGAGTCAGATTTCAGAGCAGAGGTATTCAGACAACATTATAGCAGAGCATGTAACTCAAAATGATAGCCAGAATATCTATGGGAGTACAATAAAAGTTTGTTTGCCAGTACAAATCTTGAAACTTGGAATGAAAGTCATCAGGCTGCATTGACAATTTACATGAACGATATATGCATGTCTACCAAGAACAGTGGAAGTGGAGGATTTCTGTAACATTAGGGTCTATGTACTAAGCTTTGTAGAGAAAAAAGTGGATGGAGATAAAAGTACCAACCAACTGTTATTTTTCAAATACAGCCTGTAACATGGCACTTAGCTGGTATGTTATGTCCATCCTCTTATCGCTCTCCAAGGATCAGTACATAGACATATACCATAAATTATAAGTAGCATCTTCCAATTAAAAAAACGTCATCGTTATTTACCCTTCGTGCCCAGTTCACCAAGTCATCCAGCTTTGCAACTATGAATTCCCCTTTGCTGCTCACTGCTGATGGCTTTGGTGCAGCGACAGCGCTACTCTTCTGTCTAACAAGGAAGTTGCTGTGACAGAGACAAAATGCATGAGGACAATTTTACACATTCTATGACATTGAACCGTGCATTAACATTTATACTATTTTCAACTGAAATGCATAAAGGCTAAAAAAAAGCATACACATTGGTTATATTTCACACATATATACATTTTGAGTCTATCATAGAATAAACAGAAATTTAATGAGAAGAGTTATCACAATCCTTGGTGCAAGGTATAGTTCATATTGGGAAGATAAAGTAATGAGTAATGATCTATGTGCAGTGGTATTTATTGTAGCAATTTTGATGGTGGCACTAAAGCTGTGTACACACGGGGGCGATAGGGGCAGAAATCGCTGGAAATATGGTCGCAGGTGACCATATTGCCAGTGATGGGAGTGTACCCCGGCGATAAATCGCCGGGTGTGCGCTACCGTTTTCAGCCCCATTCTAAATCGCTGGAGCTTGCTCCTGCGACCAGCTGATTACCTCTGCGGCACCGCCGGCAGAGGTTCCCTTTCATCAGTGACCATCTCTGGTCGCTGAAGAAAAGGAGACACTGGGCAATATATTGCTAGCAATATATCTCCCCCATGTGTACGGGGCTTTAGAGATGTGTGATTTCCAGCATTTGGGAGCAAATTGTTGATTGTCATACATTACCAGACTTTGGCCCTTATTGAGATCTGATCGCAGTACAAATTTGTTCTCAAAATGGGCAAAGACATGTGCACTGCAGGTGGGGCAAATGTAACATGTGCAGAGAGTGTTGAAACTGAAATCTAAAATGCAGTGTAAAAATAATGCAGCCAGTATTTACCTTGCACATAAACAAAATAACGCACACAAATCTAACTCTCTCTATATAGGTTACATCTGCCCCACTTGCAGTGCATATGGTTTTTTTCCATTTTGAGAACAAATTTTTATTGCAATCAGATCTGAATAAGGGCCTTTGTTCCAGCTAGACAGATAAATCTTTCTGTGTGTACCCAGCTAAAGACTGTACTTTTACCTTAATTTTGCATCTTTAGTATGCTTGGTATTTGGGATTAGTTTATTTTGTTGCAAAGCATTTGGTATAAAGTTTCAGATTAAAAGGAGCATATTTTAAGAATAAGTTGCATGAAGTAGCTAAAGCGCGCATTCCATGGTATAACAAACTGGGCTATATGTTGTGATTGGAGGATAGTTGTAGCTATTCAATAAAGAGACTGTTCCTTGTTCAAAATTAGAGCAACACGTTGGCTCAAATTTTAAACTGAACAAAAAGCCCACCAAATGTTTTCTTATGCTAACCAACTAATTGTGTATCATGTAAAAGAACATTCTACATGGGTCAATGATTCTTATCGGCCATCAATTTATTTGTTTCTCTATGTTATGGGGCAACATGGACATGTGTCCAAGTGGCCCAAAATATATAGTGACAGTTGTGAGGATGTCAAAGAAGGCCTTAAACATCAAAAACAATGAAAATGTGGGGAAAATAAATTGAGAATGTGTCCATATTGACTCTTGACTTAGCATCCAAATGACAGCAGATATGGTAAATATTGATAGTGAAAATGTAAAGTGGCATTCACAGAGGGTGATTTAAGCACCGCCCCGCACAACACACAGCATCACCAGGGTACCACAATGCTTTCTGCGAGCTGTGACAGCGAGTAGTGCTGCCTGCTCGCTGTCACAGCTCGCAGGGTCAGTATTCTAATCTAATATTTTAATAGCTACATATTATGTATGGTGAGATCTGTACATGTCTGCTGAATAAGCCACACATTCTGCATTACACCACTCATTATTTATTGGCTATTGAGCCTGAATTTAAAAAAATGAACGTAACAGTTTGGAATCACCTGATAGCATTGTCATGGTCTGCTGGTGGTTGCCAGGCACGGGTGTGGATGGCAGCAACGGATATAGGTCTGTTAAAAAGGGGGAGAAGTGATTAAGTCAGGAGTTTAGAGGGGGAACAAGTCCGGGTGACATACTAGTATATATATACACACACACTGGGGAAGGGGGAGCTGTGGGCGCCGCTTACCGAGTAGTTTGAACCCAGAGCCGGGACAGTCTGGGAGCTGGAAAAGAGATGCTGGTTATAGCAGGACATGTACACACACACTGCGCATCTATGGAAGCGTTACTCATACATAAACCGGCCAGGCTATACACAATGCCGGGCACACTGTTCCCGGATGGCCAAATGATAACAACAGCCCTCCGGAATCATGTTACGTGTAAGAAAAACACATTAGTCCAATGACCCTCTCACCTGCCAACGCGGCCATCTTGGTTTACGACGATGACCCCTGAGCACTTCCGGAAAATACACAATTTGGTCCCGCTGTAAACACGTCCCCGAAAACACACTCCTTAATCATAGGTTCCGGAAGGTGTGTGTGCTGCTGCTGCTGCTGCTCGTGCTCGTGCTCGTGCTCGTGCTGAACGTGCTGAACGATGCTACCTGCCTGCCTGCCCTGCGACGCCGCATACATACATACATCATCAACCACCGATCTCACCGCCCTGTCTGTGCCTGTGGCTGCTACTCCATTTTCAAACACAGTTCATTGGCTGGTGCTTTATCTCCTTTTACCTTATATCAACTTTATCTCCAGTTTATCTCTTCTCCAGGCTTAATACATCTGCCCCATTATGCTTTATATATATTTTTTCGTTCACCTACATCCCACCCACATTATGCAATTGTATGGGGCAGCACGGATGGTGTAATGGTTAGCATTACTGCCCAAGATTCAGAACAGACGGGTCAGATAATTTTTCTGCAGTTGCTCAGAAGCTCCTGCATATCTCCCGCATGTGTGGTGCGGGCAGATGAACAGGGCCTCTGAGTGGGCAATGCGTCACACCCCCTCCCAGACACCCACTAGCGGCACCTGCCCCCCCCCCCCACTAGCATCAATTCTGGCACCCCTACTCCACTCGCGGGAATTTCAACCCCCCCTCCCCCACTCGCTGCACTTCCGACCCCCCCTCCCCCACTTGCGGCACTTCCGACCCCCCTCCCCCACTCGCTGCACTTCCGACCCCCCCTTCCCCCACTCGCTGCATTTCCGATCCCACCCTCCCCCCTTGCAGCAATTCCGAGGTGGCAGCCAAGCAAAAGAGCTGCAAAGGCTGCTGCCCCCAGGTAGGGATGGCCACCGTTGCCTTTGCCATCAATGTTTACCATCATTGGCAAAAGTGCAATTGACCATCGATGGTCCATAACTATGCAATGGATGACCATCAATGTTTTTACATATCGATGGTCATCCATTTTCTCTGACTGAAAATATGGGGGCGGGGCTGCACGGTTGTCCTGGGCGGAGCTATACTCCGTGTATCAGGAAAAAGGAAAACAAAACTATTCGTTTAACCTTGACATCGATGGTGGGAAACCATCTGGTTCTCCCCTATCGATGGCAAAACTATTCGACATTGGCAATCAACCATCTATGTTTTCTAATGATCGATGGTCCATGGCTTTCCCTACCCGCAGGTGAAGAACACAGATGAAGAGGCTGAAGCCCTGGGAAGCAGCGGCCTTGCAAAAGAGCTTAAAAGACCGCTGCCCCAGGTGAAGACTCCGCAGAAGCCCTGGGTGGAAGACAAGATGCAGTTTAATAAAATATTTAAAAACCTGTGTTTGTGGTTTTATTTTAATATTTCCTTCACAGGGGGGCTATAGGTACCAGTAGGCCTTTAATGCCCCACATGTTAGTACCTGTGGTACCAGCATGTGGGGCAGGCTTCCTGTGACCTGTAGTCCTACTGTAAAGGACAATATTACTATTTAAACAAGCTATCACCCTTCAGCCCAGGCCTGGGGTGCCCTGGAGAGGGGGGTCCCCACCTCCCCAAAAACTCCCAGCCTGGGCTGACTAGTTAGGGTGGGTAATGCTTTGGCCTTGGGACCACATCAAGTGTGTCCCCTGGCTATGGCATTACACCCCCTGCTAGTCCCCAAAATACAGGGGACCCCCTATTCATTTTGTCCCCCGTATTTTGGAAACCAGGGCCAGCTCAAGTGCCTGGTGCTGGTCCGCAAAATACGGGGGACCCCCACTCACTTTGTCCTCCGTATTTTGGGAACCAGGACCACTCAAAGAGCCCGGGGCTGGTCATGCTTGTGGGGGGGGGACCCCATGCCATTTTTTTAATTCATTTTTCTATGCCACTGGCCACCAATGTTTCTTTGGTTGGGAGAGGGGGGACACACTATGCCACCAATGTTTATTTGTTTGGGGTGAGGGGGAGCACTATGCCACTAATGTTTATTTATTAAAGAAATTTATTTATTTATAGGTTTAGGTTTCCTAGCACGGCGCCCGTCAGGTTGATCGCATGCCTTAAGTTTAAGGTACTTAAGGCATGCAATCAACCCGATGGACCCGATTTTATGTCAATCACCAGTGTATTTGCCGCTGAAAGACAAAATCGCGTTGATCGGGTCCATCACGGGCCATTATAATGGGCCGCGACGCGATCAACACGATTTTCCCATAGAGAATAATGTTAAATTAGAAAATTGCGTTGATCGGGTCCATCACGGCCCATTATAATGGGCTGCGACGCGACCGATGCGATCAACCCGATTTTCCCATAGAGAAATGTTAAATTATTTTTAAAGTTAAAATCGGGTTGATCAACCCGATTTTACATAGGGAACAATGGGAAATGGGCCAATATGGCCCATTTCTCATTGTATAGGGTTAGAAAGTATGGTTAATGTCCCCCCCATTGTTAACGCCACCCCGAATCATGGCGAGTGCAGCGAGCCCGCGAGGGGCAGCGGTACGCGTCCTCCGACCTTTTCATACCCCCACTATCCACGTCGGCGTGGAGTTGACTTTATATAGTGTGGCGAGCGCAGCGAGCCCCGTGAGGGGACGCGTATACCTGTGAAGTTATGCGCGTCCGCTCGCCACGCTTCGAGCTCAGTGGCTCGCTGCTCTCGCCACACTATATAAAATCGACTCCACGCCGACGTGGATAGTGGGGGTATGAAAAGGTCGGAGGATGCGTACCGCCGCCCCTCGTGGGCTCGCTTCGCTCGCCACTCTTCAGATTGGCGTCAATAGTGGAGTGGCGTTAACAATGGGGGGCCGATTCAACCATCAGGGGGGGTTTGCTATTAAAATGGGGGGTTTTGGGGCTTTGTACATTGAAATCAATGTAAAATCGGGTCTCAGGGACCATTTTACATTGATTCCAATGTAAAAATCGGGTGGATCGTGTCGGTCGCATCGCATGCGATTTGGTTGGCATGCGCTGCGATCGACGCAATTTTTCCGACCCGATCAATACAATCAAAATCGGTGGCGCTGTGCTAGGAAACATCGCTGAGGGTGCAGGTGTCTGCTCTATCTGTGGTTTCAGAGGCAAAAGGACACAACCTTAGGTAAATGAGAAGGGTTCATATGCAGGACAACTGTGAAACACTAAGAATGTGGAGCGGCAGGACAACACCCTAAACGGCAGAGGCAATCGCGAAAAGGAAAACCACCTTAGCCGTCGTCCATTTCAACTCCATGGCTGTTAAAGGCTCAAAAGGGGGTTCAGAGAGTGTTGCCAGCACTACTGAGAGATCCCAAGAAACAATTGGAGGTGGGTATCGTGGTTGAATCCAAAGTACCCCATGAAAGAAGATACGCATGTTGGGCAAAGACGCAATTTGCCTCTGAAACCACAGATAGAGCAGACACCTGCACCCTCAGCGATGCGAGGTGCAAGCCTAAATCCAGACTGCAATGCAGAAAGGACAAAACTCTTGCAATTCTGAACACCTTGGTATCGTATCCCATAGAGCTACACCAAGAGAAGTAAGTGTGCCATACCCTATAATAGATCCGTGCTGAGGCGGGATGCGGTCATCTATTAGAATGAACTTAGGTCTACAGTCATTAGGTCGACCCCACTAGGTCGACTGACAGGAAGGTCGACCTGACTTAAGGTCGACATGGGCCAAGGTCGACATGACTTAAGGTCGAATTTGCATAAAGGTCGACATGAGGAAGGTCGACTGGTCATTAGGTCGACATGGGTTTTTCACTGTTTTTTGAGCCGACATGTGCCGACAGGCGGTATTTCATGCCCTACCATCCACTAGGGCGTGGTGGGAGAATAAAATAGTGTGCCGAGCGCAGCGAGGCACCGTGCCCGAAGCATCGCGAGCGAAGCGAGCGATGCGAGGGTCCGATTATCATTGCCAACTGTGTCCATGTCGACTGTGTCGACATTCGGATAAAAAAACAGTGAAAAACCCATGTCGACCTTATGACCAGTCGACCTTCCTCATGTCGACCTTTATGCAAATTCGACCTTAAGTCATGTCGACCTTGGCCCATGTCGACCTTAAGTCAGGTCGACCTTCCTGCCAGTCGACCTAGTGGGGTCGACCTAATTACTGTAGACCTAAATGCAGTCTGACGAATGATCCCATTCCGCTGAGGCAGGCTTTCGAGCCCGAATCATTGCTTTGCAGAACCTGCTTGGTTCACCCGTCAGTCCAAGGGCTTGTCAGGCTTGGACTTGGTTGGTTTTGCAGAATGTACCTGGTTCACTTGCAGAAGCAAGTTCTCTCTCTAATGGACAAAACCATGTGCACTGTAGGTGGGGCAGGTGTAACATGTGCAGAGAGTTAGATTTGGGTGTTAATTTGTTTCTATGTAAATACTGGCCTACTTTATTTTTACACTGCAATATAGATATCAGTTTGATGTACTAACCCCACCAAAATCTAACTCTCTCTGCACATGTTACATCTGCCCCACCTGCAGTGCACATGGTTTTGTCCATTAGAGATCTCCTTGCGAAAGGCGTGTGTATAGAATTAGATACAGGATTTTATCACAGGATGGCCTTGCGCATGCATGTTTGCAAAATGTACACATGCACAGTGTATCGATAATCATCCACTGCAAATTTGCAGCTGTGCAATCAGGACTGAAGTGGACCCTGAGGATGGGGAAATGTCTTACAGACACTGTTCTGTGGGAACAAGAAGAGGGAATATCACACAGATGCTGTGCTATTGGAGCAAGCTGGGGAAATATATGTATGCTGTGCTATGATAGTGGGATAGGGAAATGCCTTACAGGCACTGCACAATGGGAGCAAGGATACATGGGTGCTGTGCAAGGGGAGCAAGGATGAGGAAAAATGGGTGCTGTGCTATGGGAGTGAGAAGGGGGTCGTCTCCTAAATATGTTTGATGTAGACCTGAGGCCAAGGATTGTTCTCCGAAAGCACTTGGCTAATAAATCTTATGGTTAATTTTGGATTTGTATGCTTAGATTGAGGAAGGCACCTGAAACACTGACTTTGTAAGCAGAGTGCCGGCAGAAGTGGATTTACAGTGGGGACACATATTAGCACTCATACTCACGGTGGGTCTCGTGTTGACACTCCTCAAAAGGTATCGCCCGGTGGCAAAGGGGATTTTTCATAAAACTATAATCCACTCCTTGTGTTTGCATAAAAAGGAGATTTTATTTACATATACAAAGTAAAATAAAGAAAATGTAAAACGTTCTGTCTGCGTTTGGGTCCAAAACAAAATTGTGCTAAACCGGTAGGCACAGGTGGTGATACTTTTTGTTTTTACCTTCTCTCACAACCGTCACCACAAAGACACCGTCAAAACAAGAAAAAAGGGGGGGGGGGGGTGTCCCTCTTGCCAACTCGTTTTGAGCTGCTGCTCTTTATCAAGGCATGGAGGTGAATGGCCTTAGTGTCCATTTTATAGGGTAACCAAGATGGTGGTACCTCCTGTTCCTGTTTGCTAAGTTAATTGATTTTTCTACCTACGTTCCTCATTTAGAGATGGGAAATCACGGACTCCTAATATGTCTGTTAATAGTATTTTTAAAGTTTCTATTCTATTGTAAAAAGAAGGGTTCTATTAATAATGTTTTTAAACTCATCCCATCTCTAAATGAGGAACCTAGGTAGTAAAATCAATGAACTTAGCAAACAGGAACAGGAAGTAACACCATCTAGGTTACCCTATAAAATGGACATCAAGGTCATTCACCTCCATGCCTTGATAAAGTGCAGCAGCTCGAAACACGGCAGCAGGAGGGACCCCCCTTTTTCTTGTTTGACTGTGTTTTTGTGGTGACTGTTTTGAGAGAAAGAAAAAACAAAAAGTATCACCATCTGTGCCTATCGGTTTAGCACAATTTTGTTTTGGACCCTAACTCTAACCTCCCTCATTGCCCGGCAGACAGAACTTTTAATATTTTCTTTATTTTACTTTGTATATGTAAATAAAATCCCCCTTTTTATGCAAACATAGTGGATTATAATTTTATGAAAAAAATCACCTTCACCACCGGGCAAAAGATACCTTTTGAGGAGTGTCAACATGAGACCCACCGTGAGTACGGGTACACACCCGCTTTGCCACTCCAAAAGATACCTTTATAAGTGTCAAGCACTTCATTCATGTGTAAGTCAGGTATGCCTTCTTGCCTGCACATCATCAGAATCAGCTTTATTGGCCAGGTATACTTGCGTATACTAGGAATTTGTTTTCGGTTTGCTGTGCAGCAGCCAGCTGGGTAACAAGTAAACAGCATACAATATAAACAATAAACAATATAAACAGGTGGGGGGAACATGAACAGTCATATAGAAAGTTATTCTGAGGGGACACCGTGTTAGATTATGTGCAAAGGGTTATGGCGTGACTAGACAGTGAGGTGTTCATGAGTTCACGTGTCAACAGGTAAACCGCTTGAGGAAATAAACTTTTTAGGCTTGTACTGTACCTGGTGGGAATGGCCCTGTAGCGTCTGGCAGCAGGTTAAACAAGCCATGGCCAGGATGTAGTTTGTCCTTGACTATCTTCGTTACCCGCTTTATTGCTCTGGACAGGTACAAGTCCTGTCTCGTTTATCTTCTCCGCAATTCTGACTACTTTTTGGAGTCTGCATCTGTCTCTCTCGCTGGCGGAGCTGTACCAGACCAGTATTGAGGAGCACAGTACAGACTCCACAATTGCGGAGAAGAGGAGCAGAAGCTTCTGTGGGTTGTTGATGTTGAGGGGGGAATATCCCTGCTCTCCTCAGCGGCAGCACAGATAGGGCACAATGACAAGAGGCTCAGCCGTCGGCCGCTTGTCATTGTGCTACAGGTTTGAGTGGCGGGCCAGTCATGAGCCTTTCGCGGGCGGCCTGTTGCCCACCACTGGTCTATACTGATTGCGCCTCTGAGGTGCAGTCATTGGTGTACAGGTAGATGAGCAGGGGTGAGAGTACACAGCCCTGGGGGGACCGCACTGGTCCATCATGAGTGCTTAACCATCACCCGTTGTACTTGTGAATATGATATGATATACTAAAATCCAAATTCTATTCCATGTCTCCACCATATGAATTCAACAAATATGGAAGGTGACAGAAAGACGTCTCAGCAGTGGGAACAACGTGAATAAGATAAGTATTATCACTTGGAAACCTTGTTCATCAAATGCAAACCTTTCTATTCAAACACATGAATTTCACTCTGGCAATACTGGTCAGTGTGTACATACCTCCACAGGTAAGTGAGGCATTGCAAGATCTATTGAGGATTATTAATGAAATGGAACAGAAATTTCCAGACTCCTTGTTCATTATTTTGCGCTATTTTAATAAGGCTAACCAGTGCAAGAAAATGCCAAAGTTCAGCCAAAATTTGCCAGCATTCTAGATCACTCTTATATCACCATTAAGGATGATTACCCATCTCACCCAGGCCGCTCTGGGTCTTTCCAACCATTGTTTGGTTCATCTGCTACCAACCTACAACGGTAAAATCTTTCAAGCCAGCTGTGAATTCTGTGCAAAAGATGGTCAAAGGAGGCCATACTGGAGTTGCAGGCATGTTTAGACTGTACTGATTGGGACATTTTTAAGTCAGGAGCTAAGAACTTTGATGATTATACTGATATAGTAATCTCTTATATTAAGTTTTGTGAAGATCAATGTGTGCCTTTCAAATCTGTTTGTATCCATGGTAACAATAAGCTGTGGTTTACTGCTAAGCCTAGGCATGCTAAGGAGGAAGCCTATAAGTGGGGGGACAAAATTGTGTATAAGCAGGCCAGGCACACTCTATCCAGAGAGATCAGGGCAGCAAATAGGAGCTATGCTGATTATAAGCTTGTAGCCAAATTCTCTGCCAATGACCCAACTATAACATTCCTCTATCTTGTACTAGCACAAACAAACAGCTGGTAGATGACTTGAATGTGTTTTATTTCCGTTATGAGTGGCCTGCTTCTGAAGTAGTGGCTAAGCCTGAGGTAGCCTTGGTAGGTGCTTCTATTACTACTACCACCTTCCAGGTGGGAACTGATGAGGTGGCTAAGCTGTTCAGTAGGTTGAGGCTGCGGTAGGAAGTTGTGTCGGGAGGTGTCACAAATGGCCCTTAAAAATTGTGCTCCTGTTTTCACAGCCATTTTTAACAAATCCCTTGGAATGGGTATGATTCCTGCCTAGTTCAAGCGCTCGTTAATTATTCCAATGACAAAGAAAGCTGTCGTTCTTCCCACTAATCTGAACAACTACAGGCCTGATACTTTAACATTGGTAGCTATGAAGACTCTTGAGCAGCTAGTGCTGACCAAGCTGAAGTACACCGTTGGTTCCCTTCTGGATCCTCTTCAGTTTTCATATTGTGCAAACAGATCAGTGGAGGATGCTGTGAATTTGGGCCTGCATTACATCCTGCAACATCTGGATCTAGTGGGCACTTATGTGAGGGTCCTGTTTGTGGACTTAGCTCTGCTTTTAATAATATTGTTCCAGGTATTCTTCAATCTTAAATAGGCATAGGTGTCCTGGGCAAGCTATGTTCATGGGCTATTGATTTGACAGCAGAGGGTGAGGCTAGGCAAATACACTTCTGAGGAATGGACCCCCTTTTTTTCATTATATAACAAGAACTGCACCTTGTGTGACCAATCAGTTAAGCTCCTTAAATTTTAGGATGACAACGTTAATTGGGCTCAACAACGATGGAGATGAATTGGTCAATCGGAGGGAAGAAGAGCAGTTGGTCACCTGATGCAGGTACAACAATCTTGATCTAAATTGTCTGAAAAACAGCCAGCAGTGGCTCCCCTCACTAGAAGGAAATGTGGTTTAGGTGGTGACCTCTGTCAGATTTTTGGGTTCTATGATCACCCAGGATCTAAGGTGGTCATCTAATATGTATGCCATTGTGATGAAAAAATCAGCAGAGACTATTCTTCATATGCCAACGTAAGAAGATCAAACTGCAGAGGAACTCCTGATCACCTCTACACTGCTATTATTCTAGGTCTGTTCTCTGCACCTCCATCGTGGTGTGGTTTAGCTTTGCTACTATTCAGGAGATGTCATCAAACCTGTGTATCATCCTTTAGTGTCATCTGTTAGTCAACAAATGTCAGAATTCAGAAAACTGCATTGTGTACTTTTGTTATGGTGGCTGTTGGTTTGAGTTTTTTCTAACTTCTAACTTTTCAGATAAGGTGCAGTACCGATCGGTGATTCGATTCTTGTTTGTAGATGGGAAGAAGTTTTTCAGAAATCAAAGAAAAGTTGGAAACCGTTTATGGGGACCTTCATCTTTGATGACAACAATCAGATATTGGTTCAAAGAATTCAAGCGTGGTCGTACATCTGTCCACAATGAAGAGCAACCAGGTTGCCCAATTAAGGGGTCTACAGATGAAATGGTCAACAAAATCCGTGATATTGTATTGGTAGACTGGCGAGTGAAGATCAGAGAGATTGTAGGCATCTCATTTGAATGTGTGCAGAATATCCTACATGAACATTTGCACGTGACAAAGATATCAGCAAGATAGGTGCCACGTTTGCTCACTGTTGTTATGGTTTGGTTGTGAACCCACAGATGTGACCGCTGTTTAGGACTGCCACAGTGAACCCTACTCTGCCTCTGTTGACCTTTCCTGAAAGATGACTTTGCATATAATAGCCACGTCTGGAGGGGCAAATTAGGTCAGCCCCAACTCTGGTGCCACCAGGTCTTGTGACAAAGTACTGGAGATCTTTTAGGAAATGGTCAAAAGGAGAAGCTGACTAAAGGGACCTTACCCAAAGAAACAGCAAACTAACGGCACACTTCCAACAACAAGGGAGGAAGGCAACAAAACGTATGAGCGACCTCATCACAAACCAAGGGCGACCTAGTCGCATACATAAAAATATAACACCACAAAAAAAAACCACAATATTACACCACACAAAAAGCAGAGCAAAACTACACAGAGGTACAAAATAGTACAGAGAACAGGAAAATAACCCTGCTGGGGTTAACTTAAGCAAATGATGCAAACCTGCGGCAAACTCTGGAGATCCCAGAGGAAAATAGGCAAGCATGGACTCAATAACACTGTCCACGTTGCAACCGAACAAATGGTAAAGAAATGAAACCTGGGCTCCAACGTGGAGCACTTAGGGTTTAACGGAACCAGACCAGTACTGGCAGAAGGCAATCCAAGAGGCACATGAAACCAGACAAGCCAGGAGCAAGTGAAACCTAAAGAGAAGCAGGTGACTGCAACAAAAACTGTCTGCATGCTGCCTACATGCATAGGGGAACAGGCCTGGAACATAGGACACCGGATGGCCCAGATTGCCCGGACTGCTGGAAGCAGTAAGGAAGAAGCTGAGTTCTGGTAACAGGAAATTCGAAGCTAGCACCCGGGAACAGAAGCTGAAGCTATAACCGCCATCAGGGTAGGGGTCTGAAGTAAATATAACAGCAGCAAGCACCAATCTTTATCGACTGTTAAATATAACAGCAGCAAGCACCAATCTTTATCGACTGTTAGAAAAAGGGAAGAACGATAACAGGGCAGTATTATGCTTAATTATTGGACAGATTCGACGACGCATTGAAGAGAAAACGGCCCCACTTGGCGAAGAAAAAAGTGCTGTTCCACCATGACAATGTACCTGCACACGTGTCCCATGTCACCAATGTGAAATTGGTGAACTTAGGCGAATGAATTGCTGCCGCATCCACCATATTCTCCAGATTCTAATCCCTTCCATTCCATGATGGCACATAAATGTCTTATAAGGGGGTCAATTGCTAGCTTGAAAAGTAGGGGTGAAAGGGGACAGCCTTCTAGTACCGGTCTATAAAAAAAATGTCTGAGAGTTTAACATATTTACAGTGTTTTTAGATGTTTAAGCTTGTGGGGATATTTTAGCGCAGATCCACCTAACCTTTTTTTCCTACTTGCCAATAAATGAGGGCATTTATACACACACACACCACTGCAGGTAATATTTATTAACTGGATTACTCTATTGATTATGTATGTTTGTAGATTTTTTTTAGAGACTGTAAATTGTTATATATAGCTGTATTATACTCCTTTCAGACATACACAACAATCCCAATATTTTTCACGTGCATAATCCCGGGGCTACCTTAGGTCTGAATGGCCCTGCGCACCTGGAATGGACCCAGGATTTTTAAAAACCCAGGATTGTACCAGGTTTAAAATCCTGGGTGCTTTCCCAGGACACAGGTTAGGTTTCCAATAATAGTGGTTTGGATGGGTGGTACTCCTCAGATTCAAAATAAATGGTATTTCTCATTGCTCCAACGTTTCAAATGTTTATTCCAGCATTTTTAATCTCCAGAAACAATTGAAACGTTGTGCCACCTATCAAAACATATATAGTGCTCCCCTAAAATATGCTGTATCTGCGTCCTGGTGCCCTCCGATTACCAATATTGGCTTCAAAGGCAGTAGTATATATTTGTGAGGAATTCTTGATAGTTTAGTAACATCAGATATGTTGTTACACTGGCTTAGGTGAATTTATATAAAATATCTTTATGAATATAGAAGTCCAGGCAGAGTTAATAATAAAAGCAATTGTGATGCTTTTGTTCTTGTGCAGTTATTATTTTCCCTGCGCTGTGTTTCCCTGTCGGAGACCGAGAGGCCTCTTTCAGGTGAACAGAAGTCCTGTCTAATTAGCACGGGGAGCATGCTGTGCAGGGGGGTGTCCTAAAGCACATAAGGTAAGCTTTTGTATATGTACATTTTATATCTAAAGACTAATAAACCTAAACGTCATATGCTGTACTGATCTGTTTAAGGCAATAATTTGGAATATGTGAGTGCCACCCGAAATGTTGATTTGGAGTAAATACAATTATATTCCAATAAGCATCTGACAGTGGGGCAGATGTATTAAACCTTAACAAGAGATAAATGCAAGGGTGATAAGGAAAGATAAACGTCCAGCCAATCAGCTCCTTACTGACTTTTCAAACACAGCCTGTACCATGGCAGTTAGCAGGTGATTGGCTGGACGTTTATCTCTCTTTATCACCCTCGCATTTATTTCTTGCTAAGGCATCTGCCCCCTTGTGTGCAGAGATTATTTAAAATAAAATAAAATGATGAATGTTTAACATATAAAGCACAGATGCATGTAAAAGTTTTATTTGTAACAAAATATTTTAGAGATCTTCGGGAAAAAACAGTACAAGTATACACAAACAAAAAATAAAACATATTACAGGAATCGAAGAATAACGGTGATAGGATAATGTACAACACACTGTGCTCAAGAATTCCTGATTTCCTCTTAAATGTCCATATGTATTCCTTATCGGACTAGTAAACAGTAGAATTATGGAAACAAAATCAGGTCATCTTCTTTCAGTGTGCAGGATTGTAATTTCCAGGGTATACAAAAATAACAGGAGGTGCGATTTAATAATGTCATGGTTGCTACAAGAATTGATATAAAGCACGTAGTCATATATATTTTTTCCCTTTCAAAGAGCTAATAGAGTAAGCACTAGTGGGCATTATATTAGCCTGCAATCACGGTCTTCCAAAAAAAGATCAAACAGGATAGAAATCGATCATTTGACATTGATGTGCAAAAGACTTCCTGCTGAAAATACTTTGGCAGAATATTTCAGAACATAATGAGAGATAACTATGGAAATTAGTGCATCGGAAAACAAACCAGATTTTTGTTCTCAATTTAAACAACACTTATAAAAATGATTGCTGGAATCGGACTGGTGTACTGTTTGCATGTATGTGTTACAGCAGACACAATGGCACAAAGCAATAGAAGAGCTGAGCCCCACAAAAGCAGATGTGCAGAGGCACAGTAAACTTTGTTTCAGGAAAATACTTTTGGTACAAAATGGCTTTACATGGCAGCATGTCACTGCATTACAAAGAAGGATGCACAGGTCAAACAGTGTAAGGTAAAACATTCTCTCCTTACTACATTCATATAACAACTGATCACAGAATAAGAGATCAGGAGAAGGGGGATTGACCAGTTCATTAGCTGCAGATCAAAAGAGGCTTGGAAAAGAAACTTTCACAGTAATTAATTTGATCCTTTTTTACATTCCAGACTTTGTGCCATTCTCTTCTTTTCCAAAATCTGTTCTTCAAACTGTTTTCGTTCCCTATAAAAAAACAAAATTGAGTTAAAAGAGTTACCCAATTGCCCCAGTTCTCTCTGCACATATAATTTCCTGTATCTGGTTACCTCTTACTGACAGAAGGCCCTTTTAAGTATTTCATTTCTGCTTTTTCATAATTGATTTGATCGGTGGCAGCTATAGCAAAAATGACAGCCTGAAAGAAGTGACATGGAGGCAATGAGTGTCACAATGAGATGTGTTGTATGAAAACGGCAGCAACAGTACATCAGCCATGAGTAATACATTGTACATCTGGCATCAAAACAATGAACAGGGCTACATTGTTAGGTCAGCAAACAGGTCACCTACTGCTATTTTTACTTATAATAATTATATTAGTGGTTGTCTGATTAACCCCTTCATATTAAATCCCAATACTACTGCGTATCAGCATTAGGTAGGTAGAGCATAGATTATAAAATCTTATCTGTAGCATTAGTTTATATCAGTGGTTCCCAAAGGAGTGCTGTGGGGCACTTGCAGTGGTCCCTTGGGTAGGTGGTCCAGGACCAAATTAAATTATTTAATGTGATAGGTAAAAACAGTTCTGGTGGCTGCCTACCAGAATACAGGTGGACAAACAGAAGCACAACCCTGTCCACCCCACACTGACCACATAAGTAGATTTTTGTTTTCCCATATGACGAAAAACCTGAGTTTGTGGCAATTATCGATCTAAACTTTGTTTACTTACTGAATTATATGTAATTTTACCAGATAATTATTCTGAACCATACAAGGTGCTCCTTTATTTGTATTGTCAGCAATATTATCACTCTGATCAAATGCATAATGGAATATGATGCAATGTTACCATGTTGCTGTAACCTACTACTCACCCACTGTTGAATATATATATATATATATCTATATAGATATCTATATAGATATATATATCTATATAGATATATATATCTATATATATATCTATATATATCTATATATATATCTATATATATATATATATATCTCTATATCTCTCTCTCTCTATATATATATATATATAGATGTTTTTTAGTAAAACCAGAAACTCATTTAAAGTAGAGAGTTGTATGGTTTCATGATTACAAGTTACAAGAGATGCATTTGGATTTTTACCTCTGGAAGCAGCACTTCAAGGACAAATCTTGTTTGATCTCCATTCATTAGCCTTTTCTCTGCATTGCTCATATTCTCACAAAGAGTCTGTAGATAAGCCACTACAAGCTCCATCTGATCTTCATCTTCAAGATATGTCTCAAGGCAATTCACACGTTGGACAGAGGACCAAAACTTCTTTAACCATTTTGACTTTTTCCTCCCCTTAAGGATACCTAAAAGATGATTCTCAGCCTGTTTGGTCCTTACAATATAATCCACCAGCTTTATATTTTCCCTGTCTCTGGCTGCCCGTTTCCGGTCTGGAAGCAGCTTCTTCACATGGGGCTTGCTATCAGGTGTCTCTGGTTGAAGGTCACTTGTTTCTGGGTCTATTGAGGAGAAGAATACCCATTTCTTGTCACTATCCAATTCTCTCCGTACCGGTAAACCTATTGGAGAAAGCAAAGTAAGTATTTGTCAATGTAGAAATTATTTTTAGCAATACATAAAATATGTGCAATACATGCTTTTTTTTAATTCGCTTTGATTTTAACTTTTAATTTAATAAGCTGGGCATACACTGTACAATTATCTGGCAGATCATCTTCCAGATCTGGCTGGTTGGAATGAAAATCTAGTATTGGATGAGAGCAGATGACATTTGCTAGTAACCACTGGAAAATGCAAAACCTCTCATTCAGAGAAATTGGTTAAATGAATGATCATGCCAGGTAATTGTAAAGTGTATGCCCAGTTTTAAACATTTTATCTTGGGTTTTTCTTTTTTTTGAAGACACATGTATTTACATGCAAAAACAAGTTTGAGATATTAGCTGCAGCTTATCTAATGTTAGATCAGATTCACTAAGGCTCTAAAGCAGGCATGTCCAAACTGTGGCCCTCCAGATGTTGTGAAACTACACATCCCAGCATGCCTTGCCTGAGTTTTAGCATTCCCTGATAGCAAAACTTTGGCAAAGCATGATGGGACTTGCAGTTTCACAACAGCTGGAGGGCCATAGTTTGGACATGCCTGCTCTAAAGGATCATACACATGGGACGATTTTCACCCCATTTCTAAGCGATTTGACTAGATCGCTTAGAAATGGTGCACTAATCTTTCCATTTGTCGCCATCATCCGCAGGGAAAAACTTGCACTGTCTTTCCTACCGGATCACGGGGCTTTGCCTATATGCGTGGATGCCCCATGTGTACAGGGCTTAAAAGTAATGTCTAAAGACATTTCTCTAAAGCAGTGGTTCTCAAACTTGGTCCTCAGGACCCCACACAGCTCACGTTTTCCAGGTCACCTGACAGGTGCACTCATTAATCACTGACACATTTTAAAAGATCCACAGATGGAGATAATTATTTCACTTGATTCTGTGAGGAGACCTGGAAAACATGCACTGTGTGGGGTCCTGAGAACCAACTTTGAGAACCTGTGCTTTAAAGAAAGATCAACAAAACATTATTTTAAAATAAACCAAAATGTGTCTGTCAACATTGTTCTCATTCTACAAAATCCAGAAGCCACTTACTAATATCTGCAGTGCAGTAATCTAAAAAAGAACCAGAAAAGGAACCACAACCTACAAAATGGAGAGAGCAACATATTACTTATTTGTAGAGGTAACAAGGGGAGGATGCATTTCATCACACAGACTGGGTAGGAAGTGAACAGAAAACAGGGATGGCCACGATAATTCGTTGTCATTGATGGCTTATGTCGAATAATTTTGCAATTGATGATTTAGAACCAGATGGCCACCATAACCAAATATTTTTTATTTTAATTTTCCCCAAGGTGGCGAGACACAATCTCCTTTCACGGCAATACACTTTTCCCAACGTCCCTGCCATTTCTTTAAACCCTCTAAAAAATATGATTTGTCAAACTCACTTAGGCTTCTGTCTCGACAATGACCTCCTCGTTTTAGCTTAATTTTTTTCCGCGAGCCACGTTTTCAGCTTAGGGAGCAGAAAAAAGTTGCAGGGAGCCAAGTTGGGAAAGTACGGTGGATGCGGCAACAATTCATAGCGCAATTCATGAAATTTGGCCACAACAATTCCGGATGAGGGAGCTGATGCATTGTCGTGGTAGAAAATTAGATTTATGTCTTAACTGGTAAAGCAATTGCCAACAAGAAAACTGCTTTCCAGGTGAGCCAACAAAGGTCCATCGACCGTAACGGTTCAAACGATGGGGCCTAAAGAGCCGCGAGTACCAGAGAACGATCCCAAGGAGCAACCAGGGGAACAAAGGGAGGTTGAATATGGAGGACAACCTGCATGAATGTGCGGACATCCTGCAATAACGCCAACTTCCTGCGCAACAGAATGGACAGAGCCAAAACCTGTACTTTTAAAGAAGATAAGCGCAATCCAGCCTCTAGACCCTTTTGTAAAAAAGACAGAATCATCGCTAAGCGGTAAGTCCTGGGATTGACATGGCGATTGTGACACCAGGAAAAGTAAGCCTGCCAGATGCGATGGTAAGCACCAGCCGAAGAAGGTTTGCGGGCCTTGAGCATAGTTGAGATGACTCTTGAGTTAAAGCCTCTGGCACTTAACAGGGAGGTCTCAACAGCCACCCTGTCAAAACCAGATGCTGCAAGTTTGGATGTAGACACAGTCCCTGATTAAGCAGGCCTGGATGTAGAGGCAGACAGATCAGAGGGGCCACTAAAATGGCCTGCAGATCAGAGAACCAGATCTGTCTGGACCAATATGGAGTCACAAGGATCAATGTGCTCCATTCAACTGCGGATCACTCTGAGGAGGAGCGAGATCGGGGGGGGGGGGGAGGTGTATATTAGAGCAAACGGCCACGAAGCTGACAGGTGTCTACCATGCAGGCCCCTGGGTTGCGAGACCTGGACCCATATAGGATGACCTTGTGGTTGTGGCGTGATGCCATCAAGTCCATCTCGGGTCTGTCCCAACATCGGACCAGCATCTGGAACACTTCCGGATGGAAGGTCCATTCGCCGGAATCCAGAATCTGACGGCTTAGGAACTCCACTTTCCAACTGAGAAACCCCAAGAAAAAGATTGCTGAGAGTGCAGGAATTTCTGCCAATTGAAAGATGCGGGAGGTCTCTCCAATGGCCGCCTGACTGGGCATGCCCCCTTGGTGGTTGATATAAGCCACCGTTGTCGCATTGTCTGACTGGACCTCCACAGACCTCGGAGCCAGGGTTCTGCCAGGCCAAATGGCAGCAAGACTGCCCTCAGTTCGAGGACATTGATAGCTGGGCTTCTTGTGCATTCCATAATCACTGGAAAGATATTTGGCAAGTCACCACTATCCAACCACGAAGGCCGGCATCCGTGGTGAGAAGAGTCCACTGGTGAACCCAAAACGGTTTCCCCACTGTGAGGTTCTGGTTTAGAAGCCACCAGGAGAGGGAGAGACGTACAGCCGGTGATAAGGCAATCAGGTGGGACCAAATATTGCTGTGCCACCCAGTCATGCTGAGGGTTTGTCCTCCGGCTTAGAGTCGGGTCGCTTGGTGGCCCAGGGACGCTTTTCTTTGGCCAACTTGGTGGGCTGGGCTCTTGAGAAAGAATGTCCCCTACCCTGGAAATGAAAGGACTGGAAGGCAACACTGGGCGTGGAGTAGGGGTGGATGGTAGAAAAACTACCTTCAAAGCTGCTACCGTAGCCACAATTTTAAATAAGAGGGAATCCTCAAAGGGAAGTACTTCTAGGGTTTTCTTAGAGTCAGGGTCCGCCTTCCAGCAACGTAGCCACGGGGACTGACGTGCTGCCACAGCCAAAGCAGGCACGCGGGAGGTTAGGGTAGCTGCATCAAGTGCATCCTCTCCTAAATAGAGTGAGGTCTGATGCATCATGTCAATAGTAGGCAACAGGTCATCTGCATGCCCCTCCTCTGCAGCGGTAGCCATGAGGGTAGTTGCCCATTCCACCATGGCCTTAGCTACCCAGGCAGATGCCAGGGCAGGCATAGCCACACCGTAAGTGGTATAAATGAGTTTTAGGAAGTTCTCAAACTTCCGATCTGCTGGGTCTTTGAGGGACACAGTTGGCATGGGGAGAATAGAGGATCGCACAAGCTTAGCGACATGTGCGTCTACCCTGGGGACCATTTACCAGAGGACTCTATCCTCTTGATGGAGGGAGTAAAGGGATGAGAACCTTCTAGGTAGTGTAAACTTTCTGTTGGATATCTCCCAGGCCTCCGAGAGGGTATCTTCTAAGTCCTTAGACTTGGGAAATACGGCCAGGATCCGCTTAGGACGTTTAAAAGTAGGGCCAGAGGATCTGGGCGGTTCGGCTGGGTCCTGTAGATTCAGGGCCTCTTTAACCGCTGTGACTAAGGCCGCCACATCACTGCGTGACAGGGCGTCCTCCATAGGAGGGGCGTCATCATAGTCATCTACCAGTTCCCCCTCCTCATCATCCTGCATATAGCTCCCCCCTCCGTATCAGTGTCATGCTGAAGGAGGGGTAGGAATGACTGTAGCCTTGTGCTGATCACTTCTACACTGTAAGGATTTCTGGAGACCCTATACGGAGGCAGATAAAGCACTCACCCAAGGGGGCTCCACCACAGGGAGGCGAATTCCAGGGAAGAGGATGGCCTTACAGGCTGCAGGGGCAACGCAGACGAGAGTAAGGGCTGTTTCACACAGTACGGTTCCTGCCGCACGGTGAAATCCCGTACGGCCAGGGAGCCGTGCCGCACTCAGCAGTTGTGAATGGACACTATTGTGTCCATTCACACGGGACGGCCACGGCCCGGCCGCACGGCTGCAGCCGGATCCCCCCACTGGAAGGGACGGCTGCCGGGCTGTGGCCATCCCTGCCATTATAAAATTCTGAGTGCGGCGCGGCTCCCTGACCGTACGGGATTTCACCGTGCGGCAGGAACCGTACTGTGTGAAACAGCCCTAAGGGACGTGGCCCAAGCCACAAGCTACTGAGAGGAGGCTGAAGCTGTGGGTGGTGCCTGAGCATTGTAGCATCTTGGGCATAAGCCGTCATGGACATAGTCCTGGGGAAATAGGCCGGCATTACAGGATGTACAAGACATCAATGCTGGAGCCCCAGTGTCACTGTGTCTATTACCCCTGGAAGACAATTGTAGTCCTACTGCATTGAAACCGTGAACAGGCAGCCTAAAGAGGCACAGTTAACACAATATACTTCTGACAGGCAGTGATAAAAGCAGTACACAATACACAGCAAGCATACAAGGCAAACAATGCAAAGAATAAAATGGCACTCAGCTCCTTAAGCAGCTATAGCTGACTGGAGCATAAACTCTGTTTCCTTGGAGGAGAGGTACAGGGAGGACTGGCTCAGTCAGTGAAAGGCACACTGGGTGGCTGATAAGCTCTCCATGTCCCTCCACACGTGCCGCAGGCAGGCAAGAAGGATTAATGGAGGGAATCAGCATCAGGATGTGCCACCTACTGTTCCTGGGGGAGTGACTGTGTGAGGAGAGCTCACTCCCCCTGCTAGCAAATGGCCCCGCAAGGAGGTGACCTCATGCAGCGGCGGTAAAATGGCGGGGATGTGGCGAGCGCCGGGCAGCCCGCTACGGTGCTGCTGCCCACACACCTGCATCCCTGGTGGTCCAGCAGGAGCGGGTGTCGGACCAGACGTTCGCTTTCTAGCACAGTCCGGCAGTCCTCCGCGCCGGGCTACTACAGCTGCTACTTGGCCAACGCACGCGTGCACTCCTGGCTGTAGTCTCCCGAGTGCCCCGGGGACGGCTGTGGTCGCACAATGATGCGTGGTGGTGCTGCAGCTGCCGGACTGGGGTAATGGAGCAGCAGCGCTGGTGCCTGATATACCCCCTGCCATGCTGCTCGTCACTGACAAAAAAATGTATATAAAAAAAAAAGAAGTAAGGCTTTCCCCCTCTAAGGTGCATGTTGGCTCCTGCCAGCACCAAAAAAAACTTAGTTGCCTCGCCTGGAGGAGGAAGGGAGGAGCCTGGCTGCCTGGGAGGCAGGAGAAGTTTAACCTTTCGGGTGCTGGAATGCTATCTCTCTCCCCCACTCCACTAACCAGCATTAGCCCTGTGGCCCCTGACGTGTCCCGAAGAATAAAAAAAAACGAACCTATGAATCAATCTGAACTTTCTTATGGTGTTTGAAAGATAGTAGTACATGATAGTAATACCAACTTTCCTCAGCAACGCCACCTTTCTTCAAACACATGTACTTATTGATCCACCCACGTACTTTTGGAGTAGGGGACAGAGTATCTAACCACAGAGTACAGGTGGGGAAGGGGACAGAGATAACAATTTACACCCTCAGAATAAAGAGAGGGTGTAAATGCATTACAAACAACTTATCTGTACATTAAATATGACGGATTAAATGTAAAATTTAGCAAGTGAGAAACTTACCCAAGCGGATCCTATAGTCACATATTAGCGAATTACACCAGACAAAGAACTTTGCATAATCTTTATAAGAACTCTCCTTAAAAAAAATAAACACAAAAAAAAATCTTTAATGATACAAATCAGAAGAAGAAATGCCTATCCTATGCACTTGTACATGTTCAACCACTTATCGATAACACAATGGTGGGAAAGAGCATTTTCGGTACTTATGTATTAGCAGGGCGCCCATTACGTCGTTTGCGTAGTGGTGTATTGAGAATACCAATACACCACTATGCTGGCTACGTAACTTACACAACTGGAGCTGTGCTAATACATAAAGGATCATATCCCCACTATCCACGTCATACCCCCAGTGTCCACGTGGGCGGAGTTAATTTTAGAAAGTGTGGCGAGGAGACGCGGATACACGTCCCCTCGCAGGGCTCGCCACACTTCGGGCTCGGTGGCTCGCCACACTTTCTAAAATTAACTCCACGCCCACGTGGACACTGCGGGTATGACGTGGATAGTGGGGATATCATTGTGTTAGTGGGTGTTGTGTATGTAGTGTGCATTATACTTACCATCCACAATGTCCCCGGCGCCTCCGGCACTCAGATCCCCGCCATGACAGTCTACCTTCCAACGCTATTAGCATAGTGCCGCTGGGGGAGCAGGGAAACCATGTGATGCTCCCCCAGCGGCTGCCGGGATTTCCTCCCTCCGCCACCATTACAGCACCACCGCTCGTCCTTCACCGCACCGCCGCCCGCCCTGCGGTAAGTAAGTAATAGCAGGGCGGCCGCCATCTCCCCCCTCCGTCCGCCCGTATTAGCAGGGCGCCCACCAAAGTCTACGCTGACAACGTAGCCAAAGCTACGTTGTTAGCATAGCGTAGCCGGGCGCCTGGCTAATACATAAGTACCGTATTTTCAAATTTGGTAATGTAGCAGGGGGTGTCTGGTATAAGCAGATACCTGCTGCATGCATGTGTGATTATTTGCTGCATCTGAGGACACAGGAGTGGATCACCTGGAACACCAAGGGCTGGCTGAGTAACCAAAAATGTTAAGCATAGTGCTGCTGCAGCTCTGATGTAAAGACCAGGAAATTTGTCAGAAGATGGAGAACATAGCCTCGGCACACCCATCAATTAGAGGTGAAAAACTCAATTTTGGGAAATTTATGTCACTGCTGCCCCCTCCCATCCCCAAACGGCATCAGACTAACAATCAACTGATGTCTGCCACCACACTGTATTCAACAACGCAGGACCCGTACTGCAATTGTGCACAAAGTTTTCGAAGCATGTGCAATGAGCCAAATATCGGTACACTGCGTCTAGCTGTAAGTAGCGACCGGACCCCAATCACCCTCAAAGTATTATAATAACTTAGCAGTTAGTTTATTAAAACTAAAGCCACAAAATGTTATAGGGAATCTTTAAAAGCAAACACTATGGGGCTTATTCTTATTTTGGTGCATTTCCAGAAGCTTTTCTGGCTGGCTACAGTTGTCTACTTACTCTATTATGCTAATGCCGAAATCGAGCTGTCAGAATTTGTCAGAGCCTATCCTGCCCACTGTTCCGCAGCCATCATCAGTACTTGAGCTTACACCAGCCCTATGCTGGGTGTCTTAGACCTCCAATCTCTGGACCTGATAGCACAGCACAGAGTGTAATCCTGCCCTTCGCAAGGCTGTGAATGGGTAGTGAAAATGTCACAGCCCAGCCAAAAGCTGAATATCCATTCACAATTCACTCACTATCTAATGATTTCACCACTGTGTGCAGCCTGTGGGTAGCCCTGGACTTACTTTATGGAATCAGCCTGATCGAGGCTGGAGTGGACGTCACACTCCATCCCTCCAAACACTTAGGCACACCTGTGTTTTTATGTACAGAAACACCCATTTCATGGATAGAGTGGTCTGCCAATAAATGGATTACTCCATATACACTAGCACGCTCCATCCATGCGCTTAGGCATTAAGCAAAAGTATGTAAGAACTGTCAGTATATGAAATTGCGCCAAACTGAGAGCAAGCCCCTATGTACTTCTTCTTTTGTCTAAACATGAAATCTTGTGAGGTGTGTTCTAAAAAGAATGAGACAAATAGAATGAGAAAGCATACTGGGTGCAATATCAGTACCATAACTTACCATAAATTGTGGTTTCTCTGGGCAGTCATAATGCTTTAAGCTATTAAATGCAACTTTGTAACTAAATAAAATAAGAAAAAAAAACACTAAGTCATATTATATTAGGACTCAACAGGCAGGATTCATTCTGTTATATACAAATAGTACTGAACCTCCATAAATATTTATTTATCCAGTGCAAAAAAAATGCATAATACTGATTTTATTATATCGCCCTCTGCTCCAAATATTATAGTCTTATTCAGCAAGATTGCAATTTTGGCAGACTGAAACATCTTCCACTGTGGGCTGGATTCTGGTTGACTCAGTAAACAGAGAACATTGTATCCCCTCGCAACCATGTGAGGGGATTTGTTATGAAAAAACACCCCCTTGCATGTGCCTGCAGCAGGAGAAATCATTCAATGGTTGCCGACCAGCAAATGATTGCCTTTGCAAATATGTCAGTGGAGATGGACTTATATTTGTGGGCACCAGGACGAAGACAGGGAGGGTGGCTAACGTCATGTAACAATAGCTGCCCACCTCCGACAGGCATTGGCCTGTCCACGAACCCATGGGAAAGTCCAGCGTTTTCATGGGGAACGCCCATAAAACGCTGGGCGTTCCCATCTCAGCTCCGCCGCCACCTCCCCACTGCAGTACAAATCGCCAAGACTATTCATAGTTGGGGTTTGCACATGTGCACGCATGCGCAAACCCTGACCATCGGGGCAGAGGCCGGTTTCGGTTCACTGCAAGTGAATCAGAATCGGGACCTGTATCCTAGAATCATAAAACCATTACATTTTGTTGGTGTTTCAGGACTAGAGTTGAGAATCATTGACCTAGACCAGCAGTTCCCAACCTTTTTTCTATCCCCTACCCCTTAATTAGGCTTTTCATTTAGGAGTACCCCCTCCTATGAATTTGAAATTTCCAAGTGGTGTGGAAGTGAGCGGTATGTGTGTCCTTATATTAAGGAGTGGCGGAGGAATATTGTGCTGCCAGGAACCAGGTCCCTCTGGCTGTGTACTGTCTCCGGGTTTACTGCTAACACCTGTAGTATTAATGCCGCTGCTTCCTCCGCCCATGTCAGCACGGGGCAGATGATGTCTGCGCAGGTAGCTCCCAGTGTATTGCTGGTTGGGCAAAAGCACAAGGAGGTGCTGATGATGCTGTAGACCGAGCCGAATGTGGTGCAACGTGGTTCATCTCCACCATTGGTAGACTTTTTCCGCCATTACCAATATTATTTGAGAGTACCCCATACCCCAGTTTGGGAACAGCGGACCTATACTATTGCATTAACTAAAGATTTACAGTGATAAACTGCATTAGCATGCCCAGTGCCCAGTGCTGAGAGTCTAGTGTCCCCATCATTATGAAATGATGGCTAAACTGAAGACAAATTTTATTTATTTACGCAGCACAAAACTTTTGCACAAGTCACATTTGCTTTTACCTTTGCCTTTTTTCATTTGGTTCACATAGGGATTGATCCAAAAAAATGATTCTGGCCTTCTTGTTCTTGATATACACTGTTTGTACCTGTTAGGAAATTATTATTTAGTGTCTACACTTAACATTAGTTTATGATACATTCCAGCTTCAGGACTCACCAATGATGGCCAGTAAGGGAAGCGCTGATATTTACACCAGACAAATGACCCAGGCAAAAAGGAGACTGGTTCTAAATTAAATAAAACAGATGAAAAATGGGTGTCATTAAGGACTTTGACATCATTAGCAAAGAGAAATGCAGTTTATAATATAATTACCAGCACATAGATACAAGATTGTATGTGGTCTGGGGCTAGATGTCACTAGTGGGACCAAAGCCGGTAAATTAAAGAATATTACCATAATTGTAGTCCATAGAAATCATGGCAAATAGGGTTACTCTCTAGTCAGTTAAGTGAATGGAAGAAATATAAATACCTTTGGAAGGTATATGAGGTGATTCCAGTTGGCTCGTTAAGCAGCGTAAAATCGTTGCTTAGCGAGCCATCTAACACCGCCCGCCGGGCGAGCAAATACCCGCCCGTGCCGGCAGGTGGACATTCCTGGTGCATTGCGAATGGATGTTTTACATACAGTAAACATCCATTCGCTAGGGAGCATACGGCAGCGAAATCATTCGATGGTCGCTGACCAAAGACTATATTAGAAGTCACTATGAGTGTCTTTCTGATATGATCAGTCCCAGCGTATTTAGCTGATGGTTAGGAAAAATAAACAAGAGAGGAGGAATCAGATTATACACCTTGTAGAGGGGTTTCAGATTCACCTTCGACTTATACCCCTTTCACACCAGAAAATGCAGGAACCCACCCGGGAATACGGCCCAGGGATCATGCTGGGGCATTTCCAGGTTGGCCCCTTTCACACCAGAAAAGTCCCTGCATTTTCTGGTGTGAGAAGGAGGCGGGGAGGAGGCTGGCAGGAGGCGAAGAGTACTCTACCTGGGTTGCTGTTCCTCGGTGCAGGAGGGGGATCCACACAGGTGCGGATGATAGGTCAGACGACGGGCGCAGATGACGCAGCTCTCCGGAGGGCTGTGTCATCTATATACACCGCCTGCCCTGTCACCTATGCCCGCCGCCTGTGTGGATCCCCATCTGACAGCATTCACAGAGGGCCGGCAATCTGGGTAAGTACCCCTTTCACACCGGCCAGGACCACGGGAACAACCCTGCATCATAGCAGGGTTGAAATCCCATGAAATTTTCCCAACCTGGGAATCTAGGCTGGTGTTAAAGGGGTATTAGCTCACAATGGAGTTTACGGTACTTATGTGTTAGTCGGGCGCCGACTATAGTTAGTGTGCTCTTTCCCCCCCATCCATGTCGGCATGGAGTTGAATTTATATAGTGTGGCGAGCACAGCAAGCCACCGAGCCCGAAGCGTTGTGAGCGTAGCGAGCCCCGCGAGGGGATGCGGAAAGCTAAGCAAATAGCTTAGTGGGCGCCCAACTAACATAAGTACAGAGTTTACTAATGAGTTATGGTTTTGATTAGGAAATTTGGTTTATTTGAGATATTCTGGAGAGAATAATGCTAAATTCTGTTTAGTTGTTGAAATCTGATTCAAACCCCCCACCCCCCCTCTACTATGTGCACACACGTCCAGCAGCAACCGTTGCTGTGCCTCAATCAGATGGCTGCTTTGATGGTATCTGCATGGACAAGATGAACTACATGTTGACCTAGTCATATATAGCAGGCATTCCTGATCTTGGTCCTCGGGGCGCACTGGCAGTGCAGATTTTTGAGGTATCCAGGCTTCAGCACAAATGGTTAAATCAAAATAACTGAGGTACTAATTAAGTCACCCGTGCTCAGGTATGGATATCACTGGGGCCTAGACTGTTAGTAAGTCTTGAGGACTGAGGGGGTGAATGTATGATGCAGTGATAGGAGTGAAGTGAGCCGTGACAACCAATAAGATGCTCATAATAATATTATAGTATGCAAATTATTTTACTTCAGTGCTGATTGGTTGCCATAGGCAATTTCTCCACTCTTATCACTGCTTCATATATTTACAACCGAGTTTCCCCACATATGACTTGTATGGCTTATCTCCCATTGTGTAACCTTCAAAATGCCCCAACACTGCATCACCGGGTATGGTCGCAGAGGGGATGAAAAATACAGGAGCCTGACTGTTGTGTTAAGACTGAAGTAAGAGTGTTATGGCGTTGCAACATATTCAACCCAGGGTGGAATATATAGCCTGCGGAATTTATTACAATGACTGCACCAAATATGCATTATGCTTTGTCTGCTCTCTACCTGCTGTAATGCAAAATCCTTTGTAAAAAGTGGGTCTTTTTTTATTTTGTCTGTAAAGCGACTATGAACCCTGATGGAGAAAGGTTCTATAGAAATAAATTATTTTCATCTAAATGGTTCTTTTCATTCTTTTTTCTCTTTTGTCCAGTCCGGTGACACAGCTAACCTTGGGATGTAGGAGGCACATATGCTGGAAAGCTTTTCCCCTGGACGCAGGCTTCTCCCCTTTCGCATCCCATCATGCTTCAGTCCGTTTTAGGTGCCCTCAGGAGTGGGTGCTATGCTGATCGGCTGCTGCTGCAGCCGGCTTTTTTTCTGGAATTTTTGACTAAGAATAGTTTTTTTGCTTGAAGTTCAAACCTTCTTACACGGTGTTACCAGGTTAAAACCCCCATATAGGCAGCCGGTGGCGCCTTGGGATTTATCCTTGGTTCTGTCTTACAGAACCCTCCTTTTAAGCCGTTTAATCGGCCGACCTTAAGTATGTCTTTTGGAAACTTACCTTTTTGTTAGCCATTGCTTCGGCTAGACGTGTTTCGGAGTTGGGAGCTTGTCCTGTAAATCTCTACATTTAATTTTTCATGAAGATAGGGCTGTGCTTCGATCAGTACCTACGTTTTTGCCAAGAGTGGTTTCTTCCTTTCATTTAAACCAGGAGATTGTGCTCCCAGTGTTTTCCCCTCCAGAAGGGGCTAAAAATAGAGACAAATTAAGGAAGTTGGACGTAGTTCGCGCCTTGCGAATTTATGTGGAAAGGGTAAAGGACACCCGCAAAACAGATCTGTTGTTGGTTCTGTATGATGTGCATAAGAGAGGTTGTCCTGCGTCTAAGCAGACCATTGTCAGGTGGTTAAGGTCAGTAATTGCCTTTGCTTACACCAAGGTTGGTAGACGTGTTCCTTCTCGAATTAATGCACATACCACCAGGTCAGTTGCTTCCTTTTGGGCTGTGCGTCATGGGGCTACAGCGGAGCAGTTGTGCAAGTCTGCCACTTGGTCCTCTGTTCACACCTTTACCAAATTTTACAAGTTCCATGAGTTTGCGTAGGAGGCCGCTTCATTCGGACGGGCAGTGATGAGAACTGGCAGTCTAAGCGTACCCTCCCATAGTACCGGCTTGTGAACGTCCCAAGGTTAGCTGTCACCGGACTGGACAAAAGAGATAAGGGGATTTTTGTAAGAACTTACCGTTCAAACCCCTTTCTCTGAGTCCAGTCCGGTGACACAGCGATCCCTCCCCTACGCTCAGTAAGTCATACCGTTCATGTCTGTCATGTTATGGTTATATGATTGTGCATATAAGATGTTGGGCATTCTACTGAGTTGCGTATCCTATTGTGCTTTTTAAGTTGAACTGAAGCATGATGGGATGCGGAAGGGGAGGAGCCTGCGTCCAGGGGAAAAGCTTTCCAGCATAGGTGCCTTGGCTCCTGCGGACCCTCCTACATCCCAAGGTTAGCTGTGTCACCAGACTGGACTCAGAGAAAGGGGTTAGAACGGTAAATTCTTACAAAAATCCCCTTTTTAAAATGTGTGTTATATAATACAATTACATTTATTTAGTTTGGCTTTGCACAGTTTGCCTTACCTTGCTGGAGCACAATAACTGGCAGCTGTATATCTTCCTCTGTATCATCCTGTATAGAATTGTCATCCAAAAATTTGGATTCTGGGGAGCTGATTTCCATGGACAGTTCAGAAGAGGATAATCCTGAGGAAAGCAACTCTGATTAGATATATATAATATGGGGTTGTCCACATTAACCTTTTATGTCGACATGCCCATTTAATGGAATTTTCATTAAAGAATGTATTGGGTAGACAGTATTGTGATGATGGTTGCCATTCAAATCCAAATCTCCATTTAAATGTAAGAAATTCTGTGAAAATGTTTCGGCAACTGCTGAAGTACCAAAATATCATATTAGAATGAATCGCAAAGTTTTGGTGTATATGAGCTACAATGCTTTATGTACTATATATGTAAATTACAAACCATATTTTTTCAGGTTTACTGAGGGCCTCATTTCTCCTCACTGGGATTTACCAGAAACATGCAAGGAGTCAGAAAGGGTTAACGGTCTTGAGAGATGTTGCAAAAGGGTCGCAAAACATTGTGTAGTACAAAGACCACTGAACATAGCAATGTCTCAGCGGTCCATTACCACAGCAGTAATATACATGGCAGTCAGAAAAGAGGCTGTGCAGCACAGGGGACAACTTTGGCCATCTGCAGCCATCACAAACAAAACAATGAGACATTTCTTGGGTAATCAGTACTATGGTTATGCTATAGAAGGTCAACAATGTCTAGGTCGACCACTAATGGTTGACAGTAAGTAGAGTGACACCAAGAATGGTCGACATACACTAGGTCGATATTGACAGATGGGGAACACAAGCAAAAGGTCCACCTGAGCATGATCAACACAGGAAAAGTTTCTCACAGGTGTTTTGGTGTCTATGCCGACATAGGAAATCTTTGTCAACGGTTTCCTGTGTTGACCATGTTCATGTTGCACTTTTGCTTGCATCAAATTTTAGTCAGGGTCAACCTAGTGTATGTCATCCATTCTTACGTGTCAACCTAATCACTGTTGGCCAATAGTGGTCGACCAAGTGAATGTCGACCAGATATCCAGTACTGTTATCATTAGGCACAGTTGTTTATTCTGTGAAATTTAATATCACAGCAATACAGTTACAAAAATGACTATTATAAGGAAATGTGAATATATGACACTAAGGCCCTTATTCTGGTTCACTCATAAAGGTAAATTCCTTCTCAAATGGACAAAACCATGTGCACTGCAGGGGGCAGATGTAACTTGTGCAGAGAGAGTTAGATTTGGGTGGGGTTTTTCTTCAAAGTGAGATCTATATTGCAGTGTAAAAATAATGCAGTCAGTATTTTCCCTGCACATAAACAAAAGAACTCACCCAAATCTAATTCTCTCTGCACATGTTACATCTGCCCCCCTGCAGTGCACATGGTTTTATCCATTTGAGAAAGAATTTGCCTTTGCAAGTGAACCAGAATAAGGGACTAATAGTATGCGGTCTGGAAAGTAAATGTTAGAAACTGTACTGCTGTTGTTAGTAAGGGTGGCTTGTTGAACTGAGTAAATTACAGCCACAATAAGAGCAATGTATTCAGGGGATCCCGACAGTCATTTACCCAACGTCAGGATCCCAACTGTTAAAACACAGACAGACGGGTTCCTGACGGCCACTGGCTATTCTCCCTCATGGGCGTCCACGACCACCATAGAGGGATAATAGAATAGGTGGCGAGCGTAGCGAGCCCGCACGGGGCTTTGTTGCACTCACCATGCTGTCTGAGTCCGGCCAGTCGGGATCCCGACGTCGGGCTAATGACTGTCGGGATCCCGACTGTCGAACCCTATACCACACCCGCATTCAGGTGCCACCAGATGCAGAATGGGCTGGGGGTCAGGGTGCCACCTGGAGGGAGCGATGTGTTTTGTTTTCTTATTTTGAAGAGCAATATGTTGGTTTGTTTTTCTGTGGGGGCCAATGTTTTTGTTTTCTGTTATGGCTCATGCGTGTGGGTTTTTCCTATTATGTGGGGACATGTGTAGATTTTTCTGTGGGAGCCATTGCAGAGCTAGTACGCCATGGGACGGTGAAAGGTGGAAAGTGAGGGAACTGCAAAGGGTCAGTATGGACTGCTAAGGGGCCCAGTGTTATGCATGGAGGACTTGAGACAGCTTCTTGCATTGCCCAGCAAGCATTTCAGTTTACTTCTTTTTTCCCCTTTTAAGGTTTATGTTCTTTCTTGATGTGCTACAGATTTCTTACTAGATCAAGTATTTCTCCCCATCTATCATACTCCACCCCCTCCATTATCTTACTTACCTATTCCCCACTATTTTGTCTGTCTAAGCCATAGTTTCTCTCTATAAGACACCCCACCTTCCACTAACTCAGTCATTTGTGCCAACATGCACCATGACTGCTTGGTATTTCCCAGCCCCACCCAGTAATCTGTCCACCCGGTCCACGATGTGCTGTACCAGAGCACTCGGAAGACAGACTGTACAACTATCACAGTCCCAGTAGCAGATTGCCCTGTCTGTCTTACGTATGATAGAATCCCCTACCACCACCATCTGCCTTGCTGTCTCTGACCTTGCCCCCACTAAGCCTGATGTGCCAGTCCCCTGGATGCTAGTGGAGTTGGTCACATATGGCCCCGCCAGTATTGAAGTAACATGCGCAGTAGCTTCTTCCAATCTGCGGAATCTACTGGGATTTGTTAAATCAGCCCTGACCTGTTTCTTCCTCCCACTACTACCCCTTAGCTGGCTCACCCACTTCATCTAATGCCAACACCCCCTGAGCCTCCACAGCTTCCACAGTGAGGCGAAAGCTATCCTCTAATTTGGCAATGTCCCTCAGATTTTCATATTGCGGCTTTAGATCAGAGATCTGGGTATCCAAAAAACCATCTCTATGCACTTCACACAGATGTATTCACCCTGGATACTCTGATCCAAGTGGCAAGATACACCCTGAGTGAGATTGCTGACCCCACTAATTTTTTTTTGTTGGGGGGGGGGGGGTTACTACTATACCCAATCTATTTAGATATTAATCGGATAGTATACTTTACAGCTACGTTAAGGGTGCAATATCCCATATTTTTCGGACCATAAGACGCACCTGACCATAAGACAACCACAGTGCACAGGAACAGTTGCTGCCACCCAATGCCCTGGCATAGCACTATAAAATAATTGCGGACAGTGGTTTTATAGCAAGTTTGGTATTATACATAGATTCATGAGATAAGAAGCCCCTACAATAACCACATGCAGCAACTGTGTGGCTGCTGCTGCTGCAGCTCGTCCTATACACACAGTGTCTGCAGAGGTATGGAGGCCCTGCCCCAGCCAGCTCATATGCCGACAGGGTGCTCAGTGAACTGAAAGCAGTGACGGCTAAAGCCTCCTCACTTCAGTGTACACCTGACTGGCGACACGTAAACAACAACACGCGCATCCATGTTTCCCCTCTCCCCATTATCCTCCGCCCCACTCCCCGGCACTGTGTATTAGGTTGGCGGGGTCCCTGCAGTGACTGCAAGTCGTGGTCAGAGGGGTCCCTGCAGTGTTGTGTATTAAGTTGGCGGGGTCCCTGCAGTGACTTGGAAACAACTAGCGCTATCCGCCGGCAGGGGAAGCGCTGCCTGGTTTAAAAACACTGGCTGCAAGCTGATTGGCCAATGAAAAAATATTGATCACTCTGGGTAAGTTTTCAAAATCAGAAGAGCTTCCCCCACCGCAACCCGGTGGATAGCGCTAGTTATTTCTATGTCACTGCAGGGACCCCTCCAACTTAATACACAGCACCGCAGGGACCCCTCTGACCGCGGCTTGCAGACAGCAAGCCGTGTAGGCCAGGGGCGGATTTAGGGATGAGGGCGCCCCTAGGCACAACAATAATGTTTACTAAGTAGGACAGTTTATAGGGGCAGTATCTGCATGTCCTATCCATTTACACTCTATTTAAGATGGAATATAGTACAGTACAGTGGATATTTTGCAGTTATTGGTACATTTTGGGCTGACAGTACTATCACAGGCATCCAAGTGCCGCCCCCAAACATGTGCCGCCCCTAGGCCGGTGCCTCACGTGCCTAATGGGAAATTCGGCTCTGGTGTAGGCAAACGGCCTCCAGTACTGCCTCTCCTCCCAGCTCTCTGCCAGCTTCCTGCCGGGCTGCATATATCTGGCCGGGCACTAGAACATATTGTCTTATTCGCTAAAGCTGTCTGCTCCACATTCGGTCCATAAGACGACCATAGTTTTTTCCCCATAGAACCATTTCGGACCATAAGTGCTTCTTATGGTCCGAAAAATACGGTACTATACTATATTATACTAAGGGGATGCTATTTGGGAGCTATGCTTACTTAAGGGACCCTATATGGGCACCTATACAGATACCAGCACAGAAAATACAATACAAAGAAAAAAAAAAAAGAGAGAAACAAGAGAGAACAGCTTATAACAATACAGATAGCAAAATCAATGCAGTAATTTAATACTTGCTGTTCCCAGCAGCCTACGAACTTCCTGCTCTCTAGTCAAGCTTCTGCCCACTCTCTACCTGGTGACTGCATACCCAGCGAGCACACACTTCACGCCCGTTGTCTCTTCCCACCATCCACTCACACATGCGACCTGGCTCCTGGATACACATGACCCCACATGGTCACTCACAGCACTGCTTCCCTCTCCTCACACACGCGCGCCCGCCTCACACAGCGTCCCTCAGACATTATGTGTGAACAGCTCAGCTCAACGTCCGGTTCTGCATACCGACAGTCGGGATCCCGACAATCATTTACCCGACGTCGGTATCCCGACTGTCAAAATGCCGACAGCCGGGTGCCCGACGGCCACCCGCTATTTTCCCTCGTGGGGGTCCACGACCCCCATAGAGGGAGAATAGAATAGGTGGCTCGCCTAGCAAGCCACCGTGCCCGCAGCGTGGCGAGCACAGCGAGCCCGCAAGGGGCTTTTTTGCACTCGCCATGCTGTCTGACTCTGGCCAGTTGGGATCCCGACTGTCGGAGTCCCATACCACACCCCTGCACACCACCAGCTCATGTATAATCTGGATCAAGTGAATTCAATCATCACAAAGTCCTTCCTTGTTGGATGTAAACCAAGTGATGTTGCAAATACTATGATTTGCAGTTGATGGATAACTGCAGCTAGCAATCTCATGCAAGTAGACCTTCAACTCTACATCTTAAGGTGCCCACACACTAGAAAGATCTGCGATCTTAAGATGTGTGCATAAAAGCCTTGAAATCTTTTGAACGTCAATTTAAGGCAAGCGTACATCTTTACCAAAGATTTATCTTATGATCCCATCTGCGTTCCTATGGATCTTTTGTTAAATCTTCTGATCTTTCATGCAGCATGTATCAGAAGTTTTATCTAAAGATCTGCGGAGCGCGCATCCAATATCGGCCAATATTCGTCTGATTATCGGTAAAACCTTGATCGATATATCAGTCGATTTATCGGAAATCCGCCAATCTGCAAAAAAATCGTTCTAGTGTGTGGGCACCTTTACTGTTAATATACAATGCCCTGAAACATTAACACTGATGCAATGTCTGGAAAGACTAATAATTTAGCTTTAAGTCAAAATCCACCAATTCGCAACAAAGCATTCCCAACAATTAAGTGCCTGTTTCTGCATTAGGTCATTACCTCTCTCCTCTTTGAAATCTGGCATAGCATGCTGTGTGTCAATGGCCGAAGACAATGCCTGCGATTTTGTAATGATCTTCTGAACTTCGCTTTTTACCGCACATTGTCTCTTGTGGCTAGGATGTATTTTGCCTGACTCACAGTCATCTGTAACATTGGGTGTGATGATGTGATCCACCTCCTTTGCTAAACTGGAAGTGCCCTTTTTTAATTTTGCCCTTGAGATTCCATTTTTGGGCGAGCATTGCTGGTCTGATGGAATTTTTGAATGAGATACAACACTTAGTGTCCGTTTTTCTCCACTGAAATCCTCATCAGAGTCTCGTGACCTTTTTCTACTTGTTTTTCTATTGTCTATATGTCTTAGCTTTGTTAATGGAGACAGAGTTTTTGCACAAAGTCCCTTGGTATACACCGCAAGTTCATTAGTTGTGGCTGTACTAGAGGTTTTCAGGTCCCCTTTTACTTTACTTCGTTTTAAAGCTCTCTTTTTGTCAATGACGACTGTAGAAGATTCACACTCTTTTCCCTCAGTAGTTTTATTTCTACATATTTGAGACCCTGTACTTGTAGACTCCTTTGATTTGTCAACATTCTCAATTACGGACTTTGAAATTCGTGTAATGATTTCCAGAGCTTCCCTCAAAGCGTTCCGATAGGTAAGTTCTTCCTTGGTTTTTTCACAGTTCTCAGTCAGGTCTGTTAGAAGAAAAGAGTAAGGCCATCAAGTGGTCAGTAAAATAATGAAAAAATATTGATCACTCTGGGTAAATAAAGGCAGTCTGGAGATGTTTGAATATCACTTAACATAAGATTATATACAATTGTATCATTTGCTCAACACTACAACCTTCTACCTATCAGGTTAAAGGTTTATGGTATATTAGATCTACAATATCTATGTCTACAGTTACATGGTTGACCACTAATGGTCGACAGTGAAAAGGTCGACAGGGTCCAAAGGTCGACAGTGAAAAGGTCGACATGGTCAAACGGTTGACATTCTAAAAGTCGACATGAGTTTTTCGTGTTTTTTTGTGTGTCTATGTCGACATGGACACTGTCTAAAGGCCTTCATACACTATGCGATTTGGTCCCGATTTCACCCGATTCAGATGGATCGGGCAGTGAAATCGGGCCAAATCGCATGCCGAGACACCCGGTCCGACCCGTTGCACGGTCCCGTGCGCATCGGATCGGAGTCGGGAGGTCGGACCGGCTGCACATAAGATTTGCTAAATCTTATGTGCAGCCGGGCAGGGGACGCTGGAGCAGGAGGCTGTGCTCCCGGTAGGTGGAGGGAGCAGGGTGGCTGGGACGCTGCTATTAGGGAAGAGGCAGCGGAGTGCGGATGCTGCGGGGGACAGAGGCAGCACTAACGGAGAGCCGGGCAGGGGGAGCCGCCGGGAGCTGTCAGCGCTGAAAAAAAAAAAGCCCATACAATGAATGGGCAGCCTGTGATTGGCTGAGCGCTCTCTTAGCCAGTCAGCAATTGGCTGAGAGAGCGCTCAGCCAATATGGGCTGCCCATTCATTGTATGGACTTTTTTTTCTCTCAGCACTGACAGTGACAGCTCCCGCCGCCTCCCTCTGCCCGGCTCTCCGTTACTATCACTGTCCCCCGCAACGTCCCATGCACGCTGACTCTGCCCTTCTAAGCAGCGCGCCGCACCCCACCGTTAGAAATAGGATTTACTCCCGCCGCTCGCCGCTACACCAGACCCTGCGGTGAGCGGGAGAATAGAAATAATCCTATTCAAAATCTGGGCGGCCGCTGATTGGCTGAGAGCTCAGCCAATCAGCGGCCGCCCAGATTTTGAATAGGATTTATTTTACTATGCTCCCGCCGCTGCTGACTCTCTGGTCCCCGCGGCGCCCCCTGCCACGGACCCTCTCCTCTGCTACTCCCCGGGTTTACATGTGATAAATCGCATCCGATTTATCACATGTAAAAAAATGGCACATCAAGTGCCAAATCTTATCAAGCTCCCCCGGGGAGCAGCTGGGGAAGCTCAGGGGAAATCGGGGCTGACTTGTCCTTACGACAAGTCGCCCTAGTGTATGGGGGCCTTAAGTGTACGGTGTACGCTCGCCATTCTTTGGGCTCGGCACCCTATTGTATTCAACCTCCGCACCGTAGTGGATGGTAAGGTATGAAGTACCGCTTTTCGGCACAAAACTTTGTTTAAAAAATGCATGTCGGCCTTTTCACCATGTTGACCTCATGACTGTCGACCTAGGGTCAATCTATCATGAAACAGGATACCAGGTTAAAGAATGAGATCATAATGAAAATAGAATTAATTATTTGGATAGCTTTACCATTTATCAACAGCTAATCATAGTAATAAATAATTTAAAAGTATAATTAGAATACTGTACAAATTATATACACTGCAGTAAATGTCAGAGAAGGGTAGTATAGGAAGCTTTTGTAAATGCAGTATTAAAAAGACTTGTATTCTTTCGGTGTAAAGTGTGATGTTATAGTAATGCAACCCTCACAATAAAGACATTTTAAAATAAGACTTTTTGATGATTATTGTATGCACTGATCAGACAATAGCCCGGTACATACGGTGCGATTCATTTTGAATCGCACAGCGCTGTGTATACATTTGATTCAGACTATATAGTACAGATCTGTGCTATATAATCTTGCCTGTACAGTCTATTTCTCTATTTTGATTTAAATGCCGCAGGTCCGAGAAACGGGATCGAATGTGGCTGAAAACAGTATGATCTCGATTTGATTTTGACTAACTATAAGCAAAATCAAATAGAAAGTTAGTCAAAATGGAACCATGTGTAAGTGGCTAATCACTAATATACTCAATAACAAATATATTATACATCCATTTATCTACATCTGGGGTAGCCAACCCTAGTCCTCGAGAGCTACCAACAGTGCATGTTTTGCAGGTCTCCTCCCAGAATCACAAGTGCGCTAATTAGCTCCATCTGTGTATCTTTTAAAATGTGTCAGTGATTAATGAGTGCAGCAGCTAGGTTGTCTGGAAAATGTGCACTGTTGGTAGCTCTCGAGGGCTAGGGTTGGCTACCACTGATCTACATACACAGAGTAGCCTTTTTTTTTTTTTTTTTTTAGAATTGCAGCAGTAGGTTGGGATGAGGGAAGTTGAAAGGAAATTGAAGAGGCAGGGCCCTAGTACTTAAATTATATAAGTAGCACTAGCACAGGGGCCCTCTACTATTTTGCTCAGGGACCCCATCAGACAATACAAATAATTACAGGACCACAGCAAGTTACTGCAGAAGGTCCTCACATCACACGTGTAGGCAGCAGACAGCACTTACATGGCAGCAGTGTGGAGGCACAGAGTGATGGGAGGAGTCTGAAGTAACAGACAATTCAACAGATCTTTCAGGCTCCTTGAATCACTGACTGAGATTAGAAAAGTCATCAGCCTGATGGTCAGCCACATGGAGTCGTGACCACATGGTCGGGACCCACTTTGGGGTCAGGACCCACAGTTTGAGAACCGCTGCACTAGCACATAATATATTTGGGGATGTTGTCAGGACAGTTGTGAGGGGGAGGTGGGGGGGCGCGGGGGGGCAGGCGAACCCTGCTTAACAAGCCTTGCTAAATCAGCCTTTAATTTTTTTGATAACACTGCAGTCCCTGACACAAAAAGAGATGATATAATTGGCATAAGTTGGTGAAAATGTAACAGGTCAGGAAAGTGGGGGAAGCCTGGTGCTTCAAGTTATTCAACATTCCATGACTGCACACTCAATAGCCTATAGGCTACTTAACCCCTTCCCGACAATTGACGTACATTTACGTCATGGTCGGGAAGTACTTCCCGACACATGGCGTAAATGTACGTCATGGCATTTAACTGTCACCGTGTCTATAGACGCGGTGACAGTTTCAACATGTCTGCTGTCCCTGACAGCAGACATGTCCGTGCATGCCCAGGGGGGGCTGCGATGCCGCCCCCCCGTCGGCGATCGCTGTGATTGGCTGTTCAGTGTGAACAGCCAATTACAGCGTTTTCTGTGTCACCGGCGAATAACGTTCGCCGGTGACACGCGATCGGAGGTGATTGGTGCTGTAAAGTACAGCACCAATCACCGCGGGGTGTAAGGGTGACACTGGTGTCACCCCACCTCACCCCGCCCGCCCCCAAAGGCCGTGATTGGTCCGTCGGACCGACGGACCAATCACAGCCATGGAGGGGGGTTTAAACTAACGGTGACTGCACTGCAGACGCCATTCCGGTCTGGAATTGCGTGCAGTGCGGTCACCGTGCCAATCTGCCGCGATATACTGACCAGAACCTTGCAAAATACTTACCTGATCCTTGCAAATATCTTGGCTGCTTCATCTGTGCTTGTAGTGTGCTGGATGCTTCCTGGATCCTGTTACTTGTGACTTCCTGTGAACTTGTGCTGCTGCAGTGTAATAGCGTTAGTTAGATAGAGAGAGATAGAGAGAGATAGTGTCAGATAGTGTCAGAGAGTGCTGTATTTTGTGCTGCTGCAGTGTGATATAGTTAGAGAGAGAGATAGAGAGAGATAGAGAGAGATAGAGAGAGATAGAGAGATAGAGAGGCCTAGTGACAGAGAGTGCTATATTTTGTGCTGCTGCAGTGTGATAGTTATAGATAGATAGAGAGAGATAGAGAGAGAGAGATAGAGATAGTGACAGATTGTGCTATATATTTTTTATATAACTGACTGCTGCCCCCCCTTTTGTGCTGATCAGTATAAATTAACTGATCAGCAACTTTTTGGGGGCGCAGGGTATTTTTATATATATATATATATACCTGTCACTGCTGCTGCTGCAGTGTCATATAGTGTTAGATAGTGAGAGATAGAGAGATAGAGAGAGATAGCGACAGAGAGTGATAGAGAGTGCTAAATTTTGTGTCTGCTGCCCCCGCCTTTTGTGCTGATCACTATATCTGAGGTGATCAGCAACTTTTTAGGGGTGCAGAGGTTTTTTTTTTTTTTTATATATACCTGCCAGTTGCACTGTCAGTTGCACCTGCTGCCCCTCACTGGTAATCAGTGTCTCATCACTGATCACCTTTTTTTTTTTTTGTGTGTGCTGTGGGGTCTTTTTTTAATTTTTTTTTTTACACACACTGTGATTTTGTGGGTGTCCTGTGGCCGCTGTGCGCGGATCAGTGACGTACATCACTGATCATCTTTTTCGGCACAGGGTTGATCTATTTTTTTTTTTTTTTTTGATCAAATTCCTGTTGCCTTTCAGCGCTGTTCAGTGACGGACGTTACTGACCAACATCTGTGCTCAATTTTTGGCGCAGGACCTTTTTTTTTTTTTTTTTAACCCCTTCAATTTTTTTTTTAACCCCTTCAATTTTTTTTTTTAACCCCTTCAATTTTTTTTTTTTTTAACCCCTCCATTTTTTTTTTTTTGTATAAAGTATTTTTTTTTTCTGCACACTACATACACACTACACACTACATACCCCCCGGGTTGAAATAAAGTTTGTACCCCCCCCTACACTATACACGTGTTGAAACATTTCACTACCAGTAACACAAAAATAAAAATGGCATCCCAAATGTCATCCCAAATGTCATCCCAGTCATCCAGAAGAATGTATTCAGCGGAGGAGGCATATGCCCTGCTTGCTTCTGACTCTGACACAGCCAGTGATGCAAGCGGGGAATTTGAAGGATTCGCCTTAAGCTCCTCTTCCTCCTCTGGTGATGAGGGACCCCCTCAAAGACGCCCCCGTAGAGCAGCTGAGACCCCCCCCCCAATAATTGATCTCGTATGGACCCCACCACCAGACAATTTTGAGCCCCAGGTTCCTGAGTTTTTGGCCATGCCAGGAATCCAATTTGATTCCACAGGTCTCAGAGAAATTGACTTTTTCAAATTATTTTTCTCTGATGATTTTATAAATTTAATGGTGGACCAAACTAATTTATATGCCCAGCAGTTTATTGCTCAAAACCCCACGTCATCATTTGCTAGGTGGACCCCTGTAGATGCAGTAGAGATGATGACGTTTTGGGGTCTGGTGTTTCATATGGGCATAGTAAAAAAGCCAGAAATTAGGCAATATTGGAGTACAGATGTTCTGTACAGCACCCCATTTTACCGTATGGCCATGCCCCGGGCTCGATTTGAGACGATCCTTAAATTTTTGCATTACAACGATAATGCACAGTGCCCACCCAGAGATGATCCCACCTTTGACCGGCTATTCAAAGTCAGGCCGGTCATTGATCATTTTAGTGCCAAATTTGAAGACATGTACATCCCAGATAAATTCATTTGCATAGACGAGTCCCTTATACATTTTAAAGGAAGGGTTAAATTCCGCCAGTACCTTCCCAGTAAGAGGGCAAGGTATGGCATAAAAATGTATAAGTTGTGTGAAAGCACCTCAGGGTACACCCACAGGTTTAGGGTATATGAAGGGAAGGATTCAAGAATTGAACCGCCAGAATGCCCCCCCTCCCTCGTAGGTGTTAGTGGAAAAATTGTCTGGGATTTAGTGCACCCCTTCCTGGATAAAGGTTATCACCTCTATGTGGATAACTTTTACACCAGCATCCCCCTGTTTAAGGCCCTTGGTTCAAGAGGTACAGCAGCTTGCGGTACTGTGCGCAAGAACCAAAGAGGCCTCCCAAAAACGCACATTGCCCAAGTAATGAGAAGGGGTGAAAGCAGGGGAATATGCACCGAAAATATGTTGTTGGTCAAATATAAGGACAAGAGGGATGTCCTTATACTGACAACAATTCACGGAGACAGTACCACCTCCGTCCCTGTACGAGGTACCAGTACCCACACCTCAAAACCTAATTGTATCCTGGATTACAATAGGTACATGGGCGGAGTGGATCTTTCAGATCAGGTACTGAAGCCGTACAGTGCCCTGCGGAAAACAAAAATCTGGTACAAGAAGCTGGCCGTGTATATCATCCAGATGGCACTGTATAACGCTTACGTGCTATTCCGTTCTACCGGCCAGAGGGGGACATTTATGCACTTTCAAGAGGAAGTCATAAAGGGCCTAATATTTGGGAACCAGCAGGCTGAGGGCCCCAGTACTTCTAGTACTGGCCCCCGTATTGTACCAGGGCAGCATTTTCCTGATGAAATCCCCTCCACTGGAAAAAAGGGCAGGACACAAAAAAGGTGCAAAGTTTGCTATAAAAAGGGAATAAGAAAGCAAACTATTTTCCAGTGTGACACTTGCCCCGACAAACCCGGCCTATGTATAAAGGAGTGTTTTAAAATATACCACACATCTATGGATTATTAGGTTCATAATTTCACCGTGCTTCGGGGGTCTTGCTAATGCCACATACCACCCACCATTCATTCCACCATAATCTGAGCCGCAAAATCCAAAAATCACTCCTTCCCTTCTGAGTCCTGCCATGCACCCAACTGGTATTTTTTGGTCACATGTGAGGCATTGCCGTACTCGGGAGAAATTGGGGCACAGATTTTGGGGTGCTTTTTCTCCTTCATACCTTCTGAAAATGAAAAATTTTGAGCCAGAACTGCATTTTTGTGTAAAAAAATGTAATTTTTCATTTTCACTGCCCACTTGTATCAAAATTGGTGAAACCCCTGGGGGTTTGAAATGTACACTATACCCCTAGATGAATTCCCTGAGGGGTGTAGTTTGCAAAATGGGGTCACTTGTGGGGGGGTTCCACTGTATTGGTGCTTTGGGGGTCTTGCTAATGCGACATAGCACCCACCATCATTCCACCAGAATTTGTGCTGCAAAATCCAAATATCACTCCTTCCCTTCTGAGTCCTGCAACTTTTTGGTCACACATGAGGCATTGCCGTACTCGGGAGAAATTGGGGCACAGATTTTGGGGTGCTTTTTCTCCTTCATACCTTCTGAAAATGAAAAATTTTGAGCCAGAACTGCATTTTTGTGTAAAAAAATGTAATTTTTCATTTTCACTGCCCACTTGTATCAAAATTGGTGAAACCCCTGGGGGTTTGAAATGTACACTATACCCCTAGATGAATTCCCTGAGGGTGTAGTTTGCAAAATGGGGTCACTTGTGGGGGGGTTCCACTGTATTGGTGCTTTGGGGGTCTTGCTAATGCGACATAGCACCCACCATCATTCCACCAGAATTTGTGCTGCAAAATCCAAATATCACTCCTTCCCTTCTGAGTCCTGCAACTTTTTGGTCACACATGAGGCATTGCCGTACTCGGGAGAAATTGGGGCACAGATTTTGGGGTGCTTTTTCTCCTTCATACCTTCTGAAAATGAAAAATTTTGAGCCAGAACTGCATTTTTGTGTAAAAAAATTTAATTTTTCATTTTCACTGCCCACTTGTATCAAAATTGGTGAAACCCCTGGGGGTTTGAAATGTACACTATACCCCTAGATGAATTCCCTGAGGGGTGTAGTTTGCAAAATGGGGTCAGTTGTGGGGGGGTTCCACTGTATTGGTGCAACATAGCACCCACCATTCATTCCACCAGAATCTGTGCTGCAAAATCCAAAAATCACTCCTTCCCTTCTGAGTCCTGCCATGCACCCAACTGGTATTTTTTGGTCACATGTGAGGCATTGCCGTACTCGGGAGAAATTGGGGCACAGATTTTGGGGTGCTTTTTCTCCTTCATACCTTCTGAAAATGAAAAATTTTGAGCCAGAACTGCATTTTTGTGTAAAAAATGTAATTTTTCATTTTCACTGCCCACTTGTATCAAAATTGGTGAAACCCCTGGGGGTTTGAAATGTACACTATACCCCTAGATGAATTCCCTGAGGGGTGTAGTTTGCAAAATGGGGTCACTTGTGGGGGGGTTCCACTGTATTGGTGCTTGGGGGGTCTTGCTAATGCGACATAGCACCCACCAAAATTCCACCAGAATCTGAGCTGCAAAATCCAAAAATCACTCCTTCCCTTCTGAGTCCTGCCATGCACCCAACTGGTATTTTTTGGTCACATGTGAGGCATTGCCGTACTCGGGAGAAATTGGGGCACAGATTTTGGGGTGCTTTTTCTCCTTCATACCTTCTGAAAATGAAAAATTTTGAGCCAGAACTGCATTTTTGTGTAAAAAATTTAATTTTTCATTTTCACTGCCCACTTGTATCAAAATTGGTGAAACCCCTGGGGGTTTGAAATGTACACTATACCCCTAGATGAATTCCCTGAGGGGTGTAGTTTGCAAAATGGGGTCACTTGTGGGGGGGGTTCCACTGTATTGGTGCTTGGGGGGTCTTGCTAATGCGACATAGCACCCACCAAAATTCCACCAGAATCTGAGCCGCAAAATCCCAAAATCACTCCTTCCGTTCTGAGTCCTGCCATGCACCCAACTGGTATTTTTTGGTCACATGTGAGGCATTGCCGTACTCGGGAGAAATTGGGGCACATATTTTGGGGTGCTTTTTCTCCTTCATACCTTCTGAAAATGAAAAATTTTGAGCCAGAACTGCATTTTTGTGTAAAAAAATGTAATTTTTCATTTTCACTGCCCACTTGTATCAAAATTGGTGAAACCCCTGTGGGTTTGAAATGTACACTATACCCCTAGATGAATTCCCTGAGGGGTGTAGTTTGCAAAATGGGGTCACTTGTGGGGGGGTTCCACTGTATTGGTGCTTGGGGGGTCTTGCTAATGCGACATAGCACCCACCAAAATTCCACCAGAATCTGAGCCGCAAAATCCAAAAATCACTCCTTCCGTTCTGAGTCCTGCCATGCACCCAACTGGTATTTTTTGGTCACATGTGAGGCATTGCCGTACTCGGGAGAAATTGGGGCACAGATTTTGGGGTGCTTTTTCTCCTTCATACCTTCTGAAAATGAAAAATTTTGAGCCAGAACTGCATTTTTGTGTAAAAAAATGTAATTTTTCATTTTCACTGCCCACTTGTATCAAAATTGGTGAAACCCCTGGGGGTTTGAAATGTACACTATACCCCTAGATGAATTCCCTGAGGGGTGTACTTTGCAAAATGGGGTGACTTGTGGGGGGGTTCCACTGTATTGGTGCAACATAGCACCCACCATTCATTCCACCAGAATCTGTGCTGCAAAATCCAAAAATCACTCCTTCCCTTCTGAGTCCTGCCATGCACCCAACTGGTATTTTTTGGTCACATGTGAGGCATTGCCGTACTCGGGAGAAATTGGGGCACAGATTTTGGGGTGCTTTGTCTCCTTCATACCTTCTGAAAATGACAAATTTGGAGCCAGAACTGCATTTTTGTGTAAAAAAAATGTAATTTTTCATTTTCACTGCCCACTTGTATCAAAATTGGTGAAACCCCTGGGGGTTTGAAATGTACACTATACCCCTAGATGAATTCCCTGAGGGGTGTAGTTTGCAAAATGGGGTCACTTGTGGGGGGGTTCCTAACTTTTAGCATCTTATGGTGCCTAGAAACCTACATGGTGCCTAAAAAATAATCTCATAAAAAGGAGGCTCCAAAATCAAGTAGGTGCTCCTTCTATTATGAAGCCTGTGGTTTGGTCACCGTGCACACTAGGGCCACATATAGGATATTTATGAAAACAAAAGAATTGGGGGAATCAATTTTCAGTCACATTTCTCTAGTAAAATGTACTGTGTTCCTTAGAAAAATGTATTAAAATTGCAAATCTGCAAAAAAAAAGAAATTTTGAAATTTCACCTACACTTTGTTTTAATTCCTGTGAAACACCTAAAGGGTTAACAAACTTCCAAAATGCTGTTTTGAATACTGTGAGGGGTGCAGTTTTTGAAATGGCATCATTTATGGGGGTGTCTCACATACAAGTCCCTCAAAGTCACATCAGAACTGAACTGGTCCCTAAAAAAAACCGTGTTTGAAATTTTCTTGAAAATTTGAGAATTTGCTATTCATATTGTAAGCCTCCTAGTGTCCCAAAAAATTAAAAGGAAGTTGAAATAATGATGTCAACATAAAGTAGACATATGGTCTTTGTTAGTTATTAACTATTTTGAGTGGTATGATTATTTGTCTCACAAGCAGAAAATTTAACATTTTGCAAATTGCTAAATTTTCCATTTTTTTACGACATTTTGGTATTTTTCACAAAAAAACACAGACTGCATCGACCCAAATTCACCACTAACTTGAAGTACAATGTGTCACGAAAAAACAATCTCAAAATCACTGGGATAAGTAAAAGCAAAAAAAAGTTATCCCCACTTAAGTGAGACATGTCAGATTTGAAAAAAAGGGCTCTGTCAGGAACGCAAAAACTGGCTCTGTCAGGAAGGGGTTAAGGAGCATTAACATAAATATGGCTAGAAAATGTCATTTGTCATTGTATTTATTGGGCAACAAGATTGTTTTCAGATCATACATACTGCAATATAAGGGCAATTGTCACAGATCAACTGAAATATTGCAGCTTAAATGGCCAACCTACTCTGCCATTAGTTCGCCCTCTCATTACATCCAAACCTTTTTACAAGGTTTGTAAACAGGTTTGCAGACACTGCACTAGAATTAGAGGCTATTATGGACTATATGGTCACTATATGGTCATAACACCAGAGCAGAGGCGTAGCTACGGTGGAGCTGGCAGAGCACAAGCTCCAGGCGGCAACATGTCACCTGGCGCCGGAGCTCTGGCACCGGCTCCCCCCCCCCAGGAGACACGCAAATCTCCCTACTGACAACATACACGGCATGAGCGGCTTCCAGCTATCAGTCTGGAGCCACGCAGCGAAGTCCGGCGTCATTACCAGGTGCGCCGTGCAGCTGGACTGAGTGGCGTGTGTGCTCTGGTGTAGAATTCAACACAACCGCTGCCAGAAGCAAGCCCGCAGCACAGCGGCAACAGATGGCGGGGGACCGACGCCCCACACTGATACTACTATATTTACGTATTACCTTTCCAGCACCATCCATTTATTAACATAGCAACTATTAAGGGGAGCCATTTCACTCATTCATATAGAGATAGCACATAGTGCACTACTCTGTTGGCACGTAGGAAGTTCCATAATCATAAAAGGCATTCAATACTGGCAGCGCCAATCTACTGTCTATTTTGATTGCATTAAAAGGATTGGGGAATCCTTTGTTTTGGCAGCGCCAACTAGATACATAGGTGAGCACGGTAACATCACTGTACATTGTGCCCCCGCCCTGCTCACCCGCTGTGCCCGGCATCAGTCTCAGTGGGGTATGGTAAGTAAAAATCCGGCAAGCGCTCTCACTGCGCATGCACCGGTTTGGGACGCCGGAGGCAGGGATGCGGCGCCATGATGTCATGACGCCGCATCCCTGCCTCCGGCGTCCCAAACCGGCGCATGCGCAGTGAGAGCGCTTGCCAGATTTTTTCTGTTCCCATTGAGACTGATGCCGGGCACAGCGGGGAGCCGTCGGTTTTGCATGTTCTAGGCTAGCTGCTGCATACAAAGATGCAGCAGTGTTCATAGAGCAGTCAATTATCGGGCTTCTGAGGTAAAGTTATTTCTGCCATTTTTTGTAATGTGTGCACCACTATCTGTGACAATACACGGTCTGCAAAAGAAATCAGTGTTTTAATGTTAGGCCACGCCCCCTTTTGCTGTGCAAGGGTCCCACCTACTACTACAAATCGAGGGGGGGGGACCTAACTACACCACTGCACCAGAGGGATGACAGTATACACTGGATGTAAATGAATTAGAATGTAAAATACATTCCCCTGAATGTACTCCATTAAGATAAATGGTAGCGTTACAATTACACAGCATTTAAACCACGAACAACTTACCTAGCGTTTCACCAATTCTGTCTAGCTCAACCATCAAGAAGGGCTTTGTATCTGTGAACTTCACTTTTATCCTGTGAAAATAAGACTGAATGATGAAAACGCATTCCAACAGCGCTTCCGTTACATATCAATTTTTTATGCCATTATTTTTTCTAACTCAATGAAATACAGTATAAAGCAAAAAATGCAAATACTGTATGGAGAAGGAGTTAGGATTTGCTAGAAGTGAACCCCAAGTCTACAGTGATAGACACGTTTTTTTTTTGGTGTCATTGCTGACACCTGAGCATGTGGACCCCCAAATTAGTGTACCACTTTGTTGGCCATGCTTCATGCCATGTGCCGCTACCGCTGTGCTATGAAAGTATGAAAAAGTAAAAAAAGAAATCCCACAAAACTCATGTCGATCTTTTCATGTGTTATTAACCATAGTCAGGCCAACCTCTTGCCAATTATGGTGTCGACCGACTGGCGGTCAACCATCCGAATAACTCTTGCACGGTTACAGATTTCAGTCCCGGCTATTCTGAAATGACCAAATAGCAGACTTATGGGCCCCATACATCAGCAATCATAATTTATGGATTTCCAGATAAATGGATTTTACAATCTATCTGATTTGCCCACACATTACAGATTTATTTCAGTGATCGGCAGATTTTTCCATCTAAAGATTGCATCTTCATATCTGGAAATTGCCCAATCGATTGCTGTTCATAATGTAAATAGATGAAGAAGACGAATTGGGAATGCCCACACACATAAAAAAGATCTGCAGATAATACCAGATTATTAAACATGTTTAAAAACCTGATTAAGCAATCGATTGGCAATTTTGCTTGGGATTGCCAAAAGGGGGAACCCACACATCTAAAATTAATTGTGGCAATCATCTCCATATCTGAAAATTGTCACAATTAATTGCTGATGTATGGGGCCCATTATATGCGACCATATTTCCAGCGATATTTGCTATAATCGCCTCAGTGTGTATGCACCTTTATTCATGATTTACATGCAGCTTTTTTTCCCTTGCACTAATGCACTCCTCTTCCTATTTTCAATATGGCTAAAGCAGTGGTTCCCAAAAGCAGCCTTCAAAGCACCCTAACAGCCCAGGTTTTAAGGATATCCATGCTTGTGCTCAGAAGTCAAACTCATCTGTGCATTAGCATGGATATCTGGACTGTTAAGCCTGGTACACAATTAGGTGTGGGATTCTATATTGTGCACCAAACACCACTGCTACCAATGAGGTTTTTTGCTACACCCAATGTAATGTGATAAAAAGGTAAAAGTGCCAGAGGTTTATTTGCTATATTTAACTAAAGATTTATCTATCTAATCGCTCAGGTGGGAACAAAAATCAGGTAATGTATGGGATCAAAGGACAATAACCCATTTGCTCCCAAATGCTGGAAAGCAGAAAATAGTCATAAAGACAAGTTGGTTAAATCAGTTTTATTTAACAATTTTTCCAGACAATCATTTTAATACGATTTCCAGGGTTTGGGAGCAAATGGCTGATTGCCAGATTTTTGTTCTCACAAGAGGGTTTGGACAAACAAATCTTTCTATGAGTACCAGCTTTTGGGTGCCTTGGGAATCACATTTGGGGACCACTGGGCAAAACAGAGCTGGTGAAGGTATCCTGGAGTGAATGAGAGGGAGAGGTCAGATGTATATGAGCTGGTTTTGGTCTTCATACATCACCAGCTAGTTAACAGGCTAATTAGCAGTTTCAGCTGTGAGGCCTACATAAAAGGGTGTGGCTGCCTGTTGCCTGGGTTTCATTATCTAGGGAGAGCATGAAAGCTCATGTTGACACATGTAGCTGGCTTAGAAAGTAGGCAAACTTGCTGTGTACATCTGTTGTCTGAGGGCTGGATACTTGGTCACCAGCAATTTGTGGTGGAATGTATGTTTGTGCCATTCAAGTATTTCTGTTGCTGTTTTTCTGCTTGCTCATCTCATGCACATGATACCAGCTGTGGGTGGCTGCTTTTTATTCAAACAGCTGGTGATATTCCTGTTGTGGTCATTACTTCAGGACAAACACTGATGCCTACTTATTTTTTGCCTGTTTTGGAAAAACTTTCTAGTTTTGCAGGCACAAAGCTGTAATGTTGGTGACATCCATCAAAGCACAGGTAAGACCCAAACCTGCTACTTAGTCATTCATTAGGGGTTAGAAGAGCAATGGCTAGCAATGTAACCATTGGTAATTTAAGGCTAATGAAATCTGTGGTGGGAGGTTTTTTTTTCATTGGTTAATCAGATTTTATTTGTGGGTTTTTCTTTTTAAATGTGAAGTGATTACTATACTGCAGTCACACATTTGGTCATTTGCTCCTCTGACCCCTTGCTGGTTCTTAGTTTGGCAGGTGACTCCAGGGCACCCACCCTTGCAAGCTCTGTTAAGTGGTAAACTCTCCAATGGTAGCCTGCCATTGCTCATTCAAGCAGTTAAAATATGGCATTAGGCTGTTGGTAGTAGAGAAGCGATCTTGGCACATTATGCCTTTGGGTCTCTGAAAGCATCTTGATCCTGTGTATGTGACTGCCTAAGTCAAACTGCTGTCAAGGAATATATGGAGGGAAACCATATCCTTAAGGTGCCCATACACGCACCGATCCCGGCGGTGCGATTTGTGCTTTGAGGTGCGCGCTCCTGTGGCACCTCATCACACAGTACAAAAAGTATGTGCTGCCCATAATTTTTGTACTTGCTTTTCATCACATTGCATGCACAAGGCATGCAATGCTATTTTAGCCCAGAACGCACGCCAGGATCGGTGCGTGTATGGGCACCTTTATGTTGAGAGGGAACTGGTCCTATCCTAGTTAACTCAATTACCTTCTTTCATTTATGTTTGCCTGTGTCACTTATTTGTTTTAATATCCTTAATTTGGGTGGGTGTATTATGTTCTTTATACTGCTATACTGGTCCTTTTGTGTAATAAGACAAAGTTAATAATTTTTTTGTTTTAAGACTACAAGTTTATTGCCCCAGTCAGTCCATGTGTATTATCCTCTTCTGTAGAATAGGTGGAAAGGTAGGGGCCAATTAGACTGGTATAGATTAGTTAGGGTGAAGTCACTACTATATATCCTGTTGGTGGGAGAGTCCTGAAGGCCCTAACTACAAACCACTAGTTTGCTCCCTCCTTTTGGTCCATACGACCTTCATCCTTTCTTTGGGTGGTTGGGGAGGGTAGGTTATTTTAGTTATAGTTTAGGGGAGTTATGGGGATCCAGGTATGCCTAGGTTGGGGTAAGTAGTATAGCAGGTGGTAACCTAGCGCTCAACCTCTTATGTATCAATAAATGTGGGTATAATAAGAGATGACACGTAAATTTCCTTAAGGGATTTATTTGCTGTATACAATATCTATGTATCAGAACAAATATGGTAAAATAGAATGAACACTATGGTGAGCTGCAATATATCCTGAATCCGTCTGGCCACACAAATGGATGCTGCACGATGGTGGGATATGCACCCTGGAGGGCAGGAGGGCTATGATATAGCAGTTGATATATGGGTGGTGTGGGGTCAATTCATCTGTTATTTAGTCACAGAGTGAATGATAAGGGGAAGATAAAAGCAATATGACAGCCTTGATGCACACAGAGTTCTGGGAGGATGGAATAACCACAGTGGACAGTGCGGGCTGGCAGAGAAAGTTATACAGTACTTAAGTTCCTGTGTATATTAGTGGGGTATGTCCGATGGAAACGCAGTCTATGGGGGAGGGGTCAAGGTAAGAGGGTGAGTGTCACCGGGGGCTGGCGTCCCTGACCACCCGGCGATACACCCAGCTCCTACCCGATACCTGTATTGGTCCCACGCCGCAGTTGTAGCAGAAGTCAGCCGGAGCGGAAGTCAGCCGGAGCGTCTGGTAGTAGCCGTCAGCAGAAGCGCACTGCTCAACAGCGTCTGCCTTCACTTCCGGGTTTCAGCTGGGGAGCGTGCGCCCGGAGTAAAGGTGACGGCCGGAGCTGTGCGTGCTAAACTCCTCGAGTAGAGGAGACTTGGATCGGAGTGTGTGGAGGTGAACTGTCTCCAACGCGTTTCGGCCGCATTCGGCCTTTTTCAAGGATGCATGTCTGTGACTTTGGAGTGGGCTAAATAAGGCATTCAGTCCCGCCTCCTTTAGTCTGATTGGTGAAAGTCCATTAGATTGGCAGGTGGGCGTATCTATTGTGTACTTCGTGGACTAATGGATCATAGTAGCAGTGTATCCTCTGGGAATGATTGGGCAAAAAACAAAAGGTATAAAAGGTATAATATATGTATATGCAGTTTTCATCCTAAATGACCATTGTGAAAATCAATATTAAGGCCATTAGGTTGTAGTGTTTTCAGGGTAAAGATCCAATATAATTCCCTCCTATTGAGGACATCCACATGATCCCCGCCCCTCCAGTCAGTAGTGGGTGACTCGATTGCTTGGAATGTCAAGCCTTTGGGGTTTGAACCGTGTGATTCCAGAAAGTGAATGGAGACACTGTGTTTCCTATAGCCAATTTTGATATTTCTAATATGCTCATAGATTCTATTTTTGAGGGGTCTGATGGTCCTCCCTATATATTCTAACCCACAGGGGCATCTTAATAGATAGATCACCCCCTTGGTTTCACATGAGAGATGTTGTGTGAGTTTGTATGTGTCATTTGTAGTGCTAGATGTCCAGCTGTCAATCCCTTTGGTAGTAATCTTGGTGAGGTTTTTGCATCCTGCACATTTCCCACAGAGAAAGAATCCCTTTCTGTCAGTGAGTCTGGTCTGTGTGAGTTCCTTAGGTTTGATGTGGTTTTTTACTAATTTTTGCCTTAAGTCGGGGGCTTTCCTAAAGATAAGTCTGGGTTTGTCCGTCAGATGTGTTTGTAATTGTTGGTCCTGCCTTAATACGTGCCAGTGTTTTTGCAGTATGTTTTTTATTTGTCTTGAGGATTGATTGTATTGTGTAATGAATGCGACTTCTTGTGGTTCTGTTTGTATCTTGGATGAATTGGTAGTAAGTGTCTCACTTCTGTCCAGATTTGTTATTTCAATGTAGGCATTGTCAACTATGTCCTGATTGTATTTTTTCTCTATGAGTTGCTCCCTGAGTTGTAATGCTTGTGTTTCAAAATCTTGTGTTCTGGAGCAGTTACGCTTGATGCGACGGAACTGCCCCTTGGGTATCCCGTCCAACCAGGGTCTGTGGTGTCCACTTGTGTACAGAATGTAACTATTAACGTCTACATTCTTGCGGTAAGTTTTGGTATGGATGGTGTTGGATTCAATGAAGATTTCAAGATCAAGGAATTGTACTGATTTTTTACTGACTTGTGTTGTGAATTGTATGTTTCTGTCATTGTGATTGAGATAGTCCATAAAGGTTGGGGTAAGGTTATAGAGGGTAAGGGTCAGGATTTTGTTAGGATTAGACCCGTATTGGGTTTAGCGGGGAGGGAGATAAAGGGGTAGTATATTTAGGTTCGTATGAACTCCTGATGGATGACCATTTACGGTTTACCTCTCCCTGTGGGATTATAGTATACTTCCAAGTGATAATATTCTAAAAATGTGCGCCTTTTTCTCCGTTTTTAAAATGCCCGAATGGCACCTAGGGCAACTGTGTTTCACTCATATTGACAAAGCCTATGTGTTTTTATTACTTCATGTATATTCCAATTATTGCTTGAATCTACATGTTTTTGTCAGGGCTTTATTGTTTAGAATTTTTTTTTCTGTTTGAAAAACTAAACAAAAATTACTCAATTGTAATAAAACAAAATATGGCATGAGGTGCACAGGGTACTTTGGTTTACCGATCTTGACCCCGACACACTGTGGTGTTCCTGTAGGCCGAGTATGAACTGACTAATCTGTCGGATGGGTGTGGGGTGTTTGTCCGATGAAACATTTATATTCTGATGGGGTTATAAAAACATTTGCTGAATTCCTATTTATCTTGTTTGCAACTTAGACACACCCTTAATTGAAGGATGGCCCTCCGAATATTACACTTTCCCCAGTGAAACAGATTTCACAGGTCCTAAAGTTAACACAAACTGTGTCCCTTACATACTCCTTTTTTGTTATCCTCACATCACAATGATACTCTGCCTGAGTTAGGAGACTTTTGGTGGGGGCTCTTAGTGATGAGGATTGGGAAGCAGCCCTAGAGTATCTCCATAAAGCCCTATAAGATTTCAACAGATCCAGTGGTTTGTTTTTCCACTGAACATTTTTATCCTATTCCTCTGGTGTGCTTTGGTGGGGTGGTCAGCATTCTGACCTCTGTCCCAAATGTGGCACTGCCCAAGGCACCTTTTGGCATTTACTATGGGAGTGCTCTGTGGTTCAATCATTCTGGGCTGAGGTGAAGTCTGCAATGTCTCATATTGGTATTCCACTTATGGTACTTACCTCAAGATTGCCTGGGTGCTAGGAAGGATGGTAAATTAGATTGATAAGGGGGCCAATTCACTATTAATTTGTGTGCACTTGATAAAGTGTCTGGCTCGTTCTTGGATGGCTTCCTCAGGCCCATATTTTTTTAAGAGTGGGTCTTATTGGTGAGTGTCACCATGGAATGTGAGCGATGTGTCTAGTCCTAAAAACTAGTCTCTAAATTTGACAGTATGGACCAGATTACTGGAGTCAGCTTATGTCCTTGCACCAATCCACGTAGTGCATTGTGTGTATTTCTATACATTTTTTCTTTTACTACTTATTTTGGTTGGATTATATTGTTAGTGTGCCATTTCCTACATATGACCAAACACACATATAAACTTCACTAGGAATAATCTTATAATTTACATTTATTCATTTATATATAAATCACTGGTGAGTGAGAATAGGTTTAAAAAACAAAGGTTATTTTTAAGAGAATCTATTTTGTTCTATTTTTAGTCCTATTTTACTAACATATCTAACATATGAACTGCTTCAAATATGCCTATTCAGTACTAACCCGGAATTAAGCCCAAACAAAAGGGTAACTGACTTACAAATACTAATGTGCTGCTAACCAAACTAAACAAGTGTTCTTATTTACTTTGTCTATGGCCAGTATTCAATGTTCCAGATTCATTTTTTTTTTTCGGCGAAATCTGGCTGTTTTCACTCCTTGCGGTGAATTTTTTTCACTGAAAATATGATTCACCCTATTCAATATTCACTGTTCGCCAAAAGCGAACAGTGAATGCCGGCCAGTTCTCAGTTTCATGCTCGCTGCAATTCGCTGGTGTATTTCAATGGGGTTTTCACTGGGATTCGCCGACAGTGTATTCAATCCTCAAATGGAGAACTACTTTCTCCATCTTTTTTTTTTTTTTCATGATTCTCTGTTTTACATTCGTCATATTTTTTAGGTGAACTGGAATGTGATCTTTAAAAAAAAAAAAAAAAAAAAGCGTTTTGTTTGTTTTTTGTCAAAAAATCTGATTTTTGTTTTTTTCTGTGAAGGGGCATGCTATTTTTTATTCATGTGCTTGCAGCACATTAATCTTTTTTATTTTTTTAAAACTTTTTAACATATTCGCCAGCAGGGAGCCGCTCATTAATATTCCTTTATTCACTTCACTCTGGTCCCGGCTTGTTACGTGCGGGACCAGAGGAGCGGCTCACTACCCCTGCCGCGACTTCCTGCCGCCTACACCTCCCGGGGGGCAGCCTCTGCTGCCTGTGCCCCGGGAGCCCTCCCCCACAAGTTCTGGGGCAGGCAGGTAGGCTTGCATCTCCCTGCCTGCCTCCATCAACCGACAGCATTCGCCGCAGGGGTTAAAATTCGTCAGCAGGGGCAGCAAGCCCCTGCTGCATTGAATAGGGTGACAGGGAGGACTGGCAGCGAATGCTGCAGCCCTCCTGAACCCTGCGAATGTGCAGCTAATACTGAACAGAATTCGCTGCACATGGAGAAATATATCACTGAATACTCCCCTTTGTCTGATTCCATTTTACCTTTTTTGTTTTTTTTAAACCTATTCTCACTAACCAGGGATTTATATATAAATAAACGTAAATTATAACATTGTTCCTAGCAAAGTGTATGTGTGTTTTGTCATCTTGTTATATATATATATATATATATATATCTCATAATTTATTTTTTGTTACTGAAACATTAAGGATTATCTCTTTACCATTGTTTGTTAATGCTATAGTTTGATTAGGCTGTTTTGATTAAGTGTTTTAAATCCCCCCCCCTTTCAAAGATGTTCAATTTAAAATTGATATGTATCACTGTATTGACAGTGCATTTACTATCTTGATATAAGCTATATTTAGGATCAATCATTACATTGGAAAGTTATGTTTTGGGTCATCTACTTTGTGTATAACCTGCATGTTCTGTTTTTCTTAATATTGGTTCTTTGTACTGCTGGCTCATTAGACTCTGGTTTATTTAATAAACTACTTTATTTATAAAAAAAGGGAAGTAAACGGGATAGTCTTAAACTCAATGAGGCATATTCAATTGTTGCCCCCCATATCCGGTGTGCTCACCAGCTAAATTCAATTGTTTTGGCTGCTGGCGTACTATTTCAGCTTGCGAAGCCCGGGGTTATTCAAACATGATTTTTTTTTCTACATCCCCATTTGATCAGGTTTAGCTGCTGTGTTTGGCTAATCCAGACCATAATAAGCATGATAAAAAATCTAGCATTTGAATATGTCCCAATGTGTTGCATTTCAACCTCAACCAATTGTTGCCCCCCATATCTGGTGTGCTCACCAGCTAAATTCAATTGTTTTGGCTGCTGGCATACTATTTCAGCTTGCGAAGCCCGGGGTTAGTCAAACATGATTTTTTTTTTCTACATCCCCATTTGATCAGGTTTAGCTGCTGTGCTTGGCTAATCCAGACCATAATAAGCATGATAAAAAATCGAGCATTTGAATATGTCCCAATGTGTTGCATTTCAACCTCAACCATAACATAACAGAAACTTAAAAAAAAAGCTGTTAAAGTTATGTGCTACAAACTGTGCACTCATTTAACTGGTTTATATATACTTAACTTTTCATTCACTACAAATATCTTCACCATTAACTTGTTGTTCTTCGGTAGGTGCTTGGCTTTTGACACAACCTGAATTATTATATAAAAAGATAAAAAAAATATATATCATATTTTAGTCGAAAATAATCACTTTTCTTTCACTATGTACTTGATTTAAAATGATAAAACCGATAACCAAATAACTCAGTATTTTACACGAATTACTTTTAAATATGCTATAATTAGCAAATTATGTTGCCTGAATTTTACACATATAATACTAGCTATAACCATTTTTAAATTCCTGACTGATTTTTACTTTATTCCAAATAAAATAAAATCCAAGCCCTAAGATTCTACTTTACATGCTACTAGGAAAAGGATTTAGAAGCCAACTGGTTGGTACATATCTCTCAATTTTAGCTCTCTGAGATTCAATACCCCCATAAGAAGGTATTTGTTAAAGCATGGAAAGGGGGCCACACACAGATTAGAACTAGACTACAATATGTAAAGTACATATTGCATGTGATTCCCTGCACAGGGTGCAATTTGAGCTAGACACATACTATTTTGCTTTGTGATCTGGACTACGCAGGAATGCAGATCGTGAGGTAAAATAAATACTGATTTGAACTAAAGTTTGCATGCGATAATCAGTGTGTGGGCACCTTTAGAGAAAAAAAGCAATTAACCAATCGGCTGTCACGTTTCAAACACAGCCTGTAAAATAAGTTACAGATTGACTAGTTAGTGCTTTCTCTCCATACTCTGCTAAACTTAAAAGTTGACAAAAAAGGTAAGCTGTGGACCTAAATGCTGGAAGTATACTTAAAGCAGGTAACCCTGTAGGATACTGAATATCTGTTCTAGCCAGAGCACAGAAAAAGGATGGCACCAGCCATTGGTTGTGTTTTATGCCACAATAATATGGCTCCTGCTAAATGGAACGCTATTGTTGTGCCGTACCGTACAAACATACTCGCATTTATACAGTGTCTGCAATATAAAAAGGTTTAAAGAAACTTCCTGAAAATGCTAAGGCCTTTTGAACCAAACAAAAATAGCCAAAATAGCTTATTTAATGAAACAGCAAGTAAGTGAAATAAACTGAGATCATACTATTTATAGTTTTAAAACTAGCCACAAACTGATTAGGACTACAGACAGAAATCCACAGTGGTAACCTGTTCAGTCCTGTGTGCTGTCTGTGTGGGTGCCGGACGGCTCCCCGACAGTCGGGATTCTGACAGTCATTCCTCCGATGTTGGAATCCCGACTGCTCCCTCGTGGGGGTCCATGACCCCCATAGAGGGAGAATAAAAAAATAGATGGCGAGCGCGCAAGGGGCTTCATTACGCTCCCCACGCTGTGCAGTCGGGATTCCGACGTCTGAGTAATGATTGTCGGAATCCCGACTGTCGGGGTAATATACCACACCCGTCTGTGTGGGGAGAGTCTAAACAGAGTCATTCTATTGATGGGACTTTGGCGGTGTCCGCTCCATATCCTTGCCTGGTTTGAGAACTAGTGACTTCCTGGTTCTCCATCCAAGAGGGAAATTTGCCACCCTTTTGCATGCTTTGAATTAAGTGTGGATATATCTGTATTTGTCCCTTTGCCCTAATGTGCTTTTTATAGCATTAAACTGGACTTCACTTTATTGATTTTCTGTTTGCTTACACTTCTGCATTATGAGAGGAAAAGAGTGATCATCCTGCATATTTTGTCCATGGATACCCACTATTGAAGTGGACCTTGCTTAATAGGTATGTATGACTTGATCTTACTTTAAATCTGGGATAGCCAACTCCAGTCCTCGAGAGCTACCAACAGTTAATGTTTTCCAGATCTCCTCACAGAATCACAAGTGAAGTAATTGGCTCCACCTGTGGATCTTTTAAAATGTTTCAGCTAGTAATGAGTGTGCACCTTTGCAGCAGCTAGGTTGTCTGGAAAATGTGAACTGTTGGTAGCTCTGGAGGACAGGAGTTGGCTACCACTGCTTTACATCACCTGTAGCTTGCATTTTGGCACCACACTATAGTGGTTGCCTAGTCCACTTTTTCCTGGATCTGCTTGGTTTACTTCCGAAACATCAGTGTCTAACATCTGTACTCTTCAAAGATTCACATTTGTGTCCTAGTTTATTTATGGGTTTCAGTTCTAAACTTTGTTATAAGAGTTTGAGGGTCTCTTTTTGCAACAAAAGTGACAAGAACAAACCTTTTATAACCTGTACAAAAAGTCACTAAATTCTAATTGGGTCTAAATGTTTACATGTTGCCCCATGCTCTATATAGTGTTCCCCTTATTCCATGTATTCTCCCCTCCCAGCTTGTAAAGCTGAGCATATGTGCTTGGCGATCTAGTTAAGAACAGATTGCTCAGCACACAGCGATACACCAGCAAACTGCCAGTATTCTCTCCTGCCAGTGACTGCATGTAGTATAAATCTAGTCAAGTGATGGTGCTGCACATCAAAAAATTGGCACTCCAAACTAAAGGGGATCATAGTCCATAAAGGACAATGTGTTTTTTTTTTTTTTTGTTTTTTTTTGCTGCGTCTTTTACACAATTTTACTCTGGTATTCTTTAACAATATTCGGAAAACTGTTTGTATTTATAGGACATGTCTCCTATTAAAGTGGCTTACTCACATGTAAAATGAAAACTAAAGGCCCATACCCACTTGATGATTTTCAGCTGAAAATCTATCAAAACAGCTGCTTTGAGCGATTTTCAGCTGAAAATCGTCCAGTGTGTATGCCCCAGAGATTGCAGACAAGCGATGCTGCGCGCTCCCACATCATCGCTAGGAAAGTGGTTCATCTGCTGGTTTTACCAGCAGATGTGGCGATGATGGATGTTTTTTCATCCATCATCGCCATGTGTGTACACCTGCCGGGCTGAAAGAAAGATATATCTATAGGCCCATACACACTGGGCGACTTTGAGCTGAAAGCCCCAGCAGTGAGTGCTGCTGTGTGCTCCCGCATCATCGCTGGGAAAGCCGCTCATCTGATGGTAATACCAGCAGATGAGAGTCTTTGAGGATGGCTTTGCATAGCTCTGTGCTATGCAACGCTGTCCTCCCCTCTCCCTCGGCGATGGGCAGGGGGAAAGTGGCTCAGTGTGTATGCACTGAGCGGCTTTCCCTGCAGTGGTGATTGTCATCATCACTGGCTGGGCATAGTCGCCCAGTGTGTATGGACCTTATCACAGATTTTGGCAAAGTCTTTTGAAATTAAAATCTTCTAGTGTGTATGGGCCTTAACATTGTAAATCTTTCTATCCCTACAGGTCAGCCAGCCTTCCTTAACAAAACAATGGAAGGAGTGAGATATCATGGTCCATATAGGCATCCCAAAATCCCACTCCTAAGGTGGCAAGGTTCCAGAGGTATTCTACCACAAGATAAGACCTATAAACTAGATCAGTGGTTCCCAACCCTGGTCCTCAAGTACCCGTTTGCACAGTGCACGTTTTCCAGGTCTCCACACAGAATCAAGTGACATAATTAGCTCCACCTGAGGATCTTTTAAAATGTGCCTGAATAATCTGTGCACCTGCTGGTTGACCTGGAAAACGTGCACTGTTGTGGGTACTTGAGGACCAGGGTTGGGAACCACTGAACTAGATGACAAATGGAGGCTTACTGGGTAAATACTATTCTGATCTACCTTGATTTTGCGCTTCACCTATACTTGTACAGTATATGCCATTGAGCTAAAGCAGGGGTTCCTACATTTTTTTGAATCATGGCACCCCAATGCATCAATTATTTCATAGTGCACACCTAGGCTAAAGGTTTCTCATTGAGAAACACAATTTATTTAACTTAACTGATCCTAAGGCTGATAGTGGGGCAGATGTATTAAGCCTTAACAAGAGATAAATTCAGGTGTGATAAGGAGATAAATGTCCAGCCAATCAGCTCCTTACTGACTTTTTTTCAAACGCAGCCTGTGACATGGCAGTTAGCAGGTGATTGGCTGGACGTTTATCTCTCCTTATCACGCTTGCATTTATCTCTTGTTAAAGCTTAATACATCTGCCCCATTATGTGGTAATGGACAGGATTCACTTCTGTTAGTGCACAATTTGTCTATTATAATGGACATAAATAACTTGAATTGGTCCAGGACTACCAACCCAGGGCACCCCTGCACATCCTCCAGGGTGCCAAAGCGCACAGTTTGGGAACCACTGGGCTAAAGCCATGTTCACAATTTAAACTAAAACAACATAGGGCAGGCTTTCCCAACCACGGTCCTCAAGGCACACCAACAGTGCAGGTTTTGTAGATAATTAGTACCCGAGTGATTCTGATTAAACCACCTGTGCTGAAGCCTGGATATCACTAAAACCTGCACTGTTGGTGTGCCTTGAGGACCGTGGTTGGGAAAGCCTGACATAGGGGGTTTAAATTAAAACAACATAGGGGGTATCCAATTACTCACGAAGAAACATTGGGAGCAAAAAAAAGCTAGTTTTGCCTGAAAATACACTGGTTCAGTGAAAATTGTGCTTTAGTCAGAAACACTGCTGTTTTGGGGAATTTGGTTTCTTCTGCCTGAGGCAAGTGAAACTATTCCCGATACTCTATAGCTCGCACTGGCTGATTGAATAACGATAAACTTATGAATGCACTCCAGTTTCTACTGTGCTTTGTTAATGTTTATATACCTACAGTCAATCTTTTAATAAAACCAGACTGAACTGACAAAATTTTATGACCACTTTTTGATAGATCATGCTAGCAGAGGCTTACATGATAGGTGTGAAACCTCGCAGTGTACACTGTCTCCAACAATTGTTAATGACGGCAAACTGAATAAAGGAAGTGTTTGACTAGAGAAAAACCTCCAGCTGAAGAAATGCAATGGACTTATACATTTTGTTTCTTATCAGCTAAGAGAAGGTAAAATAAAACATGCAGCATTCACTTTATTTTGTTCCTGGCTGTCAAGGATTATCAAAGTACAAGATCAACAGGGAAGCCAGTAAAAGAAGTCCTACCCCTTTCAGACAGAAAAGTCTGAAAATCCCGGCAAATACACTGCATTTGAAATGCCATTTTGCCGGGAGCATTTAACCCCCCTTCACACAGAACAAATTACCGGGTTGAAAATTTCTACCCGGTAATTTGCTGAATATCACAGGTATTTCTTCTGTGTGAAAGGGTCAACACTGGTCATAAATCATGTCCTCGACCCTGGTCCAGGGTCTGAGACACTGGATTTATGACACGGGTGTGCCCTTTCACACAGAAAAAGGTCACCAGTGTATTTAATGAAATTCGTGGGTGAAACTGCTTCACCCAGGTATTTCATTTTCTGTGTGAAAGGGGTATAAGAGGGACTGTTAAGAGGCTTTGAAGACTGGTAGTTATTTAGTAATTCATAGCGATTAAAATGGCTAAACTGCAGTTCAAGAGAATAATCTGATAACCCAAGCTTGCATGGAACAGGTGTTTTAGGCTGTAAAGAAACTAGAGGCTGTAGACAATGGCCCTTATTCAGATCTGACCACAGTACAAATTTGTACTCAAAATGGGCAAAACCATGTGCAAAGTGTTAGATTTGGGTGGGGTGTGTTGAAACTGAAATCTAAATTGCAGTTTCAAAATAATGCAGCCAGTATTTACCCTGCACAGAAACAATAACTCACACAAATCTAACTCTCTAGACCTGTTACATCTGCCCCACCTACAGTGCTTATGGTTTTTGCCCATTTTGAGAAAAAATTTGTACTGCAATCAGATCTGAATAAGGGCCAATGTTCAATGTCCTGTAACCAGGATCTGAGACTGTCTTCCATTTGGCCAAGTCCACAGGGCCTAAGACTGAATTTGGGGGAGAAACATTTGCAAACTATCCGCTATTCTAATAAAAAAAATATTATACAAATTTATTCTCATAGGGTACTTTAACACCAATCTCCACAAAAGACTTTAGATTTTTCAGTCAGTAGTCCTGCGTTCAAAAGGTACTTTCTAGAGGACAACATTCTAAAGGTACCTATGTTAGTTGGGTGCCCATTAAGCTATTTGCTTAGTTTTACGTGGCTCCCTGCGCTAGCCACACTATATAAAATCAACTCCGTAAGCTCATACCCCCACTATCCATGTCGGCACGAACTATAGTGAGCGTCCAACTAACATATAGGTACCTTTTGAATGTTGGATCTTATTTGAACGAATGCAAAAGGCACACTGTTATATTCTCTGTCCACATCCTGGTGGATGGTAGGGCATGAAATACCACCTGTCAGCACATGATGGCTCAAAGCAAAAAAACTCGACCCGGTATACCTTTTTCAGGTGTTGGCCTTCAGTGGTAGACAAAATGTATGTTTACCTTACGACTGTATACCATGCCAAAGACATTGTGTACACGCAGTGACTGGATCATGAGCACAAAGGACTTATTTGCAAAGTGATTGAAAGGTATTCAGTGTATGGGAGGTAACTAGGATGAGAACCATTTGGTCCTAAACGCTTGAAAACAGACAAGGGTTGTTCAGATAAGTTGGTTAAATCAGTCTGATTTAACCAATTTATCTGAACAATAGTTCCTCGGTTTGCCAGCATTTTGAACCAAATGGGTCACTTGCTCCCATATTGTTTCCACCAGCGTGCTCAAAAATGTGAGGTTTGCACACAGCTTAGAGGGCAGTATTCAATGAAAATATTCTCCGTGCACGGCGAGCATTTTTTTTTGCTCGCCGTGCACTCTCCGTGTTCCGGAGGGCTCGCTGCCACTCCTGCTCCTCCTATTCAATGTGTTAAAGACTCGCCGCCACTCGCGGCGAGTCTTAACCCCTGCAGCGGACGAGCGTCCGCGGCAGGGAGCTGTCAGGGAGCCGGGGGACGTAGCAGCCAAGAGAGATTAAAGTCTCTCTTGGCTGCTGCAGGGGATATGGGGAGGGGAGCAGGGCTCCCCTGGACCCAGGCAGCACAGGCTGCCCCCCCTATAGCCAGCGGGGGACCCAGTATTCACTGTACCCGAACGTGCATCGGGTGCAGTGAATATATGAATATCTAATGAGCGGCTCGAGCGCTCCGGCCCCCTGCTGGCTGCACTGTGTAAAAAAAAAAAAAAAAAAAATGTAAAAAAATATTTTTTTTAAAATTAAATATATATTCATGTGCTATAGGCACATGAATAAAAATAACATGGCCCTTCACAGAAAAAAAAAACCTGATTTTTTTACACCAAAATTAAAAAAAACACCCTTTTAGTTTAAAAGTTCACATTCCTGCTCTCCATCAAAAGATGGAGAATTTCTACACGGAGAGAGACGGCGAGAATCACTTAGAAAGACGGAGAATATTTCACATTGAATAGGGTGGCTCGCCTTTGGAGAAAAAAAACCTCTCTCCACCGCGTGAAAAGCACAAACTCTCCAGAAATCACAGCGAATTTTTCTCATTGAATACTGCCCAGAGACTGAGCCGGCACAATGTTTCTCAGAGGTTGGATAGAGAAGGACCTAAGGTTTTTTCTTTTCCTTTATCACACCACTCGGTGTGTAAAACACTAAAGTGTCCATTCACCCTTATCTTGATACTGGTCATGCACATATAAGTATGTTTAATCCCACTCCTTGCAACATAACCCTCCACCCTTACCCTAATCCATAATGCCCATTACACAACACACCATACTGCCTAGTACATATACACATAAGTAGCATTATTTCCCTTCAGACTAACATCATTAACTCTACCATGGCAGGTGCTGAAGTTGTGGAAGAAAGGGATTACTCATATTTTTAGCACTGTACCGCCATCAACCCCCTCACATTGTACTTTTCACCCAATTGTTAGCATATCCACCCCACTTGCTCCAGGTAGTTACCCAGATGACACAAGTGTCTTCAGTTTTCCCTTGGAATCTAATCCTGGGCTAAATTTTGACTATTCTCTTCCGATACATCTGATCAGATATTAGATGGACACCTAAAGGCAGATTCGGATGGACCGGGCCGTGATATCATCCAACATCACGTGCAGACATTCCGTCGAACCCGATGCACGGTCCTGTGGGCATCAGTAGCCTCCCATCTGATTGGCTGAGAGAATTCTCTCAGCTAATAAATGGCCAGCCAGTCTTTTCAAAATATGGTTTTTACATTCAGCAGCCGCTTCCTGCGCCGCCAATACCGCTACTAGTTTCCATCTGCCGCAGGGACCCTGCCAGATCCCCAGGGATTTACATGCAATAAATCGCATGCGCTGGGTGCGTGAGGCCAACAACACTGCGGTGAGCCAGGGGATTCGCTGGGCGTTCCCATGCAAATCGCCTGGTGATGCGGGTATGGGAGGGAGGGCAGCTGACATCACCGAATGTCAGCTGCTCGCCCTGTTCCTGTTAAGAGTGCACACTTATCTAAGGGAGCTGAGCGTTGGATGGACCCACTAATATTTCTGGAGACTGTGTCCATTTAGGATAGGGCACTGCAATTCAGCATGTGTATTTGAACTAGAAAAGCAATAATACACACCTATAATGATCTTAATGGCTTTTAATTAGTAGCTTAAGTGGCAAGTTAGTATGTGCTGAATGTAGCATTATGCAGTATGGTAGCATCTGAATTCTTCCCACATTTACAGCTGTGAACTTTTACCCATGCATGGAGGATTTCAGGTCATCAGGCACAACAGACACACATCAATGATTTAGGGACAGACAGGAAAATGTTCTACTACCCACCTTTGCTGGCCATAAACGACTCTCCCACTCGCAGAAGATGTACTTGGGCACTTCCATCATTCAACTTGATGTAGTTCTGGTATGGAGCTTTGTAATGGACCAGCTACTGGTCCTACACGAAGGATTATCAATTCAATCCATGTGGCCTAAAGACAAAATAGGCTTTAGTATAAGAGAAGGATTCTATACAGAATTTCACACTACAGCTAAAACATGGTATAGCTATTTGGAAATATATTTCAGTTCAATAAATTAAAATATTGATTATGCAAAAACAGGAAATATGGCAAAGAATTGAGAAACTATTTTTTTAATGAACATTTTCTCTAGGGGTCCATTTATTTAATATTTGCAGCTAAATCCCCGAAAACACCTATTTTTGACGGGTATCTGCAAATTTTAACATTGGTCAGAATTGCAACAGGACCCTGGGCTACTGCCATTCTGAGATGGCTGTAGCAAATGGACCACAGACTGAACTGCTGCCATGCAGTGGGGTCAGTGCTGACCGTACATGTGCAGACCCCCTGGCACCTGGTATAGCGTATCACAGGGGCAGGATCCTTTTGGATACATCCCTGCAATAGGATCTCGTATTACAATGCGATCCTGGGTCCTCTACCCAGGATTGCATTGTATATGCGAGCTGTAATAAATGGGTCCCTAAATGAGGGTCCCAATAAACGGGATGTGGTCATTTGGTCTACAGCACAAGTCTTCAACCTGTGGCCCTCCAGATGTTGTGGAACTGCATGTCCCAGCATGCACTGACAAGAAATACTGTGGCAATGCATGTTGGAACATGTAGTTTCACAACATCTGGAGGGCCACAGGTTGAAGACCCATGGTCTACAGCAGGGCTGGGCAACACTGGCCCTCCAGATGTTGATGAACTACACATCCCAGGATGCTTTGCATTCGTTTTGCTATGTGGCCATGCTGAAACTGATGCAAGGCATGCTGGGATGTGTAGTTCATCAACATCTGGAGGGCCGGTGTTGCCCAGCCCTGGTCTAGAGCATGATGGTCGACGGTCATTAGGTCCACATGGTTCTAGGTCGAAAGGTCATTAGTTCGACAATGTCTAGGTCGACAGTCAAAAGGTCGACATGGGTTTTTTTTCACTGATTTTTGAGCCAACATGCAGTATTTCATGCCCTACCATCCACTAGGGCGTGGTGGGAGAATAAAATAATGTGCCCGATGCATTGCGAGCGCAACGAGCGATATACTTTAAACTGTGTCCATGTCGACTGTGTTGACATTCAGGTAAAAAAAAACAGTGAAAAACCCCATGTCAACCTTTTGAGTGTTGACATAATGAACTGTCGAACTAATGATCTTTGGACCTATAACCATGTTGACCTTTTCCCATGTCGATCTAATGGTGTAGACCAAATGATCCCAACCTCAATAAACAAAGTAGTAGCCAATGTAATAAACGTCCCCATCATACACCAGCATCATTACAGAGCATAAACTATATATCAGCCTAGCAAGTTTATTCATGAAGATATGAATGGCGTGGCGATGTGAGGCAGTGGAGAAGTTGTCCATGGCAACCAATCATCTGCTATGTATAATTTGGTAGAATGTGCTTGACAATTGCTATTTAAAAGCTGCTTGGCTCCCGGGGGAACTTTTCCCTCTTCCTGATTAGACCCCTAGTTTTGAAAAAGTAAGTACTGCAGAATCCATTATTATAGAGGCCAGGAACCAACAAGCTGCTGGTCGGTAGTTTCCCAGAGGTCCCTAGTGAGTAATTCATATTTAAAATACAGGAAAGCCGACAGCTCCCGAACACAGCCCCGCACACCATGCATAGCACATACTTAGTATCAGCGAGTAATAACTAGGCGGTGCCTCCTGTATGGAGTGGCTGTGTATGTACGTACTTACACCGGCCACGAAGGGGACCACACGCAACTTACACTCCGCATCACACAGGCGGCAGGAAAAGCAGTGTGTCCCGCATACACCGCCACCTACCGGGTGTCTCACAGGCCAGTAGGTCTCTGATTGCTACGAGTTGGCAGTTGTGTTCCAAAACCTTCTTGCGGGTGAGTGGACGGTGACTGACAACAAGCGCACACCCCCCTCACCGGGTCACCCCTCCCAGAACCACACAACAACTACCACTGACTGCGCTTCTGCAGGTACTGGGGGCATTCGTCGCCACTTCTCCCGCCCATAGCGGTAACCAATGCGGGGACAAAGCGCCAAGAGAGACTCCCCCTTTCCCCCATCTCCTCTCGTGTCCGGTGTCGCCTCCTTCCTGACGGCCGCCCGCAGGCGCAGCCGGACTTTGCGCCGCCGTAAGCAGACCGTCAGGTCCGTCACCAGACGGAGGCAGACGGGATTAGGCGAGTACCGATAAGGCAGCAGCAGTAGCTAGGCTGTGTATTATCCTGCTGCGGGTTCTTTTCGGTTGTCAGAGAGCTCAGCCCAGCCCCTTTCCTAAGGGCAGCGGAAGTCGCTGAGGCTGAGGGGGTCGCCGTGTTCTGGGTGTGCTTGTGCTAACATGATTGCTGGTGGATTTATTTGGCTCCTGTGATCTAGTGGGTGTGCACGTTTTTAATAAACATAAAACCCTTTTTTTTTCACCAGTGTACCAGAAAAAAAAATTCTGGTATTTTACACCAGTAGTATAGAGTAGGGACAGTGATGGACCCATGCTCATCGATGATCTAGGTGATATTGAATAAATCATGGGTCCTTCACAATGCAATCTAGTTAAAAAAGCACAGAGTTTATAGCTCTGTATGGGTGGCTTAAGATTGTGTCTAAAAACCCCTTTCAGCCCAACCTAATTTCCCAGGTTGGACCCAGAAGCAACCCGAGACTAGCGCTGGTTCGTAAAGGTTCCCAGGCCAAAATTGCTGGGAAAATTTGCCGTGATTTCAACCCTGCTATGGAGCAGCTTGTTCCATACCTCCCAACTTTCGTCCGGAGGAAATAGGGACACTCGAGCGCCCAAAAGGGGGCGGGGCGTATGCAAATGAGGGCGCGGCTTATGCTAATTAGCCGCGACCTCATTTTCATACGAGAATAGACGCTGTGCGCATGCGCACAGCGTCTATTCTACTCGATTGGGGGGTCTCCCAACTGCCACCCCCCGCAGCGGGACAATGCCTGCCGCGGGTGGGACGTCGGGACAGGACCCGAAAATCGGGACTGTCCCGACGGAATCGTGACAGTTGGGAGGTATGTTGTTCCCTGGTTCAACCCGGGGTCCTGGCTGGTGTGAAAGGGGTAGGTGCGGTGCGGGTGGTCAGGCCGGGGATTCCACACAGGCGTTGAGCGCAGATGACAAGACAGGCAGCGGATGAAGAGAATGCAGCTCTCCAGTGCCCTCACTGCAGCCAGAGATCTGCGTCCGCCTCCTGTGTGGATCCCCGGCCTGCACCAATGACCAGCAACCCAGGGTGAGTACTGTCTATTGTACTGCCTCCACCGCCATTACGACCTGCTCCCTGCCTCCTTCCCACACCAAAAAATGCAGGGACTTTCTAGTGTGAAAGGGGCCAATCCGGGAATGCCCCGGCATGATCCCTGGGCCGAATTCCCGGGTGGGTCCCTACATTTTCTGGTGTGAAAGGGGTATTCGAAGCCTTAATGGGACATGTGAAACCGTAAGGTTTGTCGTCTATGGAATTGCATATTTTTTTTTTATTTTTTTTTAAATGATGCTGTCAAATTTTGAAACAGGGAATTTGACAAGCTTAGGCCCACCATCTTTGTCCTGACTCATCACCCTCTACCCACCAGCATTTCCCCTCACATGTTAAACGATTGTAAGCTCCTCAGAGCAGGGCCCTCTTCCCTCCTGTTGTCAAAGCCCTCTTCACATTTCACTTACAGCTCTCCCATGCTCAAACAGTCATCTTCGTCCGCATACTCATCTCCATCTTTGGCCACCAGCCCCATGTAGTATGTTGATCACGTCATCACTACTTACATCTATGCTGTACTGTGTACTTAGGGGGATATTCTGGTTTTGCTCGGATGCGATTTGCACCCTTGCGAGTTAACCAGAAGCCCTGTGAATGGTGGTCCGCCCGCCCCCCTCCCATGTTCGCATGGGCTTCGAATGGATGTTTTACATAAACATCGATTTACATGACAGGGGGAACCTCCCACATCTTTTGATGGACCTGTTGAACTAATGACCTTTCAACCTTTTCCCATGTTGACCTAATGGTGTCGACCATCATGCTGTATACCAAATGACCGCATCCCGTGAACTCATATACAGTATAAAGTGAGTTTCAGGTCACATATATGTGTGCATGTTTGGGAGGAAATAGGCAGGCAACTGACATCTCGTGATGTCATCTGGCTGCCCCCAGTGCCAACGTCACCCAGCGTTTATATGGGAATGCCCATGAAACGCTGGGCGTTCCCATGGGTGCAACTATCCGCCCACATCCCCCGCAGTCTTGGGTGCGTGCACTGTTCGTCGTGGTGTATGCACATGTACAGAAATGTGGCTGCGCATACACCACACATTGGCCCCCGTGCGAACGGTCCAAAATAAGGTCTTTAATTGTGGCACTCCTTTCACCTGTAAGAACAAGGGGGCACACTGCGCTAAACAATATAAAATATTGAATAAATCAATTAATTGGGTTAAAAAAGTGGTGGTGCCAATTGGGAATAAAATAACATTTATTAAAACATAACATTTCAGCATGACATACCATGATTAAAATAAATTAGCTCTATTGCAGAGGGAATATTGGGTTAAGTCCAGTTAATACGGTACTGTATTTTTGAGAATCCACTTGGTCTGTTCCTATGATGCCTCTTTATTGAAATGAAGCCAGAATCGGCTAAGTTCGGCTAAGTATAGTCCAGCAGTTGATACCGGTATTATTTGTGTCCAAAAGAAGGCCCGCGGTAGGTTTCTTTAGGTGGAGTAATACTCTACAGCTTGTATGGAACCTCCGTCCGGGTTTGGGCATGTGGCTGCCCTGGTGACTGGAACCAATTAGTGACCGCTGGTCAAGAAACTCACTGGGTGAGTCGGCTGGTGAGGCTGGTCCGGACCCAAATGTGTGGGGTAATTTCAAGGTGGGTGAGACTGGATGTGGTTTGCCCTCTGATTCACCAGAAGGGGCATACTACCCCTTACCCACACCGCAGCTTGACAAAGCACCTCATATTCCTCTGCGCCCCCTACACTCGTTGATAACTTGTTATCAACTACCCTCCATGTCTTTTCACCTTTGTTATGTACTTACTGTAATGTTAAGTTTGGTCTCCCTGGACTGTTCTTTTGTATGGGGGTGCAAAATATTTGTGGTGCCTTATCAATAAGAATATAACTAATAATAATAACAACATGTCACTCTGCATATCTATTTTTCCATGTGGTGGGTGGGTGTGGTGTTTAGGTTCTTATATAGCACAGCATATACAGTTGTGGGTTAAAGAGCATTAAACGTATAAAGAATGGTTCCCCAGCATGCCGGTACAAACGACAAGGGCCCACTGGTACTTGTAGTCCTGTAAAAAAAAAAAAAAAAAACAATTGTGGTGTCTCTCCTGAAAGCAGAACCATCACTGGGCTATTGGAGCTGGTGCTAATTTAGATTCAGTGCTGGTAAAATTCCCACCATGGCCCCAACTGTGTGGATTTTGTATATTTTCCCCATGCTTGTGTCGGTTTCCTCCAGGTACACCGGTTTCTTCCCACAATCCAAAAATATGCAGGTAGGTTAATTAACTCCCACAAAAATAACCCTAGAATGTCTGTGTCTGCATGTACATGTGGTAGGGTTGTAAGCTCCACTGGAGCAAAGACTGATGTGAATGTTCAAATATTCTCTGTGGGATTATGTGTGTGCTACAGTATATAAATAACTGTTAATTAATAACTAAAATAATCAAGGGTCCCATGTCTTTCAAAGAACCAGGCTCTTGGGATAATTAGTAAATAATAGAATATTGTCTTTACAGTGGAGCTACAAGTTACATCAAGGCATCAGGTACTTGAGTAACCACAAGTACCAGCATGTCCAGGCTGTAAGAGCCTACTGGTACTTGCAGTCCACATGTAAAAGAAATATATAACTAGTTTTTGCAGCCAATACTTGTTCAGGGAATATAGTGGCAAAATGGCATGGGCGTTTTTGTATTTCAATTAACCAGCACCACACTCCTAAGCCAGTCCTGACTGAGCAAATTAGGGGGAGATCCCTTAGGCAATGGGGACTCCCTCCAATAATGCCCCCCTCCCCAATGCAAACAGTATGCTGCCGCCGCTATTCTGCCCCCTCTACTCATACTACACTACCAATGCTATCCTGCACCCCCCTCCTCGCATACACAACACTACCACTACTATCCTGCAGGTATGGTATAACACACCGACAGTCGGGATTCCGACAGTCATTACCGCGACGTCGGAATCCCGACTGCACAGCGGGGGGAGCGCAATGAAGCCCCTTGCGGGCTAGCCACGCTGCGGGCACCTATTTTATTCTCCCTCTATAGGGGTCGTGGACCCACACGAGTGAGCAGTCGGGATTCCGACGTCGGAGTAATGACTGTCCGCATCCCAACTGTCGTCCGACACACTACCACTGCTCTCTTGCATCCCCTCCATGCATACATAGAAACATAGAATTTGATGGCAGATAAGAACCACTTGGCCCATCTAGTCTGCCCCTTTTTCAAACCTGTTTCCACAAACCATATTTGATCCTTATTTTTTTGTAAGAATATCCATATGCCTATCCCAAGCATGTTTAAATTGTTCTACTGTATTTGCCTCTACCACCTCTGACGGGAGGCTATTCCACTTATCCACAACCCTTTCTGTGAAGTAATACTTCCTCAAATTTCCCCTAAATCTTCCTCCCTCTAGTTGGTATGCGGACTGATCATAGAATGACTCTAGGTCGACAACTATTGGTCGACAGTCAAAAGGTTGACAGGGTTTAAAGGTCATCAGACAATAGGTCGATAGGGTCTAAAGGTCGACATTTTATTTTTTTCAAATTTTTCAGAAGATATCTGCTGACAGGCGGTATTTCATGCCTCACTAGCCACTAGGGCGTGGAAGGAGAATAAAAGTGTGCCGAGCGCAGCGAGGGGACGCGGTACACTTAGACAGTGTCCATGTTGACCTATGTCAACATAGACACCCTTAAACCATTAAAACTCATTTCGACCTTTGGGCCCTGTCGACCTTGTGACTGTTGACCATTAGTGGTTGACCATATGATTGTAGAACTAGACACTGTAGATGTTTTATACCATAACCCCTCTAGTTTCAGTGAATGTCCTCTTGTTCTGCTGCTCCTCTTCCTGTGAAGAATGTCTCCCACCTGTACCTTGTTAAAGCCCTTGATATATTTGACAGTTTATATCCTGTCCCCCCTTTCCCTTCTCTGCTCTAGACTATACATATTTAGATATTTTAGTCTTTCCTGGTACGTTTTGTGATGTAGGCCATGCACCATTTTATCTGCCCTTCTTTGTACAGTCTCTAATGTATTTATATCCTTCTGGAGATATGGCCTCCAGAACTAAACACAGTACTCTGGATGAGGTCGTACCAATGACCTATACAGTGGCATTATTACTTATTTCTTTCCACTGCTGATACCTCTCCCTATGCAACCAAGCATCTGACTTGCCTTCTTCATTGCTTTGTTACATTGCCTACCTGCCTTTCAGTCCCCTGATATAGTGACGCCTAGATCCCTCTCCTCAGTAGTTTCCATGATAGTGCCATTTATACTGTATTTAGTCTTTGGATTTTGAGACCCAAGTGCATGATCCTGCATTTGTTGGCATTAAACTGTAGCTGCCATGCTCTTCACCATTCCTGTAATCTACCAAGATCATCAATCATTTGTTTTACCCCTCCTGGTGTGTCTATCCTGTTGCATACCTTTTGTGTCATCTGCAAAAAGGCACATTTTACCCTCAATTCCATTTGCAATATCACCAATAAAGATATTAAAAAGCACTGGTCCAAGTACAGATCCATGTGGTACTCCACTTGTAACCTTTCCATCCTTTGACTGTACTCCATTTACGATAAATCTCTGTTTTCTGTCCTGCAAACAAGATCTTATCCATTCAACGTCTTAGAATCCAATTTCAAGCTTTCAAGTTTATTTAACAGTCTGTGATGTGGGACAGTATCAAAAGCCTTACTAAAGTCTAGATAAGTTACATCTACAGCCCCACCTTGATCAATTACTTTAGTCACCCAGTCAAAAAAGTCCATAAGATTTGTTTGACATGATCTCCCCCAGTAAACACATGCTGTTTCGGATCCTGTAAGTTGCTGGTTTTGAGATATTCTACAACTCTTTGTTTTAAGAGTGTTTCCATCAATGTCTACTACTGATGTAAGGTTTACTGGTCAATAGTTGCTTACCTCTTCCTTGCTTCCACTTTTGTGCAGTGGGACTACGTTCGCTGTTTTCCAGTCCTCTGGGTGTCACGCGGAGCACGGCGGGCACAGTACTCACCCATCCGTGCCCGCTGTCGGCTGGCGTGTGTGGTCCTTTGGGTGGCGACAGGGCTCAGCGGTTCTGGGCAGCAGCAGTGGAGGCAGGAAGCGCTGCACTGATTCTGTATACCGGTGGCACTGGAAGCCGGCCCCGCCATCTTGATTATGGGCAAAAGCAGGATTGGGCCAGGTTAGGGGCTATCCACCCACTCTAACCAGACAGCCAATGGCAGCTGCCCTCTTTGGATATAGGGGATCTGCCTAGGCTGTTCTGGGTCAGTACAAAGTGTCTCTTGAGCTGTCAAGTTCCTGGGAAGCCTCCTGACTCTTCATAGTGCTCCAGCTTACTTAGCCCTGTTATCAGTTTCAGCTCGCTGGCCTCTGATCCCTCGCTGCAGTCTCAGCCGGTCCTGTTGCTCTTCCGTCCTTCTGGCCGTTCCGGCGCTACCTTTACCTGTTGGTGGTTCGGATCCCAGTTATCCCTGTCAAACACCCTTCCAGATTCTTCTCCAGGCTTCGTTATTCTTTCCCTGCTAGACGTCATTCAGCTTTCCAATCATCCGTGCCTCCTTATCTTCGTTTGCCCCAAAGTACCTCGCAGAATTGCCTTTTCAGTGACTGTTTCTCAAAGAAATATTGGTACTTGTTTCCTATCTGGGCGCCCACGATCATAATCGCGGTCATCGGGGGTAAAATCGGGGCCATCGCGGGCGATAAAAAATCGGGTGCGATGTGCCAGACGCGATGCCCGCGATTTTCCCATAGAGAACAATGTTAAATGCTTCAATTTACCCGCGATGACCGCGATTTACCATAGGAAACAATGTTAAATGGATCAATTTCCCCAAATTATCATAGGGAACAATGGGAAATGGGGCAAAAACACCCCTGAACATAAAAATATCCCCCCAAAAGTAGTTGACGCCACCCCGCCATCAACGCGAACCCGAAGCGTGGCGAGCGCAGAGAGCCCGCGAGGGGCGGCGGTACGCGTCCTCCGAACTTTTCATGCCCTACTATCCACTAGGGCGTGGAGTGAGAATAGAATAGTGTGGCGAGCGCAGCGAGCCACCGAGCCCGAAGCGTGGCGAGCGCACGCGGATACCTTCACAGGTAAACGCGTCCCCTCGCGGGCTTCCCAGGTGTCCGCGTCGCCATGGACACCTGGGAAGCCCGCGAGGGGACGCGTATAACTGTGAAGGTATCCGCGTCCCCTCGCGGGGCTCGCTGCGCTCGCCACACTATTCTATTCTCACTCCACGCCCTAGTGGATAGTAGGGCATGAAAAGGTCAGAGGACGCGTACCGCTGCGCTCGCCACGCTTCGGGTTGGCGTGGATCGTGGGGTGGCGTTAAAAATTTGGGGGGACATTTAAGGGTTAATGGGCTATGTGGCCCATTTAACATTGATTCCTATGGCCAAATCGGGTCCATTGAGCCATTTAACAGTAAAATCGGGTCCATCGGGCCTTTTAACATTGAATCCTATGGTAAATCGGGAGCATCGCGTCGTGGTGATCGCGGGTACATTTATGTCTGGACGTGACGCGACCGACACGATTTCCATGTTTAACATGGGTTTCAATGGGAAATCGCGGGCATCGCGTCGGTCGCGTCGCGGCCAGACATAAATGTACCCGCGATCACCACGACGGGCGCCCAGATAGGAAACAAGTACCGAAATATTTGAGTCGTTGCTGTACCCATATATGAAATCCTTCATTAAACCTGCCCGATTCAACCCTTCCTCAGTTGGTCCACCTCCAGTACATGAGCACCACACGATCTCATCAAATCCTTCCGTTGTGACAGTTTGTACTGACCCGATGGAGTCGGGTGAAAATCAGGGACCTTTGGCGGACATCCTGCAAGGGGTTATGGCTCGCCTGGAACAGCTACAGGCTTCACAACGCCAAGTAGCCCAGTTCCTGCAGACTCTGACACCGCCTCAAGCGACCCCTGCAGTCTCTCTAGCTTCTCCACAGGCATCGCAAGGAGCAACCCCAGCCTCTGCCCTCGATTCATCTGTTCCCGGTCATCTTCAATTGCCTACTCCGAACAAGTATGATGGGTCACCCAAAGGTTGTCGATGAACTGTGCAGGTTACCACGCAGCCCATCTGGGAAGTCTGCCGGCAGACCCTCAGCCACTTACAGCACCCTGGTAAGCAACCACCATTTTTTTTTTTTAATTGAGTCTTTATTTTTCATTTTTCAGCATACATATATATAAAAAAGACAAGACAAAACAATACATATACAATACATGACAAAATCGATATACAAGGATAAGTATCAAAAAATGAGTATTACATAGAACATGACAGCGTACACATAGGGGACGTATACTGGAATGAACACCTTATAGCAAGCGGGTTTGGATTTGGTGGCTTGGCACAGGCGGGAAGGATGTTAGAGGTTAGCTCAGTCGAACCGACTATTGGGCCTGGCTAGGACGTTAAGTAATAATACTGACTTGGTTCTTGGTTGTAATAGGATATAAGTGACAATCGAGAAATTGTTACGGGAATAAGAAAAAAGAAGGAGAAGAGAGGAGAGGGAAGGAAAAAAATAAATAAATAAAATAAATTATTAAAGGGGTATAAAAAGTGGAGACGACAGTGATTCGAAAAAAAAAAAAAAAACATACAGGCCGGATACAACCTTAATAAAGTGAGACAGTGCGAGTACCTAAAGTGCTTGGTGCTAACGTGCCTAGAATTCAAAGGGCGAATTTATATGTCTTATTTTGCTACCAACATTCACCAAGAGATATGTGTAGTTAATTGTGTAATAGGCAGGGACCAGGGCCCATTCTGTGACCCAAGGGAACACCTAAACAAAATTCGGAAAATTAGGGGTGTCCAGAGAGTATCAAACCACTTCTCTTCCCTGCACTTTTAATATAAGTGACTAGAGTAGTGATAGGCATACTTAATTTATATACGAAGTGAGAACCATTTGGATACAATTCGAACTTTGTCCATAAAAAGTAGCAAAGTGTAATTGACTTGGAAACGGGATAAAAAGCAATCCCCAAGAGATACTATTAATCATCACCTTGAAAAGGAGGTTTTACACCCCACTGCTTGAAATATTATGTTTTATGTTTGTTTGTCCTGTTTTGTCAAACCTTTTCCCAGTGTGTATACCGTATTAGTATAAATGTCCGTTTGATTATGTACCATTTAATTTTTAACTGATTTTTATTTTTTTGCAAAATAAAACAGATATTATTTGAAATAATTTCAACAGTATAGTGTGTTTATTGGCATATGTACAGTTTTGCACAGAGTACACAATCGTTTTAACATTTAACCACTCTATAAGGTACTTGTAGTATACCTTTACTCAGCAGCAACTACACATATTGGTTATAGCGCAGACCTCTACCCCCCTCTTTCCTAAATCACTCTACAGACCTCTCCGGTAGTAGTTCTCATAGGAGCCTTACGTCAAGAAGCCTTGGAATTCCTGGTTCTCCCTCAAACTTCTCACGATGTTGTCCTCGGGATGCCCTGGCTTTCCAAGCATGATCCACACACTGATTGGACGACAATGGAAATCAAGGCCTGGAGTAAAGACTGCTTGTCTGCCTGTCTGCCTCAAGTTCTTCCTGTTCAACGGACCGGATACTCCCACCACTATCCGGCACCCCCTCCCTGCATACATTACACTTCCACTGCTATCCTGCACCCCTCCCTGCATACATTATACTCCCAACACTATCCTGCACCCCCTCCCTGCATACATTATACTCCCAACGCTATCCTGCACCCCCTCCCTGCATACATTATACTCCCACCGCTATCCTGCACCCCCTCCCTGCATACATTATACTCCCACCACTATCCTGCACCCTCTCCCTGTATACATTATATTTCCACAGCTATCCTGCACCCCTCCCTGCATACATTATACTCCCAACACTATCCTGCACCCCCTCCCTGCATACATTATACTCCCAACGCTATCCTGCACCCCCTCCCTGCATACATTATACTCCCACCGCTATCCTGCACCCCCTCCCTGCATACATTATACTCCCACCACTATCCTGCACCCTCTCCCTGTATACATTATATTTCCACCGCTATCCTGCACCCCTCCCTGCATACATTATACTCCTAACACTATCCTGCACCCCCTCCCTGTATACATTATACTCCCACCGCTATCCTGCACCTTCTCCCTGCATACATTATATTTCCACCGCTATCCTGCACCCCCTCCCTGCATACATTGTACTCCTAACACTATCCTGCACCCCCTCCCTGCATACATTGTACTCCTAACACTATCCTGCACCCCCTCCCTGCATACATTATACTCCTAACACTATCCTGCACCCCCTCCCTGCATACATTATACTCCCACCGCTTTCCTGCACCCCCTCCCTGCATACATTATACTCCCATCGCTATCCTGCACCCCTCCCTGCATACATTATACTCCTAACACTATCCTGCACCCCTTCCCTGCATACATTATACTCCTAACACTATCCAGCACCCCCTCCCTGCATACATTATACTCCCACCGCTTTCCTGCACCCCCTCCCTGCATACATTATACTCCCACCGCTATCCTGCATCCCCTCTATGCATACATTATACTCCCACCGCTTTCCTGCACCCCCTCCCTGCATACATTATACTCCCACCGCTATCCTGCACCCCCTCCCTGCATACATTATACTCCCACTGTGATACCTGTGTGCAGTGGGTTGGGGGAAGCCGTTCACGTACTGAGCCCCGGCAGGGCAACACACAGCTTCTGCTGTGTCCCTCCTCGTAACCCCGCACATGCGCAGTATGGAGACACTGGCAAGGGGAGGACTACATCCCCCATGAGCCCAGTGTGTAGAGGGGGGCGACGACTTCCGGGAGAGACGGCGCGAACAGGGGAGAGGAGGGGAAGGAAGAGAGAGGAAAGGAGAGGGACGGTGCGCGTGGCGTGCGCCCCGGGGAGATCGAGAGCCGACAGCTAGCAGACCCACAGTGGAGGCAACGACCGTGCGCAGACGGCGCCAAAGGGGAGTCCGGTGACGCGGCCAGAACACCACGATCAGCAGCTGCCGGGGACAGAGCCGAACGCCAGGATCACTCTGCCACGTGGGGAGCCGACAACCCAACAGAGGGAGACAGCAGCACTCCAGCGGCTACCTTGCAGCCAGACCTGTTGGTGAGTGAACCAAAAGCTTTCCCATCCCTGCCTGCAGTGCAGAAGCGCCCTTACACTTCCCCCCCCTCTAGGAGCTACCTGTATGGCACCTGCTCTACCCCAGTGACTAACCCAAAGGAGCTACCTGTATGGCACCTGCTCTACCCCAGTGACTGACCCAAAGCACCTCTCTGCTACACCCCATCCTTATATAAGGGAAGGAACTAAGAACCCCTCTTTACCTTGCCTAAAAGCAGTGACAAGCAGCACCCGGCAGGACACCTAGCCACTGAACTTTGGGGTTCTTACAAGTTTGAGGGACATTTGTGGACAAAGTAGGACTCCGGATTTGTACACTCCTGTGGATTACAAATACCCTGACGGCCCGGACTGGAAGGTGGGGTGCCCACTTCTAAAAGACACTGTAACTGGCCATAGACGTAGTATTGCTGGACTGTGTTCACCGGGTCCCTGATAGGATTTACAACAGGGCCCCTTGAGTTAAAGGATTACTGCAGTAATCGCTAGGATTCTTAAGTGCACTATAAAAAGAACACTCATTATTGCGCAATAATAATCCTATGTTATCTGTTTAATGATTACTGGGTTGTTTATGTAATAATTGCATGTACCTTTCACTGTGTTTGATGCGATAGTAAGATTTGTTATTTACCTTGTCTATGCAATGATCACTAGATGTGTTGCACTGATTCATGCAGCCGTGAAGTTTAGATAGACTTATAGCATTGGTAGTTGTAGGCGAAGCATAGTCTTTAATCTATAGAAGTTGACGGCCAGGACCGTAGAGTGTAGCGATTCCTTGCTGTTTAAATTAACCAGGCCTGTTATCCCTCAATTGTTATTGCGCACATCTTGCTGTTTGATTTGAGACGCAGGCTGCGAAATCCTGTGCAATAAAAGTGTTAACCCCTTAAGCAACCTCTGTCCCCTGCCTTCAATTATTCCGCAAGAAGAAGGAGAAGCAGAAACTATCCCAGCGGCAACACCGGTAAGAGAACGCACCTCATTCTACACCCGTGGTTATCACACCACCGCTATCCTGCACCCCCTCCCTGCATACATTATACTCCCACCGCTTTCCTGCACCCCCTCCCTGCATACATTATACTCCCACCGCTATCCTGCATCCCCTCTATGCATACATTATACTCCCACCGCTATCCTGCACCCCCTCCCTGCATACATTATACTCCCACCTCTATCCTGCACCCCCTCCCTGCATACATTATACTCCCACCTCTATCCTGCACCCCCTCCCTGCATACATTATACTCCCACCGCTATCCTGCACCCCCTCCCTGCATACATTATACTCCCACCGCTATCCTGCACCCCCTCCCTGCATACATTATACTCCCACCGCTATCCTGCACCCCCTCCCTGCATACATTATACTCCCACCGCTATCCTGCACCCCTCCCTGCATACATTATACTCCCAACACTATCCTGCACCCCCTCCCTGCATACATTATACTCCCACCGCTATCCTGCACCCCCTCCCTGCATACATTATACTCCCACCACTATCCTGCACCCTCTCCCTGCATACATTATATTTCCACCGCTATCCTGCACCCCTCCCTGCATACATTATACTCCTAACACTATCCTGCACCCCCTCCCTGCATACATTATACTCCTAACACTATCCTGCACCCCCTCCCTGCATACATTATACTCCCACCGCTATCCTGCACCTTCTCCCTGCATACATTATATTTACACCGCTATCCTGCACCCCTTCCTGCATACATTGTACTCCTAACACTATCCTGCACCCCTCCCTGCATACATTATACTCCTAACACTATCCTGCACCCCCTCCCTGCATACATTATACTCCCACCGCTTTCCTGCACCCCCCCCCTGCATACATTATACTCCCACCGCTATCCTGCATCCCCTCTATGCATATATTATACTACCACCGCTATCCTGCACCCCCTCCCTGCATACATTATACTTCCACCGCTATCCTGCACCCCCTCCCTGCATACATTATACTCCCACCGCTTTCCTGCACCCCCTCCCTGCATACATTATACTCCCACCGCTATCCTGCATCCCCTCTATGCATACATTATACTCTCACCGCTATCCTGCACCCCCTCCCTGCATACATTATACTCCCACCGCTATCCTGCACCCCCTCCCTGCATACATTATACTCCCACTGCTATCCTGCACCCCCTCCCTGCATACATTATACTCCCACTGCTATCCTGCACCCCCTCCCTGCATACATTATACTCCCACCGCTATCCTGCACCCCCTCCCTGCATACATTATACTCCCACCGCTATCCTGCACCCTCTCCCTGCATACATTATACTTCCACCGCTATCCTGCACCCCCTCCCTGCATACATTATACTCCCACTGCTATCCTGCACCCCCTCCCTGCATACATTATACTCCCACCGCTATCCTGCACCCCCTCCCTGCATACATTATACTCCCACCGCTTTCCTGCACCCCCTCCCTGCATACATTATACTCCCACCGCTATCCTGCATCCCCTCTATGCATACATTATACTCCCACCGCTATCCTGCACCCCCTCCCTGCATACATTATACTCCCACCGCTATCCTGCACCCCCTCCCTGCATACATTATACTCCCACTGCTATCCTGCACCCCCTCCCTGCATACATTATACTCCCACTGCTATCCTGCACCCCCTCCCTGCATACATTATACTCCCACCGCTATCCTGCACCCCCTCCCTGCATACATTATACTCCCACCGCTATCCTGCACCCCCTCCCTGCATACATTATACTCCCACCTCTATCCTGCACCCCCTCCCTGCATACATTATACTCCCACTGCTATCCTGCACCCCCTCCCTGCATACATTATACTCCCACCGCTATCCTGCACCCCCTCCCTGCATACATTATACTCCCACCGCTATCCTGCACCCTCTCCCTGCATACATTATACTTCCACCGCTATCCTGCACCCTCTCCCTGCATACATTATACCAGCGGCGTAACTAAAAAATGCAGGGCCCCTGAGAGTATGAGAGCAAGAGAGCGTTTCAGGCAGAGACAGAAGGAGACAGAGGGGATGTCAGGGACAGAGACAGTGTGAAAGAGATAGAGTCGAGGAGGGAGGGAGACAGTGTCGAGGAGGGAGAGAGATGAACAGAAAGAGAGAGATAGCATCGGGGAGGGAGAGTTGGGGAGACACAGAGAGAATCAGTCAGGAGGCAGGCATAGACGGTCCAACGGAGTAAGATATGGAGACATAAAGTAGACGGACAAACATACAAACAGATGTCTCACATTACATACAGTACATATGCTGCCTTCTTCATACTACAGACATACACTGCCTCCCTCATAAATACTGTACAAATATACATACACTGTCTCCCTCATGCAAACATCCATACACTGTTTCTCTCATACATACTGTACATACACTGTCATACATACACTGTCTCCCACATACATACATACATACATACATACATACATGCATGCATCCATACTGTACACTGTCTCCATCATACATACATATATTCACTGCTTCCCTGTACATGACCACCTCATATAGTGCTGAAAAGTCCCCTCCCGTACCCACCCCTCCCCCCGCCAAGAGGCTCCACGGACAATAAACCCACTCCCCCTCTTCCATGGCAGACAGTATGCCCTACCCCCTGGTTCACTTACTGTTACCACTCGGTGTTGCTAGGGGTGCTTTTGATAGGGCCGCGCACACCTGTCTCCTCATTGTAGGCTGGAGGAGCGGCTGCCAGCACCGCGGCAATGTGTATCTTTCTACTACTATCTATCTTTCTACTGCTGCGTGCCGACCCCGCTGGCGGGGAGACGGGGACGCTGGGGAACACCCCTCCCTGCATACATTATACTCCCACTGCTATCCTGCACCCCCTCCCTGCATAAACAACATTGCCACCGCTATTCTAAACCCCCTCCTGACATATACTACACTACACAACACTTTTGTTGGTAAGCTGCTCAATCAGAGGTGTGTCACTCAGGTGCCAAAAGGGAGGGGTAATTCTGTCTAGGAAAACAACATTTTGTATCCCAATTGCACACTGAGTGAAAAATAACTACATAATAATCAGATAATACAGAGATCTTGGTTGCATATATCTGCAGATATAGGGCTAAGCCCCCAGGCCGTACGTCAAGGCATCTCTGTCACTGGGGGTCCCTAATACTGGGTATGGGTCTGGGGTGTGGGCCCCCAACATGCCGACACAGGCTGAGTACTCCAGGGCAGCACACAAATGAAAATTACTAGGGGTTAATAAGAAGCACAAAGTGCTATGTAGGGAAGTGAAGGTGTGATTAAAATACAAAATATATACAATGTGATAGGAAAAAATAAGTGTTAATAAAGTGTTAGGGTGTGCTAATCTAGAGCAGACCAGCCCTACCAACACAGGGGGCACCACACTCCCAAACCCATCCCATAAGCAGTAACATATATGTCTGGGCTTAATAGCCCAGTGTAAAGCCACATGATAATGGCCTATAACGTCTGAGAGCCAGCTTACCTGGAGCTACCCCTGGCTTCTCCAATGGCACACAGGTGTCAGCAATCCCTCCTAATGCTGACCCATCTATGCCTCTCTCAACTTCACAACACTTTTGTTGGTAAGCTGCTCAATCACTACACTACCACCGCTATCTTGTACCCTTCATATGGGGATCGGACACTACTAACAAAGATGCAAAATTGTGGGTCTGTGGGTCTCTTATTAATATTTTGTACTTTGTAATGCTCCAAAATGTAGTCACATTTTTCATCTACTGTATCTTATTCCACCCCTTGTGACCTCTTAAACTCAAGGTGGCTACCTCGCTTGGTACTTTTGTTGGTAGAATGAACGCTTCACGGAATGAATGATTCCGTGGGTATCTTGTTCCTTTTAATTTGCACTTCATATATTGTATTCATTTTTTTTTTCTTCCTGTAAAGTGTTGCAGGGCTTAAAATGGTCATGCAGAGGTGGGGGAACTCATTTCTCTATGCCACCTAATTACCCCCTCCCCTCCCCCTATTAGGCGGTGGAGGTTAAAATGTTCCACCTCACCATTAGAGGTGGTTGAACTTGGTTCCACCCCATTCCCCCTCACTTTAACCCCTGAAGTGCAATCATTTTGCGAGAAAAAAGCAATATATAAATAATTTACTACTACTATCAACATCATCATTTTATTTTTTTAATGTTTTTTTAAACTCTTAATTAAGGTTTTCAAGAAACCAATATATGAGAACTTAAAATAAACATAATAAATGTACATTTAGGACATAAAAATAGGAGGCATACAATTGTGTTCAACATATTGCTATACAGGGGGTAAATTAGAGCTGATTGCTAGTTTTGTGCGAATTTGCAGAGCCCTGAGATCAGATAGTCTCCACCCACACGGAGTGAAAACCTGCCCTGTGAAAATCTGCAAATCACTTGCGAAAATATCTCTGCGACAGAGACAGGCTGATCGAGGCCAGAGCTGACTGAAAACACTTTGGCAGGCCTCCGTTTTTCCTGACACTTCCTGTCAGTCAAACTGCGGTAAGTTGCAACTATAAAATCACTGAGATTTGTCGCTGTTTGGCGTTATGCATGCATACCGCAATATGTACGCATGTGCAGTCATTCGATAATTGATTGCCCTGCGAATTCACACAACAGTGATCAACTCTGAATAACTCCCAAGTCTATGTACCATACATGCATGTATCAAGCTATTACATTGTAATCCATTTCCCGTATAACATGTAACTCTCAAAAAAGTCAAATACAAACTGAAATAACGCTCAGCCGTGTCTGTATGCCACTTAAGAGTCACCTGACTGCCTGGTGGTGGGGGCGGATCCATGACATCTATACACTTCGTATATGTGATTCTAAGCACAAACACCAATAATCATCTTTACAAATCTGATTCATATAGGAAAGTGTGACTATTATATCCAGGAATTATTATTGCTTTCATCATTTCTAGTTGACTGCCTTTTGTTGTGTAACTGTATCTAACGATTCAATAAATGTCCAACATGGTATAAAAATTTTTTTTAATGTCTGGAAAAATTGCATGTCTCTCAAAATACATAATTTCCTGAGCGTCCAAGGGGGGTGCGGGTGCAGCGTCAGGGCAGGTTCTGCTGTGTCTGGAAAGTGCTGAGCGTACACTGTGGACAGGGGCAACAGAATTAAAAAAAAATCTTTTGATATTTTTTTTTTTACGATTCTGCTGCCGCTGTCTGCAGTGTCCGCTCAGCAGTTCCTGGACACTGTGGACTGCCCGCCCCACTGCAACGCTGCGAAGTCTCGCGACCTGGAGCTGTTGGGGGGTGGGGGGTGGGGGCAGCCAGGTCTGCGGCTGCAAGGTCCCTACACAGCCAGTACTGTGATTTACAGTGTAAATCTGCCATAGTTTTCCATCCAATTTACCGTATATACTCGAGTATAAGTCGATCCGAATATAAGCCGAGGCACCTAATTTTACAACAAAAAACTGGGAAAACGTATTGACTCAAGTGGGACCCTCACTCGAGTATAAGCCGAGGGGGGCTTTTTTTTTTCTGAAAAAGTAGGCTTATACTCGAGTATACTGTATATGGTAATTAATTTGAAGAAATCCTACTTTCAGCCTCTTAGGTGGTAGTTTCCCCATTATTGAGTTAAACTATTATAACACTTTATTCCAAAAGTGTTTAATCTGTCTACAAGACCAAAAGCAATGTGTAAAAGGGACCAAGTCATGCTTACATATCAAACAGGCTCCAGGCATGTTCAGGCAATTTTAGCAAATTAGACATATAATTTATGATGTAATGGCAAACTTGCAGATACCTGAGGAAATGGGATCATCGTGCCCCCAGGATCAAACACATATTTTAGCTTTTTAATTAAATGAATAGTGTTCCCCAGCACACATTGATTTAAAGAATAGAAAGAAAATAGAAAAACCAACTCATCTGCACTTGGTATTGGTTCATAGAAACGATTACTATACCTTTCAATTTTAGGTCCTTCTGGTATAAGAAAAATAAAAAAATAATACTTTATAATGTATGTTAGGATGATTGTATTTTCCAGAAATGATATTAGCTGCCTGTTTCAATATCTGTCACTTGTGAGCTCAGTGGATGCTCCTGTTTCACAGGTTTACACAAAGGTCTATCAAGTTTACCCTGACAGTCATTATGTTAAGAGAAAGCTCCACATTCAGCATCTGAAATATCACATCTTTGCAAATCTTCAGAGTTTTGGACAGCTTTGGAGTTTTCAGGGTGATTGTGATTTCCTAATCGACTTGAAGCTACAACAGCTTTCATAGCAGCCTATAGAACATAAAGCAGAAATACAATTATTTTGACAGACTCTTGAATGTTAACCCTTGCCACCAGGTAAGTGGCAGATTATACAAAGAGGTACAAAGTGCTTCCACACTGGACGTAATGTATCTCGTATACCCTTTTTCCTCTACCAGTAACACTAAGGTTATTGTAATAACTCGCGGCTCAAAGGAAAAGGGCTCCAGAAAAAAAAACAATGTGTCCAGTGATCTGGAAATTCTTCCTGGATAGCGACCGGGGTTGGTTCTAGCAAGGACCCAGGTAAGGCTCAGTGTAAATGGGTAAGCCGGGTCATCGGAGCCGGGTCCCGTTTACAGGATGGGGAAAGATGGATTTACAGAAGCTTGGGAAAACTGCTACTGTGTGTAATTTGAACTGTGCCGACCCAAGAATAACCCAGGTGGGAGCCACAGTGGGAACAGAGTCTGTCCCAGGTCTGACCTGTTTTGGAATCATACTCCAAATCCTGGGTCAGACCAAGATTTGGTGAAAAAGAGGGTATCAGAAAATGTTCATATATTAACTTTGTATACAAAGGCATCATAACACAGGTGTCCTTGTATCGTATCTTATGCGGCTTTATCTGCGAACCAAATTATGTTAGTGTTTGGCAGGAAAACACTGTAGCATAACATTTTGTATGCAAATACAGCACGTGCACATGTTATATTTGCCCCACCAGCAGTGCACAAGGTGTTGCCCATTTTGAGAACAAAGTTGCCCTGCGATCAGGTCTGAATTAGGCCCAATGTCTCAAGTTGATTATTTTATTTGGTACTTGTTTCCTAGCATGGCGCCACCGATTTTGATTGTATCCATCGGGTCGGAAAAATCGTTTCCATCGCATGCCAACCAAATCAATTGGAATCAATGTAAAATGGTCCCTGAGACCCGATTTTACATTGATTTCAATGTAAAAAGCCCCAAAAACCCCCATTTTAATACCAACCCCCCCTCATGTTTCAAATGCCCCCCCTCCCCCATTGGTAACGCCACCCCACTATTGACGCCAACCGTGGTGAGCGCAGCGAGCCCGCGAGGGGCGGCGGTACGTGTCCTCCGACCTTTTCATACCCCTACTATCCACGTCGGCGTGGAGTTGATTTTCTAAAGTGTGAGGAGCCCCGCGGATACCTTCACAGGTATCCGCGTCCCCTCGCGGGCTTCACAGGTATCTGCGTCCCCTCGCGGGATCGCAGCGCTTGCCACGCTTCGGGTTGGCGTCAATAGTGGGGTGGCGTTAACAATGGGGGAGGGGGGCATTAAACATACTTTTTTACCATATTCAATGTGAAATGGGCCATATTGGCCCATTTCACATTGTCACCTTTGTAAAATCGGGTTGATCGCATCGCGGGCCATTATAATGGCCCGCGACCGACGCAATCAACCCGATTTTCACTTTAAAAATAATTTTACATTGTTCCCTTTGGGAAAATCGCGTTATTAGGGGCCGCGATGGACGCGATCAATCGCGTTGATTGTATGCCTTAAGTGCCTTAAATTTAAGGCATACAATCAACGAGATGGGCGCCGTGCTAGGAAACAAGTACCTTTTTTTATATATATATATATATATATATATATAAACAATACAGAAGGAAGCGCTCCTTAGTGCAATAACGTTTTTATTAAAAGGCACTCTGCCACTTCAAAAAAGGTTAAAGATATACAGGTACTCGTACCCCACAATTCCTCAGTGTGGGCTTAGGTACCACATGATATAATAAAACAACCGTCACCGTCACTTTTCCTTAGGAGACTCGGAGCTGGGGAACGCGCTGGTCCAAGGACACTGGTCTGCAGACTCTTGCCGGAATCTTTCAGGTGTAACAACCGCTATCCTCTCACAAACGGTGACAGGTTGAAGTTAGCGTCTGGTGAGGCCCACTGACGAAGTCCATGACGAAACTCGTTTGGGCGTGCCTCACCAGACGCTAACTTCAACCTGTCACCGTTTGTGAGAGGATAGCGGTTGTTACACCTGAAAGATTCCGGCAAGAGTCTGCAGACCAGTACCCTAGGACCAGCGTGTTCCCGAGCTCCGAGTCTCCTAAGGAAAAGTGACGGTGACTGTTGTTTTATTATATCATGTGGTACCTAAGCCCACACTGAGGAATTGTGGGGTACGAGTACCTGTATATCTTTAACCTTTTTTGAAGTGGCAGATTGCCTTTTAATAAAAACGTTATTGCACTAAGGAGCGCTTCCTTCTGTATTGTTCCTATAGATTGTCTTAATCCCATCGGATCCAGGGATTCCCCATTGGTTGGAAGCAGCGTTCCTGGAGAATTAAGGATCTAGTGCACACACTAGCAGACTCTGAGGGAGGACTGTGACTGTTCATTATCACCTTGATTCAGGTGTTGTGGCTAAAAAACTTTCTAAGCTACCAAACTAGCGCACCTCTTACTTCTGTGTGTGTGTGTGTATGTGTGTGTGTGTGTATGTATGTATATATATGTATGTATATATATATATATATATATATATATATACTTCCCTAACTTTAATTTTCACGTTATCTAGTCTGCAGTTTCTGGTGCATTAAACATTCTGACAGAATATGTTTATGGTACCTCAATAACATTGACAGTGGCTAGGAGCTACATTTGTAATTCTGCCAGGATGGTTAACGAGCAAAACCTATTTTTTTAATGCACTTCTTTAAAGGATATTTAAAATTCCCAAATATTATGTAAAAATTCTATTCCCTGGTCAATTTCTTTATGAAATAAGTGAAAATTAAATTCTGGAATAACAAAATGGGATCCATAGGTGTGTAGGACTTATGACATACTGCCTTAAAAGCCTCTGGCACAAAACATAACTGTTGACCCAATGTTTAGGTGATGCACATAGTAACTGCACTGATGATCATGACAATTAGAAAGATCTGCCTGACCGGACTGTCATTATAACTTTGGGCCAATTCAGACCCCCTTTGCATGCTAGCGCAGGGATTCTGGCGCCGTGGGGGAAGATTGCTGTTAAGATTCTCGCTAGGCAGCGAATATACACTGTTTAGCAAGCAAACCTGAATCAGGCCCTTTGCTTTAATGGTCACATGCTGAGTTAAAATTTATTGTCTGATATATATTTCACACAACACCATAGCTTGCCGATTGTAACATAATCATTTACTTAGGTTGGCTGACCTCACCTTGAGCTTGCGCCTAGCATTGAATTCCTGCAGTTTCTTTTGTGTGATGTCCATATGGGTAAACTTAGCAGCTCTCCCTGTGACCCATGGATGCTGCAAAGCCTGAGACACGGTTAGTCTTTTTTGTGGGTCCAAGACCATCAGCTTCTTAATCTGCAATGGTCAGGTAAATATCCTTGTAAAATATACAGATCATGACTGTGCATTACAGTATATACTGTTTTTTTCTGTAACTCAAGTGTGTGTGTGTGTGTGTGTGTGTATATATATATATATATATATATATATATGCTGTAGAAGGTGCGGCACTCACAATCTTTCACACAATAAGCTGCAAGCTAAGCTGCCACTGTGATATCATCATATATATATAAAATATATTATATTTATTGGTACTTGGGTACTCTTTACCTAGAAGGGCGCCAGCGATTGGAATCGCGGGCGTCGGGGGTAAAAATCGCGGTCATCGCGGGTAAATCGCGGGTACATAAAAATCTGCTGCCCGCGATGACCGCGATTTTCCCATAGGGAACAATGTTAAAAAGGCTGATTGAGCGCGATTTTCATGTAAAATGCCTCAATGCCCGCGATTTGGCCATAGGAATCAATGTTAAATGGGCTACAGAGCCCAAATAGGCACAATTAACCCTTAAATGTCCCCCCAAATTTTTAACGCCACCCCACGATCCACGCCAACCCGAAGCGTGGCGAGCGGCGACGGTACGCGTCCTCCGACCTTTTCATGCCCTACTATCCACGTCGGCGTGGAGTTGAGAATAGAATAGTGTGGCGAGCGCAGCGAGCCCCGCGAGGGGACGCGGATACCTTCACAGGTAAACGCGTCCCCTCGCGGGCTTCACAGGTGTCCGCGTCGCCACGGACACCTGTGAAGCCCGCGAGGGGACGCGTATAACTGTGAAGGTATCCGCGTCCCCTCGCGGGGCTCGCCACGCTTCGGGCTCGGTGGCTCGCTGCGCTCGCCACACTATTCTATTCTCAACTCCACGCCGACGTGGATAGTAGGGCATGAAAAGGTCGGAGGATGCGTACCGCCGCCCCTCGCGGGCTCGCTGCGCTCGCCACGCTTCGGGTTGGCGTGGATCGTGGGGTGGCGTTAAAAATTTGGGGGGACATTTAAGGGTTAATTGTGCCTATTTGGGCTCTGTAGCCCATTTAACATTGATTCCTATGGCCAAATCGGGTCCATTGAGGCATTTAACAGTAAAATCGCGTCAGTCGGGCCATTTAACATTGATTCCTATGGGAAATCGGGTGCATCGCGTCGCGGGCATCGCGGGTACATTAATGGACGGCCGCGACGCGTCCGACACGATTTCCATGTTTAACATGGGTTTCAATGGGAAATCGCAGGCATCGCGTCGGTCGCGTCGCGGCCAGACATAAATGTACCCGCGATCACCACGACGGGCGCCCTTCTAGGTAAAGAGTACCGGTACTTGTGTATTGTTACGGCGCCCATCGCATTGCATACCACTAATTATGGGATGCGATGGGACCTGATTTTCGGGTCCAAAGACCCGCACTGTGCAATAAAATATCGCATCGCATGCCATTAAGATGGCATGCGATGTGATGGGATGCGATTTTAAATTGTACAAGCACCCTGAAGGGGGATTACTATGTTAAATGCACCCCCATTGTTAACGCCACCCCCACTATCAATGCCAACCCGAAGCGTGGCGAGTGCAGCAGTACGCATCCTCCGACCTTTTCATACCCCCACTATCCACGTTAGCGTGGAGTTGATTTTAGATAGTGTAGCAAGCCACCGAGCCCGAAGCGTGGAGAGCGGACGCGGATTACTTCACATGTAATCCGCGTCCGCTCGCTGCGCTCCCCACACTCTTAATTCAACTCCACGCCGACGTGGATAGTGGGGGTAGGAAAAGGTCGGAGGATGCGTACCGCCGCCCCTCGCGGGCTCGCTGCGCTCGCCACGCTTCGGGTTGGCGTTGATAGTGGGGATGGCGTTAACAATGGGGGCATTTATCATAGTAATCCTCCATCAGGGTGCCTGTACAATTAAAAATCGCATCGAAACGCATGCGATGCGACCAATACGATGTCGTACAACGGAAATCTTGGGCGCCGTGATAATACACAAGTACCTATTTATTTCTTTATTCAAGAAAGTGATATATTGCACTATACCCTCAAACAAATGCAAACATATAAATGATTAAATAAATAATTTTCAAAGAAAAAATCCTTAGTGATGTTTTGTCTTTTTTGGTACGTATATAATACACTCCCCTCTTGAACAGGGTGGCTGCTTTCTCTCCAATGGGTTTGTGTTCACCTCTATAGTGATCTGGAAAATACAGTGAGAACAGCCCCTCCTAGTGTAGTATTAAATAATTACATTACACCTCCACCAAAATAAATACACCCTAACAAGTGTAGGTGTACTCCTTAAAGTGGTTCCCAACCACTTGTATTTCACGTGTAAATAAATTAACTATTGCTTCCTTAAATGCAGCATCATGCATCCCCTGAATGGAAAAAAAGGTAATAGTGTAATACTACAAATACATTATGTTGAATTTAGTAACAAAAGACGGTACTCTTTACTTAGTGCGGCGCCCGTCGCGGGCATCGCGGGTACATTAATGTATGGCCGCGACGCGACCGACGCGATGCCCGCGATTTGCCATTGAAATCAATGTAAAACATAAAAATCGTGTCGGTCGCGTCGCGGCCGCACATAAACGCACCCGCGATGCCCGCGACGCGATGCTCACGATTTCCCATAGGGAACAATGTTAAAAGTCGCGATGGACCCGATTTTAGTGTTAAATGGCTCAATCAACCCGATTTGGCCATAGGAATCAATGTTAAATGGGCCACAGAGCCCATTAACCCTTAAATGTCCCCCCAAATTTTTAACGCCACCCCACGATCCACGCCAACCCGAAGCGTGGCGAGCGCAGCGAGCCCGCGAGGGGCGGCGGTACGCGTCCTCCGACCTTTTCATGCCCTACTATCCACGTCGGCGTGGTGTGAGAATATAATAGTGTGGCGAGCGCAGCGAGCCACCGAGCCCGAAGCGTGGCGAGCGCAGCGAGCCCCGCGAGGGGACGCGGATACCTTCACAGGTAGACGCGTCCCCTCGCGGGCTTCACAGGTGTCCGTGGCGACCCGGACACCTGTGAAGCCCGCGAGGGGACGCGTCTACCTGTGAAGGTATCCGCGTCCCCTCGCGGGGCTCGCTGCGCTCGCCACGCTTCGGGCTCGGTGGCTCGCTGCGCTCGCCACACTATTATATTCTCACACCACGCCGACGTGGATAGTAGGGCATGAAAAGGTCGGAGGACGCGTACCGCCGCCCCTCGCGGGCTCGCTGCGCTCGCCACGCTTCGGGTTGGCGTGGATCGTGGGGTGGCGTTAAAAATTTGGGGGGACATTTAAGGGTTCATTGGCCCTATTTGGGCTGTGTGGCCCATTTTACATTGATTTATATGCCAAAATCGGGTCCATTGAGGCATTTAAGTGTCAAATCGCGGTCAATCAGGCTTTTTAACATTGTTTCCTATGGGAAAATCGCGGTGATCGCGGTAATCGCGGGCATCGCGACCAACCAATTTTACCCGCGATGCCCGCGATTACCGCGATCACCGCGATTTTTACCCGCGATGACCACGATTTTGATCGGCGGCGCCGTTCTAGGTAAAGAGTACCCAAAAGACGTACAATGAAGTTAAAAATGAACAGATTAACTGCCAGTGCTGCGTCGTGCTAACAGGACGCAGCACTGGCAGTTAAGCTATTTTTTTTTTTTTTACTTCATTGCATGTTTTTTTATTACTATATTAAACATAGTGTATTTACAGTATTACACCATTGCCTTTTTCCATTCATTTGTATGCAATATCCCACTGAGACAAGGAAGCCCCCCCCCCCACCCCCCATGATGCAGCACTTAACTAGCCAATAGTGCATGGCCGTTGGATTTATTTACACATGAAATACAAGTGGTTAAGGACCACTTCAAAGGTGTACTTATTTTGGTGGAGGTCTAATTATTCACAAGGAGGCACTGTTCTCACTGAGGGGCAGATTTATGAAGTGGCGTTGTTGTCTAAATGCGCTATCCCCGTGCGCTGAAGCAGGGGATAGCGCATCTCCTAATCTATCATACCTGCGGTGCGGGTGTTCTAACGGCTGCGATGGGAGGGCGGGTACATAGCGCATGTACTATTTCTAGTACAGCGCTCACCATTGAAACCTAATTTATGAACGGTCAGCATCGCTGACCGTTCCGCCGCCTGCAGCTGTCGACTTCGACAGCTGCAAACGGCGATGCCCTATGCCTACAGCAGGGACAGCGCTGTCCCTGCTGCTGGCTCTGAGCTGCGCTGGGATCTCGCGTGAGTAGCGAGATCCTGCGCATGTGCAGTGAGCCAGCCGGGGGAGAAGCAGACAGCGCATCAGTGTTAACGAGTTAGCGCTCCCCCGCTTTGGCGACAAGATCTTAGTAGATCTTGTCGGTGTCCCCTCCTGCTTCGCCTCGCTAATGAGGCGAAGCAGGAACTGTTATAGCAGCGCTCTTAGCGCCGCTGTAATAAATCTACCCCTGAGGGGCAGATTTATTAAGCTTGGAGAAGAGATAAACTGGAGATAAAGCGGAGAAAAGGTAAAAGGAGATAAAGCACCAGCCAATCAACTCTCAACTGTCTTTTTCAAACACAGCTGATTGGCTGGTGCTTTATCTCCTTTTACCTTTTCTCCGCTTTATCTCCAGTTTATCTCTTCTCCAAGCTTAATAAATCTGCCCCTGAATTAGAGAGGGAGAGAGGTGGCACTCCATCAGACATGTTAGCAATAATAAAAGTCCTTTATTGATCACTAATAATAAAAGTCCTTTTATTATTGCTAACAAGTCTGATGGAGTGCCACGTATCTCCCTGCTCTATATTGTGGACCTGACTGGTTCTTGAAAGGCACATCAGCAAGTATAAATGTCAGTTTTCTTGGGGTAATTGTCTGGGTGTGGGGCCCCCTTGAGCTTGTCTGGCTGGACCACTCCAGGGCATCGCTACTTTACACATAGACTCACATAAACATATCATCATTTTTCTATGTTGGTCTTTTTTTTATGTGTTTTTTTTTTCAACATATTTTTTCACAATTTTTTCTTTTGACACACCCTTTATCACTATTAGTTGCTTTCACATACCCTACATTCTATGACACTTTACACTATTACACTTCACAGCTATATTTTATTTATGTGATGCCCTGGGGTGGTTTTGCTGGACTGGCTTGGGGGTGCCCTGCGCCCCAGGCATGAACCCCATAGTACTAGGGACCTGCTCTAATGAGAAGACCTTAACGTGGTGAGCAGGTAGATATATTTGGCCAAATGTATGCTAACATCCTCATAAATGAATTATAAAAGGAATACATGTTAGCAGTAATGAGTGCATAGTGCACCTGCAAACCCCCTCTGTCTTACATCAGCAAGTATATCTTTATAATCTTATGCCAGAGTGCCGGATTCATCTATATACACACACATATACAGATATATATTAAAGGTGGCACTCCAGTAGGATGTCCGGGAATTTGTAGCTCCACTAATAAATTATATTGTTCTGGTGCCTTCCAAAGAGGTGATGTATGATCACCACTGTAATAAATACAGACTTGGGGGCGGCGGCGGCACTCAGAATTAAATGCAGGATAGGAGATGGGATTAGCCGACGTTTTAAATTCTGCAGACTTTTTTTGATCAAGTGCTGGTGAGAACAAACGTGTACAAAGTAGCTTACCTAAATATCAACTGGTGCTGTTCGTGGCTACCGCCGGCGTCGGTCGGGGAGATGCTGAATGATGCCATCCTGTCTGCTGTCCTGCACTTCTTTCTGAGTGCTGCCACCCCCAAGTCTGTGTGTATGTATGTGTGTGATATATATATATATTAAATTTAGAGAGATCCCCAATCAGCGCTCAAACCCACGAGAGCAGCACCTCTGAAGGATCCTCTGTCAGACAGAGTCCAGCATATAGATATGAAAAGAAAGTTTCAGACGGCGCTGAAAGATATAGCCACTATAGTAAAAAAAAGTATGTAATATATAAAATCACATAAAAATCACCCTTAGGGCAAAAAAATTTGGCAATTTGATAGCATGCATCATTCGATCAAAGCAGAAGGTCCAACGCGTTTCGTCATTAACATGACTTCATTAGGAACAAAGAGAGAACAGTTCAACCATATGCTATCCAGTGTACATATCCAATACGGTATGTTTAAAGCAATCCAATGATGCTCGGAGCAGTCCAGGATGAAGGTGCCATATACAACGAAACGGTATCGTTGACTGTTGTGTTTCTTGTCCCCATTCAAGCAAGGGGAATGTATTGATGGATACTTCTGGCTGATGTTGAATTAAAAGGAGCCATATATTATTTACTTGGTGTTGCTGGCCCACTTACTTTGTGACTTTGCTGCTTGCAGCTTGGATACCTAGCAAGAATTTGTTGTCTATTTTATGACCGGCACCCTGCATTATCTTATACTCCAATGAGTGCGATTTTTTTCAAGGTTTTTTATATATATATATATATATATATATATACATATATATATATATATATATATATATATGCCACTTGCCACTAATACCTTAATACTTGCCACGCGCCTGGTTACGGGGTATGCATGGCTACTCATTTGGAATTGTTAGCTAAATTCACATTGAGATGACTACTTTTGTATTTCTTACCAAGTCCTTGGCATTCAGTGAGATTTCATCCCACCAAGGGGAAATAAACTCAAAGTCACAATTCAGGATCTTGCTGTACATGTACTGATCACCCCTTGCATCAAAGAATGGTTCAAACCCACATAAGCTATAAAGAGAAGATATTTATATAGTTTATCATCATTAATTATATATATATATATATATATATATATATATATATATATATATATATATATATATGAACAACAAAATCTCCAAAGTTGCGCTATACAATTTAAAAAGTTTTTAAATTTTGGACGCTACAACACTAAGCTTCCCACTAGTAGGAACTTGAAACACAAAGATTTTTTCACCAATAGTGTTAACAGCGCCCTGTATTAAGAATGGAATTCATTCCATATTTACAAACAACCAATATACACATTTTTAAAATATTTATTACAGTAGATAAATAAATATATATATATATGATTTCTTCTTGTGGCTGGAGTACATCTTGGTATATACAGTTGTTTTTTAATCATAAAGTGAGCTGGATTCACTAGAGGACACACACACGTTTTGCACCTAGGAATAGGAGCTACCCTCATCCCATCTCTTTTTATGGAATAAAGGGATTGGTGGTATATATGCAGTGTTTCCTCTAAATGGTAACTATATGGCATTGATTGGTTAATAGATTACCAAGAGCCTGAATATCTTATTTTACTCTACCTAAATTATATGGTCTTAAAAGAATATCCTCCTAATGGAATTCTCTCTAGACCAGTGGTTCCCAAACTGTGTGCCTAGGCACCCTGGGGTGCCTCAGGACACTTGCAGGGGTGCCTTGGGTTGGTGGACCAAGATCAATTCAAATTATTTATGGTCAATGTACCAGGCAAAACTAGTGCTGGTGGCTGCCAATCATAACATATGTGGACAAACAGAAGCAAATCCTGTCCCTCACCAGATAACTTTGACATATAAACACAATGCACTTAATTTAATTTTTTTTCTCTGAATTTCTCGATAAGAAGCATTTGGCCTAGGGGTACACAGAAAGAAGAAAACCAGTAGGCGCCTTCTGTACACTTAAAACAATTTATTACAGATATCACAAAAATCATAAAAAACATATAAATCAATAAACCATAAAACAATGATCATGCACGCATGCACAAAACCACGATTATTTAAAAAGCCATTTAAATGCAGTTGCATAGGGTTGTAACTATAGTTACCAGTTCCTTTTTGAACAAGTGGGGCGTTGCAATTGGGCAGATGTTTCCGACAGATCACACACAGTGGTAGTGTGAGTGATAATTTAGAAAGAGTCCTTTCCTGCAAAGACTTATAGCATGGGTCCTTTCTTCAAGGTTGGTGATGTAATAATTACTTATTTAATAGGACATGTTAGTCTTTTAATAAACAACGCAAATTTATAAGTATACCCTGCCGGTCCTCAACTGTCAATGCTTCTGAATAACTCCTCACAAGACGCGTTTCGCCGCGCTCAGGCGGCTTTGTCAATTTTCCTAAAATTGACAAAGCCGCCTGAGCGCGGCGAAACGCGTCTTGTGAGGAGTAATTCAGAAGCATTGACAGTTGAGGACCGGCAGGGTATACTGACGGCATTGGACCGAGAGGAACTATCTGCCATCTGGCTCAATCCTACCCGCGGCAATCCGGTCCCCTCTGCTAATACACTTAGCCGGCAAAAGGACGTCATCCAGCAGCCACCATACACTTGGTGGTTTGTGTGCCTGACAGCGGCGCATCCAAGGGCTGCAATCACCTGCGCCACACTCATTGGAGTACCGCACAACCCGGCTGCAGCTCGATCCACTGGCTGGAGAAAGATAGTGTGGAAAACGACGCAAAGGTACTGTGACCCAGCGTACACACTAAGCAATCTGCAGGTCATATGGATACAGAAATTTGCGTTGTTTATTAAAAGACTGACATGTCCTATTAAATAAGTAATTATTACATCACCAACCTTGAAGAAAGGACCCATGCTATAAGTCTTTGCAGGAAAGGACTCTTTCTAAATGATCACTCACACTACCACTGTGTGTGATCTGTCGGAAACATCTGCCCAATTGCAACGCCCCACTTGTTCAAAAAGGAACTGGTAACTATAGTTACAACCCTATGCAACTGCATTTAAATGGCTTTTTAAATAATTGTGGTTTTGTGCATGCGTGCATGATCATTGTTTTATGGTTTATTGATTTATATGTTTTTTATGGTTTTTGTGATATCTGTAATAAATTGTTTTAAGTGTACAGAAGGCGCCTACTGGTTTTCTTCTTTCTGTGTTTGAGGGCGGCATCCCTCTACCAGAGGGCAGCTATCTGTACACGTCACAGCACACCTGTCCTTAGCGCTCAAATTCCGCTGCTATTCATTTGGCCTAGGGGTGCCTTGAAAATATTTTGATACTTTAGGGTGCCGTGATTCAAAAAAGTTTGGGAACCTTCAGGACACAGTCCTCCCATTGCTATAGAGTTTTTATCATAATTTCTCTTGATACTTCAAATAGACGGTTCCAAGAGATTTTTTACCCTGATGAAGTCTTTGTGACGAAATGCGTTGGTTATGCTGCATTTATAATTAAAAAACAACTGTATACACCAAAGAGGTACTCCAGCCACAAGGAGAATTCATATATATATATTTTTATTTATCTACTTTAATACATTTTTTAAAAATGTGTATATTGGTTGTGTTTGTAAATATGGAATGATTTCCATTCTTAATACAGGGCGCTGTTAAAACTATTGGTGAAAAATAACCAATCCAAGTAAAGGCTTGTGTTCCTAAACCTGCATCTCTACTCATGATGCATTTATTCGGCACGTACACTGACCATTGGTAAATCTCGAGGATCGATTTGTCCAGCCCTGATCTACAGTGTTTAGATAGACAGTCAACAGGTCTACTCTAAAAGGTCGACATGCAATAGGTCAACAATAAAATGGTTGACAGGGTCAAATTTTCTACATGAAAAAGGTATACATTTAATAGGTCAACAGGGTCAAAGGGTCAACATAAAAAAGGTAGACACATGACAAGGTCCACAAGAGTTTTTCATAATTTATTTAAACTGGCTTCACCATCCGTGTCGGCATAGAGGGAGAATATAATGGTGTGCCCATCGTAGCGAGGCAACGAGCCCAAAGCATGGCGAGTGAGGCGAATCGTGCGAGGGTAAGCGTCACACTAATTGGGAGTCAAAATTGACAGTTTTCAACATTGACAACAAAAATGTAAAAATCGCTTGTCAATCTTTTGACCCTGTTAACCTTCTCCTTGTCGAACTTTCCCATGTCAGTCTTTTGACCCTGTCAACCTTTTGACACACTCAAACTATTTCATGTCGACCTTTTGGGGTCAACCTATTGACTGTCGTTCTAATAATCCACACTCTAGGAGCTGATGTAGAGTTGAAGGGGTGTGGTATATGGTCCTGACAGTCGGGATCCCAACAGTCATTAGCCCGATGTCGGGATCCCAACTGGCCTGACTCAGACAGCGGGGCAAGCACAACAAAGCCACTTGCGGGCTCGCCACTCTGCTGGTACGGTGGCTTACTATGCTCACCACCTATTCCATTCTCCCTCTATGGGGGTCGTGGACCCCCATGAGGGAGAATAGCCGGCGGCCGTCGGGACCCCAAGTGTCGGGGTTTTTACTGTCATGATCCCGAATCCAATGTCGGGGTAATGACTGTCGGGAAACTGTCCGGCACCCGAGTTGAAGATGGCTGTAATTACACCCACACTCTGTGACCAGATAAAGATACAGATATTTGCTTGAATGTAAAGTTGCATCTATCTACAGTATGTAACTGCACTGCCCCTATTAATATACTTGACTCCATAGTTGTCATTAAAATCACTGTGCACTTGTACTCACCCTAGCCTAGGTGCTAGAAATGCTAGTGCCTGAATTTGAATCTAAATAGCATGGTGAAGCATGAAGCATACACTTGACTGTGGAGCATGTTATGAGCATATTAATTTGCTTGGCTATGGTATGGAGCATCCATCATATGTTCATCAGCCCATAACTGTCTGTATTACACTGGTGCATGGTCACATTCACATACCTCCCAACATTTGTCCTCTCTGAAGCGCCCACTACAATGGCATGGCCAGTGCTGTGAAAGCTACTGGCCAGCAAAACAAGTTTGATTTTGAAGTGTAAATGATTGCCACTTTAAAAAAAACTGGAGATTTCTTCCCAAATTTCTCACTTTCTGAATCTCTCATCCTATTAAATCTCACCCTCTCCCTCTTTGGGAAAGTCCATAATCATACATGCGGCGCTTACAAGAACCTGTTTCACCACGCTAAATTGGCAAAACAGGTGAAATAATGGCACATACAGCCCTGTTAATACATCTTCCCCTATAATGTCTTATGCCACTATAAGTAATTATAATTATCAGGTCTAAAAACTGAAAATAAATGGGCCACATAGTTTTTAAAAAGCTTATTTCTTAAATATGTCCATGTCTGAATATATCTTTGGGCTACCAATATATATGTATGATATTAGGATGATATCATCTTCACTGACACAGTGAACTGAGCAGAAAAGCAAGCTGCACTCAACTATATAGAGTAAAACAGGTGTTTAATTATATGTGTGGAATTATTTACTGTATGAGGTTAAAGCTGCAACTAAGTACCTCGTAATATTCATTATTGCCTTTTATTTTTATGATTCCCCCAATGTACCTAGGATTCCACAGCTGTCTTTAGTGTTTATTACTATACAATCCAGACAGTACACAAAAAATATTCTTACAGGATGTATGTAATGACTCCAACTGACCACATGTCAACTTCCGGACCGTAAGGAGAACCATACAGAATTTCTGGTGCTGAAATAAGAATTGAATGTAATGACTTGTAAATTATTTATTTTCTTTCCAAGAGTAACAATTTGAAATCATTTCTGAAGATTGCAGGTAATATACATAATGTAGCTAATATTTTAATAAAAAAAAGTGTGATCAAGATCATTTAGAATTATCTTAGAGTATTTGATCCTGGTCTAGTAATAAATGCCCACAATTTATGTCCCTCTTTGCAGCTTGCAGGGCCGCATGTTGGTGCCTGCATAGTATTTTCCATATTTTTTTTCCTGGAGCAGGCATGATATTGCCTCCTGGATTTTGACCACGTCCCATCAGTACCCAGGCCCTGCAGGTGTCTCAGCAGCCCTAGTTGCTGTGACCAGCCATGCCTGCTGAGCATGGCAGCTGCTGGAAAATTACCTTTCAGCCGAAAGACATTTCTGCCATGAACACATCAGTGACTGTGTTAGGGAAAGCCCAGCCTGGCATGGATGCTTCTAATGTGGCCACTCCAGGCAAGTACTTAAATGTGAATATAAATATCAAAGTTCTACTTTACCGATAATAATTCTGTATTAATCACTTAAATCATGAATAGACATTGACAGATACATATAACCACGTGTACAATAGGTACTCTACTTACCACAGTAGCCTGGTGTTCCACATACAGTCTTCATGGCTACCTGGTCATCAACAATTTTGGATAAGCCAAAGTCCGCTTTATCAATAAATAATAAAAATAATAATAGTTGATTCATGTACAACAGAAAAAATGCTGCTCAGTAATAATAATTATAACTGTAACTTTCAGGACAAGTGGTGATCTCTAACTTGACAACAGTTATACGGCCTACACACATGCCGATATTAAGGCATTTTCTAAGCGATTTTGCTTAGTTTTGCAAAGTCGCTTAGCAAATGCCCTCACATCGGTGTATGTGTGGGGGCTGTATCTGCATCGGCGCGCGTCCCCGCGCGTCTTTATCGGTGGCCGAGATTGACGGACAGTGTCCATCAATCTCGGCATCGGCAGTGTTCTCCCACCGGAGAACACTGGTGCTGTCCGCTCGCTTAGCACACAGAGCTGACAGCTCGCTCTGTGTGTGGGCTGTCAGCTCTGTGTGCTAGGCGATAGCGGCGCAGCACAGCCCGACATAGCGCAGCTAGGTAGCCCTGCACACATCGGCATGTGTGTAGGGCCCATTAGACCATTCTACATCTTACACTTAATATATGTTTTGTACTATTTGTAGGAAGATAAAGCAGGAATTATACTTAATGTACAGAATATTACTCTCATTTAGCTATTTATTTATTTATTAACCGTTTCTTTCTAATAAAATTATAAAGGTTATTACTAGTCGTGTACTACAAATCTAAACTAAAACCATTGCAACAAGCAGCAATTGATGGCTAATGGTTACATGAGTGTGGATATATATCATGGTAACCATGTTGCTAAGTATATAATAAATGGACAAATAAATGGAAATACCAGCGCATACATATGATATATATAATCTATGACATTCAGTCCCCATTGGCAGAACATCCGACTACCTAGGGTGGACAGATGCTAGAGGCACCAAACTGATATTTTATTTTGCCCACCCCAACTGGAAAAAGATCTGACCCCTCACCCTGCATAGTAGAGCAAGCAAGGATGTGAGCTCCGCACAGAGTCTACCTACACCTCAAGTTCCGCTCTAGGGTGAGCGAACACTTGTTGTGGAGGGTGTGGCCAGAGTAGCCTGAACCAACAATAATGAACTGAAGCCCTTATCGGGGTCAGTGTTCAAGTTGGTGGTGCTCCCAAGAGTCCGAATATAACAAGACAATTGGTTTGGAGAAAAAGAGGACTCTTTTTTTGGGGGCACTCTTGTAGTTTTAATGATAGAATAGTTAATTAAAAAGTAACTTTTATTCAATTAAAGTTAAAAAATGTAACAAGGGTTGACAAACATACATAAATAAACAAGAATTCACTTGATGAAACGATGTGTTCTATAAAAATTCTGCTGATGTTAAGGGGGTAAGGTATCACAATTGTACTTCCCCTCTCAGCAAGGAAGATGTATGCAGAGGTGGAATTCCTCTAATTAACAGAGATTTGATACAATTTTAGCAAAGAAAATAATATATACTAGATTTGCATCTCTTTTTGCTAGCTTCAATAGGGTGATTGAAACAGTATCTCTGCCTGGGTTCTAAAGAATAGAGACATTGTTGCTACACATACGTAAGTAACTTTTTCTCACACCAGTTTTTCTAAGACAGATTGTAGATTTGAAAATATGCAAAAGAGAGTTTGAGAAAATTGCAGTGCTGTCCAACCCTCCACAAAGCAAAAGGTAACAAAACCTAAAGATGACAAATTTCATGCATGGACTCCACCAATCAAATACAGAAAGAGGGAGAGGGAAGGAAACTCTCCTTATGCTTGTTGGCTGGATCGCACATCCATGCCCTGGGTAGATCCCCCCCTGGGTTTGTGGTCAAAGTGTATTCTGTATCATGTGTCAGCATGAAATAGTGATATGCCTTAAAAACTCATCACCAGATATTCTGCTGTCTCTAATCTTGTAGAACGCTACAGCGGACTCAAGAGGAGAGATATCTGGTGTGATTAAGGTCGGAATTGGATAGTAAAGGTACACTGCTTTCAGTTTTTCCAGGACCTGTGGGACCTGTTGCTGTGGAGTATTGCAGGGCAACCGCAGAGTCCGTACTGGCTGATGAGAGAGTGTATGAGTTGGCCAAGTAGGTATATTGGCGCTAGGTGTATACACAGCGGATATTGGCATGCAATCTCACAATCTTGGTCAGTATTTTATAGAGGGGAGTTTCCTCTGGATTTACAGAGAATCAATGTTCTCCTCACCCTGCATTCCCAGAAGAGTGGACAGATCTCTTGCATCACGTCCACTTCCTAAAATGGGAGGATACAGGGAATTGTGGTGCCGCATGGAGGGGCGGAACTAAATGGTGCAAAATGGCACAATTTAGCTCTGTGTCCTTCCCAAGGACCCGTGATTTGAGGCATTGTGATGTAATGGGGGTGGCACCTGTGCCCCCATCAGACAGGGCTAGAGTAACAATGGGGTGTATGGAGCTGCAGCTCCAGACCTACACAATAAATAGAGGGGGTGTGGTATGATTACCGGTCAGTAGGGATCCCGACAGTCATTATCACGACGTTGGGATCCCGACTGCCTGGTCTCAGACAGCGTGGCCAGCGCAACAAAGGCCCTTGCGGGCTCCCTGCACTCGCCACGCTGTGGGCACGGTGGCAAGCTAAGCACGCCACCTATTCTATTCTCCCTCTATGGGGGTCATGGACCCCCACGAGGGAAAATAGCCGACGGCCGTCAGGAACCTGGCCGTCGGTGTTTTAACAGTCGGGATCCCGACGTCGGGTTAATGACTGTCGGGATCCCGACTGTCAGGACCCCGTCCGGCACCCAAATAGAGGCCCACCATCATGACAGAATGATCACCAGACAGACACCAGCTGGCCACATTTATAAAATTTTGTATTTTTCTATATTTAAAGAGACATTGGTGCTTATTGCGTCTGGGATCTACCTGCCTACATGGTATTGGCCTCACTTCCTCCGCGTCTATTATGAAAAGTCCCATAAAGCCCTTAATCTGGCCTGTAAATCCCTTATTCTGCCCCTGCCTCAGAGAATGCTTCTAATGAAGGATTATGGCCAGCCCGAACCTGTGTAAACCATGCACTGTGGAAGAATGCAGATTTGTGTAGACCCATTTCTATACCTAGCCAGCAACATCTAAAGTCATTTCCTATTTTATATTGTTATGCTAAAATACATGTTTTCTTTGCTGAAATGTAATTGAATTATTTATTTTATATTAAATTAATTTAATATAATTTTATTTTGTATGATGTAACTGCGCATTTCCGAATGTTTACATCTAGTTATCTAAGGATATTACTGTAATTAACATACAGCTTTGAGGGAAAGTGTATTTTTTCATGTTTCCATAGACCAAATTCGTTTTTTAGAACATATTGCCAGATTGATCATTTTAAGTAGTTCCAGCTGGGCTCACACATGCACCCTCAGTACTAAGATCATCTTGGTGATGACTGAACCTGAGGGCCGAATTCGGGCCCATTCCGATGGTGGGGGGTCGGCTTCGGCGAGTTTCACAGTGGCCCAGCTGCTTGCTCCAGAGGGGGTGGGGGGGTTGGGGGTGGACACCAGACTGGAGCACGGGAAAACCTAGTGTTTTATGGGCATCCCCATGAAAATGCTGGCGGTTCCCCTGGGAATGCAGGTGGGCCAATGCCTGCTCAGGGTGGGTGGCAGACATCACATGACGTCAGCGCCTGCCACTTTTTCAGTGAACAGCGGCAAAAATAAGCATCAGTTTTCATTGACTTTTGTTTCCGAAGGGGAAAGAAATCATTCGATGGTCACTGACCATCAAATGATTTCTCTTCCCTTTGGCCACATGCGAGGGGATATGTTTTCGGACACATCCCCTCACATGGAGGTGTCACACCTACAGTAGCAGCAATAGTACTACTATGGTAATGAGGCCTCCTGCTGCATTACTAATCTGATACTAATACAACCAGTATTGAATCTTTGTCTGCACCATTGGGCGGCTGCGTGAATCATAGGGTCGGCCACCACAAGTTATACCTAGAGGTCAGGAAATTTACATCCTCTTCCATCCTGGCCTCGTCCCTACCTGCAGAGCTGACCCTAGCCAATTTGATGGCCTAGGCAAAATTTTGGCTGGTGTCCCCCAAGCAATGCAGCTAGTTCCACCTCTGACCCAGCATCAATCAACCAGCTGTGTAATATCATTATGGGTCACTACACGCTGTGACCCATATTCACATTTCACAGCAGGTAGTGGCCTGTATTCACATTACACAGCAAGCAGTGACCCATATTCACATTTCAAACACGTAGTGACTCATAGTCACATTACACAGCACGTACTGTATACGTATTTTAGTAATACCCCTTACACATTATGCCACACACCATAATGCCCCTTACATGTTATACCAAACACCATGCTGCTCATTATACAATATGCCACACATGGTTATTGCCCATTACTCATTAGGCCATACATGTGTCCATTACACGTTATTCCACACACCATAATGCCCCTTACACATTATGCCACATTGTAATGTCCACTGCACAAAAGCCAGACAATGCAATGCCCCTTACACAATATAGAAAATACCGTAATGCCCATTACACATTATTCCACATACGTTAAGGCCCCTTACGCATTATACCACACATTGCAATGCCCATAATGCATTATTCCACACACTGTAATGCCTCTTACCTTATCATAATGCAAATAGTGACAGAAAACAGGAGGGTGACATTTGGGATAGAACATAGAGGAGGGTGACACAATGGCTGTGGTAGAAGACAGAGGGGGTGTCAAACAGTGACAGAGGATAGAGGGGGTGCCACACAGTGGCAGAAGACAGAAAGGGGTGTGTGACACAATGGCTGGGACAGAACACAGAGTGGGTGTGACAACATTTGGAACAAAACAGAGGGGGTGTCAAACAGTGAAAGAACACCGTCAGGTTCATGCAGGGAGGTGACAATATATGCAACAGAACACAAAGGGGGGGGGGGTGTCACACAGAGGTGGCATTTGGGACAGAACACAGAAAGGGTGACACAATGGGTGGACAGAACACAGAGGGGGGGGGGGGGTGACAACATTTGGTATGGAACACAGAAAGGGTGTCACACAAGGGGCATCCCACCCTATGTCTGCCAGGCAGATTTTTGAATGTCTTCACCTGAGGCTGTGTATAATAGGAGCATCCTTATTCGCTGTGATTCCTGCAGCCTAAGGGGGCGGAGCTTGCTGCAATCGCTGGAGGAGTGTGTTTGGGGGGGGGGGGGGCGGGCTAGGGATGGCCATCGTTGCCATTGCCATCAATGGCAATTCTGCAACTGCCCATCGATATTTTTACATATCGGTCATCCATTTTGTATCATTGATTGGCCTGTAGGCCAATCAAAACACAGGGACGGGGCTTCGCGAGTGTCGGGGGAGCAGAGCTATGCTCCGTGTCCCGGCACTTTGAAAAAAAAATAAAAAAATAAATCATTTTGCTGTTCCATCGATGGAGGGAAACCATCTGGTTCTCCCCCATCGATGGCAAAAGTTTTCGACATCGGCCATGAACCATCGATGATTTTGAATCATGGATGGTCAATGGCCATCCCTAAGGGGGGGCAGTCAATTATGTGACAGACTCTGCCGACAGCAGCATCCTGGCGCTTCCCTGCAGACCGATCGGGGTTTGCGGGACCTGGTCCGACTCCCATACCCCAGCGGTTGCTGCTGAAGACACTTACTCGCATCTCGCAAGAGTGACTGCAAAGCTCCGCAGTGGTGGACAGCTGACTGCTGCAGCACACAAAGCACAGCTCACTCCACTGGCAGCCTGCCCAGTGCACCTGCACCACCAGCTAAATATATATATTTTTAAAGTGTGTGTCCGGACTCAGGCCCGGCCCGGGTAAGCTGTACATGCTCCGCTCCCCCCCCCCCCTCTCTGCGGCATCACCTGCACCTGTAAGCCAGCGCCGGGCGGGTGGGTAAGCTGCTCAGTCAGCTCAGTGGCTGCCCCCCCCCCCACTGATCACCACTATAGAGGCCACCCCTAGGCGTAGGCCAATACCCTGGGCAATTACCTAGATGGCCTATGCCTAGGGCCGGCTCTGCCTACATGGCAATACACTTCCTGACCCCAAATGGTACCAAGCTGTCAATCAGTGACAGTCTGATGCCGTAGTGTGAACAATGTCACAGCCCCGGTACTGCACATGCACAGAATGGGTCCAGTACATGTGCAAAGTACTGAATATGTATCCCTGTTATCTGTAAGAAGTGATGGGATTGCTAATCAAGTCCCTTTACATTTCCTTTTAAGAGCCATGTTTACTGATGCACAAGTATGGTCCGCTGACCTGCTGAGTAGAGAGTCTGGGGAGGTATCCTACAGATCCCTCTCCTGGTACTTTTTGCAAAGTGTAGACCAAAGGCTAAAACGGATAATGCCTTCTGGGGATAGTGGGGCAGATATATGACCGGGCGATATGGGGGAGAAGGGGTATCAGCGCACGTTATGTGCACTGATACTGCTTTTCCCCCATATATTAAATTTGTACGAATCTGCATAATCTGTACTTGCATACTATCAGGCCTGGAGCATGCACATTACGAAAGTGTCCAAGAAACAGTCCACAGTGAGTATGGTATATTTAATGCTCTATTGCTCGCCGTCGCAGGTCACTATTCAAATGACCCCCCTGCATTCGCCATTTCCACCTCACTGGGTTTTTCCAGCAAGGTAGAAACGGTGAGTGCGGCTGTGAAAACGGTGAAGGTCCCCGCTATATGCAGTGGGCTCACTGCATTAGCGGCGATCCTCGCCTTTCGGGGGAATCCTCACCGTGCTCTGATGATGAGGATTCCCCCGGAAAATAAAATAGGGCGATCAGCCGGGGGGAGGGGGTTAGACGGGGAAGATGGCTTGTGTTTGGCGATCGCCAGCGGCATAGAATACCACCCACTGTGTTAACCTCAACATCAACAAATTTATAGATTATGGTCCACATGTAATAGCATCCGAGTTCAGCGGCCGTGTAGGGTGCCAGCCAAATTCGGATGTTTTTTTAAAAGGGCAATCATTTACAAGGCATGATTTTACCTTGTAAATGATTGCCCCTTTTAAAAAGTCTGAGTTCTGCCAGCAACCTGCACGACCACTTATCTTGGACGCTATTACATCCACATCCTTATTGTAGATTTATATTATATTTTAAACATGTGCTTTATTACATGCACTGATTTGTCTATTGACATCACATTACCAATTTTAAGAAGGGAATTTGAAGACATGTCCGCATAAAGAAGATTCTCTGGTTTCAAGTCTCGGTGAACGACCCTATTCGTATGTAAATACTAAAAATATAAAGAAAATATATTTGCTTTTTTCATCCATTATTGGTGTAAACGTTGAAATAACAATAACATTGTACGTACATTGGTATTTTAAGATCTCTCTGCTGCCATTGATACTTACTGTTCACCACCTTTTTCTGTTGCAAACTTTTAAAATTTAATAGGTGACAATTTTTTTTTTGCAATTTTTTATCGCAAAAACTGCCGTTTTCGTCCATTTTCCGAAAAAAAACGCATATTTTATAGGGTGCGATTTTCGGAAAAAATTGAATTTTTTCCCCGCTATTTCGCACATTTTAAAGGTGCGATTTTTCCTTAAACTAAAAATCGCATTCAGATGTTTTCCCATTAAAAAGTATACAAATCGGCTATTTAATGGGATGCGATTTTTAGTAAAGGTTACTAAAAATCTCAAAATAAATAGACCAGGTTCTGACTGGTGAGTTTGTCAGAAACATGTACAGATCATTGAGATCGGTACTTATGTAATATCTGGGCGCCCGATTTTTTCATTGAATCGCATCGCATGCAATATAGTGGCATACAATTCATGCGATGCAATTTTTCATTGTAAAGACCCGATTTTTAATTGTATAGTCACCCATGGGTGATGTCATACCCCCACTATCCAACTACGCATGGACTTTATATAGTGTGGCGAGCGCAGCGAGCCACCGAGCCCAAAGCGTGGCGAGCGGACGCAGAATACATGTAAAGTAATCCGCATCCCCTCGCCACGCTTCGGGCTCGCTGCGCTCACCACACTATATAAAATCACCTCCATGCGTAGTTGGATAGTGGGGGTATGAAATCACCCATGGTTGACTATACAATTAAAAATTAGATCTTTACAATGAAAAAAGGCATCGCATCGCATGCCTTAAGTAGTGGCATGCAATGAAAAAATCGGGCGCCCAGATAATACATAAGTACCTTTGAGATCTGTGCATGGTTCTGGTGTAAAAAAAGAGATAAAACAAAAAAGTGAAAAATAAAACTGAGTGGGGCATAACCAGCCCCGGGCTCAAAGAGCCGGTCCTGGTTCCACAAAATCACGGGGCAGAACAAATAGAGGTCCCCTGGACTTTACAAAACCAGCACCAGGCTCAAGGGCCGGTCCTGGTTCCCAAAATACGGGGGACAATTTGACTAGGGGTCCCCCGTATTTCAAGAACCAACACCGGGCCCAACCAGCCAGCAGGGTAATGCCACAGCCGGGGGGAGACTTTTTATACAAGTCCCCCCGGCCAAAGCATTCATCCCTCTGACCGGTCAGCATGGGCAGGGGTCCTGGGGAAGTGGGGACCCCCCCAAAGAAGGCCCCCCCTCCAGAACTTACCTGCCCATGCTGAAGCCCCTGGGCTGTCCTCGATGCCCCTGGGCAGTGGGCATCGAGCTGATTCTGTGTAAAAAGTAGATGAAAAACTATTCTCTTATACCGTGGAACTATGAGTCCCAGCAGGCCTCCCCCGCATGCTGGGACTTGGAGAACCACAAGTCCCAGCATGTGGGGCATTAAAGGGCCCGCTGGCACTTGTAGTTCGACAGTAAAATAAATAGTTAAATAAACACACTGACACCCATTAAAAATAAAACTTTATTACATCCAAAGCCCACACATCCTGATACTTACCTATCTTGAGCCCGTCGGTAGGTCCCTGGGTCCGGGGTTCAGTGCTCCTGGGTCCGGGGTCCGGTGCCTTGGTTCCTGGGTCCGGGGCTGCAGAGTCCGGGGCCTTGGTTCCGGGACTGGTCCGGGGTCTGGGGCTCCAGGGCTGAAGAGTCCGGGGTCCTAGATCCGAAGAAATCCATGGGGGACCTGTGGAAGGAAATCCAACTCGCCAAGCTCCCCCTGCGAAGATCTTCGTTCCGAAGTAGTTGTGAAGTTCTCCAGATCTTCTGCCAAATGCCTGTGATTCCTGCAGCTCCCTGCATCGGACTGAGGAGAGGCGCAGAGATGTTTCATCTTCCGCGCCTCTCCACCGAATGATTCTATTGGCCGCCCAGCGGCCAATCAGGAGCCGACTTTTAAAGGTACGATTTGGTGCGATTTTTTTGCAAGCCAAAAAATTGCACCCTATTACATTTCGCCCATTATATCTTCTCACACTCGGTGGGGTATACGGTCGGTTGATCGACCTAATGATGGTTGACATACTGCAAGTTCGACAAGTGTCTAGGATGACATGGCTCAAGGTCGACAGGTGTCTATGTCCACACATGCGTTAGGTTGACATGGTCTAGGTCGACAGTCAAAAGGTCAACATGGGGATTTTTCACAGTTTTTTGAGCCGACATGTGCCGACATGTGGTATTTCATGCCCTACCATCCAAAATAGTGTGCCGAGCGCAGCGAGATACCAAGCCTGAAGCATGGCAAGTGCAGCAAGCCATGCGAGGGGACGCTGTGCACTTTAAACATGTCGACCTTTTACATGTGTCGATCTTGTCCCATACTAACCGAAACACCTGTCGACCTTGTGCCATGTCGACCTAGACACCTGTCGACCTTGCAGTATGTCGACCTAATGACTGCCGACCATCATTAGGTCGACCCAATGATCCCAACCCCTCGGTGATGGGGCCTGTCTTTGGATGCTCCGAGCAGTATAGTGGTCCAGTGAAGGCAGCCCCATCATCCCACCCTGTGGGGGGCTCATTGATGACGACTCAATGCGGGGTGCGTATGTAAACCCAATGGTCTTTGAATCAGTCCCACTGCTTCCTATATTTGTTGATTACTAGAATGCAACAGGTATTGTATATAAGATATTATGATAGTCTCTTCTTTTTTAAACACTGTAGGTCTGGCAGGTGTTGTACAGTACTTGATTATAGATCTTGCATGTAATCATTTTTTATATATGTCACTAGACATTTAGGGGCAGATTTATTAAGCTTGGAGAAGAGATAAACTGGAGATAAAGAGGAGAAAACGTAAAAGGAGATAAAGCACCAGCCAATCAACTCCCAACTGTGTTTTTCAAACACAGCTGATTGGCTGGTGCTTTATCTCCTTTTACCTTTGCTCTGCTTTATGTCCAGTTTATCTCTTCTCCAAGCTTAATAAATCTGCCCCTAAATCACATCCCTATTAGCTGACTATGCCTGTATTTTTTTTTTTTTTTGCCACATCCATTTTTCCATTGCCACCCATTAGTAAAAAATCTGGGGTCTCTCTTAGCCTTATCCCATATTTGTCCAGCCTCATTTCAGCTATACTATAAAATCTGAGAAAAAATGCACTTACAATAAAGTACAATAAATTGCATGCCCTAATAATCTCAACTCACAGCAACGGCTTCCAGGATCTGCTGTACAACACAGGCTGCATCCCGCTCACTGTAGTATCCACGTTCTACTATCCTGGACAGGAAATATGTAAATCAGGAAACAAAACCTTTTTTTTTCTATACACTTTGAAAATTTGATATTTGATATTTTATTCATATCTAAGCAGAACAGATTGCCGTTAATAAAGATCTACAGATTACATAATACAGTATTTTATTAATCCATTTCACATTGTTTTCACATTTGCAGAAGTCTCACGTGTGTATGCTCCATAAGAGTTTCAGAGATATAACACTTAGGAACTTATTCTGGTTTACAATCACATGCAGCGCAGTGCCGCCGTTTCCCCAGGCAGCCGCATCACTGCCTTATTTCCCTGAGGACGCCCAGCATTTTCATGGGAACATACATGAAACGCTGGGCGTTCCCATGGGCATGTCTATCCGCCCCACAACCCCCGCCCACACTGTTGGGAGCAAATGGGACAGCAAACTTGCAGTTCGCTGTGCCCATTCACACCCGGCGTCTGCACATGCCCTCAAATGTGTATGCGCAGACACAAAAGATTGCTGCTCCGTACGACTTTGCAGGGGAGCGAGCCAACCAGAATAACTTCCTTTATATGATCTTAACAGTTCTATTTGGATCAATTACCTGTCAAACAGTTCTCCTCCTGTTACCAGCTCTAGAATCAGCACAATATCGGTGGTGGTCTCAAAGATATCTTTAAGTTTAATCTAAAACAAAAAAAATTACTTGCTTAGATTATTTTATTTTTTCTAAACTCTACAATTGGATAATTTTGAGGTAAGAAAAAAAGGAATGGGATCATTCGTCAGACTGCATTTAGGTCTACAGTCATTAGGTCGACCCCACTAGGTCGACTGGCAGGAAGGTCGACCTGACTTAAGGTCGACATGGGCCAAGGTCGACATGACTTAAGGTCGAATTTGCATAAAGGTCGACATGAGGAAGGTCGACTGGTCATAAGGTCGACATGGGTTTTTCACTGTTTTTTTATCCGAATGTCGACACAGTCGACATGGACACAGTTGGCAATGAGAATCGGACCCTCGCAACGCTCGCTTCGCTCGCAATGCTTCGGGCACGGTGCCTCGCTGCGCTCGGCATACTATTTTATTCTCCCACCACGCCCTAGTGGATGGTAGGGCATGAAATCATGAAATACCACCTGTCGGCACATGTCGGCTCAAAAAACAGTGAAAAACCCATGTCGACCTTATGACCAGTGGACCTTCCTTATGTCGACCTTTATGCAAATTCGACCTTAAGTCATGTCGACCTTGGCCCATGTCGACCTTAAGTCAGGTCGACCTTCCTGCCAGTCGACCTAGTGGGGTCGACCTAATGACTGTAGACCTAAGTTCATTCTAATAGATGACCGCATCCCGAAAAAAAATAGCCTTTCAATGCTAAGCTCAAATGACACAGTATTATTTAGATTTCCTATACAAATTAATTGGCTCATGATCACACAATTACATTTACACTGAAGTACAAATATCACACAACTGTAATGTCTCCATTATCTATTGTCTGTCCATATTCCAGCTATAAAAACCACTGATAACTGTAAAGAATAGCATACTGGCCCAGTTCCCGGTCCTGGAAAAGTTGGCAATTCTCCCACAGCTCAGTGGCCCAAAGTGCTGCTCGAGAAAGTGGGTTAGGCAATGGTGCTGATTATCACATGGGAGTTATTCAATCAGTGCTAATATTTCCAAAAGTGGGAAATATAGGCACTTTTGCCGACAATAGGTTGAATTTTAATTTAACCTATTCAATCCAAATGACAGGCTGACATTTTCCAGTGGGAAACGGTCACTAATTCTACAATTTAGTAACCATTTTTTCACCAAAGCAAATTAAATCTTCATGAGTGAAAGCAGTCGCTAAGTTGTGGAACTTGGGGCTGTTTTGGCCAATCGTTGGCCTCACTGAATAGATGTGTGCGATATTAGCACACATTGAATACCCCCATGACCGACCTCAAATTATTGGTCTGTTGGCTATGCTAAATCATCTAGCATAATTGATCATTTCTCTGCCGCAAGTCGGCAGAGTACGTTCTACCCCTTTCTTAGCAACCATAATTTCACCTGTTCCTTTACAGGGGAGAAGTTGGGTAATGCTCAAGGGGTTAAGCATTAATGATAAAAGGGGTACTTAGTCTTTTTAAATTTGAAAGTGAGACAGATTATAACAGGCTATTACTAAGGTGACCAACTTTTTTACACTGAAAAGGAGAAAAAACTATCTGACCTGTGTATCTCCAATGTGACAATCTGGGGACCAGCTGGAACTGAAGCCATACCTCCCAACATCAGCCAAATTAAAAGAGGGACATCGGAATTTTGGGGCGTGACCTAGTGGCAAGGGGTCTTGGCCTATACTCGTGACGCTCCCGCGAGGCCACTCCACATTTTCGCCCCCCACCCTGTCCACTGCGGGACACTGCCTGTGGGATGTGGAGCGTCCCCCAAAAAACGGGACAGTCCCGCAAAAAGCGAGACGTTGGGAGGTATGCCAAAGCAGCAGTACTGTGAAAGGTTTTTTCCCCTGTCAGTGAAAAATAAAAGCCAACCCCATTTTGTACATCCCCATTTAAAACATTTTTACACATATCAGCAAGCACTGACATCTCCCCCAACCCCCCCCCCCCACACACCTTCCCCATGCTCTGCTGCCCCCATTTCCAATATGTTCACTGTGCTCTGAGCTGTCTCTTACCTCTTCCTTTGAGACAGGGCCTGGGCTGGGCATGCTGCTAGCTGGAGTCTTGACTTGGAGCCACAGGGTGCTGAAGGTGGGCGGGTGTGCACAGCTGCTCCCACGTGGCTATTATATTAGGGCCACTAACAGTGCTTCTGCGCAGAAGCTACTCTATGAGCCCAAGAAAGGAACAGCACTGGGCAATCGGAGAGGTCTGATCTCGGAAGCAGCGTAACAAGGTTATGAAGGGCAATAAAGGAGGACCGTTTTTGAGGGAGGACAGAACTTACAAAAGAAGGACTGTCCTCCTAAAGTAGGACGGTTGGTCATCTTACTATTACCTCTTCTTAAAAATTCTGTTGGCAATTATCACATTTCTTTACCATTCTCATGTCTATGGCAATGTTTGCACATGGTAAAAAGTGCACTTACAATGTTAGGGTGTGACAGGCGTAGCAGCACTCCAATTTCAGTTCTTACAATTTTTTTGTCAAGCTATAAAACAAATTAAAATATTTATTTACAGATTTACCATTTTAGATCGGTGTAGCAATGGAATATACTTCTAAATATTAAGCAACAATGACATCTACAAACTTGACTTATGTCAAAAAGCTATTAAAGAAAGCTCAAGGTCCATACACACTGGGCGACTATGTATGGACAGCGATGGTCGCGATCATCGCTGGGGGGAAAGCCGCTCAGTGCATACACACTGAAGGCTTTCTCCCTGCCCGGCGCAGATGGAGGGGGGAAGGATCATGGCGTTGCGGAGCACTATGCAAAGCCATCCTGAAAGCCGCTCATCTGCTGGTATAAACAGCAGATGAACGGCTCTCCCGGTGATGTTGCGGGCTCACTGCTCATCGCCAGGCCATACACACTGGGCGGCTTTGAGCTGAAAGCCACTCAAACCTGCTGTTTTGAGCGACTTTCAGCTCAAAGTCGCCCAGTATGTATGGGCCTTTAGATGTAAATACAATGTGTAAGACATTTTAGCAACTTTTCATAATATAGACGTATAGATGTTCACCGTAGTTTGGCCAGAAAAGAGTGTGTGTGTGTGTGTGTGTACGGAACTTGATGAGAAAGCACTTACACCAATAGTCCCAATTCCCTGGTGCCCTACAATGGGTATAAATATAAAATATTGGAGCATGTGCTGTAGTGCTGCTGGAGGTAGAAGCGCCTGTGGCAGCAACTCAGGAATGATAAATTCTGGTGATCAAAGATTGTCGGAAATTGTTGCACAATTAATAAATAGTTCACATAATTTTAGTTTTCCATATTTTATTCTCCATATATTTCCAGAATCACATATATGTATTTCTGTATGCCCACATATGCAAAACCATAGCTGAACCATAAATTCGGTCCTGTACCACCAGCCTGATGCACACCCGCAATTGCCTCATGGTACCCCGTTATATGCTCCGACAATATCTGCTGCACTTTCCTCCCCATACATACATACATACATACATACATGCACTTACTATTTGCAATTATGCTTTTATAAATATGCTCCTATATCACATGTACTATATTTTTCTTTCATTCTGAGAAGAAGTGCAGTAATGAATGACCTTTGCAACTTTCATGTTGTTGTTTCTGTTTAAAGTGTAAAGCATGGAAGACTTTTGGGCATATCTTTGAAAGTATTACTGCCAGTGGTGTAATTATGGGGCCGCAGACCATGTGGCGGCTTGAGGGAGCCAGCAATGGTGGGGTCTATGGCGGGCGCACTGTGCAGAATGAAAGGGCCCCCTGCCAGTCACCAGGTATAGTTCTGTACTAAGAGTTTTTCCCCACAGTGGCAGCCATCGCAGCAGCTGGCAGGCACTGCAGCGCTGTGCTGGGCTGTTGCGGCGGCTAAGTCTGACTGTAAATATACCTCTGGCGCGCAGGCTGCAGAATCAGCATGGGACTTCACCTTCCTCGTCTGCCAGTGCCCACCCTACTGCCCGTTGGTGCTATCGCTCGACTGCTACCTGCCGCCCCGCGCCACATCTCCCACCTGCTGCCTCCTGTTTGCGGTTAGAAAAGACTAAGCAAATCTGATGGGTATTTTTTAGGATCTTTATATATTTTTTATTTGCGTATGATAAATTGGTGCAAGTTTCATTTTTTTTGTCTTACCAAAAATAGCATTGAGGGGGCACAAACATTTTTTGTAGGTGGGAGCAAAATTTATAGTTACCACTGATATATTGGGCATGAATACTCACAGTTTTCTTCATTATTTTGGCAGCATAAGTCTTTCGTGTTCCCTTTTCTTCACATTTGAAAACAGTAGAAGTGGCTCCCCTGTACACAAACATTTTTAAAGAAACAATTATTTTGTGAGCCACAATGCCATTTCATAAATGCATTCATTCTCTCTCCTGTTGGCTGTACATTGGGATCCTGTGGGTGGGCACACTGTAGAGACTGTATAGCTCTGACTGTAGGTCATGAAGCTGAGCACCTGGGTATGCTCTATTAAGGTAGTTGACATCCAAACAAACACACATATTGCTAACATAGGGCCAGATGTATTAAGCCTCAACAAGTAATAGAGTGCTAAAAGGGCCTATTTATTATGTAATATTCGCAAAGATATTAAGTATCACCTGAATGTATCTAGGAGGGATCGCAGCAGGAATCTCTGATCCCTGCTGCAATCCCTCCTGCCCCGAAGCCAGCGGCATCCCCCACAGATTTCTGTGGGGAATGCGATGCTGTCCGATGTCTCAATATCGGGCAGCCACGCATTGGGTCTCGGGGCTATGGCAGTGGTTCATTGTATCCTATGGGCTACAGGCCTCACTGTTGAAAAGGAAGTGCGGTCAGTGGGGGGTCAACGCTAACCACACATGTGCAGACCCCTCCAGCACCCGGCTCAGTGCATCACAGGGATGGGCTCCTTTCAGAGCCCCTGTCCCTGCGAGTGCAGGAAGGTAAATCCTGACGAAAGGATCACATATTACAATCCGATCCTGGGCGGTAGATCCCACCTTGATCGCATTGTATAGGCAATTCTATAATACAAGGGCCCCCCAAGCCCCCAACGAGTGATAAATGACCAGACAATCAGCCCCCAATTGCCTGGGTTTGAAAATGACAGTTAGGATCTGATTGGCTGGTACTTTATCACCCTCCATTTTATCAATTGTTAAGGCTTAATACATTAGGCCCACAGTTACAAGCTGATTGTGTTTTATGTTAACAACTGAAATCCTCATTAGCTCTCTATAGAGGCCATTTCTGTAATTTTTTCTCTAAATTGACCATAAATGTGAACATCTTTTCACATGGGAATCTTTATTCACCCATTAGTAGCAGCAACTTGCAAGATTTGTCACCACAAGGCATATTAATTAAACAATTGTTACTTTAACCCAGGGCCGGTGCCCTGTTGCGCCGTCTGGGGAGCGGGCAGGGGGGTCCATGCCGGATTCTGACAGGAGCCTGCAGTGGTGTCCTTGCCGCGCGGGTACCTGCGGCGCTGTGTATAAAGCTGGCGGCGGTGGGGGGTCCCTGCAGTGAATAAGAAATAACTAGCGCTATGCGGCGGCGCTGGGAAGCGCTTCTGTTTTGAAAACACTGGCCGCACGCTGATTGGCTGAATCTCAGCCAATCAGCGTGCGGCCAGTGTTTTCAAACCCGGCAGCGCTTCCCGCGCCGCCGCATAGCCCGGCGGATAGCGCTAGTTATTTCTTATTCACTGCAGGGACCCCCCACCGCCGCCAGCTTTATACACAGCGCCTTAGGTACCCGCACGGCATGGACACCACTGCAGGCTCCTGTCAGAATCCGGCATGGACCCCCCTGCCCGCTCCCCAGATGGTGCAGCAGGTACCACCTTTGCACGGGGGGGGCGAGGGGCGAACTGCCGCCCTCCAGTGGCCGGCACCCTAGGCAAATGCCTAGACCTGCCTAGTGGTGACGCCGGCCCTGCCTTAACCATAAACTGGTTATGTCATATGTTATGTCTACTGTATATTAAAAGTAGACAAAAAAGTTAGATATCCAAGAGAGGATATCAAAAAAGTCTCCCGGGTGGGGCACAGCCTTCTAGAAAGAGTGGGTGACTGTTAATACACACTTTATTGATTAAAACATGACCCTAGGTGTTAAGCGGGAGTGGGCACACGGTAGTCTGGATATAAGAGCCGTCATAGGCGTGCGCACATTGAGTGTTAAGGGTGCACAGGCACCCCCTAATGCTGTGCCCCCACCCACACTTATTGCTGCTAATAATACCAGCAACACCTTTTACCAAAGACTTTTGCTTTTTAGACCTGTATTCCATTAAAATAAGCACCCATCAATCAATTATGTGTTTTTTGCATTATTAATTGTATTACACCATTGTCATATCACTACATAACTGCGTCACCCATATCACTACATATCTGTGTCATCCAGATATGATTTTGACTTTATTTGCATGTACTGTTACACAGAGTAATTAGAAGATTAAAACTGAAATAGGCAGGATATTATGGTGTGGCAGAGATGTTTTATATTGTAGTGAGTGCACGCCTGATTGGCGGTGTTAGACAGACCCAATAGCGGTGTTAGACATGCCCAATAGGTGGTGCTAGGCACACCGCTTTGACAGTGCACCCCCTAATAAAATGTGCTGCGCACGCCTATGAGAGCCGTGCTGTATAGGTCCTGGGACACAGTGTCTCTGTTCTGCGCCGTGGAAGCCGGCAAGTGTGCTCCGCAATGAGCCGCCAGTTAGGGGCGTCTGGAGTGTGTCGATAGTCAGCTGCGTGTGCTATCCAGGTCAGTCGGCTTGCAGGGAATAGGGGTGACAAATGAATGAGGCGGTGAGGGTCCCGCTCGTGCACAGCGGGGACCAGAAACCGCTCTTGGGGTCCGCTCAACTGTGCATTCACTGACATCTGTCACATGCACAGGCAGCAGCGACTCCTTTAGCAAATTAAAACTCGGGTATTCTCCAACTCTGCCTATACTGTTATACTATTTATACTCTGGCGAAACGTGGCTGATACACTTTGTGATTTACAGGGAACATTGCCGTAATATCATTTTTTGATGCTTACTGAGACAAATTGAATATACACACTGGTATTTGAGGTGTTTATTGTCTGATAGGATTTCCTAACAAGTATTCCTATATACAGTTACTGATATCAGGAGCGATTATCCCCCCCTCAAATCCACTGACATAACTCTCAAGAGGAAATCATATTTCACTACTTTCTCTCGCATAACTTTATAAGTGTTATCTGTTTGTCTTTGTCTTCTGTCCTCGCCTGACCCAATTTTAGGGTCATGTTTTAATCAATAAAGTTTGTATTAACAGTCACCCACTCTTTCTAGAAGGCTGTGCCCCACCCGGGAGACTTTTTTGATATCCTCTCTTGGGCCCTTATTCTGGTTGGTGCGGCCAGAGCCGCACACGGGGCTCCGGCCGCACAAACCAATCCCCGCCCACCCTACGGATCGCCACGGCCGTCCGTACACGGACGGCTGGCGATCCGCATAAAAATGGTGGAGGCGTACGCCTCCACCATGGTGGGAGCTGCCCCCTGCATTCGATGGTCGTCGACCATCGAAGGCAGGTCCGCACGCCCCGGCAGCTCCCGCAAGCTGAGACCACACGGACAATCGTCCGTGTGGTAGCTTGTATGGGGGCTGAAAGCTGACATCCGGCGACGTCAGCTTTCCGCCCCCATGAGTTGCGTCATGCCCTCATTACCATGCATACGCCCCGCGTTTGCATGGGAACGCCCATGAAACGCGGGGCGTACACATAGGGAAATGAGGGCATGAAGCCTCTCACGCCCCTATACGCCCCCTTTGCGGCGGACGAAATACGTCTGCGGCGAAGGGGGCTGCACATGCGCAGATTGACCTCTGCGCATGTGCAGAGTAAAAACATCGGCGGTACGGCCGCACGCGGGCCGTACCGTCCGAATCTGAATAAGGGCCTTGGATATCTAACTTTTTTGTCTACATTCACCCTACTCCCTGGGAGCACCTCCACAACCACATAACGGTATACATACATATTACTGTGTTGATTGGAGCATGCCTTCTCACCTCCTGTCGCAATAGCCCAGTGCCCTCGGCCTCTCCCTCCCCCCCTTCCCCCTTTTTTTGCGTCTACTGTATATTGTAAGGGGTAATTTTAATAAGGTGTTAATTTTTAAAGGTGAGTTATGTTGCCCATAACAAGCAGTCCAATTCTAGCTATTATCCCATAGAAGGTGCTATAATAAGTAGAATCTGATTGGTTGTTTGCTGCTTCCTTTACTTTCTCGTTCAGCCATGAAGGATTTGTCTTGCTGAAATTACCTTTGTTTCCTTTTGGGATAAATGTATTTGTTAATGTATCTAACAGTTTTTTTGAAAGTTTCCCACATGTCCTCTATGTTTTCTCCGGGTTGGGACATTTGGTCTACAGCATTATGGTCGACAGTCATTAGGTCAACACCATTAGATCAACATGGGTCTAGGTCAGGCATTCCCAACCACGGTCCTCAAGGCACACCAACAGTGCAGGTTCTAAGGTGCGTACACACATGGGCGATTTTGTGCAAAATCGCGGGAAATATGGTCGCTGAGCGACCATATTGCCCGCAATGGGAGTGTGCACCGGCGATATATCGCCGGGTGTGCGATCCCGTTTTTGCCCCTGTGGTGATCGCTGGTCGCAGGAACATGCTCCTGCGACCAGCTGATTACCACTGCCGGGCTCCCCCCGGCAGTTTCTTTTTCATCAGCGACCATCTCTGGTCGCTGATGTAAAGTAGAAACTGAGCAATATATTGCTCAGCCATATATTGCTCAGCCATATATGGCTGAGCAATATATCTCCCCCGTGTGTACACAGCATTAGTGATATCCAGGCTTCAGCACAGATGGTTTAATCAGAATCACTCAGGTACTAATTAAGTCACCTGTGCTCAAGCCTGGATATCACTAAAACCTGCACTGTTGGTGTGCCTTGAGGACCGTGGTTGGGAAAGCCTGGTCTAGGTCGACATGGGAAAAGGCTGACATGGTTCTAGGTCAAAAGGTCATTAGTTCAACAGGTCGTTAGTTCGGCATGTCATTAGTTCGACACTGTCTAGTCAACAGTCAAAAGGTCGACATGGAGTTTTTCACAGTTTTTTGAGCCAACATGTGCTGACAGGCGGTATTTCATGCCCTACCATCAACTAGGACGTAGTGGGAGAATCGCGAGGCACCGTGCCCGACGCATAGCGAGTGCACTTTAAACTGTGTCCATGTTGACTGTATTGACATTCAGGTAAAAAAACAGTGAAAAACCGGATGTCGACCTTTTGACTGTCGACCTAGACAATGTCGAACTAACGACCTGTCGACCTAGAACCATGTCGGCATTTTCCCATGTCGACCTAGACCCATGTTGACCTAATGGTGTCGACCATAATGCTGTAGACCAAATGACCGCATCCCGTTCTCTCCCATCAAATAGAGCATCCCATTCTATTACTTTTAAAGATTCCAGAAATTATTCAAAGTTATCTTTCCTGAAATTGAGTATTTTAGATGGTCCCTTATATTGTTGTTTACAAAACCTGATTTCAGCGACCATCAAATGATTAAATGATTTCTCCAGTGCTCGCAGATCAGAGACACCTCTATGGTGTCTCTGTTCTCTGGGCGCCCTGTGCGTTAAGCAGACGGGCATCTGACATCTAGTGATGCCCAGCGTCACCAAGTGATTACCATGAGTACCATGGCTGTGCCCTCCGCTGCCGCCCCCTGGCCGCACTATAGGGGCAAGTGGGATGGCAAACATGTAGTTCGCCATGCCTGTTTGCACCGTGCATCTTCGCATGCGCAAAACATTTAGAAAACAGTAATCTGTGCACCTGGCCTGCGATGTGCCATACCCGGAAGACTGTATGGCGATCATGGTCGCAGATTAACCCTGTCTGTTTTACGGATAATGCAATCCCGTACCACCACAATCTGCCTTGGTGCCCCAGATTTCCTGTCCACCACTAAGCCTGAGTGCCAGTCCCCTGATGATTGGGTCTTGAACAGTGTTCCCTCTAAGCTGTGCGCACGTGCGCACGCACACGCGCGCGCACACACCTTGACGAGCGTGCGCACAGACAATACAACTGAGCGCACAAAGCAGCAGTGGTCCCTTTTTGCAGTTGTGGACTCAATTAATGTGTGTTTCACCTATTAACTACATTGTGTGCTGTGTTTTGAATGTTTAAATGTTTAATGTCATTTTGAAGTAAAGTTAACACAAATGCTGAACGTCATTTTCCAGTTATATATATGTGACGCACAAAAATGTAAATTTCATTCCAAAGTTGCACAGCCAAAATCTTTAGCCGCACACAGCCTCCGTAAAATTAGAGGGAACATTGGTCTTGAACCTGACAGTTATTAAATATGATTCTAGGTATCATATGCAGCCAGATCATATGTCATTATATGTTTTAAATATTTTACACTGGACCTGTAGAATGTCAAGCGTTCCCATGAAAACGCTAGGCGTACGTATGGTAATCCGGCCGTGACGCTCGTGTGGGGGCGGATAGCTGAAATAGCCAGATGTACGCTGCCCGCCCATATTCCTGCTTTCATAAAAATGTCCGAGAGGTCTGGAGCACTCGGGGCTGCCTCACTACTCGGTCCATCATTCCATGGTTGGCGACCGTCGGAGAATGGGGGAGGTCTTCACATGAAACATCCATTTGTGATCCATTTGCTCCTCATCTTACCGCATTCGGACGGTGTGAGCGATCTGTACAGTAGGCGGGCCTAAGAACACTCGGTGCGTGTCCGAAATTTGCATCAGTCCGATTCAACTTGAATAAGGGCCACGGGCACTGCAGGCGGGGCAGATGTAACATGTGCAGAGAGAGTTAAGCCCCGTACACACAGGGGGATATATCACAGAGCGATATATCGCTCGCGATGAGCGATATATCGCTCAGTGTCCCATTTGCATCAGCAACCAGAGATGATTGGTGAGCCTGGCAGTGGAAATCAGCTGGTCGCAGAAGCATGTTCCTGCGACCAGCAATCACTACGGGGGAGAAAACGGGAGCGCGCACCCGACGATATATCGCCAGTGCACACTCCCATCGCGGGCAATATGGTCGCTCAGCGACCATATTGCAATCGATATTAGACATAGTCGCCCCTGTGTGTACATAGCCTTAGATTTGTGTAAGTTATTTTGTTTCCATGCAGGGTAAATACTGGCTGCATTATTTTTAAACCGATTTCAGTTTCAACACACCCCACCCAAATTTAACTCTCTCTGCACATGTTACATCTGCCCCACCTGCAGTGCATATGGTTTTGCCCATTTTCCAAACAAATTTGTACTGCAATCAGATCTGAATAAGGGCCACTGTGAACACTGACTACAATGTAGAATAAATGTTAAATTCAAATAAATACAGTTAATCTGTCGTACAGTACTAGGCTATAGTTTACACCAGGGACTCTAGAAACCATTTCAGCATGTTGTTTATTTTGTATAGGGTGACTTAGCGACCAAATTAACCTGTTCTTGAAGCTGATCTTTGTTACACGAACACTCTGGGAGCACCTCCACATCTTCTGCAGTATAGACACAGCACTGCACGTGGATTTACTGGGTAGGATCAGGCTTGCCTACCCTCCCGGTATGGCCGAAAATCTGGTCCACCTCCCGGCCCCCCGGGAAGGTGGGCAAGTCTCCCGCTTTCTATTCATAGCCCCCGCTCCCCCCTTTTCCCGCTGGTTTAATTATTGCAAATCGTGGGTCCTTGGTGAAGGGGCGGGGCTTAAATGACGCGATCACTGCATTTTAGGTCATTTAAGCCCCCTCACCGCGGCCCGCGAATCACAGAGTTTTCCAGCATGGGGGGCAGGGCCAAGTGATGTCAGCCTTGCCCCGCCCCCCTGACGTGTTTCCTCTCCAGGCTTCTCCTGGACTCCTAGAGAGGTGAAGTTTAAAGTAGGCAAGTATGAGTAGGATGTATCAGGTACTGCAGCTTCAACATAATACATCCAGCCCTATATCACATGCATACCGGTGTTTATTAATACCATATGCACACACTTCCACTATGAGGTGTCCCTTGCAAAAAGAAGATTGCTGGGTTTATGTGGCAGTTACCGGCAGCTGTGCTCCACTTCTGTGCATATTGAGAATGCAGAACACCTCTGAAAGTGGTGGTTTTTGGAGGTTTGGCCTCATTAGAAAAGCCCACAAAACCACATAACGGTATACATACATATTACTGTGTTGATTGGAGCATGCCTTCTCACCTCCTGTCGCAATAGCCCAGTGCCCTCGGCCTCTCCCTCCCCCCCTTCCCCCTTTTTTTGCGTCTACTGTATATTGTAAGGGGTAATTTTAATAAGGTGTTAATTTTTAAAGGTGAGTTATGTTGCCCATAACAAGCAGTCCAATTCTAGCTATTATCCCATAGAAGGTGCTATAATAAGTAGAATCTGATTGGTTGTTTGCTGCTTCCTTTACTTTCTCGTTCAGCCATGAAGGATTTGTCTTGCTGAAATTACCTTTGTTTCCTTTTGGGATAAATGTATTTGTTAATGTATCTAACAGTTTTTTTGAAAGTTTCCCACATGTCCTCTATGTTTTCTCCGGGTTGGGACATTTGGTCTACAGCATTATGGTCGACAGTCATTAGGTCAACACCATTAGATCAACATGGGTCTAGGTCAGGCATTCCCAACCACGGTCCTCAAGGCACACCAACAGTGCAGGTTCTAAGGTGCGTACACACATGGGCGATTTTGTGCAAAATCGCGGGAAATATGGTCGCTGAGCGACCATATTGCCCGCAATGGGAGTGTGCACCGGCGATATATCGCCGGGTGTGCGATCCCGTTTTTGCCCCTGTGGTGATCGCTGGTCGCAGGAACATGCTCCTGCGACCAGCTGATTACCACTGCCGGGCTCCCCCCGGCAGTTTCTTTTTCATCAGCGACCATCTCTGGTCGCTGATGTAAAGTAGAAACTGAGCAATATATTGCTCAGCCATATATTGCTCAGCCATATATGGCTGAGCAATATATCTCCCCCGTGTGTACACAGCATTAGTGATATCCAGGCTTCAGCACAGATGGTTTAATCAGAATCACTCAGGTACTAATTAAGTCACCTGTGCTCAAGCCTGGATATCACTAAAACCTGCACTGTTGGTGTGCCTTGAGGACCGTGGTTGGGAAAGCCTGGTCTAGGTCGACATGGGAAAAGGCTGACATGGTTCTAGGTCAAAAGGTCATTAGTTCAACAGGTCGTTAGTTCGGCATGTCATTAGTTCGACACTGTCTAGTCAACAGTCAAAAGGTCGACATGGAGTTTTTCACAGTTTTTTGAGCCAACATGTGCTGACAGGCGGTATTTCATGCCCTACCATCAACTAGGACGTAGTGGGAGAATCGCGAGGCACCGTGCCCGACGCATAGCGAGTGCACTTTAAACTGTGTCCATGTTGACTGTATTGACATTCAGGTAAAAAAACAGTGAAAAACCGGATGTCGACCTTTTGACTGTCGACCTAGACAATGTCGAACTAACGACCTGTCGACCTAGAACCATGTCGGCATTTTCCCATGTCGACCTAGACCCATGTTGACCTAATGGTGTCGACCATAATGCTGTAGACCAAATGACCGCATCCCGTTCTCTCCCATCAAATAGAGCATCCCATTCTATTACTTTTAAAGATTCCAGAAATTATTCAAAGTTATCTTTCCTGAAATTGAGTATTTTAGATGGTCCCTTATATTGTTGTTTACAAAACCTGATTTCAGCGACCATCAAATGATTAAATGATTTCTCCAGTGCTCGCAGATCAGAGACACCTCTATGGTGTCTCTGTTCTCTGGGCGCCCTGTGCGTTAAGCAGACGGGCATCTGACATCTAGTGATGCCCAGCGTCACCAAGTGATTACCATGAGTACCATGGCTGTGCCCTCCGCTGCCGCCCCCTGGCCGCACTATAGGGGCAAGTGGGATGGCAAACATGTAGTTCGCCATGCCTGTTTGCACCGTGCATCTTCGCATGCGCAAAACATTTAGAAAACAGTAATCTGTGCACCTGGCCTGCGATGTGCCATACCCGGAAGACTGTATGGCGATCATGGTCGCAGATTAACCCTGTCTGTTTTACGGATAATGCAATCCCGTACCACCACAATCTGCCTTGGTGCCCCAGATTTCCTGTCCACCACTAAGCCTGAGTGCCAGTCCCCTGATGATTGGGTCTTGAACAGTGTTCCCTCTAAGCTGTGCGCACGTGCGCACGCACACGCGCGCGCACACACCTTGACGAGCGTGCGCACAGACAATACAACTGAGCGCACAAAGCAGCAGTGGTCCCTTTTTGCAGTTGTGGACTCAATTAATGTGTGTTTCACCTATTAACTACATTGTGTGCTGTGTTTTGAATGTTTAAATGTTTAATGTCATTTTGAAGTAAAGTTAACACAAATGCTGAACGTCATTTTCCAGTTATATATATGTGACGCACAAAAATGTAAATTTCATTCCAAAGTTGCACAGCCAAAATCTTTAGCCGCACACAGCCTCCGTAAAATTAGAGGGAACATTGGTCTTGAACCTGACAGTTATTAAATATGATTCTAGGTATCATATGCAGCCAGATCATATGTCATTATATGTTTTAAATATTTTACACTGGACCTGTAGAATGTCAAGCGTTCCCATGAAAACGCTAGGCGTACGTATGGTAATCCGGCCGTGACGCTCGTGTGGGGGCGGATAGCTGAAATAGCCAGATGTACGCTGCCCGCCCATATTCCTGCTTTCATAAAAATGTCCGAGAGGTCTGGAGCACTCGGGGCTGCCTCACTACTCGGTCCATCATTCCATGGTTGGCGACCGTCGGAGAATGGGGGAGGTCTTCACATGAAACATCCATTTGTGATCCATTTGCTCCTCATCTTACCGCATTCGGACGGTGTGAGCGATCTGTACAGTAGGCGGGCCTAAGAACACTCGGTGCGTGTCCGAAATTTGCATCAGTCCGATTCAACTTGAATAAGGGCCACGGGCACTGCAGGCGGGGCAGATGTAACATGTGCAGAGAGAGTTAAGCCCCGTACACACAGGGGGATATATCACAGAGCGATATATCGCTCGCGATGAGCGATATATCGCTCAGTGTCCCATTTGCATCAGCAACCAGAGATGATTGGTGAGCCTGGCAGTGGAAATCAGCTGGTCGCAGAAGCATGTTCCTGCGACCAGCAATCACTACGGGGGAGAAAACGGGAGCGCGCACCCGACGATATATCGCCAGTGCACACTCCCATCGCGGGCAATATGGTCGCTCAGCGACCATATTGCAATCGATATTAGACATAGTCGCCCCTGTGTGTACATAGCCTTAGATTTGTGTGAGTTATTTTGTTTCCATGCAGGGTAAATACTGGCTGCATTATTTTTAAACCGCAATTTAGATTTCAGTTTCAACACACCCCACCCAAATTTAACTCTCTCTGCACATGTTACATCTGCCCCACCTGCAGTGCATATGGTTTTGCCCATTTTCCAAACAAATTTGTACTGCAATCAGATCTGAATAAGGGCCACTGTGAACACTGACTACAATGTAGAATAAATGTTAAATTCAAATAAATACAGTTAATCTGTCGTACAGTACTAGGCTATAGTTTACACCAGGGACTCTAGAAACCATTTCAGCATGTTGTTTATTTTGTATAGGGTGACTTAGCGACCAAATTAACCTGTTCTTGAAGCTGATCTTTGTTACACGAACACTCTGGGAGCACCTCCACATCTTCTGCAGTATAGACACAGCACTGCACGTGGATTTACTGGGTAGGATCAGGCTTGCCTACCCTCCCGGTATGGCCGAAAATCTGGTCCACCTCCCGGCCCCCCGGGAAGGTGGGCAAGTCTCCCGCTTTCTATTCATAGCCCCCGCTCCCCCCTTTTCCCGCTGGTTTAATTATTGCAAATCGTGGGTCCTTGGTGAAGGGGCGGGGCTTAAATGACGCGATCACTGCATTTTAGGTCATTTAAGCCCCCTCACCGCGGCCCGCGAATCACAGAGTTTTCCAGCATGGGGGGCAGGGCCAAGTGATGTCAGCCTTGCCCCGCCCCCCTGACGTGTTTCCTCTCCAGGCTTCTCCTGGACTCCTAGAGAGGTGAAGTTTAAAGTAGGCAAGTATGAGTAGGATGTATCAGGTACTGCAGCTTCAACATAATACATCCAGCCCTATATCACATGCATACCGGTGTTTATTAATACCATATGCACACACTTCCACTATGAGGTGTCCCTTGCAAAAAGAAGATTGCTGGGTTTATGTGGCAGTTACCGGCAGCTGTGCTCCACTTCTGTGCATATTGAGAATGCAGAACACCTCTGAAAGTGGTGGTTTTTGGAGGTTTGGCCTCATTAGAAAAGCCCACAAAAAAAGGGATTTTTGTAAGAACTTACCGTTCGAATCCCTTTCTCTGATATGGTCCTGGTGACACAGCTCAACACTGGGATGTAGGAGGGTCCGAAGGAGCCAGGCACCTATCCTAAAGCTTTAGAGGGTAGGCTCCTCCCCTACTGCATCCCTGGACTCTTCAGTTCAACTTTCAAAGCCACTGGAATACATTAACTCAGTACAAACACCTGCACATTATCTGCACATTTTATAACAGAAACTGTTAACTTTTCACCATTTTAACATGAACATCATGAAATTCTGGCATACTTACTGAGCGTAAGGGAGGGATCGCTGTGTCACCAGGACCATATCAGAGAAAGGGATTCGAACGGTAAGTTCTTACAAAAATCCCTTTTTCTCTTTCAATGGTCCTGGTGACACAGCTCAACACTGGGACGTTCCAGAGCCGGTCCTTTGGGAGGGTACGCTCAGGTCTGCAGCTCTCAGCACTGCTCGCCCGAATGATGCGTCCTCCGACGCGAACTCATGGAATCTATAGAATTTGGCAAATGTGTGAACAGATGACCAAGTGGCAGCTCTGCAAACCTGCTCAGCTGTGGCCCCATGTCGAACCGCCCAAGAGGTGGCAACTGACCTGGTGGTATGCGCATTTATTTTGGCCGGTACTGGTCTACCCACTTTGGTGTAAGCAAATGCTATCATAGACCGCAACCACCTAGCAATAGTCTGCTTAGATGCAGGCCAACCAATTTTGTGTACGTCATACAATACCAACAATGTGTCAGTCTTCCTGACACTCTTCACTCTGTCCACATATATGCGTAAGGCACGCACAACATCCAAAGTTCTCAACTTGTCCCTTTTCTTAGAACCCTCTGGGGGTTGAAACACAGGTAGAACAATCTCCTGATTTAAATGGAAGGTAGATACCACCTTCGGTAAAAACTGAGGCACTGTTCTTAAAACAGCCCTGTCATCATGAAAAATTAAGAAGGGAGATTTACATGACAAAGCTCCCAATTCTGAAACTCTTTTAGCAGATGCTACTGCTAACAAAAACACTAGCTTCCACGTAAGAAACTTAAAGTCAGCCGACCTTAAAGGTTCAAAAGGTGCCTTTTGAAGGCATTCCAAAACCAGTGATAGATCCCAAGGTGCTACTGGTTGCTTGTATGGAGGTTTCAACCTGGATACTCCTTGTAAAAAAGTTTGAATTTCCGGCAAAATGGCTATCTTTTTCTGGAAATAGATGGACAAGGCCGAGATCTGCACCTTCAGTGACTGAAGGCTTAGGCCCGATGAAAAACCATCTTGTAAGAATTCCATCATTCTTGATAGCTTAAAATGAGATGTATGAGCCTTTCTTCTCTCACACCATCGAATGTAAGTCTTCCAGACTCTATAATAATTTGCCGAAGATACAGCTTTTCTGGCTTTTATCATAGTCTGTACTACTGCCTCAGAAAACCCTTTTCTTTTCAAAATGGCGGTTTCAATAGCCAGGCCGTCAAAATCAATCGATCTGAATCCAGGTGATTGAAAGGGCCTTGTCTTAGAAGGTCTGGTCTCAGAGGTAGACGCCATGAGTCCACAGACAACCTCTGAAGCCTCGAGTACCAGGATCTCCTTGGCCAATCTGGGGCCACTAAGATCACTGGAACCTTCTGCCCCTGTATTTTCTTCAGAAGTCTCGGTAACATTGGTACTGGTGGGAATGCATAAAGGAGATCTCCCTGCCAGTGAATAGTCATGGCATCCACTGCCTCCGCTAGTGGATCCCTTGTTCTGGCATAGAACCTGGGCACTTGACGGTTGATCCTGGATGCCATCAGGTCCACATCCGGAGTTCCCCACATCGAAGTGATTTGGTGAAACACCTGAGGGTGTAAGCTCCATTCCCCTTCCTTGAGCTCCTCCCTGCTCAGGAAGTCGGCTTCTATATTCTCTATTCCTGGGATGAATATAGCCGATACAGCTGGAACATTCTGTTCCGCCCATAGGAAGATTCTGGATACCTCCCACATGGCCAATCTGCTGCGTGTACCTCCCTGGTGATTCAGGTACGCCACAGCTGTGGCATTGTCGGTCTGAATCCTCAAAGGGAGGTTCTGTAACCTGTCTCCCGCCAAGGAAATGACTTTCCAGACAGCTCTCAGCTCCAAGATGTTGATTGGTAACGCTGATTCCTCTGCCGTCCACAGGCCCTGAAGCCTGAGATCCAGGACTATTGCCCCCCAGCCCCTGAGACTGGCGTCGGTAGTTACTATCAACCAGTCCCAGGTCTGTAATGACCGACCCCACTGAAGGGAATCTACTTCTGTCCACCATTTCAAAGATTCTCGGGTGTCCGAAGACAGCACTATCATCTCGGATTTCATGGTCAAAGTGTTTCCTGACCAAGCTGACAAGATGTTCCATTGGAACCTCCGAGAGTGGAACCTGGCAAATTGAAGCGTCTCGAATGACGCCACCATCTTCCCCAGGAGCTTGAGGCACCTCCATACTGAAATGCTCTGAGCCCTGAGAATCTCCTGGACTAGGGTGACCAGATCCCTGGCCTTTACCTCCGGGAGGAATACCCGATGAAGATGGGTGTCCAGTATGACTCCCAAGAATTGGAGCCTTTGTGACGGTACCAACTGAGATTTTTGCAAATTTAAAATCCAGCCGTGAGCCTGCAAAAAACTGATGGCCTCTGCCAAGTGACTCTGCAGCATGGCTGCTGACTCTGCTTTGAACAGGAGATCGTCCAAATAGGGTATTACTGTGATTCCCCTGAGCCTCAGCACCGCCGCCATTACTGACATTATTTTTGTGAATACCCTTGGCGCGGTTGCTAGCCCAAAGGGTAACGCCCGGAATTGCAAATGCAGGTCTCCTATGGCAAACCTCAACAAGGTCTGATGTTCCGGGTGTATAGGAACGTGCAAATATGCGTCCTGGACATCCATGGACGCCAAAAATTCTCCCTGGTCCAGACTCAGGAGTACTGACCGTAGAGACTCCATTTTGAAATGGTCTACCCATAAATGAACATTTAGAGACTTCAAATTTAGTATTGGTCTGAAAGACCCGTCTGGTTTGGGCACCAGGAACAGCGTGGAGTAAAAGCCTTTCTTCCACTCTGTCTTGGGGACTAGTGTCACCACCCCTTTTTTCAAAAGGGAGTGCGCTGCTCTCACAAGAGCTGTACGCAGCCGTGCCTCCTTTGGTAAGGATGTGGGAATGAACCTCTTCGGAGGTGGCCCTCTGAAAGGGATTTTGTAACCCTGTGTTATGATGTCTAACACCCAGGCATCCTGGTCTAGAGAGGCCCAAGCGTCCCTGAAGAGCGTGAGACGCCCGCCCACTTTTGTCACTGTCGGGCAAAGCCCCTGACAGTCATGCAGAGGGTTTATCCTCTCCTTTATTGGCAGGCTTCTTGTGAAAAGAGCCAAATTTTGACTTTTGTGTCTTGCCTCTAGAGGGCTGAAACCTTCCCCTGAAAGACTGTCCTCGAAAGGACGCACCACCTCTAGGGGAGGGCCGAAAGGACGGCTTAAAAGCAGAAAATCTGGACGTCTGCTTTGTTGAGGAGGCCGGCAGGAATGTACTTTTGCCGCCTGTGGCCTGTTTTATAATCTCCTCTAATTCGGTACCAAAGAGTACCTTTCCTTTGAAGGCTAATGTTTCCAGAGCCTTCTTGGACTCATTGTCTGCTTCCCAGGCTTTAAGCCAAAGCACTCTCCTGGCATTAATGGAGACTGTGGACACTCTGGTTGCCATTTTAATAGCTTCCTCCTCTGCTTCCACTGCATATTCTGCTGCTGCCTTAATCTTTTCTGCAAGCAGTAATGCACCAGGGTCAGCCTGCAGCATGGTGCATAATTCACCAGCCCACTCTATCATGGCCTTAGAGACCCAGGCTGAAGCAATAAGGGGCCGTAAGGTAAACCCTACCCCTTCAAAGATAGCTTTGAGGTTTCCCTCCAGCTTTTTATCCACAGAATCTTTGAAAGCTGCACCGCCCTGTACTGGTAATACAGTAGCCTTGGACAAACGTGCCACTGAAGCGTCCACCACTGGGACCTTTTCCCAGAGCTCCGCATGAGACTCTGGCATGGGGTACAGACTAAGGAATCGCTTAGGCATCTGAAGCCTCTTATCCGGAGTTTTCCAAGCTCCTTCTAATAATTCCTGTAACCCCTCATCTGAAGGAAAAGTAACAGCCTCCTTCCGCTGTCGCTTAAAAACACCTTTAACAGGAGTCTTATCCTCCACCGTCAGCTTTAAAGCCTGCTTCACAGCTACAATGAGATCCTCTATACCAGCAGCAGAGCTCTCTTCCAAATCATCACCCTGATCCCAGGGGATGTCAGTATACTCTCCTTCCTCTTCATCTACCACAGTAGTTAAAGCATAAGACCTTCTAGGGGTCCCTGCCACATCATCCATTTTGTCCAGCATTTCACTGAACCTGTTAATCCCTTTTGCAGTATCCTGCATCACCTGGATAAGTGCAGGATCTGCCTGGGTAAGAGGCAAGGAGCCAACCGACTGCTGAGATGATGGCATAGGTCTCTGTGAATCTACCAGCCCATCACTCTGCCTGTCCAAAAGCTGCACCAAAGCGTTTACTGACCTGCCTAGGGCCCTGGCCCACGCAGGTTCCATATGCTCTGCCCTATGGGGATCGCTGCCCATGGGTCTCACATCAGCGCAAGTAATACATAAGCCCCCCTTGGCCATCTGCTCAGGGACAAACTTTTGTGTGCAAACATTGCACGCGCTCAGTGCATTAAGGGCTCCCTCCCCCAAAACCACAGCCTGATGCTCAGACATGATGCAAGTGATAAATGTATATCTATCAGTATACACAGTGCAAACAATTGTACAAGCGCTTATACAAAGTCAATGCACCCAGTCACTTAGCTGTCTGTAGGTTTCTCTGCGGGGAAGCGATGCCCAGGAAATCCAAGTCACTCTGCCAGGATCAATTCGCCAGCTCAGCTCCGCTGCAAGCGTTCTGAAAGGCGCCAAAGTCAGAGTGAAGGAAGAGACCAAAGTCCCTGCTGCTGCGGGGTCCGTGACCTTTTGGCGCCAACCACCCCCAGCTAGCCGCTCCTTAGGTAGGATTTCCTTGTTCCAGTGTCTCCCCCTCAATTGGGGACCACTTGGAACATGCCTGTCACAGCGCTGCTGTCCTCTCAGTCAGGAGCTCAGCGTGTAAGCTCCGCATAAAATGGCCGCCGCCATCACGGAGCGCCTGTCCCCCATGATCCCCACCTAACTGTGGAGCCGGTTTCAGGCAACTCCGGAGCCCAGGCAGCCTCTTAATAGAGGCTATGAGCGCAGCACAGGGAGACCAGACAGCGTCTACCCTGTGCACAGATAGCTGACAGGACGCGCTTCTGTCAGCTCCTGCTGCGCTAGCAGTGTGAGGATTCACTATGAAAATCCTCACACTGTGCCTACCTAGCTAGGGTAATAGTTAATAAAATAATAAAAATCCCCTAACTACTCTAATTCTTCGGCTGCTCCTGCAGCCCTTTAGAATAGCACCCACTCCAGTGGGCACCTAACACGAACTGAAGAGTCCAGGGATGCAGTAGGGGAGGAGCCTACCCTCTAAAGCTTTAGGATAGGTGCCTGGCTCCTTCGGACCCTCCTACATCCCAGTGTTGAGCTGTGTCACCAGGACCATTGAAAGAGAAACTGAAGGTGCACCATTCGCGGATGACACTACCGTCATTGGCCTTATCAAGGATGGGGACAAATCGGCCTACAGACAAGAAGTGGACCGTTTGGTGGTGCAGCAACAACCATCTAGAGCTCAACCCACTCAAAACCGTTGAGATGGTAGTGGACTTTAGGAAGAAGGCTGTTGGTGTTCTGTTCTGTGCTGTTGGATTTTAAAATCGCCTTTTTCCCTTATCGCCAATCATGGATTGAGTCCTGAATGGATGGGACATTTAAGTAATACTAATATTATTCCAAATTCGCATTTTAAGATAAAATCCTAACCAAAGTCAAAGCTATGGTCCAACTTCTAGAATTGTCCAATTCCGTTTGTTGTACAGGTGCAATTCTGATATCCAAAATATTTTTGAGTGCAACCGAGACACCTTTACTTTCTGATGGTTCAGTGTACACAAACTTTGTTTCATCCAAAAAATGACTTTTGTATAAAATCAAACTTCAAGTTCTGTGTATGAGGTATATATATGAAACATAAGTACAATTTGTTTGTTGACTTGTGTCCCATCCCCAAGATATCTCATTATGGTATGCAAATACAGAAAAATCCAAAATACTTCTGGTCCTAAGCGGTTTGGATATGGGGAACTGTAACGTAACAGAAATATCTAACTGTTTTGTGAGATGAGCTTAAATAGGAACAGTCATATCCTGGGGTATATGTAACATATTTGAATAAAACAAAGAATATAGAGGCACAGACCAACAACTAGGGAGTAGCTAGCAAACAGCTTCATATTCCTAGTCTTTTTTAATGAAACATTAAAGTTTCCTTTCTACGCATGAGAAAGTCTAGCATACAGGACACATAAAAAAGTAAACTCAAGAAAGTGAGTTAAATGATTTTTATGTTTCCTGATTTCCACCCATTTCCATGACTCAGCTACAAGGCAGTTCCATGTTTTAATTTCTGCTCCCCAATTGTAGTCTCTTTTTAGCTATCTAGCATAGAGGAATATTGGAAAGTCCATCTATTTTCACAGGGCTGGCTCTACCAACATGCCGCTTTAGGCAGCTGCTGAGGGCAAATACATGAGGGGGGATGTCTATAAGGAAGACATCCCTGTCTATGTCAAATACATCCTTGTATTTAATGCAGGTGGTGGGTTTGGGACTTCTAAGATGCTACCTGCACACTTTCACTTGAGGGACTTGAAAGTGGGAACCGGTGGCAGTACGGGGTTGGGTGAGGGGGCCAGTAGATTGATACTTTTCCTAGGGTGCTGAGAAGTCTACTGACCCTGTACTTTTCTCTGCTCGCTCCAGGTATCATGAACACTAGCTTTGGAATACCATAGAACTTTAGCTTTGACAAGCTGTTTGTGAGGAAATGTTTTGTGTAATATTTTATGACTAGATCATCAGAATAATATCATTTTTGTGTCCACCTGGAATGCTTCCTTCTTATTATATTTAGTGGAACCTATTTTAACTCGGTGGGATTTCAATTGATTGGGGGCTTTTTTAAAATTTGTTTGCCCAATTTTTTTTTTCCAGGCAATTCAATCAATTTGCTATAAAACACCCTAATTCCTGCATCCCTGTGCTTAATTGCAGCCGCACACAACACCTATCTGGGATTCGATTCTCCTGCCTCTGGGCAGGTGAAACAACATCCCCAACAGCACTGTCTATTATCACCAGGTAATTTACCACAGCTAATTGAATTACCTATTATTAGTCTATTATTTTAGATAAAATGAGAGTTTAATTATGGAAAATAAATTGTAAATTAGATTTTTAAAGGAGACTATACTGAGAAATCCTTGGTACAGGTATATGAGAATTCTAAGCAGTATCACATTTGGGAGTTGCAGCAAGCCTTGGAGAGAGATACCGTGCTTCTCCCTACCTCTGGAATTCTCTACCTCTCTCCCTCAGATTTTTCCTACAAAACTTCAGATGAGCTCTAAAGACTCACTTCTTCACCATACCCAGCCAAAACTCACCTTAACTCTCTGTTCCATGCATACTGTCTACCCCATGTGCGTCACCCCTATCTGTCTGCTCCAATATGTAAGCTTTTACAAGCAGGGCCCTCTTCCATAATGTTATTTTCCTTCTTTTATACCCCTTTCACACTAGCCTACTGTAAATTCACGGATTGGGAACAACCTACGACTAGCACTGGTGTATAAGGTTCCCGGGCCAAAATCCCGGCAAAATTTGCTGGGATTTCAACCCTGCTATTGAGCAGGGTTGTTCACGGGTTCAACCCTGAGTCCTGGCTGGTGTGAAAGGGGTAGAGATACTCACCTTGGTTGCTGGTCCAAGTTAGTAAATCGTCCCCACAAATTGCCTAAATTGAAATTTGGATTCTAACGTCTGTCTGTGCTTTGTATTAGAAGATGCAAACAATCAATGTACTATTTGTGAGTTGCACAGTACCTTCCAAGTTCCTGTCCCAGTGTGTAGAAATGTTCCAGTCCATTTTCTCGTTGAGATCCTTCTATCCAGTACATATCTTCTGGGTTGTAGGATGGCATTTTTATATGCAGTCCCAAATATTGCAGTGACTGCCGGAAACATCCAACCTGAAGAAGAAAAAATTATAATTTCCTAATTAACTTGTAGATCAGTGTTAGCGGGAAATGATCACTAGGTCGACAAGCATTAGGACGACACCACTAGGTCAACATGACTGAAGGTCGATATGCAGGAAGGTCGATGTGACTAAAGGTCGACATTGGTTAGCTTGACAGAGTCATTAGGTTGACACAAGCATTAGGTCAACATGGGGAAGGTCGACATGGGTTTTTTAACTTTTGTGTCCGGAATGTCAACACAGTCTACATGGACACTGAAACCTAGCACTGCGTTCTCTCGCATGCTATGTTTCAGTGTCCATGTCGACTGTGTTGCCATTCATAACAAAAAACCTGTGAAAAACCCCATGTCGACCCCATGTTAACCTTCCAGCATGTCGATCTAGTGGTGTCGACCTAATGCTTGTAGACCTATCTGCTGTCTATCCAATGATCCCATTCTGTGTTAACTGTCCAGAATCAATTAAAGGACAATGAACCCTAAAATACAAAATTACTTATGTAGAAGGTATATTTTTACTGTATATCTACATTATTTTGTGTTCTAAATCGACATTCATAAAGCATCAAATTGAGTTTTGGTTATAAGTTTTGTGGTCAGGCATGTGAAGCATACTTGCCTACATTCTAATCCAGAGGATAGATCCAGGTATGTGGTGCCTTTAACTGCATCATCAGTTCACGTTCTCCCATTAATCAATGGTGTGATGTGTGCCAATTAGCAACAGCAAGATGGGATAATTATTCACTGCATATTGCATCATTAAGTCCCTGGGTAGAGAAGTAACCAGGACTGGGAAGCAGATCTATCCACCATGGAGCCCGGGAGAGCTCTCCAAGGATCTGAGACATTCCGCGAAAGTAGCCAATTATGATATATAATAAGTATCATCAATGTAAAATTTTACCTGAATGTTATGTGAAAAACACCCCATATTTGACATATTCTGCCACGATATACTGTACAACACAACTATATTTTCTGTGGCAGTGCCCAATAACAAACTACAATAACGTTACTCTTTTAAAACTGTGTTTGGTATTATATACTGATAAACTACAATTTGCAGGTTTTTGGCACCTTGGGCCATCTTGTCTGTTCTATAGTAAACTCATTTCCTATTTCAAACTATATTGCAGCCCAGAGAACATTTTTTACCTCTTTATTTTTTGTATTTTTTGAAAGTTATGATATATTGATTATTTTTCTCCTGTATGGAACAAATAAGGCCAGTGTATTCATTGGTTTTATTATTATTAACTGGTGTTTCCTTCTTCCAGCTGTTTCTAGTTTATTTATAGATGTTTTTAACGTAATCCCATCTAGCATCAGATAATGTTGCACAATACTATAATATATTATAGAGAGAGAGAGAGGGAGAGAGAGAGAGAGAGAGAGAGAGAGAGAGAGAGAGAGAGAGAGAGAGAGAGAGAGAGAGACGGCATTGAACATTGAATCTACTTTGGTGGGTATAATAGCCGTACTGTATCTGTGTATTCCATTGGAAACAACAGCTATTTAACCTTCCTACATTAGTCTAGCTAATATTAATTGTCAAATAAAAGCAACTGATGAAAGATTATATTTAAAATAGTTGTTTCCTGAAATGAGTAAAACACTTACTTGCTTCTCCTGCTCAGTTTATTTCCTAAGGCAGTTATGGTACATATCCAAGGAGTATGATGTAAGGTGACGTAACAAAGGAGAACTACAGCTCTCAACAACAGGTTACCCATTCAGTGCTGTGAGCATCCACTGCATATTTTCTTTCTTCTAGTTCAAGAACCAGTTTTTTTCATAAATATATTGTCATTTTGTATTTTTTTATTTTTTTTCAAGCTTAGCCACTTGTTACTGATTCCCTAGGGGTAACAATCTCATCAGCAGAACAGAAAACAGCACATCTTCATCACTACACACCCTTAAAGTGCTCCTCCCTTGCCCATGACATACTGTATGTGAGAATTGAATTAAGAGCTCTGGTGCCCTCCAGTGTACATAACTGGTGTTAAGATTTAAACTTGAGCTACAATGTTGGTTGGCTTTTTCAGCAATGTTTATATAATTGATACTCAATTATTACTTACATCTACTGTTGCTTCATCTGTAACAGGGTACTATGAAACACTGTCCATCTAAAATTTTACATATTTGACACAAATCCCCGCCTCCAAGTTCATTCTTCACCACGTGCAAGCAAGCCTGCAGAAAAAACATGCATGGATCATTTGTTGTCATGTTGACATTTGACCCTTCACATTTTGTACCTGTTGACCTTAGCCAGTCAACCTTTTATCTGATGAACTTTTGTACCTTTTGACCTACTATACCTGTCAACTTAATGCATGTCAACCATTTGGGGTTGACCTACTATAGATCTTCTATACCACAATCATATTAATTATAGATGTGATACTAATAAGATGTTGCATTTATATCTGAATTGAAAAATATAATTATATTGCTGATATCTCAGGGGACATGTGATAACTTTGGGCTGTGGCAGGGGTTCCAGTGACACAGACATGACACCACCTACCAGGCATGTCTAAACTGTGGCCCTCCAGCTGTTGTGAAACTACACATCCCAGCATGCCTTGCTATAGTTTTCAAAGGTGAAGAGGCAGAAGTGAGGCCTGGTGAAGTGAATGAGATGGTTATCGACAGTAATACAGTGGCGAGGAGAGGATAAGAGGTCATCTTAGATGAATTACAGGAAAAGGTGTGAGCTCTGCAGGCTTAGAACTTGAAAACTGAGGTGACAATACAAATAAGAGGAGTTTCTGGAGAAATTATGAGAAATAATCAATTTCTCCAATAGAACTCAAGGCACTGTACAGAAATTATGTTTAGATTTGTATAAAATACAGAAACCATGAATATAATTCAAAGATGCTGCAGCCATTTTCCAAGGATTATTCATCTTACTCACAACAGATCCATTGGAGATAGCCATTTTAGGTGGGCTACATAGGATTATACGAAGCAGAATAGGCAAAGTCTGGAAAAGATGACACATAATTGAAGACATAAGAAATACTAGGAGAGATCATTGCTAATTCATCAGAATCATGCATTTTTTATACTTCAAAATAAAGTAACAAGTTAATCAGCCATCTTGGTCTCACTACATGGGTTACAATGTGCGATTCACAATACATGGACGCAACCCCCAGTGAAAGATGTGAGGACACCCCGCTGGCCTGGAGACCCGAGACCCCAGTGGGGCTGCATCCCAGCCTGCAAGATCCACGGCAGCATCCTCCGCAAGCAGCGACCTCCGAAGCCCATCCATCAACACAACCTCCAGGAAAACCCAACAGCTGCCCTCACGGGAAGAACCCCCAAAGGAGGAGGAGCCTAGGAGCTGTTCAGCTCAGCAAAATATGTTCCCTGTGTCTCAATTGTCCTTGTCCATCACCCTCCCCAGGGTACAGCTAGTGTATACCTGTATATGTTACATATCTGTTCTGTTACTGTTTATGTGTTACCTACCTGGCTGTTGCAATGACCAAGTGGCGCTGCTGATGGCTGTCTACTTTGCAGCTCAGTCAAAATATATTCCCCATGTCTCCCCTGTCCTTGTGCGTTACCCTCCCCAGGGTACATCTAGTGTATATCTGTACGTGTTACATATCTGTACTGTCACTGTTTACTTGTTCCTACCCTGGCTGTTGCACAGCAATTCAAATCTTATTCCTGGTATACGCAAGTATACCTGGCCAATAAAGTTGATTCTGATGAAAATAAGACACATGAGTAAAATGAAAAGTGACAGGATACCCACTACTCACATAGCTTACATGATGAGGAATATGGTGTTCTTCTGTAATTGCTTTAGCCACTTTTCATGGGCAGCATGGATGATGTTTTGATGAGCATTAATGCATCACAGCACTGAGGTCATGGGATCAATTTCCAGCATAGCCCTAAATGGGGCGGTCAATCCCTGGTATTTTTTTAATCCGGGATGTACTATATGGTGATACAACAGAAGGCATCTATTACAAGCAGAAGCTTCCTAAGATGCATCATAAGATCATTGGACTTACCATCGAGGACGGATTGCAGCACCCATGGTGTTGCACAAGCCGCTCATCACAGAGTCTAGCCTCTTCCCTGCTACTAAATGGCAGACAAATGCCTCAGTTTTTCCAACTGGAGCTTGTCGCCACTGCCTTCCAACCCACAAAATGGCACCACACAATCTGATGCTGGAGTGCTGTGTATTACATACCAGGACCTATTTGTGCACATGCAGAAAGGGTCCTGCGCATGCACAAAGTACCAAAGCTGATTGGTTGGTACTTAGGGCCTGATTCAGACCTGATCACTGATGGACGATTTTGCAGAGCCCTGCAATCAGACGTCACTGCCCAGACTAAGTGATATCCCACCCCAAATCTGCAAATGTCTTGCAAAAATCTGCCAGCTGCAAATCCATTCACAACCCACTCAGCATCTAATGATTTTTCGGTACTCTTTACTTAGTTGGGCGCCAGCGATTGAAATCGCGGTCGTCGGGGGTAAAAATCGCGGTCATCGCGGTCATCGCGGGTAAATCGGGATGCCCGCGATGACCGCGATGACCGCGATTTTCCCATAGGGAACAATGTTAAAAAGGCTGATTGACCGCGATTTTACTGTTAAATGCCTCAATGGACCCGATTTGGCCATAGGAATCAATGTTAAATGGGCCACAGAGCCCAAATAGGCACAATTGACCCTTAAATGTCCCCCCCAATTTTTAACGCCACCCCACGATCCACGCCAACCCGAAGCGTGGCGAGCGCAGCGAGCCCGCGAGGGGCGGCGGTACGCGTCCTCCGACCTTTTCATGCCCTACTATCCACTAGGGCGCGGAGTGAGAATATAATAGTGTGGCGAGCGCAGCGAGCCACCGAGCCCGAAGCGTGGCGAGCGCAGCGAGCCCCGCGAGGGGACGTGGATACCTTCACAGGTAGACGCGTCCCCTCGCAGGCTTCACAGGTGTCGGCGTCGCCACGGACACCTGTGAAGCCCGCGAGGGGACGCGTATAACTGTGAAGGTATCCGCGTCCCCTCGCGGGGCTCGCTGCGCTCGCCACGCTTCGGGCTCGGTGGCTCGCTGCGCTCGCCACACTATTATATTCTCACTCCACGCCCTAGTGGATAGTAGGGCATGAAAAGGTCGGAGGACGCGTACCGCCGCCCCTCGCGGGCTCGCTGCGCTTGCCACGCTTCGGGTTGGCGTGGATCGTGGGGTGGCGTTAAAAATTGGGGGGGACATTTAAGGGTTAATGGGCTCTGTGGCCCATTTAACATTGATTCCTATGGCCAAATCGGGTCCATTGAGCCATTTAACAGTAAAATCGGGTCCATCGCGCCTTTTAACATTGATTCCTATGGTAAATCGGGAGCATCGCGTCGCGGGCATCGCGGGTACATTTATGGCCGGCCGCTAAGCGACCGACACGATTTCCATGTTTAACATGGGTTTCAATGGGAAATCGCGGGCATCGCGTCGGTCGCGTCGCGGGCAGACATAAATGTACCCGCGATGACCGCGACGGGCGCCCATCTAGGTAAAGAGTACCGATTTTTCCAGTCTGTGCAGTTTGCGTGTAACCCAGACCCTTTCACAACTCTGCGATAGAAACAGGCTGATCTAGGCCGGGGCTGAGGTCACATGCCCTCCTTGAAAACACCTGGGCACGCCTGCATTTTTCCTGACACTCTCCACATATGGCCGGTTACCACCCACAAACGGTGACTTTCTGTCAAACAAACTGCAGCCGGGTTGTGAATAAAAAATGTGCTGACTTTTGTTGCTGTTTGGCCTCACACATTCTTACTGCAATCCATACGCATGCACAGTCATTCGATAATTGATCGCCACGTGCATTCGCACAAAATCGATCAGCATAGAATAACCCTCTTAATCTTTCTCCACTTTAAATCTCTCCAAGCTTTGATAAATCTCCCCTTTAATTAGTAAACATCAGACTCTAGCGGAGGGGATTGTTTAGTTAAAATCAACCCTGTCAGTCTGGTTGAAGAATTGTGGAGAGGTTGTGCTATCTCATTTTTGTATTAATTATTTATTTATGTACATTGCTTTCCAATGGGGTTTTACTGTACTTATACCACACATGCTAAAAACCACATTGAAATAACAGTAAAATCTGTACTGTTTGCATTCTGTATGAATTAAAAAATATTGGCAGAGTGTATATAAGTACGTGCAGTGTGGTTGTTAGACCTCACACTTAGAAGATATAACCAGTTTGAAGGGTTTATTCAAGTGGCAGGCTTGTAGGTTACAACAGTACTTCATGTGTTAACTTCAAGCAGTAATACAACTTGTACATTTGGTAACGACAGTCTCTGGTTGTTACTTAGCTGTAGCGTTTTGGCGCGTGCAGGGTAAATGACAGTCTGCTGGTTTACGCTGCGGTATCTCTCCCAGTCTCGCTGCTGCCAATGATGACTGATCTCCCTGTGCAAAAGGTCACGCTGGTAACGGGTTTACAGCGGGGGCTTGCTCCTATGCGCTCCGGTGCACGTGGAGCTACAAACAGCATGGACGGAGTCACACACGATCTGAGGCACACTCTAACGCGGGGACTTCCTCACAGGAAAGGGTAACGCTGCCAGCAGGGTCAGGGGTCTCTGCCCTGCTATTCGCTTAAGCTACCTGTCACTCAGGGTGACGCTTAACTACGTTGGCTGCAAGGGGGAAAGGGAAGACTGTAAGTCTCACACTAAGCAGTGTATGCGGAGACAGGCGCTGAGCGCTGCAATCTAACACTCCCCCTCGCTTAAGGCTGTCTTCGGCTACATAAAAGAACTCAATACAATGCTTTGTCCTTTTGTAATACCTGTAACCGAAAATATGGTTAGAGAGAAAAAAAGACATTCAGAACATCAAAAACTTCAAATCAACATTTTTGAACTTAGACAAGTCCACAGTCCTTCACGAACTTAGTAAGCAAGTTTCCCGACAGTCCTTTAGTAAGCATGTCAGCGACATTCTGTTCACTTGCAATGTATTCAACATCGATGGACTTGTTCTCCACTAGTTCTCTGATGAAGTGATGTCTTATCGCGATGTGCTTTGACCTTCCATGGTGCTTGGTAGTACAGGAAAGATCTATTGCTCCCCTGTTATCACATGCGATACTGATAGTCTCTTCTTCATAAAGTAGACCTAACTCACACAAAGTCTCTTTGATCCAGAGTGCTTCTTTTGATGTCTCTGTAAGAGCCATGTATTCGGCCTCGGTTGTTGAGAGAGCAACGGTCGGTTGTTTTCTACTCGCCCAACTAACTGCTGCTCCGGCCAGTGTGAACAGGTAACCGGTGTGGGAACGACGATCATCTTCATCTGCTCCCCAGTCGGCATCGCAGAAGACTTTCAAATTTGAATTGCTTGTCTTGGCGAATTTTAATTTCAAGGAACTTGTACCTTTTAGGTATCTCAGAATCCTCTTCACTGCGATCCAGTGTTGTCTTCCAGGATTTATTGCAAATTGGCTCACCCGACTGACTGCATGAGTGATGTCTGGACGAGTTCCAATACTTGCATACATAAGACTTCCAACCACGTTCTTGTAAGGAACATCTTGCATTTCCTCTATTTCTTCTTGTGTGGTTGGTGACATACTTTTTGTAATCTTGATGCTTTTGTCAATTGGTGTATTCACTGACTTGGAGTCTGCCATCCCATACTTCAAGATTGTTGCCTCGATGTACGTTTGTTGGTCGACTGTGACTGTTCCCTTTTGCAAGTTTTGAACAATCCTCATGCCCAACAGATGATTGGCTGGACCTAAGTCTTTCAACTTGAATCTCTGTTTCAGTTGATCTCTTACACTTGTGATGTGATCTTCGTGACCTGCTATAAGTATATCATCCACATAGACTGCTATGATGAACAACTTTTCTCCCAGAGTTTTGTGATAAAGGCAGTGGTCAGTCTCTGATCTAATAAAATTCATTTCAAGCAGTACTGTGTCCAATTTTATGTACCAGCAACGACCACTCTGCTTTAGGCCATATATGGATTTCTTCAGAAGACACACTTTCTCTGTCTGAAGTTCATTCTCATCATAATGATCTGGTGATTCCATATAGATCTCTTCAAGTAGTTCTCCATTTAGAAACGCTGAATCGAAGTCTAATTGGTATAGCAGTAAGTCTTGTAAAGTGGCGACTGCAATTACTAATCTGAGAGTGTTATACCTCGCAACAGGTGAGTATATCTCCCCATAGTCAATTCCGGATCTCTGTGTGTATCCCTTAGCAACAAGACGGGCTTTGTAACGGGCAACTTCTCCGTCTGAATTTAACTTCTTGCAGAAGACCCACTTGTTCTTGACTGTCTTGCGGTTGCTTGGCCTATTTACTATGGTCCAAGTATCGTTCTCTCTCAGTGCTGATAACTCTGTGTCAATTGCAGATTTCCATTTCGCCCAATCACTGCACGCTTTCGCTTCTTGAATACTCTGAGGTTCACTGAAAGCAATATTCGCATATTCTTCCTCATATCTTCTGGCTGGTATGCCCTTGTTTCTTCTCACAGAAGCTCTTTTAGTTGGTTCGCTTCCTTCTTCAGTATTTTCTGTTGCAGGTATGCTTTCTATTTCACATACCTCTACTAGTGCTTGCTTTTCTTGCTCTTTTGCTTTTGTGGGTGATGCTGTTTCTTGAAATATCACATCTCTTGATTTCAGGAGACGTCTGTTCTCTGCATCCCAGAGCCTGTACCCTTTGCTCTCCTCACAATAGCCTAGCAATGTGCACTGTCTTGATTTTGGGTCAAGTTTCTTCCTTCTCTCTTTTGGTATATGTGCATAAGCTCTGCTCCCAAAGACACGGAGGTGACTGATGTCTGGCTTCTTCCCAGACCAGGCCTCTAAGGGGGTTTTTCCCTTCACGGCCACTGTAGGTGTTCTGTTTTTCAGGTATACTGCAGTAGATACAGCTTCTGCCCAAAAACTCTTCTCCAGGCCAGCATCGTTCACCATCGCTCGTGCTCTTTCAACGATTGTTCTGTTCGCCCTTTCACTTACGCCATTCTGTTCAGGCGTGTAGGCCATCGTCAGCTGATGCTTTATGCCATGCCTTTTTAGGAAGTCGGTTAGTACTTCATTTTCGTACTCTCCCCCATTGTCGGATCTCAGGACCTTTAGTTTTAGGCCCGTCTGAGTTTCCACTAGGTTCTTGTACTCCACAATTTTCTTGACCACCTCACTTTTCTTCTTTATGAAGTATACGTGTGTCATTCTTGTGGCGTCATCGATGAGAGTCATGAAGTATTTGTAACCACTGGTTGACTCCTCTTCCATTGGTCCGCACACATCTGTGTGTACCAGAGCTAGTTGTGTTTCTGCTCTGCCTGCTGACTTGGGAAATGGGTTGCGGGTCTGCTTGCCTTTTATGCAACTCTCGCACACAGGTCTTCCGGTGTCTTTCACTGTGATTCCTGTTGCCATCCCATCAGCTAATTTCTGGACATTATCATATCCTAAGTGTCCCAAACGTCTGTGCCAGAGCTCCATGGACTCATTTTCAGCAGAGGCTGCCAAAGCTACACATTCATCTGTGTCTAGGACGTATAGTTGGTTGCATCGGGTTGCTGAAGCAATTACAGTCCCTCTTTCATTATGCACCATGCACTTGCCCTTTGCAAACTGGACTCTGTAGCCTTTTGCCTCGAGTACGCTGATAGCGATGAGGTTACTTCCCAATTCTGGTACATACAGGACGTCTTGGATATCTGTGACTACTGTCTGTCCCTCAATTCTTAGTCTCACTGTGATTGTCCCAACACTTGAAGCAGTAAGGATCTTTTCACCAATCCCGGTAACTGTTGTGGGGTTACACTGTGTTAAAGAATTGAACCACTCCTTGTTGCAGCTGAAGTGTCTAGAAGCTCCCGAGTCCATGTACCAGAGATCCCTCCTTGGCTTGTCTGTTACATTTAGTGCTGACTCGTTCTTCTTATCATGCCGCTTGTGCATGTCACTAGTGTTCTTCAGCCTGCATTCTGAAGCCTTGTGCCCTACTTTGTGGCACACATAACATTTGAATGTGCATTTCTTGGGTTTCGCACCCTTTGCTACTAAGGCAGAACCTTCAGCTATGGCATCCTTGTGGATTCTCTCTTGGAACTGTAGTAGTTTGGCTCTCACAACTTCAGTTGTAAGCTTGGTCTCATTTGACTCTAGTGCGACAACCAGAAAGTCAAATTCCTCTGTCAAATTCTGCAGCATTACCATTGCTACTTCTTCCTCATCCACTTTTGCTCCTACACACGCCAATTGCTGAGCTATCGATAGTATTTTATCAATATAATCGTTCATGTCCTTGCATGCATTCAATTTTGTTCCATACAGTGTGCGTCTCAGACTTATCCTTCTCATTAAGCCTTTATTTTCATAAGCACCTTGTAGAGTTGTCCACATGTCCTTAGCGGACTCCTTCCCACAGATAGTAGAGTAAACATGCTGCTCCACAGCCAGGCCTATTGTGCCAATGGCCTTGTCTACCTCTTCTGGGTTTGGACTTTCTCCTGGGGCTATTGTGACTTTCCATAGCTTCTCCCTCTTAAGCTGCATTTCCATAGCGAACTTCCATGTAGTGTAATTCTCTGAGCCTTTGAGCTTTGGAAAGTTCATGCTATGCCCTGTACTGTGCATTCTCGTTAACTCTTCCACAAATGGCAATTTAGAAATAATTCCTTTGTGTTCTTTTATGTACTGCGCTAGCACTTTGTCTTCAGGGGGTTAATCTTCGCGCACGTGACGTGCTGGGCCCATAACCTATTGGCAGAGTGTATATAAGTACGTGCAGTGTGGTTGTTAGACCTCACACTTAGAAGATATAACCAGTTTGAAGGGTTTATTCAAGTGGCAGGCTTGTAGGTTACAACAGTACTTCATGTGTTAACTTCAAGCAGTAATACAACTTGTACATTTGGTAACGACAGTCTCTGGTTGTTACTTAGCTGTAGCGTTTTGGCGCGTGCAGGGTAAATGACAGTCTGCTGGTTTACGCTGCGGTATCTCTCCCAGTCTCGCTGCTGCCAATGATGACTGATCTCCCTGTGCAAAAGGTCACGCTGGTAACGGGTTTACAGCGGGGGCTTGCTCCTATGCGCTCCGGTGCACGTGGAGCTACAAACAGCATGGACGGAGTCACACACGATCTGAGGCACACTCTAACGCGGGGACTTCCTCACAGGAAAGGGTAACGCTGCCAGCAGGGTCAGGGGTCTCTGCCCTGCTATTCGCTTAAGCTACCTGTCACTCAGGGTGACGCTTAACTACGTTGGCTGCAAGGGGGAAAGGGAAGACTGTAAGTCTCACACTAAGCAGTGTATGCGGAGACAGGCGCTGAGCGCTGCAATCTAACAAAAAATTCATCTATAAACTTTTTCAAATGTACTATTAAAGACATAAGTATGGTATGGGATCTGAATGAGAGACTGATATTCTAAAACCACATGGCGACATGCAGGTTTGAGTCTGATTCTCTATGTCAGTAGCGCACGCAGGGGAAGGGGGGTTTCCGAGTACCCAGAAACCCCCCAGGAGTCTAAGGGCCTGAAGCTAAAAGCTGAGGATCCCCTCTTTCCATGAGTACAAGAATTTTTAAAATCGGACCTTGGGAACCGGAGATATCTGACTTCAAAGCAGTGGTCCTATCCAAGCCTGTTAATTGCTCTCCCCAGTCAGATATTTCAGGTTCTTTTTGACATAGAGTTTTTCTGAGGGTATATTCCAAAAGCTGGGACTCTCCCCCTTTGATGGATACTAGTAGCTTGTCTCTACTGTTCCCATAAGGGTGCGAGGGCTGTGTGCTGTGTCCCTCGTGTAACCTCACTCCCAACCCCAACCGAAATCATACTCAGAGACAGTGCGTGGGATTGAATCATTGGCCACAGTTTATTTACCACACCTTAATTACCTTTTGCAGGGTAGGGACAGAGAACAGTGGGCAAGGCAAGAAACCTGTCAATGGCCTACATTGACTTAAACCGCGGGGCGTGCCCCCCGCCTACGCTGTAGGCCCTTGGCTACGCCCCTTACCTGTGAGCCAGCCCCCGCCGATCACCCGGTGAGCCGGTTGGCCCGCCGTCGACAGCTGGAGCCTGGCGTGCGGCCCGACCGAGGGTGAATCTGCAAACCTCAGCTGGCTCCTCCTGTCCCGATGCCTTGCGCACTGCTTCTTCCCGCCCTGCGACATGCTTACAACACTCAACTGTGACAATATTGCATAACATTAAAACCTTTTCCCTTTATAGCTGGTTACCCAACCCCCGCTCAACACTTTCTTGAATACAATACATTCCCTTTGAAACACCAATGTATTCATACATGATCCCGTTAATTTACTTGTTACCTTTATTACTTAGCTTTTTTTTTTTTTTTTAATTCATTTATTTTTTGAATAATACAGTACATATCACACCATTACAGATCACATCATTACATACCACACAACTTAAATGCCTGCTACCTTATGGGTCCCGGACCCTATAAATCCTAGATGGGATGGGTGGGTGGGGTCTGCTTCCTGGCTCTGCTTGTGCTGAATGCTGCCTCCCCCACTAGCCTGGCTATTTAAACCCCTCCCGGCCAGACTCCCCCCTGCTCTCCCTGACTGGCTGGCCGGAGCGCCCGGTGTGAAAAGGGGGGGGGGTCAGGCATACCTGCCTGCCCCCTGACCCTCATGCCGTTCGGACTGCGGTACGCCACTGCCCCGCCCCCCTATGCCGCTCCGTGCGCCATTTTGGCTGCCTGCGCTCCCTTAAGGGTGCAAAGGGCTGTGTGCTGTGTCCCTCGTGTAACCTCACTCCCAACCCCAACCGAAATCATACTCAGAGACAATGCGTGGGATTGAATCATTGGCCACAGTTTATTTACCACACCTTAATTACCTTTTGCAGGGTAGGGACAGAGAACAGTGGGCAAGGCAAGAAACCTGTCAATGGCCTACATTGACTTAAACCGCGGGGCGTGCCCCCCGCCTACGCTGTAGGCCCTTGGCTACGCCCCTTACCTGTGAGCCAGCCCCCGCCGATCACCCGTTGGCTGGCGCGCAGCCGGTTGGCCCGCCGTCGACAGCTGGAGCCTGGCGTGCGGCCCGACCGAGGGTGAATCTGCAAACCTCAGCTGGCTCCTCCTGTCCCGATGCCTTGCGCACTGCTTCTTCCCGCCACTGAGGCCCCTCTACCTGCCCAGGGGCCGAAAAACCCCCACCCTGCCGCCTCCACTTATTTTAGCCCCCCGGCACCTTTGCCGTGCATTGCCGAACGGGTCTCTATCGCCCAGCGACAGGTGCACCTGTCTGACCAAAAATACCTTAGTTCAGGCTGCTGACCATATGGTCTAGTTGCAGCCCTGGCCTCCACCCTATTCATGCGGGAATGGCCACCGCTCCGTACATGCCTCTCCTCTTTGGGCCCTGTGCTTACCCGGCACGCTTGTGCTGCACTGTTGATGACCGGCCTCACATATAGCTTGCCTGAGTTGTGTGCCAAACCTTTCGATTTGCTAGCCAACATGCCCTCTTTGGAATTGCTGCAAACTGTCGCTTGTCCGGGGGGGAGCCCTTGCTATGCACCGGCATTGCTCCTCACCCGGCGGCCTGATTTCCATGTAGTCGGGGCCGGTTGCCCCGGGCATGCCGAGGCCTTGTTGCGCCTGTACAGCTGCCACGTTGCACCCGTACGGCTGCGCCCAGCTTCTACCCTCCCAATCCGTTTTGTGTCTATGCACTTTGCACTGGCCCCTGCTGCTGCTTACCGCCACATTTTTTGTGCTACCGCCATCCCCACAGCGAGCTTAGCTCTTGCTAGGGGCTCGGTAACCCGGCATGCACCGCTAAAGGCCCCTGTGCTGCTTCACTGAATGTGACCTGGCCGGATTGTCGACATTTCTAGCATGAATATCTACCCCTAGATGTCGAGGCTCGAATGCTTGCCTTTTTCCATGTCCTGCCCCTTATTATTGCTTGCACTGAAAAAGACTCTGCATTGTCTTAATCTAGATTCCCGACACACCTATGGCCGCCCGCATGGCGCTCACCCAGGCCTTGGCGGCCTTCTTCCCCTTTAGAATCATCAGGCAAGCCGCTGCCTGGAAGCTTACCTCCTGCAGCTGCCCTTCACTTGAATCCAGCTTCACTGGGCAGACTTGTACGCCCTCCATGTTCTGTTGCGCTCGCATGGGGAGTTGCTACCTTGCGTGCTCCTAGCTACGGCTGGATAATACGTTCCCTACCGTTTCCCACTCCCGGCGCCTTCCTTTGGCCTAAACTTAATATTGGTGCTGTGCCGGGATGCTGCGACCGACTACCAGGACACCTAATGAGCGGCGGTGCTGCTACCTGCTGGCTGTTCACCGCCTGAACAACTGCCCGATTGTCGCCCGCCAGACTGACTCAGTCTGTTGGTGAGCTCTTCTCTGCCCAAGTTGTTGCTGGCACAACTATTGGGCATAGCTCCATGCTGCTCCATGGCCTCCCACTAGGGTTTCCCCTCAGCGCCCACCGCTCTTCCGGTGGACCATCAGCTCCGCAGCTTCTGGCCCTTGCGGCATCTACGAATAACTGGAATTTAAACTTCCCAATACTGACTGCCCGCGGCATGACTTTCTTTGCCCTAATACTTTTACCCAGGCTCCCACTGGGGGAATGACCGTGTCAATATCTGTGGCCCGGTACGAGGGGAACGTAATGCCCCCCCCTGCGCCTCTGGCAGGACTGGCATTCTGTAGGTTTCACCGCAAGTGACAGCATAGCGATGACCCGGGGGGTCCCTGCCCCGCCGGATCTCATCGGAGGCATGCTATGGCCCTTGACCCTATGCGCTCCTGCGGGAAGGAGCCGAATGCTTGGTAGCGAAACCCATGAGATGTCGCAATTCTAACCAAACCTTTTTTCTATGAAAACAGACGTCAAGCTCCTTCCCATGAGGCTAAAAGTTTTGAGGCTAAAAAGCCTTCAAACGCTGAGGGTGCAACCTAAAAGCTGAATTAATGTCTAAACGTCTGCCTCCGTGCTCCCTGGCCCTGCGCTCTTATCCTCCTGACCGCTGAGTCAATAAATGACGGGTGCTGGCTGAGCCCGGGCCTCCCTGGTGTACCCCTTGGGACCGAAATTGGCGGGGTTAGGTAAGGCGCTGCCTTCCTACCCTATGCCATTTTCGTGCTAATCTCCCTGATGGCTTAAGCCCGCCCATGTATTTGCCAGTCCCTGATGCTGCAGATTTTCTTGCTGGCTAATTATCCCCTTTGTCTGCTGTGCTTCTTAGCGCTGGAGACTAAACATGCATGCCCTTTAAAGAAGGGCCCTGCATTTCCATCCGGGCTTACCAAGCCATGTAAGTGAACTAACACCTCGGCCGATGTTCCAATGTCCCTTACCCCTTGGCTGGTGTAGGTAGCTCGGGTCAGTGCCCTGTAACTGACCCAAAACCATCCATCTCACTGTGGTGCCCCCTTGCACCGTGGCTGCAGACCTACGCTGCTGTGCTGAAAACAATTTTTACCTGACTGCTGCCATCCCTAGGCACGCTCCCTTTTCCTTAATCCATTCTGCCTGCCTGTTTGCTAAAGCTCTGCCCTGTTCTGACCATTTACCAATGCTCCACATGCACAAGGGCATGCCGCTGGGCTCTTCCAGCCGAGCGATGTTGGGGCTGTTGCCGTGGCACGAGGGGTGATTGATTGCCCCTCCCCTGCGCCCTTCCACACAAGGGGATGCTGCGCTGCCGGGACTCCCCCCTTGCCTCCCAACTCTTCCATGAAATGCCATGGTATCCATGAGAACATTACTTGTACTGATCTCTCTAACCATGCATACCCTATGGCCCTGCATCTGCCATACAGATTGCCCAACCTTTGGGGGTGCGGAGAACGCAGCCCCCCCTCCTCCTCCCAGACCTAGCATAGCATCTGTGTGCCTGTTCTCACTATGGGGGTGAGATGAACTCAACCCCCCCCCCCTCTCCCTTCCTCCCAGACCCAGCATAGGATCTGTGTGGCTGTTATCACTATGGGGGGTGAGAGGAACACAACCCCCCCCCCCCTCTCCCTACCTCCCAGACCCAGCATAGGATCTGTGTGGCTGTTATCACTATGGGGGGTGAGAGGAACACAACCCCCCTCACCCTTCCTCCCAGACCCAGCATAGGATCTGTGTGGCTGTTATCACTATGGGGGTTGAGAGGAACACAACCCCCCATCCCCCTCTCCCTTCCTCCCAGACCCAGCATAGGATCTGTGTGGCTGTTATCACTATGGGGGGTGAGAGGTACACAACCCAACCCCCCCCCCCCTCTCCCTTCCTCCCAGACCCAGCATAGGATCTGTGTGGCTGTTATCACCCTGGGGGGTGAGGGACACCACCTCCCCCCTCCTTCCTAGGCCAGCAGGGCTACTTCTTGCCGTGAAAACCGTGGCAACTACTCACCTGCCCTCTGGCCGTATAACAAAGGAATTCCTATGGTCTCTCAGGAATGACTTCCATTATACTTCATTGCGCGCGACAATCCATAGCCAATGTCCTTAAAAACAGTTTTACGGTGGCTAAATTATACCCCTCTTGATGGCCGTAAGGCCCTGCCTTTTAATATGGATTGCACATATGTTGTTTTGTTGTCACTCTGTACCGGGACGCGTGCCTTTTTTGACCCGTCCTAGGCACACCTACAACATCACCCATAGCATTGCTAGTATTTGGTTCTCATAATGCATAACCTTCTAGCATTGCTAAACATTCTACATCCCTTGGCATGCTACCTAGCATTGCTAACATTCTGGGTAATTATTGCCCTCCGTTCTTGGCATATTATATCCTGGATAATGCATACTGGCTTACTATTATTATTATAATAATCCTTCCTTTATATGGTGCCACAGGGGTTATGCTATAAGGCCCTGCCTTTTAATATAAGTGCATTTTGCAACCCATCCTAGGCACCCCTACAGCGTCGCCCATAGCATTGCTAGCATTCTGGTTCTCATAATGTATAACTTTCTAGCATTGTTAAACATTCTACGTCCCTTGGCATGCTACCTAGCATTGCTAACATTCTGGGTAATTATTGCCTCCCTTTCTTGGCATATTATATCCTGGATAATGCATACTGGCATACTATTATCATTATTATTATCATTTATTTATAAGGCGCCACAAGGGAAACAGTAACTACCATTGCTAACATTCTGGATAATGTATATACAGCTCATGGCATAGTACATAGTATTGCAAACTTTCTGTATACTATCTACCTCGGCATACTACACGTTTTTCAGGTTATCAACATTTGTCTTACCAAATCCTGTGCGTCGTTTGTTTTGCTCCTGCTTCGATCTTGGAAACCCTCTTCTCATGCCACCCGTTACCCACGCCGAACAATGCGCAAGGAGGTGAGCAAATGGATTCTGGCTGAGACGCCGTGAATGCTGAAGCCACGCCGATCATAGCGGTGCCCGTACTTTGCTGTCCTTGCCTGTTCGCTGTGGCCAGATGGCCTGCCTTGATGCCTTCTCGGCCTGATGAATGTGCTCCTTCCGTGTGGGTATTTGCTCATCTGTGGTGATGTGCTCCTATCTGGTGATCCACGAGTGTCGCCAAGGCCCCAGCCTCGCCGTGTTTCCTTGCCCGGCTCCTGACGCCACACATAGGCGGACTCTTATGCCCTCTGCTGTATCCCCTCCATCTGTGCTGATAAACATGCTCACCCTGATAAAAATATTGCTCCTGCCTCTTCTAAACGAAGTGTGCGGCTGCAGCCGGCCCTTACTGCTGCGCTGTGGTGTTAGCTGCTCTGCGCTGGTGAATGTTGAACGCTTTGATGAGATGCGGCCACTAGGGGGAGCCCCTTCTGGCCGAACTCCTCTGCTGCTGCTGAAATCCTCCCCCGCTTCCTCAATGAATCTGCTGCTGCCTTTGTCCTGCTGGACTCCTCCCCCACTTCCTCCTCGTGCTCATGCTGGCTATGGGAACCAGGCCTGGGAGCTGTATGGCAAATGGCTGGATTCTGCTTCTGTACTCACTCAGATGGCGTGGATAGGTTTCCCCATGTCTTCTGGTGACGACGTTGCTATTGCAGTTTTCCCGGCAGCTGCGAGGCGGGATGACACAGACTGCTGCTGCTCAGCTCCGATCCCTGGCTGGATGCCGCTGGTGATTTTCGCTCCTCCGTCTGTATCCTCTGCCTGAGCCATGTCTTCCTGCTGCTGATATGCTGGTTGTGGCCTCTCCTCTCGAGCCGTATGGATGCTGGCTGTATGCTGCCTCAGTCGCTGAAGCCCCTTCCACACTTTTTCCGTTTGCCCGCAGCTGTGAAGCAGTATGACAAAGACTGCTAATATCCTGCTCTGGTCTCTGGCTGATGGATATCCCCTTTGGTGCTCAAAGCTAGGTAAGGAGACATTGCCCTTTGTCCTCTCAGTGGCTTGTGCTTCGGCTGTAAGCTGCTTCCTGGCTCTGCTTGTGCTGAATGCTGCCTCCCCCACTAGCCTGGCTATTTAAACCCCTCCCGGCCAGACTCCCCCCTGCTCTCCCTGACTGGCTGGCCGGAGCGCCCGGTGTGAAAAGGGGGGGGGGGGGGGGTCAGGCATACCTGCCTGCCCCCTGACCCTCATGCCGTTCGGACTGCGGTACGCCACTGCCCCGCCCCCCTATGCCGCTCCGTGCGCCATTTTGGCTGCCTGCGCTCCCTGAACCATAGATATCAGCCTTCCAGCAGCTGGTTACTGCTCCAGCTCCACACACCTGGTATGTAGTATTGTATACTCGTTGGCAGATTGCTCTGCCTCCTGAACTCTGATCCCCTAGTCCCCAATACCATTTGGTAGGTGGGATTCTCTAGTTTTTAATTCCATTAAAATCTAAGAAATCTATTTCCGGAAACTGGAGATATCTGCAGTGAAGCAAGTTGTCCTCCCACCAGAAAATTATGAATAATTAGCCCACTCCACTATACACCCCTCCTCTGCGTATTAAAGATCCTCTACCACCCTGGAAGTTATGTATCAGGGCCCCTTCATTCAGCCCAATGCCCCCTTCTCCCACCTCATCTCCCACCATCTGTGCAGTAAAGGGGTAATTAGTGGAAATTACTGATCCAGGCCCTACATGCTGAGCGGTTGATATAATACCCCCTACCACCCGCGGGACATCAAAGCATATACTGGGTCACCTAAGTGTCCATCTCCGTGCTTTGCTCCGCCCCTCTGGAAACCCCCTTCTGAAAATCCTGCGTTTGCCCCTGTATGTCATAACAGACATTTCTGCAGAGGTGAGGGATTTAGTGATCATAGAATATGAGATGTTAAGAAGAAGAAAAAAAAAAACATATGCAGTTGCTATTTTTTAAACCAGAGAGTGGGGGCTACAGGGGGGATTCAGTTGTGAGCTGGGTTTGCCATGTGGAGAATAGCTCCAAGATTCACACCTCAATAAAACAGGTTTTCCCTGTGTGGTAAAACATCTCCCCGTGCATTAAACCCTATAAGGCAGGGGTTCCCAATCTTTTTCTTATCACGGCACCCTAGAGTATCAGAATTTTTCCAAGGCACCCCTAGGCCCCAAAATATATATATCAAATTAAGTAGATTGGGTTTATATGTGGTTCTTAGGTTCAGTTATGTGGTAAAGGGCAGGATTTGGTTCTCATTGTACACATTTTATGATTGGCGGCCGCCAGCACTGGTTTTGTACAGAAATAATTGATCATAAATAATTTGAATTGGTCCTGGATGACCAACCCAAGGCACCCCTGCAAGTGTCCCGAGGCACCCCAGGGAGCCGCGGCACACAGTTTTCGAACCACTGCTATAAGGTGTGCCTTTTCACACAACACAAAATCACCTGTGTGGCTTAAAGCATGGGGTAGTCCCCACTAACTGAATCAGCGGCCATGGGTAATGTGTTAAAAGCATCGGGAAAGTTATAAATGGAAGATATGCTTGTCTCAGGTATCTTTATATTAAACTATATATTTAAACCCCCAGGAAAAGGTCTGTTTCTGCAAAATAGACTTGGTTATTGTTTCGGCTTTAATAAAAGCCCTTTCAGGGTTACCGTGGGTATGGAAGGAGAGAGAGGATGGGCCCCATCCATTAGGCCCATTTCTGGTATTTAGCCTGTGTTAGCATGCCATATTCTCTGCTTATAAGCAGAAAGAGTGAATACTTTATTAATGCAATAATGGTCATATTTATGCAGCACAGGCATAGTTAGGTAATTCAATAGCAGCCCAGGTTTATCGCGGGCTGCAATTGAATTACCCCAGGCACTTCTGATCCGTGAGCCTACAGAGTGTGACCCACACAATTCCAAGTTTAACATTCAGACCCTGCTTGTACAACACACATCTGCAGATACAAGTATCTCTAGCATGAGTGCTGGCCCTGACCAATTTGGTACCTTACGTAAGATTTTGTCTAGCTCCCTCCCCCCCCTTTGTGCATTTTTAAAATACTTCAAGTTCACACTAATATACATAATGAAGGTCATTCTGGTCTGTGCGCAACAGTGAGCAATGTTTATGGGCTGAGCATTAATGCTTATGCGCATGTGCAGCCCATCTGTGCGAGCAGAGGCAGTGACTTTTGTAGTCGCCGGCCCGTTCACACAAATCAGTGCGTGTGGCCGCAAACTGCAGTGGCCCCCATGGGAATGCTGGGCGTTCCCATGGTAATTCACCAATGAAGCAGGTGCCAAGGGCGTCAGCTGACGCCCTCAGATGTCAGCTGCCCGCCCTCTTCCCATACAAGGTAGCCACAAATCTCAGACACTAAAGAGATTAGAGCAATCAAATGATTTTTTTTACCCGCACACAATCATTCGTGCGTGCTACATGTTGGGGTGCGTGCAGCAAGCAGGTGTTCATGCAGGTGGAGAGTGGCGTTTAATTGACATTAAATTGAAATTCACAGCTTTGCGAGTCATCATACTGACTTCCTGAAGGGTTAATCAGCCATCTTGTTTTCATTGAAGGGTTAATCAGCCATCTTGTTTCTCTGTGTCTGTCCCTGCTGATTTCAAGGTGGTTATATCCTGGCTCTTTTCCAGTACTCGCTGCTATCATACACTTTGTTACTTTCCTTAGACACTGTACATTCTGTGCTTTCTCATAACTAACGAATACTACACAAGGCGATGTATAAGCCACCCCACAAAGACACTGCTATTTCCCTACCTCTGCACCAAATATTAACCAATCATGTAATTGAACCAGCGTCGTTTGTTGTGTATAAATATGTTGTTTTCGTCATCATTAAATCAGAGTTCAACCTTGTATCTGTGGTCCTCGTTACTGGTCATATCATATGAGGTTGCACTCTCACGGAGCTCTAAGGGGTCTTCACACTGAGGTCAGATAAGGTAATTAATAGATTAGACAATCGATACATCGGCGTATGATCGATTCTCTTCAAGTGGGGGCTCGGCCACCGGGATGCGAGGTCCATTCCTACACAGATGTCATAAAGATTTTACAGTCTGCCTGAATCTGTTGTGAGGTTACGGACATACTCGATCCTGAACCTGTGACACCATGCCTGGGGTATGTTGAATGTCTTATATAGAAGTTAGAGTCTTCTATCATAGAAGTTAAAGTCTTCTATTTTTGTGCACATAACCTGATCTAGGATCAGATGCCGTACTTGGAGTACGAAGGAGACCTGGGGTCTTTAGTCTAAATAGTACCTCACTTTGAACGCCCATTCTTTATTGGCCAATTGTCTTTATTGTATTGTCTTAAAGTATAAGTTTTTCTTTCATTCAATATCCCTGTGTGATTGGTGAGTATACACACTCGTGATATCTGTATTTCCTTGTAAACCGTGCGGCTGGTAAGTTCACGCACAATAACTTCACCATTTGTCTAATCTGACTACTGTATGCCAACAGACTTGCGGACTTTATGCTCTCCTTCTCGGAGTAACGCAACGTGAGGCTTCACATACAGTTCTCAGCAACATAACAACAAGACTCTGTCCACCGTCACGTAGACGGTCTGTTGTTTCACTAACATTTTGTACTTTTATATTTAATGGGATGTATCTAGAGGAAATATAGTTCATATAATATTCAGATAAAGACCAACCCTCACAGTCTGCTGCCACAGGTCCCGACCTGCCTGACTGAAGACGGTGCCCCTGGTCTGAGTATTAAGAACTTTCCACGCTCCCATTCATAGTCAGAAATATTGATACACAATCATACCCCGACATGGGTGGAAATAATAGTAAGAATAAAACAGTCTATCCACCCCCATTACCTAGTGAAATATGTAAGGAGTATGTTGCCCACAAATTATTACCTTGTTAATCCATGAGGTGGACAATATAATAGATGGGACTGGAATCAAGTCCCCAGTATTAATACCCCGATCCCTGCAATATAGTAAACAGCTGCAGATTATCCCCTTAACAAAGCACAGGAGATAACTGACATGTGGAATGAAATCACCGTACACCAGTTCAGCTTTGAAAGATCTATTTTCTGTTGAGCTCTCAGGGTGTACGGCGGATTCCTGCTAGGCTTCTGTGTCTTTGCTGGAAGAGGGGGGTTTGAGGGGGAAGCTGCAGTATTGGCCTCTCTCTCCCTAACACTGAACATCGCTGCCTATTGCAGTTTCATGTAAATAGAAACCTACAGTCACTGAATTTTGGAAGAAATTTAAAAGATGCTGGACTGAGGAAACGGGACTATTTCTTGAAATATTCCCTTTACTCATTTCCACCTTTACCAATAACCTACACCCCTCCATTTCCACGCCAGTTAAACAAAGTGTCTCTTCCCGGACTTCAGACACCCTCCAGGAATTTGAGACCCATTTGTATGAAAAGGAGGCGGCTGGATGTTTTGATATGAAGAAGACTGTCGTCACTTCTACTCACAACTTCCAAAATAATAACAGAGGCCCACCAAATAGACCAAATAGGGGGATCCCACAAAATAACCAGAAAAGACCATATAGACCCCCTCAGGGTCCAACACCCCGTGCGCCTCCATACAACAGAGATTACAACAATACTGGTGCAGTACCAAGACAAACAACTTGTTTCAACTGTGGCCGGAATACACACTGGGCTAGGGACTGTCCACTCCCTCCCCAGAAACCACAACAACCTTACACTCCCAGACCCCAACAGGGACCATACAGACCACACTCAACATCAGTTCAAGACCATGTACGTTTCAGAGTGGACTGGTCTGACCCTGCACATTGACGGGGCCCGGAGGAGGGTATCCCATCTTTTGCACAGTTCACTACTCATTGGGAAGATTCACCCCTCAACACATTATATGTTGATGATAAAAAACTGTCCTTTCTAGTAGACAGTGGGGCAACAACCAGTGTTTTGTGTTCTCTTAACTATGATGGTGAACTGCAAAAGACTACTCCTTCAATGGGAATCAACGGGATACCCACTGACACATACCTGACTGACCCAGTTATCATACGCTCTGACAAGGGAAAACACTTAGGGATACACCAATTCAGGATCATCCCAGAATGTCCTGTTAACTTACTGGGCCGTGACTTGTTTAGTAAATTCCACATCTCCATCTCACCCTCTCCACAAGGGAGTGGGCTCCAAGTCACCTCCCCACACTTTGTGTCACTACAAAATACTCTGGACAACTCACTTGATCAAATTGATGATAGAATTTGGGCCATTGGCCCTTATGACACTGGCTTCATACCCTGTACACCATACAAAGCCAAGCTCAAACCAGATACACAACCCGTGTTTTGCAGACAATATTCACTCTCACCAGAAAAGATTGAAGGTCTTAGACCTATGATACATGACTTCCTCGAACAAGGCATACTCAGGTACATTGTCTCACCTTACTCGACACCTATCAACCCTGTTGCTAAGGCCGATGGCTCTGTTAGATTCGTACAAGACTTGAGAAAAGTAAATGATCTCATTGTTCCTATTGCACCCATAGTACCTGACATCAATTCACTCATCTCAGCAATCCCTGCAAACGCAACCCACTTTAATGTCATAGATTTGAAAAACGCATTTTTAGCATTCCTATAGACACAGAGACCCAATTACTCTTTGCTTTTTCATTTGAAGGTAAACAATTAACCTGGTGTCGTTTACCCCAAGGCTATATTGACTCTCCAGTGGTCTATAGCATAATCCTCCAAGCCACATTGGCTCCATGGCACCCCCCCCATAGTTCTGTCCTGCTACAGTATGCAGATGATCTGCTTCTCTGTAGTGTCACCGAGGAGACCAGCCGGTTAGATGGAATTTCATTGTTAAACTGGTTAGCAGAATGTGGACATAAAGTGTCAAAAGCAAAATTGCAATGGTGTAAAACGCATGTCAATTACCTGGGTTTTGTACTCTCTGAGGGAGAAAGGAAAATCAGTCCACAACGCATACAGTCTGTATTGGGCCTGGTCACCCCAACTACCCAGAAGGATATGTTGTCTTTCTTGGGTATGGTAAGTTACTGCAGACAGTGGATCTCTGATTGTTCCTACTATGATAATATCTTGAGACAATGCACACTCAAAGACAAACCCAAGGTTATACAATGGTCAGATGAAATGTATTCTGCATTTAAAAAATTGAAAGAAATGTTAGTACAGAGTCCCGCGCTTGGTCTCCCGGACTATATGTTATCATTTCACTTGTTTGCAAGGGACACATGTACAACTATGGCGGGTGTACTGACCCAACTTCATGGAGGCAAAATGCGCCCAGTCGCATTCTTCTCAAAGGTAATGCCTGTCACTGTGCAAGGAATGCCAGCTTGTCTTCGAGCACTGGCTGCCTGTGCAATGGTTGTTGAGATGTCCACATCACTTACATTAGGACATCCTACTGTGTTACATACCACACATAATGTCCTCTCCATCCTCAAAGGTCTACACACACAACACATGTCTGCCCAAAGACTCAGCGGCTATGAAGTACTCCTACTAGGGAACCCTTCTCTCACTGTAAAATACGCAACAAACTCAGAAGGACCTGTCCCTGTACTAAACGCACTTTTAGGTCTTAAAGGACCTAACGACGAGGCGCCGCCTCAACATGACTGTACTCTGACAATTGACTCAGAAACTTCACCCAGACATGACATGTCGACTGTGCCTATCCCCGATGCCGACATAATATTTGTTGACGGCTCCTGCAGCCGTCCCAATGACAACACGTACCAGGCAGGATATGCAGTGGTTAAACTTCCAAACACCACCCTTGAAGCAAAGACAGTCCCCTTACAGTCAGCACACGCTGCAGAACTCATTGCACTCACTCGAGCTTGTCACATTTACAAAGACAAACCTGTCACAATTTACACAGACTCCAAATACGCTTACGGAGTTGTTCATGATCATGGGATGATCTGGTAACGCCGAGGCTTCACTGGCGCTGATGGGAAAGGCATATCACATGCGCAACTCATCACAGATCTCTTACACGCAATTACATTACCATCTCAAATTGCCATCCTTCATTGTAAAGCACACACTGGAGGAAAGGATGATATCAGCAAAGGCAACGCTCTTGCTGATACCGCTGCTAAACGTGCTGCCACTATAGCAACATATAACCTCACTCTTGCTGTCATCTCGCCTCCTTCGTTAGATGATACATACCTACTGACAGAATTACAGGCTGCTGCCTCTAATTCAGATCTATCAGATTGGACATATTCAATACTGCAGAAGAATCCACGGACTGGATTAATCTGCAAAGAGGGGAAACCATGTATACCCCAAACCAGTGCATCATTGTTCATAGTACATTACCACGGAGTAGGACACCATAGTATAGTAACAACTACTTTACTCCTCTCCAATGATTTCTACATTACTAATGCCAAAGAACTTGTAAAACAGTACATCAGTAGATGTATAGTGTGTCTTAGAAACAACCCAAACAACCCAAATAAAGCAAGACACCAACATCTAGAATACCCAACCACACCATTCACACATCTTCAAATAGATTTTACACATATCAATAATGCAGGAAGCTTATCCCACTAAATCAGAAGATGCAAAAACAGTAGCCCGCATACTCACGCGAGAGATCATTCCGCGCTGAGGATGCCCGCTCCAAATCAATAGCGATAAAGGTTCAGCCTTCACAGCCAAAGTCACAGCAGAATTAGTCAAAGCACTGCAAATAGAATGGAAGTTTCACATTCCATATCACCCACAGAGAATGACTCCACAAAAGACTCTAGGTTACTCCCCCTTTGAAGTACTGATGGGCAGACCTTTCCCCACTCCCTGGGCAAAGAACCCTTTAGTTACCACAGAAGGAGACTTAGAAATAATAAGAGAAGAGTACGTCAGATCCCTAATACAGAAACTTAATGAAGTTGAACAAAATGTTATCTTTAAGAATCCTTCTCATCCACAGATACCCACTCACCCATTTAGGGTTGGAGACAAGGTCGTTGTAAAGATCCTACCCAGAAATAAGCATCCAGGAGATTTCACCTACGGTCCAGAAACAGAAGTGGTCGCGGTTACCAGGACGGCTGTCCTCACCGACGAAGGACCAACGTGGATCCATGCATCCAGAGTAAAGAAAATTCCACCTCCACCACACGTCAACACAGAGGTCGACACCGATCCCGAGACTGACACAGACGGGACGAGAGAGGTAATAACGGGAGCCAGTGGCTCTGACCTCCAACTTGGAGAAGACCTGCCGGCTGGAGGTGATGAGGAATCAGGGGTACAACATTCTGAAGCCGAGGACGACGCTACAGGATATGACTCCCCCCCACCTTAGCCCTAGTGATTTTATTCGGGCTTGTTCTTTATAACTGTTTTGCTGAAGTTGATATTACTCAGAATGATGGACGTTTTACCTTCTGGTATAATTCTTCTAGTACAACTGTTGCTACTTTCATATTTTCTTATTGTGATATTGTATCTTGTTCAAACAATCAAGGCGGGAATCGAGAAGAACCACCGCTGCCCTGGCTGTGTAACATCCAACACACACCACACGCTGTAAGTCACGTATATATCTGTGTCACTAGTACTTACTGGGGAGATTCTTGCAACTCATGGGGGGCTGTTGGGTGGAACACTAGAGCAGATACCACTGCCTTTGATATCAGCCAAGACTGGGGATATTACCCCGACGTTGGCATCCATAAATGGTCCAATGGTCGATCCTTACTAGCCCGTATGTCCCTACGAAAAAAAGGGCACCTGCAATGGCCAATTTATCATTAACTTAGAAAACCCGACCCCCGGTGATGCCGGACTATATGTCTTGGGTAAATATCAATCAGGGGAAAACGGGGGCCCAAGAGGAAAATTCCATTTAAAGGACATGTACGATAACCCAGAATACACCGCCCTCAAAGCCACTGTAAAACCTAAAACACCACCATCATTCCTTAAACCACATGTCACTACTTTTAATGATATGTTAGCCATTGATAATCCCACGTATGAAGATACCATGTCTATGGAAACAGGTTTCTCTGATGTAAACTATTGGTTAGAATGGATGAAGTATAATGCCCGCAAGGTTAATCAAACTGATTGCTATGTGTGTGGAAAGTCCAGACCCCATTTAGGTACTGTACCCATACACATACCACCTGAACAGGATAAATGCTTTTTTAGTTTATACACTGACACTGTAATAGAAGAAGCCAAATGTGAACAATGGAAAAAGGAATACCCCATTATGACAAAGAATACCAACCCTGGTAGTACTATAACTATTTACCCCGGTAATTACACTTGTTATTTCTCTAATAGTACTGATCAAAATGTTGTACAATTGAAATTATTTCCTGATGGGTATTGTGCTGAAAGAAGACATATCACCATACCCACCATGAAGAAATCTTTGGGAGATATCTATTTTATCTGTGGAGATATGAGGCTGAGGACAAAACTAGACAACCCTTGGAAAGGAGAATGTGCCCTGGCAAAGATTATCATGCCCATTCACATCCTCCCAGCCAACCTTCCTCGGCCTCCTCCCACAGGTAACACAAACACACACTCTAGAGCTAGGAGAGATGCCCCCAAGGAAAGTTTCGATCCACATGTGTATATCGATACTATTGGTGTCCCCCGGGGAGTTCCAGATGAATTCAAGGCTCGAGATGAAGTCGCTGCTGGCTTTGAGTCTCTGCTTCCCCAGGTGACAATCAATAAGAATGTGAATTGGATAAATTACATATATTATAACCAGCAACGTTTTGTGAATGATACTAGAGATGCTTTAAAAGGTATAGCTGAACAGTTAGAAGCCACTTCTCAAATGACTTTTCAGAATCGTATGGCTTTAGATATGATGCTTGCCGAGAAAGGAGGAACCTGTGTGTACATAGGTAAGATTGATGGATGCTGTACTTATATCCCAGACAACACAGGTCCTAATGGGAAAACTACCCTAGCTATTAAACATCTAGAAGATTTATCCATCAAACTCAAGAAGAACTCAGGTGTCACGGACCCCTGGAGTAGCTGGTTTGGATGGCTAAACGATTGGAAACACGCACTAACACAAATAGGCATGTTTATTCTCATTTGTACTTATGATAGTAGGATATTGTGTCTTTCCCATATGTAAGAAGATTGGTTCCAAGTACCTGGATAATGTAACACCTGCTATGTACACTGATCTCGCCAAAAGCCTTCCCTCACCAGAAGATTATAGTGAATATGTTAAAATCCATCATACCAAACAAGATGCCATCTACAAGAATCAAATTGTCTAAAAAGGACATTGATTCTAAGAGGGGATTGAAGGGTTAATCAGCCATCTTGTTTTCATTGAAGGGTTAATCAGCCATCTTGTTTCTCTGTGTCTGTCCCTGCTGATTTCAAGGTGGTTATATCCTGGCTCTTTTCCAGTACTCGCTGCTATCATACACTTTGTTACTTTCCTTAGACACTGTACATTCTGTGCTTTCTCATAACTAACGAATACTACACAAGGCGATGTATAAGCCACCCCACAAAGACACTGCTATTTCCCTACCTCTGCACCAAATATTAACCAATCATGTAATTGAACCAGCGTCGTTTGTTGTGTATAAATATGTTGTTTTCGTCATCATTAAATCAGAGTTCAACCTTGTATCTGTGGTCCTCGTTACTGGTCATATCATATGAGGTTGCACTCTCACGGAGCTCTAAGGGGTCTTCACACTGAGGTCAGATAAGGTAATTAATAGATTAGACAATCGATACATCGGCGTATGATCGATTCTCTTCACTTCCTATATCTCAATGCCAAAGAATCCCTGCAGACTCTGGCCCCAGCCCAAATAGGAGTGTCTTCAGCCACCACACTTACCTTCTTTGGTGCCTTCTGGCTGCCTGTCACAATAGCTCCTCTGCTCTGCCTGTCTCAGCGGAGCTGTATGACATCATGTCATCACACACATTGCACCACAATGAACGAAAAAATATTTTATGACACTGACAAAGACTGGTACTGACGACACTGGTACAATATAGCTACAGCTCAAAATTGATAATTAGAATTTATATGCTCAGTCTACCCAGATGCCCTTCTCTGAACAGATTATGGGGGCGTTGAGAATTCTAAAGAGGTATACTGACACTTATTAGACCCACCCTAGTCATTATAGCTTTTTTCGTACAATTATCATGATCGTTAAAGGGCATCGAAACTGTCTGTTATAGCCCTTTTGTGTGTTTTAAGCTTGAGAACTAAAATTGTGCTGGTGCAGATTGTTTTATTGTATGCAAGGGATACACTAAAAATGTAGCGTCTAGACTCCAATAAATAACAACTTGGTCTTGAACTACTCTACAAAAACAAAGGCACCATATTTAGGAAAGAAGGCCCTCTCCCTGCTCAATTTTCCTTGTACTGTTAAAAATCTCTGTGTACATGCAAAGGCCACATACAGTATTTGTTTTAGTGGAAAATTTGTACCGTGTGCAAATTGAAAGACACTGCTCCAGGCCATTCTGCGATTTATAATGAACGCCTGTATTGTTTAAATCATTATTTCATTGGATTGATTTGTCACTCAAGTAAATGTGAACCTTGTCAGAAGTCAAGCAGTGATAATGGTACATTACATGCCTTGTTAAATCATGTGGGGCAGCCTTTTACATTGATTTCAATGGTAAGTGTCATCTTAAACCATTTCATATCACAGATGATTTATCTTTGGTCTCAGCAGGAATTTGTAGAGGGTTAAAGGGGCACTTTAATCGATCCCCTTCCCTTGAAGTAAGTCTAGTTCATAAGCTGTCATTACACGACATGTGCTGTAATATCAGCCTGTGTTGTGTAGCGATGTGGCTGGCCATTTGATATCATTTCTGAATTTACAGTAGCACGTACATATGGCTTCTGTCTTTTGGGCACCCCTGGAATTGAATCAGTAATTCATAAAGGGTTACGGTAAGATTGCAGTTGTATCACACCTGGAGGAGGTGTTGAGATGTTTGGTGCACCAGAGACCTACAGCAGATGCTTCTGGTATAAACCAGCAGTGACATAGTTAATATTGATTATTAAAAAAAAAAGAACACAGTTTGAACAAAATTCAATTTTCAAGTCACACTCTCCAAGAATTTAACAAAACAAATGAATAGCTTTCTCTTGTTTGCTTCACGGCTCACATATATTTATTTCCAGTTTCATAGAGTGAGATGTAAGCTTGAAACAAGCATTTATTTCAGATTTGTTCCATGGTTCAGATTTGCTGGATAAGTGAGAAATCAACCCAATGAAATAATGGGTAAGGAAGGATGACTGCAGCTGTGAGAATTGATATAACTGGTGGGCTGAAAATAGGACCATTTAGCCTGCAGGGAGAGATTAAACGACAGAACCGCATCTACACTGTGTTTCTGTATCCTTACACATCCTGATAAAATAGGACACAGCACGAAGTCTTTTGTTTCCTGATCTCCATTTCTGAGGCAGGTTATTGTTTTACTGTTCAACCTGCCTGCAATGATCTACAACAATAATGCAGTCAGCTATAGCTATCTGATTCTCCACAGCTGCATATTATTATTTGTAGCTATGTCCTAGATAATCAGCCATCCACATCTCTAAAGTCTTGTGATTTACTTTGCCTTTGTTTTCTCAGTACACACGGAAATCTATATCTGTACACCAGCTGCATGACGCTACTGCCAATTAATGTTAAACACTGAGTATCCCGGTGGAAAATAACCCCCAGCTAATTTGCAAAGATACTGTTACTTATAGCAACTGATATCCCTAAGAGCCCATAACCTATGCTTCGTGGAACCTTCATTGCAGATAAATGGGGCATTACCATGGTAAGGGTGGATGAGTATCATTGTGGGGAAGAAAACATTTCCCAACACTACACTTTTGTTCCAGGACTGATGTTACTTTACACAATAATGTACAGTGATTGTGACCGCTATCTTTTAGCTGACACAATGGCTCTCTAGTGACAGTGGTTTAGCTTTGTTCTACACTAAGGGGGGCATTCTGATTCAATTGGTCCCCCGCGCATCCGCATGGGGGACCAATTGTTTGCGACTGTGCATGCACATAGGGTTTTTTGCCCATGTGAAGCTGCTATGGGCAAGCGCACACAGCACTTGCACACAGAAGTCTGGATGGGGTGGCGGGCTGGGCAATTGGAATATGGGAACGCCCAGCAGGGCCGGCTCTACCACCAGGCAGCTTTAGGCAGTTGTCTAGGGCACCGGGATCTGGAGGGCGCCACCAAGTCTGCCTATCAAAAAATCAATGATGTCTGTAACGATCCTTGTTGTAATTAATGCAGGTGGTTGCTGTGGAACTTCTAAGACCTCACCTCCATGCTTTCTCTAGAGGCATACTTCCCTACTGTGCTGCCCTCTCTTCCTTGTACTCTGTTGTGGGTGGCAAAGGGGAGGGTGCTGGGGGCCTCCAGGGAGAGCAGGGACTTGCCAACCTTCCTGGGGGGCTGGGGGCATCACTCGTCTTTGGGAGGCTCCCTGTCATTCCAGAATGTTAGGCAAGTATGCATTAAGGGGTTGGAAGATGGTTATTAGTGGCAGTATAGGGGGGGGGGTGGCAGCAGTTTGAGGTTTTGCCTAGGGTACGGAGAAGCCTTACACTGGCCCTGACGCCCAGCATTTCATGGGCATTCCCATGAGAATGCTGGACGTTCCCGTGCTAATTGCCTGGTGACGCGGGTGCGGGCAGCTGATGGCAGCGGATGTCAGCTGCCCGCCCTGTCCTCGTACAAGCGCCCGCAGATTAGGGACACCATAGGGGTCTCAGATCTGCTAGCGCTGCAGAAATAATTCGATGGTCGCCGATCATCAAATGATTTCTCCCCCACACGAAAGACTGCGAATTGATGATTATGCAAATCACACATTTGCATGCCTGCGGGGGTTCAGGGGGGTGGACTTGGCAAATTCACAATCAACCAGAATAAGGGCCTTAGAGTCTGATTCAGGTTGGTTTGCAAAAGCACATTCCATCTTTAATTGACAATATCATGTGCACTGCAGGTGGGGCTGTGCAGAGAGAGTTACATTTGGATGAGTTTCTGTGCAGAGTAAATACTGGCTGCTTTATTTTTACACTGCAATTTAGATTTCAGTTTGAACACACCCCACCCAAATCTAACTCTCTCTGTACATGATAAATCTTCTCCACCTGCGGTGCATGTGGTTTTGTCCATTAAAGAAGGACTTTGCTTTTGTGAACCAACCAGATTCAGGCCCTTAATTTCTCTAGTGTATCTTTCTTTTCAAACTGGCCATGTCTTCAGTGCCAGATTAAGGTCTAAATGGGCCTGGAGCTGAAAATTATCAAGGACCTATTATGCACAATAATAGGGGTTGTGGTCAACACATAATAATGTGGGGCGTGACCAGTGTTCTCTCTATTTGTGTAAATACCTTCAACTAATTATATATATATGCAGGGCCGGACTGGCCATCTGGCACTTCTGGCAAATGCCAGAAGGGCCGATGGCCTTGTGGGCCGGTTTTCTGTATACTGAGCGCAGCGCGGTAATTAGTGTAAGAGAGAATGACAGGTCCCACGGAGGAGACAGAGAGAGCCGACGACGCTCCCCGCTCTGCATTCTCTATCATTTCTGCTGTCCTCCTTCCGGTCTGCGCTGCACTAGTACTACCTGTCACAGTGTATATGACAGGCAGCAGCACCGGAAGCTTATTCACTTACAGAGCTGATCTGTAACTCCCAAGATGTCCGCACAGGCTGGCAGTAATAACTGCATCCTCTGCCTGCTGCGTGATGGATTTCTCTTCCTGCTACTAAGCACGGAAGTTTTCACTCTGCAGTCTGCACTCCGATTACAAGCCCGGCCCTCCCCCTCTACAAGCTGCTGCTGCTTCACATCACAGGGAGCCTAGACAGACGACAGGAAGATTTAACCCTCTGTCATCCTGGTTTTTTTACAGTAAGCTTCAAAAGTGTGTTTAATTTTTGTGTGTGTGTGTGTGAGGGGGTAATGGGCATAATGTATTGTGTCATATTCTGTGGTGGGCATTACAGTTTGTGCCACAATGTGTAATGGGCATTATGGTGGGTGCCATGATGTGTAGTGGGCATTATGAGGTGTGCCAAAATTTGTAATGGGCTTAATGTATTGTGTCATAGTCTGTAATGGGCATATCGGTGTGTGCCACCATGTGTAATGGGCATAACGGTGTGTGCCACCATGTGTAATGGGCATATCGGTGTGTACCACCATGTGTAATGGGCATAACGGTGTGTGCCACCATGTGTAATGGGCATATCGGTGTGTGCCACCATGTGTAATGGGCATATCGGTGTGTGCCACCATGTGTAATGGGCATATCGGTGTGTGCCACCATGTGTAATGGGCATAACGGTGTGTGCCACCATGTGTAATGGGCATAACGGTGTGTGCCACCATGTGTAATGGGCATAACGGTGTGTGCCACCATGTGTAATGGGCATAACGGTGTGTGCCACCATGTGTAATGGGCATAACGGTGTGTGCCACCATGTGTAATGGGCATAACGGTGTGTGCCACCATGTGTAATGGGCATAACTGTGTGTAATGCCTCCTTTTTGTAATGCCACGCCTCCTTTCCATGAGACCACGCCCCCTCTTCACAGCGCAAGGTGGGCCTGTGTGCTCAAAATGCCAGGGCCGATTTCTGTTCCCAGTCCGGCCCTGTATATATGCATGGAAAAGGCAGGGAGCTGACAATGGAAAAAATGCAGGGAGATATATTGGTGGGTGCCCTCCAAAGCTGCACCTGCAGGACGCCAATGTCCTAAGATACTTGCGGGGTGAGGCGGCACTCCAGTCATAAAAAAATACTGAAAGCCAAAACTTGGTAGACAACATTTCAGCACCTTTTATGTGGTCACCTAAGTTTACCTAACCCTAACCCCTTATACCAGTGGTTGCCATTTTTTCAAGGCACCCCTAGACCAAATGTTTCTTATTGAAAAATTCAGAAACAAATATTAAATTGAGTCATTTGTATTTATACATTATCCTTATGGTGTGGGACAGGATTGTTATATTGACCATAAATAATTTGAATTGGTGTTGAACCACCAACCCAAGGCACCCCTGCAAGTATCCTGAGGCACCCCATGGTGCCTAGGCACACAGTTTGGGAACCACTGCCTTATACAAATCATGCAACACAATAGTAACCCCCTTATACTGTACTTGCCTCTTACACATTATGCCACATGGAACAAGCCCAAATTCACACTATGGCACACGGATTGAGTCAAAATTCACGTTATGCCATACAGATTAAGGCAAAATTCACATTTTGCCACATGGATTGAGCCAAAATACACACTATACCAACTGGATTGAGCAATAATGCACAATATGCCTCACAAATAGGGGCATTGTGTGCCGAAGGCGCGCATTAAAAATTTACAATAATTAAATTTTAAGCTATACACCATAATGTCCATTACGTATTATGCCAAACACCATAATGCCTATTAAAAATGATGCTACATAAGTGCTGCTTACCTACATGCTCATTGCCAGGGGTTCCATGCTCATTGCCAGGGGTTGCATGCTCGTTGCCATGTGGGATTACATGCTGATTGCCAAGGAGAAATCCATGCTCGCAGTAACTGGGGGACAACTGCCACCGGGCAGAAATGACAGCCATTGACAGCCGGGCAGAGAGTGGGAGGCTGCCTAGCTGTATTCAGAGCACTGTAGATCCTGGCTATTTGAAATAATACCCATTTCACACCAGGAAATGCAGAGACATATCCGGGAATATTGTCCCAGAATCATGCAGGGATATTCCCGGGCTGGCCCCTTTTACACTAGCCTAGTCCCTGCATATTCTGGTGTGCGGGGAAGAGAACCCCCCACCCCGTTAACCAACCGGCTATATCTTTGGAACCAACTGACCAATTTACCAGTATCATATTGAAGAACTTTTGAGTGGGCTTGAAATTATTTTGGTCCCGTGATACTGGACCGTTTGGTTCAGAGAATTCCAGAGAAATCTGCCCTCAAACAACATGACCAGCCACTAATATCTTTGGTACTAATGAACCTATATGGACCATCCTGGTATCAGATTGAAGGCACAGCTATTTGGGTTTGATTGAGAGAAACATCGAGTTTCTGTGATGCCGGAGGGGGAACGGGCAGCCATTGGAACTGGGTGGGGGTCGGAATTAGAGGGTCCCATGTTATCCTATGGGGAAAACGTTCCAGCTTTGCCTGGTGCTATCTCCGGTTCCCGAGGGGCTAGCAACGCTGGGCCGGGCTCGTTGGAAAGCCCCAACCCTCAGCTACAAAATGTACATATTTTGAGAGGGGGCCTGGGTGTCTTGAATAGATAAATCAAATAAGCAAATTCAATCATACCTATTTCAATCTCCATTCCAGATTTGAGTTTCATTTTGTGCAGGGATGTATTGGTTAAGATTACAGGTATTGTGGAAATAATTGTCATTATTTCATTGCAGCTTGTCGCATGTATATCATGGTCCTGACATTTATTATATAATAACTCTACTCATCTCAGTTGTTCTGGTTGGTGATAGTGGGCTATGTGCCTCAATGCTTGGAAAGAGATAAAGGCGAGACCTGTACTTCAAGTCCAAATTCGCTCCCCTGTCCGATGGTGCGCTAATGCCCATGTGCAGACCCCCGCAGCGAGCGCCTTCAGCACCGATTAACGGAGAATATGTCCTGGGCTACCTGTCGACTGCATGCAGAGGAAAAATATTTTGATGGCAAGTGCGAGCGGATGTGTAAGCGTATACATTTGCTCGCAGTGTAGCGAGAGGATTCGGGTGGTGGTGGGTATATTTGGTGGGGCGGCGGTCAGCTGCTCACTAGGCTCCAATTAAATGCAGCCTAACAAGCAGGTCTGAATCGGGCCCAGAATGGAGAGAGATCAAGTACCAGCCATGTTACAGGCTGTGTTTAAAAAGTGACAGGAGCTAATTGGCTCGTACTTTAGGGGGTAGATGTACTAAACATTTGAGAGAGATAAAGAAGAGAGAGATAAAATACCAGCCAACCAGCCCCCAACTGCCATGTTACAGACTGTGTTTGAAAATGACAGTTAGGGGTATGTCACTTTATCTCTGTCCATTGTACATCTTTCCAAGGCTTTGTACATCTCCCCTATATTTCCCTCCAAGAATTGATGTATATGCCCCAGTCCTATCATGGAGAGGTAAGACTGGCCTTACTCTTAGTCTTCTATGCCCTGCATGAAGCAGTTTGGAACTTTTGGGATTTTAGTTAAACTAGTTATTATTAAATAAAATAAGTAAGTATATGAAAAAAACAGTCACTTAGACAAAAGGGTAAGTGGGTGTGGGGTGAGGTTCAGCAGGGGACAGGGGTAAGTGGGTGTGGGGTGAGGTCTGGCAGGGGACAGAGTAAGTGGGTGAGGGGTGAGGTCCGGTAAGGGATTGGGTGCATGTCTGTGGGCTGTGGGGCAGATGTTGTAGGTGGCAGGTTCAGGGAGTCTGTGTAAGCAGGTCTTGGCATAAAACCAGCACACCTCCCCCCACCATATGCCTTGCACCATTACACCCCCTACAATATCCACCACTCCATTACAGTAATTTTCCATTATCCCTCCCAAAAGGCAGCTTACCTTTTATTTGATTCCCAGAAGTAGCAGCCCTGGCAGTGTGCTTGTTCGCTCTGTAAAAGCAGCAGTGGCGTAACTACATATACAGCACCCCCCACCGGGAATTTTGGGCGCCCCCCCATAAGTTAACCCTCCCCCCCAAAAAAAAAGTTAACCCCATCTTTATCCCGTTGCCGCCACCACCCCTAACCTCGGACATGCAGATCTGTCGGGTCCCCGGCTCTCCCGGCGCCGGCTGCTAATAAAAAGTGACACTCGGAAAATGGCTGCCCCCATAATGCAGATAGTTTTTGAGGATGCTAGAGGAGGTGGCGGCCTCCTCTAGTAACCTTAAAAATGGTCTGCTGTATGGGGGGGCAGGAGCCGGGACCTGACAGAAGCGCTGGTGGGTGAACGGCAGCAGGTAACTATAGCCCCGCAGACCCCACCCAGCTCCCACACCTTCTTAGCGCCTCCCCGCCACTGTGGGGGCTGCGAGACTATAGTTATGCCACTGTAAAGCAGCCTGTACGGAGACCACTGCAAGGCGTGGTCTTCCTACCTGACTCCTGCTGCAGCTCACCAGACATGTAGCACAGCGCCGGCGCTGCTTGTCTGGAGCAAGGAGCGGTATCCCTGCCTCCTCCTGCAGCTCGTCATGTGCATATAGAATGGTTCTGAAACATGACAGCAGCAGCCTCATGCCGGAGGAGAATGTGCCTGGCTGCTGTGTCCTCCCGCATGTGGCTCTAGCTACCGCCGTCGACAAGCCTCTTCCGACTTCTCCAGCTGAACACTTGAACACAGAGTGCTCCTGAGCCCCCCAAGCGGCCCGAACTTCTCCACAAACTGCTGAAGCCGGCAGCAGCAGCCCCAGGGGAGCAGGGGCTGCTGCAGAAGGCAGCGGCTGCGCCTTCTGTGGTGAATATTTCTGGGGCAGGACAAACCCTGGTAGGTTTGTCCTGCCCGTTTCAGTGCCATCGAGAGGGGTACTTTTTACCTGTGTCCGGGTCTGCTGGAGGGTCCTGGGTCCCACAAAGGGCTGTGTGCTGAGTGGGGGAAGAGGCAGCTGCTGCAGTAGCCTGTGCGTGGCACACAACTCACACTTCCTGTAATTATTTTTTCTTACTGTGGTGTGGCCACTCCCCCTCCCAATGGTCAGGCCCCTCCCATTGACCATGCCCCTTTTTACCAGGGCCCGGCAACACTTTCAGCGGCCCTGGTGGTATTCAGAAAGTCATACGCTTTTCAACAACATATAGCAATGCATGAAAACAATAGAAATAGCATGGACCCTTATGACTTAGATTGTCACCTAACTTAGATTGTCCCCTCAGATGATAAGGTAGTGTGAAAAGTTTGAAGACGATTAGTTAAAGCATTCAAAAGTTATCGTGAAACATTAATACACACACGCAAACATCATTCAATTATAGTTATGTAGATAGTATGAAATACTATATATATATGTCAAGACTTAAATTTAAAAATAAACTCGTCATTATGATAGCAGGATGATGACCAGCAACCAAGCTGGTTGTTCACTACTTAGAGAGCCCTGAAACGCCACCCACCGCCTGTCTGAACATCCCCTACCCTGCCAAATCTCCTCGGTAACATGTGAGGGGATGTACACAAACACATGAAGAAAAGAGCGAAAACATTTCATGGTGGCCAACCATTGAATGATTTATCTCCCCTTTAGAAATAAAAGTCAGTCTGAACTGACTTTTATTTCACCAGAGTCTGCCGAAGACCGGGTAGTCACTGACGTCATGTGACGTCAGCTGCCGGCCCCTGGCAGGCATTGTCCGCCTCTGTCCCAAGGGGAACACCCAATGTTTTCATTGGGACACTGCAAAAAAAAATGATTGCGTTAATGAGCTGGCACTGGGGGGAAAGGGGCAGGGGTAGCGGCGCTGCAGAGGTGCAGAGTCTCTGACTACAGTTCAGAGACCCTGCGCCCCTTCAAAAAAGGCCACCGCCACAGAGAAGACACTCACAGATGCCAGAGGTGCATTTTATACACCTAGGGCCTTATTCTAGTTCACTCTTTCTGACAAAATCCTTCTTAGATGGACAAAACCATGTGCACTGAAGGTGGGGCAGATGTAAAATGTGCAGAGATAATTAGATTTGTGTGAGTTATTTTGTTTCTGTGCAGGGTAAATACTGGCTGCTTTATTTTTCCACTGCAATATAGATCTCACTTTGAAGTAAAACCCGACCCAAATCTAACTCTCTCTGCACAAGTTACATCTGCCCCCCTGCAGCACACATGGTTTTATCCATCTAAGAAGGATTTTGTCAGAAAGAGTGAACTAGAATAAGGCCCCTAATGTGACCAGTAGCAGCATTGCTGTAACTAGACATTTTGGTGCCATGTGCCAGAAAATAAATTAGTACTATCACCACCTCACACACAATAAAACAGGGACACACCAAACATTTAGGTTGGCTTCTAGGGGGAAGGTGGAGCAGCCATATATTACAGGTTGAGTATCCCTTATCCGAAATGCTCGGGACCACGAGCATTCCGGATAGGGGATTTTTTCGGTTTTTAGAATAATTTTTTTAGGCTTACTTACCTGTCCCCTGATGGTGTCCGGTGGTCCCTCGGCGTCCACGCAGTCCCCGGGCGTCCACAGCAGGCCTCCGGCATCTTCTTTGGGTCTCCAGCGGTCCCAGGAATGCATTGCGCGGGTGTGCGCGCACCGGTGACGTCACCGGCACGCGCGCACACACTCGCGCAATGCATTCCTGGGACCGCTGGAGACCCTGGAGAAGATGCCGGAGGCCTGCTGTGGACACCCTGGGACTTGGTAAGTATGAAAAGAGGGTTAGGGGGGTAAAAAAATAAATACATTTGAATTATTCCAAAAACCACGGTTTTTGGAATAATTCGGATAATGGATACACGGATACGGGATACTCAACCTGTAGTACCAATTCACATTACACCACACAGTAGAGTCTGTTAATCACATTACACCACACAGCAGTGCCACTTATACACATTGCGCCAACTAGAGCTCCTTAGGCACACTGCACCAGGTAGAGCCCCATAAGGTGCATACACACGGAACGATGCCGGAAGCGATCTGACGAGTGTATAAAATCGATCATCATGATACACTTCACAAAAGACTGGTCTATGATCTTCCTGCATGCATAGAAGATCATAGACCAATCTTATTGATCGGCTGGTACGTGCATAGTTGACGATACACAGAACGATCACAAGCCTCTCAGCCTCTGACATATTGTGCAAAGTCTCATGGGACTTAGTCAACTCCCAGTAATGCTCTGCACACTTGTGGAGTCAGTGTGCCTTGGCTCCCGATACTCAGCAGCATTAATCATTGTCACATTGGCAAATAGGCAAAGCTGCAGCACTACCCCACTCCCATGCACAAAACCTTTAGCTAAAAAAAAACAACTAAAAAAAAACATGCCAACCACAGGGGCCCCATAGATAGAAGGGGGGCCCAGGTTTACTGACCCCCTGTGCCCCCCCCCCTTAATCCGACCCTGTGTAGAGGCCATCTTCTTCCAAAGAAATGTATATATTTAAATCAACTTTTTGAAAATTGCATATTTAAGTGTTGTTTTAATTTGCCTTTTTTATTAATTGTTTATATTTTGCACATGTACATTTTTTATTGACCTTATCTTCTTATTTTAGTTAACCACTTTTTTTAAAATAAATTCATCAAAATATAGCTACATTATTAATATATAAATAGATACTATCAATATTTAACCAGCAGCAGCTGCCCTTGAAGTTAGCTGTAACCAGAATTATTTAACCTGCCAGGAGGCTCTGCAAAGGCTGGTTCACCCTGGGCTTTCCACTCCACTGGGGGCAGCCCTGTCTCAAACGTTATTATTTGCAAGCTAATTTATTTCTGCTACTTCTGTAGCCTTAGTCTTAACAGAAATGGATGAAATAATGTGAGATAGACTGAGCTATTGTGGGAATAAAATTGTTTTGTTGTAGTACAAAACCTTATACTGTACTTGATTGATTCTTGAAAGTAAGAATACAAGGCTACACTCAGATAATATATCTATTGATTTGATCATGAAATATACAGTGCATCTGGAAAGTATTCACAGCGATTCACTTTTTCTACATTTTGTTATGTTACAACCTTAATTCAAAATGGAATACATAATTTTTTCCCCTCAAAATTCTACACACAATACACGATAATGACAACGTGAAAAAAAAGATTTTGGGATATTTTTTAAAATATTTTAAATGATTTTAAAAGTATGTAATATCCAGTGGCGTAACTATAGAGGGTGCCGAGGGTGCAGCTATTATGGGGCCCAGCCGCCGGGGGGGGGGCCCGAAACCAAGCTAGCAATCCCTTGCAAAGAAAACACAGGGGTACACTGCGCTAAATATTAACAATTCTAAAGAAATAACAATGTACTGCCAATTGGATGAAAGAAATGTGAAATATTTATTAAAAAACCATAAAAAGTCAAAGATCCCTTTCTTCCCAAAAAAGGGGTGGAGGGGGGTATTTAAAAAGAGGAATAAATGGTGTAGTCCAGTTCATACGGTACCGTATTCAGTAGAAGCCATGCATCATTGGGTCCATTCCTATGTTGTCTCCAAAATGAAAAGCTGTTTATTTGAATCCAATGTGTCCAGGTTTTGAGACAGGATTTTTGTGGAGTAGCACTCTCCTGGTGTAATACCTGTATCCTGATTCGGGCAAGTGGAGGCCCCAGATGGGGGCACCTGATGGTTGCCGGTGGTCTCAAATAGGATTGCAAAAAAAGGAGACTGGTCCGGATGCAAATAGTGGAATGCAATGATGTTTAGGAACTGGATATGGGTATTCCTCTGGTCCACCAATGAGTTTTGCCAGGTCTCTGGCTTTATCAAGGTGACACCTTGGCACTACATTGTTATTTCTTTAGAATTGTTGATATTTAGCGCAGTGTACCCCTGTGTTTTCTTTGTATCCTAACGGGGGCTGACTACCCCCTTTTCCACACTGCAGCTTGGCAGAGCACCTCTTATCTATTGCGCCCCCTACACCAGTGGTTAACTTGTTACCCACTACCCTCCCAGCAATCCCCTGCACCCTCTTTATTATTATTATTATTTATTTTTTAAAATACTGCCACGCTGGTAGTGGCTGTGCTGCTGTATCGTGCACGGGTCAGTTATAGGGCTTAAAGCGCTGGTGTGTGGGCGCAAGTGACCCAGCGCCACTGAGAGTGAGCTGACAAGCTGCCGATACCAGTGAATGGTAGACCTGCTACCCCCGGGGAACAGAGATCCTGCGCAGCTGCCAGGGAACAGGAGAAAGTGCTGGTCATTGGGGAAAAGAGTCCCAGTGCAGCCACTGGGGAGCAGGAGACTCAGCGTGGTCACTGGGGAGCAGGAGACCTGGCGCGGCCAGCCACTGGGGAGCAGGAGACTGGGGAGCAATCCCACTCTCAGAGGTACAAGCGCCACTTTTACTGATTTTACTGATACACAGATCTATCTGTTCTGCAGGGAGAGGGGCTGTAGTTATGAGGAGAAAAGTGATGGCTGTCACAACCTGTTTTCCCTCCTATTCCACGACACCCCCCCCTCATCTTTCTCCCCTGTCTTTCTCATCATTGACCCCCTTCCTCCTCCTTGTCCTACACCCAGGGCCAGATTATAATGGGGGCACAGGGGGTCAGTACCCCTGGGCCACCCTCTATCTAGGGGCCCCCTGTGGTTGGCATGCATATTTTTTTAAATATATATATATTTTCTTTTTGCTAATGGTTTTGTGCATGGGAGTGGGGTAGTGTTGCAGCTTCACCTATCTGCCAATGTAACAATGATTAATGGTGCTGAGCATTGGGAGTCAAGGCACACTGACTGTGTGCAATGCATTACTGCGAGTTGACTAAGTCCCATAAGACTTTGCACAAGAGGTCAGAGGCTGAGAGGCTTGTGCTGAGCTCTGCTTGGTGGAGTTCATCATACTTCTCAGGCCCATGAAGGATAGAAGCAGCAGCTGCCTTGTCATGGGAGGGTTCTTAATCAGCGGCAGCGCTGAGCCTGTCACGGCTCCTACAGAGTAAGGTACAGAAGGACAAACACAGGCTCTTCATGCAGTGTATATATATATATATATATATATATATATATATATATATATATATATATATATATATATACAGCACTTACCTATCCTGGGAACCCCTGACGAAAAACTGGAAGGCATCCAGTTGAAACGGCTGTTGGGTCAGCCCTGCTGCACTGTACTTTGTATAATGCTTTGAATTATTCAATACACCTTTTTCTTCACTTCAAACTTTGTGAGTGCTGGTCTGTTTCCTACCCTGGTTCCCAGGATAGGTAAGTGCTGTTTATCATTATCCATTGTGGAGCTTGCACCACTCTATCCTACATGTACCTGAGTGCCATTTTGAACTACTTCAATATATATATATATATATATATATATATATATATATATATATATATATATATATATATATATATATATATGGTTATATTAATCCCCCCCCCCTGCAGTTGACCATTGACCAAGTTTATACTGCTCTTACTCTGTGTTTTGACAGTGTAATATTCTCCCGTGCAGTTTGCAGCAAGTAATGACAAGTAGGAGGGGTCCCCCTTTTTAAAGAGCCATGGGCCCCCGAAGGTTTTATCCGGCTCTGCCTACACCTCCTCATCTTCCCCACTCATCCTTGTACCTAATCATCTCTCATCCTTCCTAATCTCCCCCTCCTCACCCTCTAGACTATCTTCTGCTCTTTCTTTCCCCTGGCCCTTCTTTCTCAACCCTCTCTCACACCTTCTTTTTATCTCACTCTCTCTGCCCCTTATTTCTCTCTCTCTCACTCCCTGGCTCCCCCTCTTTCTCTCCCTGACTTGTTCTGGCATTCTCTGACATTATAGCGTGCTGAATTGAATAGAACTGGGAGCTTACTCTCGGTGCTATTCACAGCACACTGAATTAAAACAAACCCGTTGGCTTGGGGGGCAGGGCCCTTTCAAAAATTTTGCTATGGGGCCCACAAAGTACTAGTTACGCCCCTGGTAATATCTATTTGTTTTCATAAGACTGTATTATGTGAGTTTTTGTAACCTCTTTACGGTTTTTTCTGTCAATAAAAACTGTTAAAAAAAATAAACAACAAGAAATCAAATGTACATAATAATTCCCAGCCTTTGCTCAATATTTTGTTGATGAATCTTAGGCAGCAATTACAGCCTCAAGTCTTTTTGAATATGAAGCCACAAGCTTGGCACGCCTACAGTATATTTGGGCAGTTGCACACGCTCCTGTTTGCAACACCTCTCAAGGTCCATCAGGTTGGGTGGGAAGCATCGGAGCACAGACATTTTCAGATCTCTTCAGAGATGAACAATCAGATTGAAGTCTAGGCTCTGGCTGGGCTACTGAAGGCAGGGCTGCCGAGAGGGGGGGGGGGGAGCGGTTACTAATGACCCGGGCCCAGGCTTGCTGGAGGGGCCCGGTGGAGGCCCTGGTCCGACCCTCCCCATACCTTGCCCCACTCCGTCCCTTCCGGGCAGAAGCAGCAGCACACACCTACAGCATGTGCTGTGCTGACAGCAGGCTCCCGCCTCCCGCGATTAGGCCATGCCCCCACAATTTTACCTCTCGGCTGCCCTGAATGAAGGACATTCACAGAGTTGTCCTGAAACCACTCCTTTGATATCATTTCTGGGTGCTTAGGGTAATTTCCCTGTGTGTGTAGGTGCTGGAATTTTATCTCCAGACTCTCCAGATATGTCACAGTCATGGAGAGTTTCTCATGCAAAGTGGAATTACTTTGTTACCTATAAAAGGTGACCAAGGTGCAGGTTTTCTTTTGAACACACATTATCAGTGACCCCCCATAAAGAAAAAAAATACCTTTACATGAATATTCATCCCCAGACTGTGTGAGGGTACGCATATCCTTAGTTGGCAACCTTTATCCCTTTTTTATATGCAGAAACCATATTCAGTTCTGTTTTCCTTTCTCTCATTTCACTTTGCATGAGAAAGCGCTCGGTGACTGTGACATATCTGGAGAGTGTGGAGACAGAATTGGTGGACAAACAGAATTCCAGTGCTTACACACGGACCAGAGAATTTTGGAAATTTTGGAAAACTCCATATGGGCTGCCATGTACCTATTACTAAGGAGTGTCTTCTGTCAGGCCACTTTATCATACAGGCCTAATTTGTGGATTGTTGCAAAGATGGCTGTCCTTCTGGAAGGTTCTCCTCTCTCCATAGAGGAATGCTGTAGCTCTGACAGAGTGACCATTGGGGTCTTGGTCACCTCCCTGGCTAGGACCCTTCTACCCCAATCGCTTACTTTAGACAGATGGTCATCTCTAGGAAGAGTCCTGGTGGTTCCTACTGTTTTCCATATGTATACAAACATTGTCACTTGCAAGAACTTGAGACTCTGGGGTTTATTTACTAAGATGGGAGTTCTAATTACTTATTTATAAACAGTTATAGAAACAGGGGATGTTTCTAATTTGGTTTCTTTTAGCACTAAATTGAATATTAATACATTCTCAATCAATCTCAGTTTTGTTTGGGATTACACATCAATATCCTTTCTAGATTTGGTTACCTATATACAGGATAATACCTTAAAAACTAAAACCTTTCGTAAATCAACTGACTCCAACAGCATCAGACTTCAATAATGAACACCATCGCAACTGGCTAAATGCAATACCTTTTGGCCAATACACTCGAGTGAAGCGAAATTGCACAGAAGCTGAAATCTGTGAATTACAACTAGATGAAGTTACAGAGCCTCTTACAGCCAAAGGTTACCCTGAATTAAATCTAAAAAAATGTAGGGAAAGATTATCACAAATAGAAAGGCCAAAGTTGTTGGAATTTAAGTCGAATGAAAAAGATAATGAAGATAAATTTAAGTGGGCATTTGTTAGTCAATATAATTCGAGACATAAAGAAATTGAGGGTGTCTTCAAATCCAATTGGAAACTATTACAGAGAGACCCAATAATTGGTAAATTATTGCCTGATGTACCTAATTTTATCTACCGGAGAGCTCAATCATTTGGTCAAAAGCTCTTCAGAAGTAGCCATAAGGAGAAGTACCAGCACAAATGGTTTTCATCGCTGTGGCACATGTTTAATGTGCAGGACTGTGAAATCCGCTACCCACTCACACTGTATCTTTTAATTTTAAAACACCATGGATCCAATCCATGTAAACTAATACATTTTTGTGAAATTGAACAAATATCTCCAAATTGGTGCTCCAATGACATAGAAACTAGATTGTCAAGAACAGAGATGAGGTGGATTCACCGGTTGAGGACCCTGGTTCCACAGGGATTCAACGGTGATTTCGAACTTAAACCATTCCTCACTTAAATTTGACTACATCATTCCTTCTGAGGTTCTGCCTTACTTTCCAATTTTTCATTTTTCCATGTTTGATGTAATTTTTTCTTTTTAGATCGCTATTAAAAACAGAGTTTTTACTGTAAAAGCAGAAACAAGATATCCGTAGCATTCTTGCGGCTCTAAAATCATTAAGACATCTATAGGAGTCTCACCAAGCACCAGGAAACACATCGTGACAAGCATGACGGTAAAGCGTCCATGAGTTCCAAATACAAAAATGAGCCGTGACATGCACGGCCATCTTGTTTCTGCTTTTGTAATGCGGATATCCGGTTACTGTGATGCACGGCGCACGGAGCGCATGAATCACAGGTGTGCCTAATGGACCTGTAGATATAAAAACTGACATTTTATCTTTATGGACTAAACACTCCTGAGGAAGGAATAACTGAAACGCGTTGAGTGTTTCATTTGGACTTATCCAGGAGGAAGGCTTCATTGCTGGTCGATTGCGATATTCTGGTGCTGATCCTGTACCTTGTTCCGGACGGGGATTTGGACCTGCGACCTGACTGCAAAATCTCATCTGACCTTGCTGCTTTGCCACTGTTGGACCTGTTCCAAATGCTGTTTTAAACGTCTACCCATTGTAAGTGTGGACTTGTATTAAATCTGCTTTTTTACCAAAGATAATCTTTTTCTTTTATATCTCCCCATATCACATTTACTGTGAGGATGGGAGTATATCTTTTCAGGTGGTCTCAAGTCTGCTTGATTGCTGAATCTGCCATTATATTAAAAACAAAATGGTGATATAACTCATTTTTAAAATGGTTACACATTGTGCGCTGCCTGTCTGCATTCACCTCTTGTGTGTATTATTATAAACAGTTATATAGCGCACACATATGTATTCCACAGCACTTTGCAGATGATATTTGGACATTCACATCAGACCCTGCCCCAGTGGAGCTTACAATCTATATTCCCTACCACATATACATGCACACACATTCACCCTAAGGTTAATTTTGTCGGGAGCCAATTAACCTACCAGTATATTTTGGGATGTGTGAGGAAACCAGAGTACCCGGAGGAAACCCATGCAAGCACAGGGGGAATATACACACTCTGCACAGTTTGGGCCATGGTAGGAATCGAACCCATGACCTCAGTGCTGTGAGGCAGTAATGCTAACCATTATTAAGGAGTATGTTTCTATGGGCAATCAATCAGAACTTACTTCTTATTTATTTAGCACCTTCTAGAAGATAATATATAGAACCTGATTGGTTGCCCATAGCAACATCCCATTTTCAATAGAACTCCCATCGTAGCAAATAAATCCCTACGAATTCAGCAAAACAGAACAGTTTATTATATGTGTTCCTAAAATCTGTCAGTTTCTGCAGCAGAAAAGATATGCTTTGCTTTGGGTTACTGCTCAGGCTAGTGCAAGGGCAAACATTTGAAGACTGCTTGGTGTGTAAGTCACAACATTAACTCATGGACTGCTTATCTCAGGGCTGAGAAAAGTGCCAACTCCTGCAGACTTTCTGGTTGAAAATGTGCCAAGAGTCACTCCAACTGGTCACAGGATCAGTTGCAGTCAATATGAGACTCTTTCAGAGCCAACATGACTGTATGCAGATAATTGTGTGCTGTCAGGGAGAAGTACCGGTCTTCCTTATAAAGCAAGAGAAAGGCTGATTTCATATTTCAATTGCACAGCAGCTTTGCAAAGCAATGTATTTTGATAGAGTCTCTAGTAATTGCTGCACGGGGTCAATTTTGACCTTGATTTTTAGATGGAAACTGCTATATTTAGGCTTATATTCTTCTCCTAGGATCTGTCACTCTGCAAATTCTGTGTCATACCCAGAGATGTAGATCTGATTAGCAAAGTGCGTTGGCAGGCGAGAAATTAATAATTGCATGCATTGTTCCCAAGCACGACAGCCACCCTCACCAGGGGCACCGATCCTGGCATCTCTGCTCCCGGACAGATGACAACTTCTCATATATGACAACCTGCAGCCATCTGGACAGAAGCGGGTACAGTGCGTTTCTAGGCTGGCATATCGTACAATTACTCTCACTAAATACCACATATTAAATACCATCTGCTTTGGCATTGAACGGTTGGACACAGCCATGAAGAAGTAGTCTTTCTGCGGGTCTGGTAAATGAGTGCTTTCTGTTGGGTATAACTGTATGTTATTGGAATATATAAAATATACAACAACAACTCATAAATTACTATAATTACAGTAATGAAGGTAAAAACCTCACATAGCTGGTAAACAACAAGTTAATGCTTTGTAAATGATTTAATGGATGTGTGTTTCTGTGAAGGCCAATTGTCACTTGTATCTTTGGGTATGACTGAATTAAAGCACTTCACCCAGGTTTTGTAACAATGATAATGAATACTTGAACAGATGAGATGAGTGAACAAATATATTGTCCGTGAAAGAGACTTGTTCAGTTTTCCTTGCCCAGGTCTGATATGTAAATGTAATAAATTTCTTTGGTAAAAATTTTAAACACCTAGAGGGAAATTGATTAAGTGTTTGGTATTTGCATAATGAGCACAAAAGTGTGGTTAGCATGTTGTGAATGGTTATAATGAGTGCAAAATCCTTCAGTAATATATGCAATTTCATTTAGTGCCACCTTCATACTGTGTTCTTTTTCTACATCACTATCGGGGTGGTTGCATTTGCTCAGTCAATTACATATTTGCAAAACTTCATAGAATATTATCTACACAAGTTTGTTTTAATGTGATAGAATGTTTTGTGAATAACCTTATTTTGTGACAATTGTGTTTTAATGGAACCACAGAATTTGCTAAATAATGGGCTTGTATAGGGAAGATCTTAAGAAGTCAGATTAATTCTATGTAGGGCGCAAAACTTTGTATGCTGGTTGGAATAAATAAATGATAAAAATGCGTACACGTTATGGTATACAGTATACTCATCAGCTCCTGAGGTGCGTTTTTTTTATCGTTACTAGTAAAAATTGAATCTACAAGAGCATTTATGTTCTTAAAACTATTTACACTAAACATGTCATAGTGAATATGGCAAGTAAAAGTGGACAACCAGGTCATGATGCTGCTTGTTAAAGAGTATATTGGTCCTGAGGAGACTTAGGGCTAGGCTGCATACACTCCCCCCCCCCCCCCCCCCGAAAGACCGTTCCCTGCCACCGGCATCCCCTTGCTAGCATGGGAGGGGATGCGTAAGAGAACACATCCCTGTGCATGCAACCGAAGCAGAGAGAAATCAATTGATGGTCGCCATCAGAACTGACTTTTATTACTGTTGGAGATTGCCGAAAAGGGGGTGGGTGCAGACGTCATGTGATGTGGTGGGTCATGTGACGTCAGCCGCCCATCTTGAGCAGGCATCGACCGGCATGATTTCACAGGGGGACATCAAGCATTTTCATGGGGACACCCTTAAAACGCTGGGCGTTCCCCTGCCCTAGCCACCTGCCCCCTCCCTTTCCTCCCTCAACAAAGCAAATGTCTCTGCAATTGTGAAAGGCATTCGGAAAAGGGGTCTGCATGTGTGCATAATCACGCATGTGCATGTGTGGACCTCAAACATCAGAAACGGAGTCGAATTCGGCCCCTTACAAAAAAACCTGAATCATGCTGTTAGCACCCTTACATTTTTCTACAAGCTTTTTTACTTATGTGTTTGTGAAATTGAATATATTTACCGTATATACTCGAGTATAAGCCGACCCGAATATAAGCTGAGGCACCTAATTTTACCACAAAAAACTGGGAAAACTTATTGACCCGAGTATAAGCCTAGGGTGGGAAATGCAGCAGCTACTGGTATATTTCCCTGTATAAAAATACCAGGACACAACAGACTGCTCCCCTTGCATAATAGCAGGACACCACAGGCTGCTCCCCCTGCCTAATAGCAGGACACCACAGGCTGCTCCCCCTGCCTAATAGCAGGACACCACAGGCTGCTCCCCCTGCCTAATAGCAGGACACCACAGGCTGCTCCCCCTGCCTAATAGCAGGACACCACAGGGGGCTCCCCCTGCCTCATAGCAGGACACCACAGGGGGCTCCCCCTGCCTAATAACAGGACACCACAGGGGGCTCCCCCTGCCTAATAACAGGACACCACAGGGGGCTCCCCCTGCCTAATAGCAGGACACCACAGGCTGCTACTCCTGCATAATGCATTACAGGCTGCTCAGGCTGGGGGACACCACAGGCTGATTCCTGTGCTGACAGCTGGGACACCACAGGTTGATCTCCATGCAAGGGACACCACACACAGAGGGGGGAGGGAGCAGCCACTGCTTACCTCCTCCATCATCCGACTCCAGGGTGTTTAGGGTGCGCCGCTGACAGGCTCCACGGGGGGGGGGGGGGGGGGGGGGGGGGGGGTACGCGGCCGCCGCCACTGCCCTGCCGTCCACTTCGCTGCCCGGCTCCACTTTGAAAAAAGGCGCGGCTACGGCAACATGGCCGCCGGCCTCCTGCACTGAGGACATGTATAGTGCAGGAGGCCGGCGGCCATGTTGCCGTAGCCGCGCCTATGTTTAAAGTGCAGCCGGGCAGCGAAGTGGATGGCTGGACGCAGGAAAGAAGCCACTGACTCGAGTATAAGCCGAGTGGGGGCTTTTTCAGCTAAAAAGAAGGCTGAAAAACTCGGCTTATACTCGAGTATATACGGTACTTCAAAGTTTTAGAAAATAAGCAAATAGATAAATGGTACTATTCAATTGTACATATAGTTTATAATGGGACAGATGCACCAAATTTCAAAAGAGATCAAATAAACAGTGATAAATAATAACCAGCCAATCAGCTCCTGCGTGGCATTGTTCATACCCAGCCTGTAACATGGCAGGTAGGAGCTGTATTTATTTTATCACTTTTGAAACTTAGGGGGTGATTTTGATTTAATTGCTCCCCTGTGCGTTCACACAGTTTATACTCAACATGTGGGGAAATCGGCATGCGAGGGGGAGGTGGGCATTCGTTTGTGTTCCGGGCAGTGTTTAGAGGACCCACAAAGCTGCAAATTTCGTAACTTTGCGGGTCAACCAGAATCACTCCTTTAGTACATCTGGCCTATTATAACAAAACATTCAGCAAACGTTTGTTAACCCCTGACCACATCTTGCTCTACTGATAGAAAATATAAAGTCATCAAAATCTGTTCAATAAAAAAACTGCAGCCTGACAGTATTGATTGACACATGCAGTCCTTTTACTCTCATTAGCTACTGACGAATAAATCAATACAGACTGCAATGTGACCAGAAAACTGATGACACACAAACTAAATTAGTGTCCAATTTGGGCGCAAACACTAACTGGGCGATCTGGCAGATCACTGCTGACATTACTGAAGCTTGTTAAAGTGCTCAGAGGATCACTGTACACCCCCTCAAGACATCTTGCAAGCCCCATTGCCATAAAACAGGCATGACCGAGCATAAAGGTGTGGGCAATTCTGTTAGTAAAATGATGCACTAAGATACTATGGGCCTTATTCTACTTCACTCTTTCTGACAAAATCCTTCTTAGATGGACAAAACCATGTGCACTGCAGGGGGGCAGATGTAACAGGTGCAGATAGAATTAGATTTGGGTGAGTTATTCTGTTTCTGTGCAGGGAAAATACTGACTGCTTTATTTTTACAATGCAATATAGATCTCACTTTGAAATAAAAACCCCACCCAAATCTAATTCCTTCTGCACATGTTACATTTGCCCCACCTGCAGTGCACATGGTTTTGTCCATCTAAGAAGGAATTTGTCAGAAAGAGTGAACTAGAATAACCCCCTATGTGCAGAGAGGGGGAAGGGGAGTTCATGCAATAAAATGGCTGGCCAAGCGGAACAGGAGTCCATAAAAGTTACATTATACGAAATAGTAGTGACCACAAATTTTATTTTGCAAACAGTAGTGCCCAAGTTCCCCAATATACATGACAGATGTGTTCCTTTAAACCAAAAACACTTAGGTGTTCCGAGTCGAACCAAACTCTGACTCTGGTCTTTATGCTGACAAAATAGAAATATGAGGGCATTCATTCAGCAACTCATGAATAGACTCAGCGTATAAGGCCTTCCCTTTTCTCTAAACATGTGTCTGATGTAACAACCATTTTGTCTCATATCAAGGCTAAAAGATTGTTACATGATGTATTAGAAAAGGGTGTAGAGATAAGTGTTTTTGTCTCTGCAGGTGTGATTAACTGCAAAGATATGCATGGCCTCCTAACTTTTTAAATAACCAGTCACTGTCTCCAATTGTAAAGTGCAACAGAATATGCTGCGCTATATAAGAAACTGTTACAGAATGACTGATGATAACAGGTTTGTTTCCCATAAACAAATGAGCAGGTGCGCATTAAGAGGGAAGGAGGCCTGTGTGCAGCCTTCTCTGGGCGGGCCCCCTCCTCTCTGCCAGGGGCAGCAACATCCTGCCTCCGCTGGACTACGGAGAGTAAGTATTACCCATTACCGCAATAAGCAAGCATGAAGGCCAAAGAGGTGGCCATGTTGGTTCCTACATAGGAACAATACAGATTTTGTCTAAAGGCATAGATGGCAAATTAAGGCGATAAAATCCTGCTACTTTTTTAATCGCTGCCTCTGCGAAGGTGATTGACAGAATGCCTGTGTTTGTGGATGTCAGAAAAAGGGAAAGTCATGTGACGTCAGCTCTGGCCCTGATCTGACTGTTTCTATCGCAATAATTATTAGATGGTGAGCGGCTTGCAGATGGATTTGCAGCTATTTTAGCAGGCTGTGCTACGCAATTCACAGGCTTGCACGGGGCGGGATTTCACTCTGGTGGGGCGGTGTATCTCTGATCGCAAGGCTCCGAAAATTAGCAGTCCAGCGATCAGGTCTGAATGAGGCCCTTAATAATTATGTATTAATTAATTAATTAATTAATTAGTTAATTCGATTTATAGCCGTTGGAGAACAGAATAGAGAATGCAGGAAGAGGGTCATATATGTGAAGCATTGGCTGACTGCTATCCTGGTATTCTGTACCATTGTGATAACGTTTTCTAATGCTCTTCTTATAAAGTATCTTATTTTCTATGTAACTCTGCATTGGCAATATATGAGATTAAGCTGTCATTAAGGTAAAGCATTGTTATTAATTAAATAATCTGTGTTAGTGTGAACTTATTTCAGCGTTCTCCATTATTAGCAAGGGTTGCAAGTTATATAGCAATAGCCGTATTATCACCGCCAAGCTCGGTTACTGGAATGATTCAAAATGTAATATTCCTAGCATTGGTTCTTGCAGGTTTTGGATTACATATAAAGTTCCACCCTGGTCATTTTTAGGTGGGGTGCCCTATATTGCTGAATGTGGACCTCTCAGGGCCATCTGGACTTACTCGCCACACCACCTACCTGACATATATGTCTATATATATAATGAATAGGGAGCTGAGGAGGAAGAGGGGAGTAACATTTGAACAGTAGTTAGCATGCCCTGTTGGGGCTGGATCTCAGTGTAGGCCGTAGAAGGGCTATGGATTGGGAGGAGGTAGAGCAGGGGAGGCTCCAGTTCAAAATTCAAATAGGGGAGCCACAGCAACTGCCACCAACTGCCATTCAAACTGACTCACTTTGAATTTTGTACCTGCTCTGGAGCCCACTTACAGTAAGTTAAGCATCTGAAATAGGTATTATCTGACGCTGCCCAAGGTAAACTTAGATTGTGGCCATATTGCGACCTGTTACAAAGTACATTGGCAAGCTGCCCCCATTAACCCTCTCCCATTCCTACTGGATCGCGGGGCATATTTTTAAATATGATTTTTTTTAAAACATTACATTTTTATGGAAAGATTTTTGTCAAAATAAAGGGGGTACAGAAGGGAAAAATAGGAAGGGGAGATGAAATAAGAAATTGAAAATGATAACATAATATTTATCTCACAATTCACATCAGACCAGAAACGTCACCAAAATTACGAGCTGAATCTATAAAGAACAGTTATAACAATGAACAAAGAAGAGAAATATAGTCACTGAAAATATAGTATAGTTACTGTAAATCAGGACTGCTGTAAATGGTTGAGTAGCCCCATAGGCGTGCGCAGCACATTTTATTAGAAGGTGCACATATATGGATAATGCAAAAAAAAAAAAGACAAAAAAACCTCCCGGAGAGCTACTAAAATTTGACCAATGCCCCTAATACTATGCCGCACACCATAATGTCCCTGCGCAATATGCTGTAACACACTGTAATGCCTGACACATTATGCCCCACATTGCAATGCCCCTCACACCTAATGCATACCTCCCAACTTTGGTAGTGGATAAAAATATATGCATAAATAGGGACAGTGCGCACCATAGGCGTGTGCCAAAAATTTACACCGTAATGTCTACACACACATTACATATTATACCACAATGCCCATTACACGTTATGCCAGGGCTCGACAACTTTATTTTAAAAATAGGGACAGCAGGCACAGTGAAAAAAAAAATACACCATAATGCCTATTACACATCACACACTCATTACATAGTATACCACATTCCGTAATGCCCATTACATGTTATGCCACACACCGTAATGCCCAATACACGTTATACCAAACACCGTAATGCCCATTATGCTTTATGCCACACACTGTAATGCCCATTACACATAATACCACAGGCCGTAATGCCTAATACATTTTATGGTGCTTACCTACATGCTCGTTGCTAGGGGTTTCATGCTCATTGCTATGGGTTTCTTGCTCGATGCCAGGGGTTGCAAGCACTTACTCAGTCTGTGGTAGTCTTGCTGTGCGGTGTTCTGTGCAGATCACGGTGGCTCCTCTGTGATTCCACGGGTGATGGCAGGCAGGGCGAGGTGGGTGACGATGGCCTGGGCTAGCCTACCAGGCCTGCTGGTGCTGGGCCCCTGGCTTGGAGAAGTGACGTTGGAATGAGTCGAACACCAAATAATAAATTAAAGTCTATTATTACCTGCAACATGGTGACTATGACAGCAGGTACATGACAAGGAGATGTATAGAGGGGGGGGGGAGAGAGAGAGAGAGGGGACAGTGAGCAAAAAAAAGGGGGGAGAGAGAGAGAGGGACGGTTGTGAAAAGGGGGGGAGTGATAGGGGATATTGAATGAGAGGGAGAAGAGAGGAGAGAGGGGGGGGGGACAGTATATATACACATATATATATATATATATATATAATGTAAGACAGTGGCAGGGAAAGTCATAGACGGCAGGTACCTTTCCCCTAGAATCCTGTCTTATGGCATATAGACTGCAGGCTGTTTCAATCTGTGTGGTAAGCTCCGGCTTACAAAGGGTGTTCTGTCCTGGGCTGGTAATCAGGAGAGCACCTGATTCTTTAAAAAGGAGTCAGCCCTCTTCATAGGGCTCTCTCTCTCTCCCTGGGTGTTGGAGGCAGTAAGCTGCTGCTAGAGAGAGACAAGGCTGTAAGTACTGCATTACTTGATCTATATCTGCTGTGTGTGTCCAGTGTCACATAGTGTGGCCCTGGTATAGAGAGGGACGTTTATTCTGTTTAGTTAGAGCTCAGACGAGCAGGTTTTATTTTCTGTTTTGCCTGAAGTGTAAAGGCTGTTTTTTTTAGTTTCTGGCTCTGAGTGCTGCAATAAACTCAGGCAAGCCCTGTTTTGGACCCAAGCCGTGATGTCACTGTCTAAGTCTGTGCCAAATCCTCACCTGTGCCTACCCGTTTGATGCTAAAACCCCACATATGGTGGAGAATGCGAGCAAGCATCTCACTTAAAGAGACATACATCGAACTATAGGACTTTTGCTACAGCAAGCTGGAAGTTGTTGCTAAAGGCAACCAGCCACAAGTGAGTGTCTGGAGTGCACTGATACTTGTATGTCCTGGCTGAAGGCTGCTGTAATACTGCAACAGGAGACTGTTAAAATGGAGGACCTTTTAAAACACTTGGTGCAGGCAAATGAGCTGCAGCGGCAGGCCAACGCACATCAGCAAAAGGTGCATGAGGAGGCCATGCGTGCCCAGGCTGAAACCAATGTTTTGCTGCTTGAATCCAACAGACAAGCCTTAAAGGAACAGCAGCAAACTAATCTGCAATTACAAGAGCAAATACAGAATGTGGCTAAGAGTGTGGCGCAGAGTGTGCAAACACCCCAACCCTTGCTTCCAACCACACGGGCTGCAGTACAGAAGTCTCTGCAAAAGATGACTCTCACGGATGATGTAGAGGCCTATCTTGCAGTGTTTGAACGTGTAGCAGAGCGTGAACAGTTACCCGTGGATCAATGGGCAGGTGTGGTAGCGCCTTTTCTAACTGGAGAACCACAAAAGGCGTATTTTGATCTGAGTGAGCAGGATGCTAAGGTCTACGCGAAACTCAAGGGAGAGATCCTTGCTCGCTTAGGCGTAAACATGAGTGTGCGTGCCCGGAAGGTGCATAACTGGACTTTTTCTGAACAGTTACCTGCGCGGTCCCAAATGTATGACCTGGTCCACCTGGTAAGGAAGTGGCTACAGCCAGAGGAGTCTACACCAGTGCAGATCGTGGAGAGAGTCGTGCTGGACAAGTATCTTTGTTCCTTACCTCCAAAGGTTCAGCGCTGGGTCGGTCAGGGCGACCCTAATGATGCCGAGGGGCTTGTCAACTTGGTTGAGAGGTACAGAGCTACTGAAAATCTAATCCAAGAAGTGCCTCCTGGACATTCCACCCTCAAGAACAGCAAAGCGGCCGGATCATCTGGTAAGACTGTTCCGTTTACTAGAGGGGTGAATAATGTTGTAAAGGGAGGTGGCCTAGATGGGGAACAAACAGTGGAGAGGCGTTCCCAAGGGACAGTAGGGTCCAAACCTGGGTCGCAAAAAGACTGGGGCCGCATACAGTGTTGGCGTTGTCATGGACCTGGGCATATTGCTGCCAATTGCCCCCTTACTTCTGAGCCAATGGAGTGTGATACAGCCAGGCGAAGCTCTTTATATGCACGTTCTGTTTTCTCTGCTGAGACTGTGTCAGAAACTGGACAGCAAATATGTCATGTAAAGGTGGATGGTTATCCCGGGAGTGCTCTACTGGACTCTGGGAGTTTAGTTACTCTCATCCATGCCAGCTTGGTAGACCCTGGGACACTCACAGGACGTTACATAGGGGTCTTGTGCATACATGGGGACACCAAGGAGTATCCCACAGCTTTAGTCCAGCTAAAGAGTACTTGTGGAACTGTGTCCCATGAAGTGGGCGTGGTAGAGACCCTGATGCATAGTGTGATCCTGGGAAGAGACTTCCCATTGTTCTGGGACTTGTGGAAACAGAATGTACACTGCACTAGAAATGCTGTTAATAATGAGAATGTGTGCCCTGTGATTAGTCCTGAGCCTTTTGATCAGGATACTGAGGTTCAAACGGTAGGGGTGACCACTATTGAATCTGACCGTTTTCCCCTAGCTGTTCTTGCAGGTGAAGCTGAGGAGCAGGAAGAAGCGTGTGACATGCCTGAGCTAGAGATGTCACGTGATAATTTTGGGACTGCTCAACTTAGAGATCCCACCTTATTAAGAGCTAGGGAAAATCCTAAAGTCATAAATGGTGAGCCCCAATACCCCAATGCTGACAAAGAGTTCCCATATATGGCCATTAACCAGGATCTACTGTATCGGGTAGATAAAATCCGTGGGGAGATAGTTGAGCAGCTGGCGGTGCCCCGGCCATACCGTAGAATGGTCTTAGACCTTGCTCACAAACACGCGATGGGAGGACACTTAGGTACTGAAAAGACCACACAACGCGTGTTGCAACGGTTTTACTGGCCCGGGGTTCACCGCGCAGTAGAAGACTACTGCAAGTCCTGCCCTGACTGTCAGCTGACGGCTCCCATGACACATTTTAGAAGTCCCCTGGTTCCGTTACCTATTATTGAAGTGCCCTTTGACAGGATTGCAATGGACCTGGTCGGCCCTTTGGTAAAATCCTCAAGGGGATTTCAGTATATTCTCGTGGTGTTGGATTACGCCACTCGTTACCCTGAGGCTATTCCTTTGCGGAATACCTCTTCAAAGTCCATAGCAAAAGAGCTCTTCAACATGTTTACCCATACCGGCATACCCAAAGAGATCCTTACCGATCAAGGAACCCCCTTCATGTCTAAAGTCACGAAAGAGTTGTGTAAACTATTGAAAATTAAGCATCTACGTACATCGGTGTATCACCCACAAACTGACGGTCTTGTTGAAAGGTTTAATAAAACATTAAAGGGGATGTTGAAGAGGGTAGTGAGCAAAGATGGGAAGGACTGGGACTGTTTTCTGCCTTATTTGATGTTTGCGGTCCGTGAGGTGCCCCAATCATCCACAGGTTTTTCCCCTTTTGAGCTAGTATTTGGCAGACATCCTCGTGGACTGCTTGATATAGCAAAGGAAACTTGGGAACAGGAGACTACACCCTACAAGAGTGTCATTGAGCATATTTCTCTTATGCAAGACAGAATTGCTGCGGTCATGCCTATAGTCAGGGAACACTTAGAGCAGTCCCAAGAAGCACAACGTCAAGTGTATAACAGGTCAGCCAGGGTAAGAAGCTTTAACCCAGGTGACCGTGTGTTGGTATTAGTGCCCACCGTAGAAAGCAAATTTCTTGCTAAGTGGCAAGGGCCTTATGAGATCATCGAAAAAGTGGGAAGTGTAAATTATAAAGTGTATCAACCAGGTAAACGGAAGCCAGAACAGTTGTACCATGTGAACTTAATTAAACCCTGGAAAGACAGAGAGACTCTGACAGCTGTAAGTGCCCCCTCTAGTGATAGCCCAGAGGTGCGGGTGTCAGAGACCCTGTCCAAATCCCAGAAGCAGGAAACTAAAGAGTTAGTACAAAGGAATTATGATGTGTTCTCAGAACTTCCAGGGCGCACCACAGCCATAAAACATGACATTGTCACCGAACCTGGAGTTCGGGTACGCTTAAAACCCTATAGAGTACCAAAAGCGCGTAGACAGGCCATATCTGGGGAGGTCCAGAAAATGTTAGACCTCGGGGTTATCGAGGAGTCTAAAAGTGAGTGGTCAAGCCCGATTGTGTTAATTCCAAAACCAGATGGCTCATTGCGCTTCTGTAATGACTTCCGGAAGCTGAACGAGGTATCAAAATTTGATGCCTACCCAATGCCAAGAGTTGATGAGTTAATTGAAAGACTTGGTCATGCTAGATATTTCTCTACCCTCGACTTAACTAAAGGTTACTGGCAAGTACCTCTTACCGATAGTGCCAAAGAGAAAACAGCGTTTGTCACCCCCGATGGTCTGTTTCAATATCTCTGTTTGCCTTTTGGGTTGCATGGGGCTCCAGCAACTTTTCAAAGGTTAATGGACATTGTTCTTAAACCCCATCGTCAGTATGCCTCGGCATATCTAGACGACATCATAATTTTTAGTGATGACTGGAAGAGTCATTTACCCAAAGTCCAGGCGGTGTTGAATTCCCTCAGAGAGGCGGGGTTGACAGCGAACCCAAAAAAGTGTACTTTAGGCCTCGAGGAGGCACGTTACCTGGGGTATGTTATCGGGAGAGGTATAATAAAGCCTCAAATAAATAAAGTGGAGGCTATCCAAGACTGGCCTCGTCCTTCGACAAAAAAACAAGTCAGGGCTTTTTTGGGAATTCTGGGGTATTACCGTAGGTTCATTCCCCAGTTTGCAACCATGGCAGCGCCCCTAACCGATCTTACCAAAGGAGGTAAGGCAGTTATGGTCAGCTGGAACCCAGAGGCTGAAAGGGCATTCCAAGAATTAAAAGTGGCCCTTTGTAATCAACCAGTCCTGATCACTCCTGATTTTAAAAAAGAGTTTGTCGTACAGACTGATGCTTCTGATGTGGGACTAGGTGCTGTCCTCTCCCAAGAAGTTGGTGGAGAGGAACACCCGGTAACATATTTGAGCAGGAAGCTCACACCTGCGGAGAGAAACTACAGTATAGTCGAGCGGGAGTGCTTAGCAATCAAGTGGGCCCTTGAATCCCTAAAGTACTATCTCTTAGGACGCTCCTTTAGATTAATCACTGACCACTCCCCACTTACATGGATGTACCAAGCCAAAGAGAGAAATGCAAGGGTCACGAGATGGTTTCTCAATTTGCAAAATTTCAAATTTACAGTGGAACACAGAGCAGGAAGGCTTCAGGGTAATGCCGATGCCCTATCCCGAACATACTTCCAGTTGGCAGTCAGTGTCCGACCCCATAGGTTCGAACAGAGGGGGAGGGTATGTAAGACAGTGGCAGGGAAAGTCATAGACGGCAGGTACCTTTCCCCTAGAATCCTGTCTTATGGCATATAGACTGCAGGCTGTTTCAATCTGTGTGGTAAGCTCCGGCTTACAAAGGGTGTTCTGTCCTGGGCTGGTAATCAGGAGAGCACCTGATTCTTTAAAAAGGAGTCAGCCCTCTCCATAGGGCTCTCTCTCTCTCCCTAGGTGTTGGAGGCAGTAAGCTGCTGCTAGAGAGAGACAAGGCTGTAAGTACTGCATTACTTGATCTATATCTGCTGTGTGTGTCCAGTGTCACATAGTGTGGCCCTGGTATAGAGAGGGACGTTTATTCTGTTTAGTTAGAGCTCAGACGAGCAGGTTTTATTTTCTGTTTTGCCTGAAGTGTAAAGGCTGTTTTTTTTAGTTTCTGGCTCTGAGTGCTGCAATAAACTCAGGCAAGCCCTGTTTTGGACCCAAGCCGTGATGTCACTGTCTAAGTCTGTGCCAAATCCTCACCTGTGCCTACCCGTTTGATGCTAAAACCCCACAATATATATATACACACACACACACACACATACTGTATATATACAGTGTGTATATATATATATATATATATATATATATATATATATATATATATATATATATATATATATATACAATGGTCGAAGTGGAAATTTTGAAGTGGGGGTATGGAAATTTTGAAGTGGGGGTATGGAAAAGTAAAGAGTGAATATAGTGCGCACCTTCGGACACCCCCCTGTCCATCAACGTCCCCTGCCAGACTGCCCCGTTGTACAGGGGTATTACAAAAGCACAATATGCGCTGCTGAGTGATCAGAGAGCATCCTGAGGGGAATCTTTATCTTCAGATTAAAGTGGCGGTATGGCATACCCCCGTATACCGCCCCACTTCGACCACTGTATATATATATATATATATATATATATATATATATATATATATATATATATACACACACAGTGTATATACAGTATATAAATATATATATATATTAATATATACAGCACATATATATATATATATATATATATATATATATATACTCCCTTTATAACAAACACACCCCTTATATGCATATGCTCATTTACTACACAGGCTCCTAACTGCCCACCACAAAACGCTGCCTGTCACTGCCACCTATCTCCACTGAGAACCGTTTGGAGCTTTTTACCTGCTTACAATCACTGGCCCTATCGACCTGGAGTGAGGCACTCACCTCTTGAAGGCAAGCCGCCTGTCTAATACCCACCCAGGGTCCTACAGCGGACACTCAACCACTATTTCCTATTCAAGTTGGGAGGATCGCTACCCCCTACTGCAAACGGAAGAAAAACCACATTTGAGTACCGCCGCGGCCAGTTTCTGATTTATCCATCTGCTCCTTATTCAACGGTCACCCACTGGACTGTGGACTCTAACTAAGGTGATATCACTCTAACAGTGGACGCAGCCATTTTCAATTACTCTTGCCCCCCCCCTTCCCCTTCTTTTATATTGTGTACCTTGTATTTGAAATTTTATATGTTTACAGCATGCTAATTGTTTAATTAAATTTATACATTTATAAAACCTCAGTCTGTCATCAATGAGCGCAGTCTACCACCTTTTCTTTGTATATTTTCCATAGGGATTGACACCCCCTTTTTTTTGATAGCCGCTAGCAGAAGTCACTCATGCAGGCGCCCCTACAGTTGCTTTGGTAACTGATACCCCAATTTTTTCTACTACACACACATACCTCATAGCACCCCAAATACTTTAAACTGCACTGGCCCGGGGAGTGGAAGCACTTGAAGGTGGGTGACGGTCCCAGCTCCTGGCGACTTGTACATCCGACATCCGGGTGGCAGCCCAGGATGGTCCCGGTTCGCGCAATGTATGTGGCCTCCCGCGAGGGGTAGCAGGAAGGAGGAGGATACAGCCATGTCCACACGTGTGGTTGGTTTCCTGCGCTCAAAATTCCGGTGTGAGCGGTACGCAGAGGCTGGGGCGCGGGGTTGGTGGTGCGGTGTAGGGGAGGGTGCCTGCGACTAGTCCTTAGTGCTGTGTGCCTGCAGCGCCGCTGGAGCAGGAGAGCACATCACACAGACTGTCCCGCCGCAGTGTGTCAGTCAGTCAGTCACATGGGCGACGGGCGGGCGGGGGGTTTCATCAATTGGATATATACTGGTTGCATCGCGGGCTGGTGGAAGCTGCATCTGCCGGTCACTGGAGGTGCTGCAATCGCGCAGGGTCATTAGGAGGTGCCTGTGCACCCCCGGCACCCCCCGTGCGCACGCCTATGAGTAGCCCATCCTATCATTATAAAGAGGCCAACCAAACCATTTCATGACTATCAAGTTTGGAGAAGGAGAATATTTAGCTCCAGTAGTCTCGTAAATAAAATTATTGTGTATTTTATTACGAATGGACTCAGTGGACGGAATTGTATCAGTTTTCCACAGTTTGGCAATAATAGCGGCAATAAGTACATGACCTATGACACAACTGTCAGCTGTTGAGAAATGTGACGGGAAGATATTGAGCAATCCTAGAGCTGGGTCAGGGAGAATGGTTTGGTTTAATATTAAGCTGATCATCTGAAACACTTCCCTCCAGACAGGCTGCAAAAACGGCACATACAAAATATGTTGTAAATATCTCCAATGTTTCTACAATTTCTCCAACACAAGTTAGAGGTCAATGGACAAATCAAATGAAGCCTGTCTGGGGTAAAGCAGGCGCTATGAATAAGCTTGAAAAACATTTCAGAGGGTTATACAGCGAGAGATCCCAAAACAAGACTTAAATACACTATCCCAGACCTTATCATCAAGGGCTCTGTTCAGATCACTTTATGCCTATCCTTGGCAAAAAGTAAGTGTGAGTACCACCATGAAAAGAGGCGCTCACCTTAGCTTTGAGGAAGGCAGGAAAAGCAGGGTTTTTTTTAGTAGGCATAGGAAGGTGAGAATAGTGTCAACTTCTTATCTGTAAATATATGAAAAGGTCTTGCCTTAGGATCTGAAAATAGTTTTGCAGATAAGTGAAGGACACAAAAGCAGGGGGCCGAGAGCCACTCATTAGATATTCATATATTCACTGCTCCCGCTCATTACATATGCCGAGCGTGAGTAGTGCAGCGGCTCCCTACCCCAGTCCCCTGCCAGTTCTCTCGGGGGGCAGCTTCTGCTGCCTTTGTCCCCGGGAGCCCTGCTTCTGTCCCACAGTGTCCGGCGCAGGCAGGGAGGCTTCCATCTCCCTGCCTGCTGCTGTCCCCCGGCTCCCTGCGGCAATTAAAATTCGCCGTCAGGGGCAGCGAGCCCCTGCGGCATTGAATACAGCGACAGGGAGGGCTGGCAGCGAGTTCTCCAGCCCTCCGGAACACGGCGACTGTGCAGCAAATCCTAAACAGGATTCGCTGCACATCGCAATTATTCACATTGAATACTGCCCAAAGGGTTAAACAAACCTTGTATTTTCACATCACTTTGATGGGGTCCCTCCTCAGCAACACTTTTCTTTATTTTATTTAGTAGCTGGAACCTTGCTAATTGCCATTATTGCTGCTCATTGTTAAGCCCCATACACACTAAACAACAGGGGCCATGATATAATTAACAATAACAGACATGGGACGATATTGGCTGCTGATTACATTCCTCCAGTGTGTATGGGGCTTAGGAGGAATCCAGTGCAGCAGCATTAATGATTTCTATCATAGAGAGCTTACAGGAGATAAATGGTAAAACTATTAAAAAAATTATTTATTGTGCTTTTGAATATCCACAAATGCTGACAAGTTGAACAATTTCTAGATTGTTAATTTATTTCTTTTGACCAATAATGAGGATTTATATTTGGCATTTTTTCTTTTTGTCTTACCCAGTTCTTCTCCATCCATGTTCTGATGGCAGTGATACACGTTTCTCTGTCAGCTAGCTGGGAAGATCTGTCATTAGTGGCTGCTACCTAGAGCTGGGTGCCATCTGCATAGTTCTGTAGTTTGAGGAGACCAAGATTTCCATTATTTCCCCAAGAAAACTGCGTACATTTCAAAATGTAAATGAGTCATTCTGGAGCAGTCATAATGTGATTTAATAAAGTGATAAATATTGGAGAGTAATATATTCATATCAACTGTCTAATAAAAGCCCTAATATCACTATTATCTTGGAAATTATATTTGTACATAGATATTGTATAAGTCCATATATACTGTACTGCGTTTGAAACATACAAAGATAGAAAAATTGCATCACTGACATTAACGAGTTTTCTTCTTACTGCGAAGTCAACTTGTAAATATTGAGTGTATTTATTTGAAGGGATTGCGCTATCTACTATTATACTTATGATTCCGGATTTGGAATATATTATTATTATTTATTTTTTATTAACAGTTTCTTACACAGCGCATACATATTCCGCAGCGCTTTAGAGAGAATATTTGAACATTCACATCAGTCCCTGCCCCAGTGGAGCTTACAATCTATATTCCCCACCACATGTACACGCACACACAGACATTCTAGGGTTAATTTTTTTGTTGGGAGCCTATTAACCTACCAGTATATTTTTGGATTGTGGGAGGAAACTGGAGTACCCGGAGTAAACCCACGCAAGTATGGGGAGAATATACAAACTCCACACAGTTAGGACCATGGTCGGAATCGAACCCATGACCTCAGCACTGTGAGGCAGTAATGCTAACCATGGAGCATTGAAAAGAGCCAGTTTCCCTGGTCGCAGATTGAAGACAAATATCCCCAAAGTTGTAAGGTCGTTGCTAGCTACAGATGTATTAAGCCGTAAAAAGAGATAAATGCAAGGGTGATAAAGAGATATAAACGTCCAGCCAATCACCTCCCAACTGCCATGTTACAGGGTTTGTTTGAAAAGTCAGTAAGGAGCTGATTGGCTGGACGTTTATCTCAGAGTTGCCTACCCTCCCGGAATGGCCGGGAGGGTCCCGGAAATCGGGTCCCCCTCCCGGCCCCCCGGAAAAGGGGGCAACCCTCCCGCATTGCCCTTCATCACCGGCGGACACTCCCACCCGGCGGGGGGTCCCCGGGTTAAATGATGCGATCGTGGCTTTTTAGCCCCGCCCCCTGCCGCGCAATGCTTGAAATATAGGCATAGCACGACGGGGGCGGGGCTAAAATGTTGAGATCACTATGGACACGCTCCTAATAGAACAGCCAGCCCTGTGGCTCCGCCCCCAAACGGCCCCTTTCCCCTCCCGGAGATGGCCCCGCCCCCTGCTTTACTGAACTGGCTGCCCTCTCCCGGAGAGGGCAGCCAAAAAGTCGGCAACTATGGTTTATCTCCCTTTATCACCCTTCCATGTATCTCTTTTTACGGCTTAATACATCTGCCCCACAGTTCCTAACTACCATGTTAGAGGCTGTTAAGAGCAGGTTGACTGGTTGTTATCTCTGTCCACTTTATCTCCCACCAAAGCTTAATATCTTAATATCTAATGTCTTACTAATAGATGAGGTGCACTTTTGGCAACCTGCAATTTTAGCTTTTCAGGAGTAAAATGTGCTCAGTGTAATCAGATAGGCCAATCAGAATGGTAAGAAACACACAGGTGTGCAGAACGAAAGATCAAAACTAAATTGGGAAAACAGTACATATAATGTACATCACGTAAGTACAATTATGTATCATATTGAGTAACTATCCACAATCTCTTTACATGTACTAAGGATAGACTGTAAAATTTGTGAAGTGCCAATTGTATATTTTACACATACTGTATAGGATTGTACCCAAAGTAAAATATTTAGCAAAACCGAATATCATTGATGTGTAACATAAGTAGCAGTATACATTACATCTTCAATCCCTAGATTCATGTTTACAATAGTTGTTTTTTTGTGTAAATAATATGTGGTTTCTGAGAAGCTGATGATGATGACAAATGTCATGGCTACAAATACACATCCTAGTCTTAATTGTCCACTAGGTGTCACCCTTGCTCCTTATATAGAAAACATGCTTTATTCACTTTGAGTGATTGTGTCAAGTTACTGGAAATGACTAGGGCAGTTGCGCTAGTTTATGTTCATTAACATTTCATTTAGTTAGAGCGTATTGTGTGTTATACGATCAGAATGATTCCAGAGATATGGTATCACGATGATCTGTGTGCGCAGTTATCTGGACTAAATTTATCACAGATTTCCATCTAAAAGGAATTTGCTCTAAGAAGCTACTGTAATACTGTAATATGTGATTCTTTAATATTTAAATGCATTATACACCATCCTGTATTGGCTGTTCAGACTCTCCCAATTATTTGCTGAATTCATGAAATGGTTATTAAAAGATGGATATTTCATGAACCTTCCTCAAGAGTATGTGTCATGAATGTGTTCATTTAGTGAGATTACTTCTGATGCTTCTACAAGGTGAGTCTTCATTGTGGGCACCAGGGACTTTCTTGCAGCAGATTATAAAATGCTTGTCAAGCCAAATCATTCTTTAATTATTTGTGTCAGTATTGCCTTTTTGTGTTTCAGCAAGTCCCATACACATAAACACTTGGCACAAAATGATTTTCGGAACTGCACCATTAACCCTTTGAGCGCCAAGTGAATTTGTCAAAATAGATGTGAGATTGCCAAGCAAACATTTATCTTCATCGTGATAACCTGTAGTGCTTACTTAATATAGGAAATATAATCTTTTTTTACACAACATTTTTTATTTGACTTTACATAACAAATGTGAACGACGCTGGCATTTTAAGCTGATATTTTGTACATCTCTCACAGAGATTTTGGCACTCAAAAGGTTAACCAAACAGTTAACCCAGGGGTTCCCAATCTTTTTCGAATCACGGCACCCTAGAGTATCAGAATTTTTCCACGACGCCCCTAGGCCTAAAAAAATAAATATTAAATTAAATAGATTGTGTTTATATGTTCGTCTTAGGTTCAGTTATGTGTGGGCATGATCTACTTCTGATTGTACACATATTTTATGATTGGCAGCCACCAACACTGGTTTTGTCCATAAATAATTGATCATGAATAATTTGAATTGGTCCTTGACCACCAACCTGTGGCACCCCTAAAAATGTCCCGAGGCACCCCAGGGAGCGAGGGCACACAGTTTGGGAATCACTGAGTTAACCTATCAATTAAGATTGTACTTTAAAATGGCCTGAGTGTACTTTTGTGCCTCTAGAGGTTGTGATAGTGCTGAGTGGCCTATGGAAGTAAATTCTATATACAGTATTTGGTGTATTCCAAATGACCAATTTGGCTGCTTCTGGTGAAAACCAAAAAAAAACAAAAACACAACTGACTGCACGAATGCTTGTGCCCGAAGCCAGTGCTCCATAGTCCATTAATGCACATATATGATCATTATATATACTTAACTCCTCTATTGCTGTGACATTCTGCTACCTGCTCTAAATTACACCCACGCTGCACTGCTTTCCAATTTACATTTTTATGAGCAGAAAAGGGGTTAACCCTGCAGTGCATTAAATAAGAATACATATTACGCACACATTCCAAAATGTGTGAAAGTTATCCAATATAAGACACCACAATCCAGACTGTAGTATTTTAAAATGGTATAATTATTCTCCCCTCCCTCTAAGCCCTGTAATGAATTTCTTACCAATAAATCAAATGGTATTCTGGAAAACATCAAAGAAAATGGAATGAGGTCAGGCTTGCGCTAACAAAGAGTAGGGTAGTCAGACAAAGGCACAGAGACATGGAACTGTCTGACACTTGAGTGTGACAAGTGTACCTGGCTTAATTAACTTTCATCCAATGAACTTTCCCATTACATTAAAGTCCGTCTGAAGCAACACCAGCATCCCATTAGAGAGCTCAGTTGTTTGTGTTCTGCTACCTTCAAGAAACACTGACTTGGTTAGATACCAGCATCAGGGAATACTGGATCTTAGCTGAATCTGAAAAGATCATATAAATGTGGAGGGTTAACTGTTTTTTCTTTCTCTCTCTAATAAGAAATTCCCTGAATATGATGAGTGCATTTCTTTGTTTGATCCGGTTTGGGCAGAGCCATGTGCTCAGCTGGGAATAACTCATCACCTTCGCTTGCAAAGAATCCTGAATGCCTTGGCTCTATCACTTCCTACAAAATATACATCTTTACAATGAGAGGACCTGGCTAGAGAAAATAAAATAATAGTGTATAATTAATTACTATTGTTTGTCCTAGATAGAAGCTTGTTTGGAACTCTCAAGGAGAGGGCTGTTCAGGATTACAAAGGGGGCCTGGAGTGAGTGTTTGCAAACTCATTATGCGTGGGTAATAAGAGATTTGTTCAATTAGCGCTTATTCTTTCCCTGCACATTTGGGATATTTTTCCACAATACATTGTATGTGTTCACAGGCTTCCAACATTCTCTCATAGGAATCACTGTTACCGTTAGTATAAAAAAAAAAAACCACAGCAGGAGTCACATGAATGTAAAATGCAACTTAGAGTTTCATTAGGAATCATAGTAAATATTTCACATCAATGAGAACGGTTCTCAGAATAGGATTTGCAGGGGTTACTGGCATCTGGGTACGAGAATGCCAATAACTGTGATAGGAAATAGATTTGTAGCTTGCCCTTCTTCCAATAGAAAGGAAAAAAAATCTCATAACAAAATCCTTTCCTGAAAACGTCTTCCTTTTTCTCATTAAGTAAACGTGAATTGTTCGCCAACTGTAACAAGCGCTTTGGGGGCTCCCATCCAGAGTTGGTGAGGAACCTAGATCATAACATTTGGATTTAGATTAGAAGGCAGAATTTTTTTTCAATACTAATTCATATTTATAACCTCCCACTCTTCGAGCAGAGTGGAGCACCGCGGGCGATAACTGCTTGCCAGAGGATTGCTGGGAAAGAGTTATTTTTTATTACACTATGCTAGCTGTACTTAGATATACACCTCCTGTTAGCCTTGCTTATTACCAAAGGATTGCATGTAAATTCAACATGTCACCATGTCAAACACACATAATTAAACCAGGACAGAGATAGACATTGTTTCTGCAGAGAACACATTGCTTTTGCATATAAAGACAATGCATATAACTGTACAATAGTTTCACACTTTCCGGAAACCTGACATTCAAGGCATCCTAGTTCTATTTTATATATATATATATATATATATATATATATATATATATATATATATACCCAAATAACCGGCACTCCAATTGAAAAACAGCGGTGCAGGTGCCCCTACAAACAGAGATATATAAGTCCAACAAACGGGTGGAATTCTGATGCAAAAGAACGTAGGCGACACAGTGGTCTTAGGTCAAGGTTTCAGGGATCTGGTCCCTTTTATCAAGACAAACAGGGCCGCCGACAGGGGGGTGCCAGGGTTACAGCTGTCTTGGGCCCCGGCCTCTGGATGGGCCCGGGCAGCTGCCCACAGTGGCATGGCACACCTCCCCCCGCACAAAGCCGCCCTCCGGCAGGCACGCACAATACACAGTGCAGCCTGCAGAGCGCCGAGCCTAGGATACAGAGGGGCTCGGCACTCTGCAGGCTGCACTGTGCAGTGAGTGCTCCGTCCGAGTCCCGACGCCTGGAGGGAGAAGCTGGGTAAGTAATTGGCTGTGTCCCGCACGCGAGGGGGGGGGGAATGTGCTGCTCGCGAGGGGGAGGGGGGTAGCGGCCCTGAAGACAAATAAAAGTGACCAGATCCCTGAAACGTTGATCTAAGACCACTGTGTCGCCTACGTTCTTTCGCATCAGAGTGCCAGCCGTTTCTTGGACATATATATATATATATATATATACACGTCTAGTATCCGTGTGTAACCGAAAACACTACCTTCTGCTGATCATGATCGTGCGTCACATGCAGATGTGCAGTGAGTAACCCATATTACAAAAGAAAAAGAGGGGCTACTTGAGTAGCCAAATGGGAGCTGGCAGCTACTAATGGGACTGAGTGGATCCAAATAACATTAACAAAAAAGAAAGAGATAAACTAGCGCTAAAACCAATGGGGAGTTTTAGAATAAAAATAACATTTAATGGCAGAGCCGGCCCTAGGCATAGGCATACTAGGCAATTGCCTAGGGCATCGGTCTATGCCTAGGGGCAGCCTCCTCTTACCATTGGTGGTCAGTGGGGGCCAGGGCAGCCGATTGCTAGCGCCCTGAGCTGAATAAACACTGCCCGCCCAGGGACCACCCCGCCTGCATGTGATAGTGCTGGAGCGGTTGCTCAGTGCTGCGGCTGCTGGAGAGGCTGTGGTGCTGTATGTTGAAATGAATGCCCATAAGAAAAATGGCCCAGCAGCAGCCCCTCCTCCCATGGTCCTTTGCGGAGTCAGTCAGACTCCAGGCGCCCCGTCCCTTCTCCGCCAACTGCATGATAACAATAGTGCAGAGTGCACAGCCCAATGAATCTAGCACTTTTTTAAGTAAGTGAACGCATATAACATATTTTCAAGGGGTGCCACCATGTGTCATGTATAATTACACGGGTTCCGCCCTGTATAATTGCAAGTGTTCCGCTATGTGTCTTTTATAATTCCAGGGATGCTCCATGTGTTCCATATAATTCCAGCGGTGTCGCCATGTATGCTGTATTAGGTCAGGGGTGTTGCCATGTTTGCTGTATCAGTCCAGGGGTGCCGCTATCTGTGCCGTATAATTCTTGTGGTGCCCCATATGTGCCATATCAGTCCAGGGGTGCTGCAATGTGTGCTGTATAATTCCAGGGGTGCTGCCATTTGCGCTGTATAATTACAGGGGGCCCCATGTGTGCTGTATCAGTCCAGGGGTGCTTTCCCATATTTTTTTCTCTTTTACTGCAAGAGGTACTGTGTAGTGTGTTATATCAGTTCAGGGGTGATGCTTAGTCTGCCGTATAATACTGTATATTGCTATAAACCAGCTTGCCAGCTTGTTATATTTGGTGTCTAAACACTAAACTTAGTGGTGGGATTATTTGCTAGGGGGCATCAACAAAAATTTTGCCTAGGGCATCAAATTGGCTAGGACCGGCTCTATTTAATGGTACACATACATTGACAAACATAGTGTATCGTGAAGATGGAAAGAATGTCCACTGTAGATCTGGATGATGTGGAAAAGTCCTCCAATAAAGCTGCTGGTTGGATCCCAAACAAAGTGCAAATGCGTGAAGTGGCAGTTGGGGGCTGGTGGGTATGCAACCTCTGACATGTTTCATTGTCACTAAAGAACAGCTTTTTCAAAGGTATGAAGCTGCTGGTCTATTGAGGGTTTTTATACCAGTATTTGATTGGTAAAGCTGGTGCACCTGTGTAACTAAAATCACCTCATTGGTTTTTGAACATATAATAATAATAATAATAATAATAATAATAATAATAGATGAAGAGCAATAGAAGGCAACACACTCAAAAAGCATATTAAAATTACAATTACCTATACCTACGATTACCTATATATTTATGGAATGTATCTGAACCCCAGTTATGAATTCTTTGATAGATTTTCTTGCGATTGTCTGAACAATTAAGGACTCTATGCTGGGCTGATTAATCTGCACTTGGTTGTATGCCGGAATTCACTTTTCTGATGGTATGTAAATATTGATCATTTTCCCTGAGTTCCCGATTTGGTCCTACTAAGGATTTAAATATAAAATCAACTCTTTCCAAAAATTTATTTTAGATCATCGATTTGTTTCGGACCCTATACCGGACTCTTGTCTAATTAACTCCTAAAGAAGGAGATGCTCCTACCTACCTTTTTGGGTATGTCTATATTGACACATTAATAGGTAAGACCGCCTTTGAAAGTTTATCTTTCCCACAAAAGAGTATCATCCTTATGCCCCTCACTCCTAATGAAAATGGTGAAATCTTGTCCTTCCCATCCCCCAACTCCACTCCTATCATTCATTTGTGAAGAACTTATACTTTATTGTTCACTATGTTCACATATGATATGTATGTATTTGACACCATTTTATTGCACTTTACAGTATCATTCATTTGAAGCCCTATTCGCCCCTGATGAAGCCACCTTGTTGACGAAAGGCGTTGGGCCTGATACATATGTTTGATCGTACGCTGTGAATGAACCACATACAAGAACTGAACTGAATTGTGATTGTTTTATCTTCTGTATAGAAAACGTTATGCCACAAAGGTTAAACCTTTTATAAATAAATATATTTTATTATATGTCAGTTTATCATAAGCACACTGAACTCCCCACCTTTGTTCATCTCTAACAATTCCAGGTCCCGCCTAATAGGGGATCCATCAGAGTTGCTGCTCTAGGACACTAAGGCCCAGATTGGGGTACCCCCATTTGTTTCTCTCTCTCTCTCTCTCTCTCTCTCTCTCTCTCTCTCTCTCTCTATATATATATATATATATATATTCAACACATAGATATCTAAGTCTATTTCTTTGTTCTCATCAGTCAAAATCTAATAGGACATTTTTCAATTTTGTTATGGGGAAATTCTACTGCCTTTTGTAATTCATCGGGAAAATCCTCTGGGTACAGTATGTAATCCAATGAAATTAGAAAGAAACGTATAAAATGCAATGCAACAGCTCACTGCGGAGGCATTTTCTCCACTTATACTCTTTTGAATGTTTTTTAAATCCCCCTAGTCAGTCATTCCATGTCTATTGCTCAAAGAGCCGATTTCCTATTGAATTTAAAAAAACTGAAGAATTTTTCAGTAGATTATCATAAAAACTGTCATTTCAATATTAATGGTGTAAAGAAAGATTTATTTTATTATTTTTTAATGTATATGTTACCGGCAAAGTGTGAAATCCCGGTATTCTATAGAATGCCTAGGTAATGTATAGAATGCCTGACAGTTTTTGGCAAACTGTGAAATGGAAGTTTTTGAGCAAGATCTTACATACTTTTCCTAGGCATTCTATACAATTCCTAGGTATTATATAGAATGACCAGTACCGTTTAGGCAAAGTGTTAAAAAGGGCACAAGATGAGAAGAGACACACTCCCTTCCGACATGGTGACACTAGAATACACGGGGAAAGATGACGGGCCAGCGTCTGTGAAACCTCAGCCGGATACTATACACTGGAGTGGCAATATCCATGGCGTGGTAGTGGAACGTCGTACAAACGATACGCCGTATTGCGAGAATGATTGACGCGTACAGCACTCACGTGCTTCGTCACCATTAAACAGCGACCCAAGCGCCACCACAAATAGCTGCAGTGCACCGCGGAGAAATGGTTTGTTTAGGTCTGTTATATACTTTGCCGGCAGGTCATCCGGCATTCTATAGAATGCCTAGGCAATGCATAAAACATCAAATCATTTCACAGTTTGCCTGAAGCCATCGGGCATTCTATACATTACCTAGGCATTCTATAGAATGACGGATTTCACACTTTGCCGGTAACATATACAGTTGTGTGCAGACGTTTTATGAAGATGCGTTAATAGTTTATTTTTTATCAAGTAAAAAATCTAAATCAAATCAATATTTGGTGTGACCACCCTTTGCCTTCAAACAAGCATCAATACTTCCAGGTACACAGTTTTTGAAGGAATTGAGAAGTTGTTCCAGACATCTTGGAGAACTAACCACAGATCTTCAGTGGATGTAGGCTTGCTCCAATCCTTTATTCTCTTCCAGACAGACTTGATGATGTTGAGATCAGGGCTCCCTGACGGTACAATGTGATAGATACAGTAAGTACCTGCCTGTATTTCTCAACATTGAGGACACCTTTAATCCTGACCAAATCCCCATCTCCATTTGCTGAAATGCAGCCCCAAACTTGGAAGGAACCTTCACCATGCTTCACTGTTGCCTGCAGACCTCAATTATTGTACTGCACTACAGCCTGTCAGCAAACAAACTACCTTCTGTTACAGGAAAAACATCTGGTGCCATTTTTCTGCATCCCCGTTCCTTTGGCCTTGTTTCCATGTTGAAGGTATGGATTTTTTGGCTGCAATTCTTCAATGAAGACCACATCTGACCTGACTTCTCTGAAAAGTAGATGGTTATATCTGGGTCCCACTAGTTTCTGACAGTTCTGAGCCGATGGCAATGATGAATGTCTTCTAATTTGGAAACATGATCATCATATGATACACTGTTTCCTTGGCTGACCACTCTGTCTACAGTCTTTAACATTGCCCATTTCTTTGTGGTTCTTTAAAATAGATTGAACAGCACATCTTGAAATCCCAGTCTGCTTTCAAATCTTTAACTGGGAGAGACCTTGCTGATGCAGTATTCCTACCCTGTGCCTTGTTGCTTTGCTCAGTTTTGCCATGGTGTATGATGGGATTTGAAACTGTCTTACACAATCTTACTTTTGTTGCAGTTTGGCTGTTCTTCACCCACTTTAAAGCCTCATACACAGCTATTTCTGTTTCAGACAATGACCTCCCACCATTTTGACTGTATGTAACTATCCAGTTTGTTTTATCCCTATTTACAATAAAGCACAATGGAACTGGTTGTGCGGCATAAGAAACTGTTAATAAATAAGGTAACCCTGTCCTGCATATCCGAGCTGTGATGGCAGATGCAGGACTGCCATGTTTTGGGTTGCAGCGACTGTGTGTGATGTCACATAGCTGCCACGACCCGCCATACAAATGGTCCGAATATGTCCTTGTTGTCCGGACTGCACCCAACGCTGCGCCACCTCCCTCCCATTCCTCCATCATCACCATTCACCACCCTTGCTGGGTCTTAGACAAGTTTCATTTTCCAGTATGCAACCAAATGGGCAGAAATATGTAAATGCAGATTTGCGATCTCCACACTATACTGGCCACTACTGAATTAGGCCCGAAAATCATAAAACATCCCTTACTTTGTGCAAGTGTACAGTAGCTAGAAGATATGATGCTGTTTTGAAGCCAACGGGTCATCATGCCAAATATTGATTTGATTTAGATTTTTATTCTGTTCATTCACTTTGCATTTTGTCAATACATAAAAATAAACTATTAGCACTTCTATTTTTGAAAGCAGAATTTGCCGAGTATTGTATATTATTTAAATGTACAATGTTCTGGCAAGAACTGACAGCCATTACCTGAAAGGTATGTTGCTGTTTATGATGCAAAAAAAACAGTAGGATACTCTTTTAGTAAATGACTAAGGGCCTAATTCAGAGCTGAGTTATTTTATTTCTGTGCAGGGTAAATACTGTTTGCTTTATTCTTACACTGCAATTTAGATTTGAGTTTGAACAAACTCATTCAAATCTAACTCTCTCTGCACATGTTACATCTGCCCCACCTGCAGTGCACATGGTTTTGCCCATTTTAAGAAAAAAATTGTCCTGCAATCAGGTCTGAATTAGGCCCTGAGTTGTTTGCTGATCAACATTCAGTACTACAATCTTACACTCCAAGAGGCAGATGTAGAGCTGGAAGTAATGTGGGCATACAGTACTCAATAGAAGGCCAAAAATTTAGAGTACAGTACTGTATGTTTGCACGGGGGGACCGGTGTTGAAGCCATGCGCATGCGCATATTCACTTATGCGCATGTGAAGGGCTTCTGTGTGGGTGCTTTCAGGATAGAAGCGGGCAGGGGGCCTTTGCAAGCGAAAATGCTGGGCATACCCATGCAAACATGGGCACCTGCCTTCCGGGGGTGGGCGGCTGACATCAAAGGATGTCAGCTACTCACCTAGTTCTCGGAGCAGGACACCACAAATCTAAGTCAGCTGATACTAATTTAGATTTGCAAGCACTGTAGAAATCATTCAATAGTCGGCGACCATCGAATGATTTCGGGGCGCATGCTTCCGTACGAATGGATGTTTATGCAAAATATCCATTTGCAGTGTGACGGCTATATTCGCTAGGCAGCAAGGGGCGGCCAGCGTTAGAAGGCTCCCTTAAAAGCGAACTATTGCTGCTTTTCAAGCCAACCAGAATCAGGCCCTTAGTTCATGCATAATCACAGTACATTCCTATTTGGATTGGTGGACATGTTTAAATTACTTTCATCACCACACTTTGTTATTTCCATTCATCCATCCGATATCTTAGCTTCAATCCCTTTAACATACATTCTCATTTTCACATTCCCTCCATTTAACATATATCTTCATATGTCCATTTGAATTCATTGAACACTTGCTAAGTTATATTCAACACTCCCTTTATATCCAGCTCTCCAGTTTTCTTTGATTTTTTTTTTAGATTTCCCTTCATCACTCCTTCATAGACTATTCTGATTACCCATTCATTTCTTAACCTCTCATCACCCTATATCTAATGTTTTCCACCTGGTACCTTAATTTACATTCACCCCCCCCCCCCCTTTAATATTCCTTAAACCCTATATTTATCATTCCTCTTGCCTTCCCACATACCCAGTTTGTATTATGTATTAATTTGACATTGTCCTGGTGCCCCAGGCACCTACAGCACTCCTAAATCCCAGCATTTTGCTCTTTTCAGAGTCCTCGGCATGTGCTGAAAAAGGCTTGGGATCTTTCCAGAACCTTTGGCCGGAAGGCTACAGCATTATAACTCTGACAGGAAGATAGTTGGTGATGGAGATGCCAAGGTGATGGAAAGGAAGAGAGTCTCTGTGAGATGGCGGGTGACATGGAAGTAGTGGGTGACAGAGAGAAGGGGGTGATGGTCAGATAGTGGGTTCCAGGCAGATAGTGGGTGATTGTGGAAGCAGCAGGTGACATGGAAAGGAAGAGGGGGACAGTGAGGTAGTGGGTAACATGGAGGCAGTGAATGACGTGGAGATAATTGGTGATGGAGGGAGAAACGGTGGCATGTAGATATTGGATAGATGCATAGATAGTGTGTGACATGGAGGCAGCAGGTGACAGGAAGAGGTAAAGGGTACACAAAGATAGGAAGAGGGTGACAGTGAGGTAGTGGGTAACATGGCGATAATGATCAGGAGAGAGGCCATTAGTGACATGTAGAGGGAAAGGCTGACATGGAGATAGTGGTTGGCATGGAGAGGGAAAGGGTGACATGAACATAATGTGTGACATGAAGGCAGTGGGTAACATGAAGATAATTGGTGACAGAGACACAGTTAGTGACACAGAGAGAGGAAAGGGAGACATGGAGACTGAATAGGTGACAGGGAGACAGTGATTGATTGGGGAGGCAGCGGGTAATGTGGGTGACAGAGAGAGGCAGGGAAGATACATAAAGGAATTTGCTGATATTGAGATTGGGGTAACATGTAGACAGTGGGTGACATGGAGATAATGGGTGACAGAGAGGCAGTGAGTGACAAAGAGAAGGAAAGGGTGACAGGGTGTATCTATGAAAATAGTGTTTGACAGGAAGGGTGGGATGGCTGAGAGGGAGATAATGGGTGACATGGAGACAACGGGGACGGAGAAAATGGGTGTGAGAGAGAGATAGCCACAGCCTCCTAACCTCCACCTCCTGCCCCTTCTGTATTCTCCCACACCTCAGCCCTAACACCACTTCTCTGTTCCTTACTGCACCCCCTCTCCTCCTCAGCAGCAGCAGCTGCCACCTATCTCCTTCCTTAGCTGCTCCAGACTCCCATTCTCAGCAGCAGCCATCTGGCCCTTCTGCCTGCACCCTGCAGCACTGCTACTCACTGGGTTTCATCATCTGCTTCCATTTGGTGTCCTCCTCCTGGCATCTGGGCCGTGGCACCAACATCCTCTATATTGTCCCAGTGGCCGACCAGTGTGGAGTTCACCAGTAGCTCTAAATCTGAGTGTCTGCCACCTCCTGGTCCTGAGCTTACATCCACAAGATGGCATCTGCTCAGTGCCTGCTGGGCTCCTCTGTACGTTAAATTTGCTGCAAGCAGAATACTGGAGGTGCAGCTGCTGACAGCCAGTAATCATAAAAGTATAAACAGGATGATAAGTGCCTTTGTGCAGGGGCGAATATAGGGATCAGGCCGCCCCTAGGCAGGGCCGGATTAACAATGGACCTAATGGAGCTACAGCTCCAGGCCCATTCTCCAAATAGGCCCATTTTGTAGCTGAGGGCCAGAGCTTTCCAACGAGCCCAGCTCCGTGTCGGTAGCCCCCCGGGAATCGTAGATAGTGACAGGCAAACCTGGAACGTTTTCCCCATAGGATAACATGGGATCCGCTAATTCCGACCCCCACCCGGTTCCAACGGCTGCCAGTTCCCCCTCTGGCATCACTGAAGCTCGAAGTTGATCTCAGTCGAACCCAAATCGCTGGGCCTTCAATCTGATACCTGGTCCATATGGGATCATTGGTTCCAGGGATATTGCTAGTAAACCATTTTTTTTTCATTTCTGAAATGTAATTTCATGGCTGTTCATGTTGTTTGAGGACAGATTTCTCTGGAACCAAACGGCCCAGATTCACGGGACCAAAATCATTTGAAGCCTACATGTAAATGGGTCAGTTGGTTCTGAAGATGTAGCTGGTTGTTTAACGGGGGGCGGGGGTGGTTTTCTCTCCCCCTCACACCAGAAAATGCAGGGACTAGGCTGGTGTAAAAGGGGCCAGTCCGGGAATGTCCCTGCATGATCCTGAGACCATATTCCCGGGTAAGTCCCTGCATTTTCTGGTGTGAAAGGGGTATTATTTCAAATAGCAGTGCTCTGAATACAGCTGGGCAGCCCCCTGCTCTCTGCCCGGCGGTCAATGGCTGTCATTTCTGCCTTGCGGCGGCTGTCCCCCAGTTACCGCAAGCATGTGTTCCCCCTTGGCAATGAGCATGTAATCCCTGGCAATGAACGGATTCAGTATGAAATCCCGGCGGTCGGGATCCCAGCGTTCAAAATCCCGACGCCGGAATCCCGACCAACGAAATCCCGACAAGAGGGGGACGTGGATTGCCTCCCCTTGCGGGCTCGCTGCGCTCGCCACGCAGCGGGCACGGTGCCTCGCTACGCGCGTCACGCTAATTTATTCTCCCTCCAGGGGTGTCGTGGACACCCACGGAGGGAGAAAGTGTTGGGATTTCGGCGGTCGGGATTCTGAACGCCGGGATCCCGACCGCCGGTATTTTAACTGCATCCCCAATGAACATGTTGGTAAGCAACACTTATGTAGCATAATTTTTCATAGGCATTATAGTGTTTGGCATAATACGTAATGGACATTATGGTGTGTGGCTTAACATATAATGGGCATTATGGTGTAAATTTTTAATGCCCCTATTTATGAAGCATATTGTGCATTATTGCTCAATCTGTTTGGTAGAATAATGTGTATTTTGGCTCAATCCATGTGGCATAATGTGAATTTTGACTCAATCTGTGTGCCATAGTGTGAATTTTGGCTCATTCCATGTGGCACAATGTGTAAGAGGCAAGTACAGTATAAGGGGTTACTATTGTGTTCCATGATTTGTATAAGGGGTATATGGTGTGGTAAAGTTAGGTGACTACATTAAAGGTGCTGAAATGTTGTCTACCAAGTTTCGGCTTTCAGTATTTTTTTTATGACTGCAGTGCTGCCTCACCCCGCAAGTATCTTAAGACATCGGCATCCTGCGGGTGCACCTTTGGAGGGCACCCACCAATATATCTCCCTGCATTTTTCCTACGCCAGCCCCCTGCCTTTTCCAGGCATATATAGTTGAAAGAATTTACACAAACAGAGACACACCCTTGAGCAGACCACCCAAACACAACACTGGTCACGCCCCCCACATTATTAGGTGCTGGCCACATCCCCTATTATTGTGCATAATAGGCCCTTGATAATTTTCAGCTCCAGGCCCATTTAGACCTTAATCTGGCTCTGCCCCTAGGCACAACATTTTTGTTCCCCCCCCCCCTCCTATTTTAATGTAATCATATATGTATATACAGTACAATGTTATTTATATATTTCATTAAAATTTAACTGTAGCCCACCTCAATATTTTTTTTAAGCACTCTGGACTGCTCACTGTACAGAGGACCCGGTGTTTTACAGCACAGTGTGTCTCACTCGCCGTCAGTCTCTCTCACACTGTGACTGACTGAGCGCAGGGAGGATCTGCGCGCCGCTCAGCTCAGCTGCTGGATACACAGCAGCCAATAGTCTGTGTGTAGTGTAGCCAATGGGCAGGCGCCGGCAGCAGTGAGTCTGAGACATTTCCGGACGTGCAGGGGGACCGTCGGACCCAGCCACTAAGCAGTGATGTAATGTGCATGGCACAGCGGGTGGGCAGTGGCGGGTGACGAGCGGCGCCTACACATGATAATTCATGTCTGCGGTGGTGGCGCTCGTCACTCGCTGCTGCCCACCCGCTGTGCCTTGCTGCTATTTAACAGAATGTCAGCCTGCCTGCCACCCTTAATTGGTGCCGCCCTGAGGCCGGTGCCTCACGTGCCTAGGCACAAATCCGGCCCTGCCTTTGTGCCCACCTCCCTAATTCCGCCACTTGTTGGTCACTCTAGACTTTATCACTCTCCAAGGCTTAGTATATCTGACCCTACTTGTTTTAGACTGCATGGCACAAGTGTTTCAACTTGCTACAGCTACTTCCTGGTTAGTGTTGTATGTGCTCTGTTTACAAAAGTTTTTTCTCTGTTACACATAGGGGGATTCCTGTCACCCAGTGTCACCATCAGCCTTTCTTCTGCATCACTATACCTAATGAATCACCCTTTTCCTCTGGATATGGGAATCCCATTGAAGCCAGGCCACTTGCTGTGCACCTTTCTAGTCATATTTTTTCTCTTACCACTTTATCTCTCCCAAGCTATATTATATCTCGCCGATAGGCTATCGGCAATTTTTAAACCTGCTTGAGGGATATTGTGGAAATTTTGCACAGTGACATAAATCCAAAGTCATTAGTGATTCCTGAGACTGAACAGGTTAAGGCTATTTATAAAATGCATCTGCCACTAAATGCTCTAGTGCACAGGTTCTCAAACTTTCTCCTCAGGACCCCACACAGTGCATATTTTGCAGGTCTTCTCACAGAATCCCAAGTGAAATAATTAGCTCCACTTGTATCTAATGTGTCAATGAGTAATGAGTGCACCTGTCAGGTGACCTGGAAAACGTGAACTGTGTGGGGTCCTGAGGACCGAGTTTGAGAACCCCTGCTCTAGAGACCGCAGTCACAGACTCTGCTACTTACCTATCCAGCTTTCTTACTAGAGCTTGCATGCTGGAGATGCAGGTGGCCCTGGTGTCAGTGTTTATGCCTAGACTCCTTGTACTCCTCAGCATTTATTCTGTGAGTCTGTCTTGACATAAGCTAGCTCTGGTCTACTATCCAGAAGGATTCAGTGCAATTCCAGTTCTTGGTCACATAAAATCTGGTTCCAGCCCAGTTCAGTGCAAGTGTGGCCACTGCCTGCTAGCTCCTCCCTTCAAAGTGAGACAAACTTGCCTACCTGACCCTCTCCATGAGGGAGAAAATGCTCTGTTCCTGGACTTCCCTGGTAATATATGATTGCCATCACCTGTGGTGAGACACCTTACTCCTCAATTAATTAGCTCACCACAGGAGGTGAAAATCATACATTACCAGGGAAGCCCAGGAACAGAGCATTTTCTCCCTCATGGAGAGGGTCAGGTAGGCAAGTATGAAGCATAAAGTATAAAGAAAATACTGACTGCTTTATTTTTACACTGCAATATAGATCTCACTTCATACCATACTTGGCTATCTGACCCTTTCCATGATGGAGAAAATGCTCTGTTCCTGGACTTCCCTGGTAATGTATGATTGCAATCACCTGTGGGGAGCTAGTTAAGATAGAGCGAGGGCCGCATAGGTCAGAGGGAATTTAAGATACTGGGAATTTGTGGTCCATAAGCAGTGTAACATCAACAGCAGTGCATAGCCGTGGGTAATAGCAGAGAGCAGTAGGTGGAACCACCAATCAGGGCACAGGGGGGCGTCAGCTCAGAGAGGGGTATATCTGGGATTGCAGCCAGGAAGTGAGGCCTCTTTGAGTCTGGATTCATCTGGAGACAGTCTGGAAGCGAAGCTAAGTATTTTCTCATTACCTTGCAAACATGTCTGGCCGCCCACGCCGCTCAGCTCCCCCACCGCGCTGGCTCGCAGATGCCGCCCGCCCTCTATCCTCCGCAGCGTCGCGGGGAGGGGGGCGGACGCCGGCAGGTCCCCGCTACTCAGCGGGGCCTACGTCCGCAGTCCCCAGCGCAGGTTCTCCAGTGCGCGCGTACATGCTGCCGCCGGGTGCTGACGCGCGCCATGCGCCTGGCTCACCCGGCGGTCGCAGCGGCACAGCGGGCGACGAGTCCCGGCCCCAGGCCGCAAGTCACGCGGCTGACGGAGCGGGCAGCAGCGGCACACGCAGGGCGTCAGACGCCACCCCAGCGGCCGGGTGGGGGACCCCCCCCGCCGCTGGAGGCTCTAAAGCCTCATCACGGTCAGGCAGCCCATACATCCAACGGTTACCTGGTCTGGGCCTAATCGCCACCCAGACGCCAGGTTCCCCCTCAGGTTCCCTCCCAGACAATCTGAGGGCATCCACTCCTGTGGGCAGCCCCATCCAGCGCATCACTGGCGGGCCAGCCGGCAGCCCCTTCCCTTTCATGGCAGGCCAGGTCATTTCATTTCCCAGGGGTGGGGGGACCCCCGCCACTGGCAGCAGGGGGACAGCCCCGGGGGTCTTTCCTTTGACGGCCATGGTAATACAGGTGCAACCGGGGGGTGCAGGGAGGGCACAGGCCGCAGCCCATGCCCCTCCTATGGCACCAACATACACACAGCAACAGCCTTGGTACCCCGGCATGGGCCCCGGGGCAGGTTATGGTGGTGGTTTTCAGGGCCCCCATCAGATGCAGCAGGGGGCACCCGCTTCAGGGCCCCACGGGCTCAGCCATGTCCAGCCCCACGCCACCCAGGGACAATTTTCCCAGGCGTGGCCCGGAGCTACCCCAACGGTGGGCGGGGGCCAAGGCTACCAGCCCGCCCCGCCTCAGTTTTCCCAGCAGCCAACCTGGGGCCCCTCCCCGGGTTTCCCATATTTCCCGGGCACAGGTGGTTTGGGGGGCGGGGTTTCAGGCCCCTCCTGGCAGGGGTACCCCCCACAAACAGCTCCACAATGGCCGACCGGCCACCAGCAAGTTTATCAGGGCGCAGGTTACCCCCAAATGCAGCAACAGTACGCGGCGCCCACCCAGCCCCCTGTCTCATCAGCTGGTAGCTTTGCAGGCGGGCAATTTGGGGGATACAGCCAGGCGCAGGCTGCACGTTACGGTCCAGCCAGTAATATTGTACCTTTGTCTCCAGAACATGACGCAAGTGCTGGTCCCGACGCGGTACCCAGAGGGCCATCCCGAAATGCAGTCAACGTGTCTGTCCGAAGAACAGCCCCACCACCTCGACCACCCACCCCAACGGCCTCCACAGGCGGGGAGTCAGCTGGCTCTGCTTCAGGGGATCACCAGGCATTGGGCCTGTCAACGGCGGCTGCCGACACAGAGCCGTCAACATCAGCCGCTGTGGAGCAGGGAGAAACATCTATGGGTGGTGAGCATACTGGTTCTTCTATGTGTGATTCTTCATCTTATCACTCATCTGCCAGTAGTGATGGGTCTGGTTCCCCCAAGCGCCCGCGTAAGCTGGCTAAATTAGTGGCACGCGCGGTTGCAAAGAGGGTCAAGGGCACCAAGCGCCCCAGGAGGGAGACCGCAGCAGCTGAGGCTCCCCCCTCCGGGGACATGGTGCACTGCGCTAACACAGCCGTATCCCGAGGTTTACGCAAGGGGGTCAAGGACAGGATAAAAAGGGGCAAGTTCGTTGACCTGTTCGCACTCACCTCGGACATGAAGAAGGACCTGGACAAAGCCAAGAAGGCCCCAGGCAATGGTGAGCTCGCCTTTAAGAGTTTTCACAATTGGCTGAAGGGGTTCCTGGTGTTTGCCTCGTGTTACCTCAGCACCAGGCCCGAGGAACACATGAATGTCATCCGTTACTTATTCTTAATCAACGAGACATTCATGTCCTACAAGGCTAACGCCTGGCGTGAATATGACGAGAAGTTTCGCCTTAATCACGACGGGTCCAGAGTCATGCCCATGGGGTGCAAACATGTCGAGATATGGTTGGAGGTGATAGGTAAGGGGCAGCCCTCCTCCGAGTCCTCATCAAAGAAGTCCTTTCCAGGGGGGAAACCCGGGGCTAAACCCGGCGGCAAAGGGAAGTGCTTTGCTTTCAATGACGGCAAATGTGAACGGGGCGCAAAATGTCGCTGCCGCCATGAATGCCGTCATTGCGGGGCAGGGCATCCGGGCAAGTCTTGTAGAGCACCCGGTCACCAAGCAGATGCCGGGACTAGCAGTAAGTAAGGCCCCCTCCCCGATAGTGGTACCGGAACTGTTGCGCCGCCTGGCCAGTTATCCTAACAGGGCCGACGCATCGTTCCTGGGCCTTGGTTTTACCCACGGTTTCCACCTCCCTGTCCCTGAGTCAGTGATGGTAGTGTCCCACAAGAACCTCAAGTCGGCGAGGGATTTCCCCGAGGTAGTAAGACTTAAAGTCGGAGCTGAAATTGAGTTGGGCCGCATGGCGGGGCCTTTTCAGACCGAGCCATTACCGGGAATGTGTTTCTCCCCTTTGGGGGTGGTCCCCAAGAAAACACCCGGCAAATACAGGCTAATTCAGCATTTGTCTTACCCCCACGGGGCATCCATCAACGACGCCATCCCCGAAAGTTATTGCAGTGTTCGGTACCAATTATTCGATGAGGTACTAGTCATGGTCCGGGAGTTGGGCAGGGGTGCCCTTATGGCTAAGCTAGACATAGAGTCAGCATTCCGCCTGCTCCCATTGCACCCCCAGTCATTTAGGTTCATGGGCTTCCGGCTCGACGGGGGGATATACATAGACAAGTGCCTCCCCATGGGGTGCTCGGTCTCCTGCTCCTATTTTGAGAGATTCAGTTCCTTCCTTCATTGGTGCATCCAAGCTGACACAGGATGTCGAGGAGTCGCGCACTATCTGGACGATTTTCTCTTCATGGGGCCAGGAGATCGGGACACTTGCGGGAACATATTATCGGCAGCCATGGAGATCATGTCGGCCCTAGGGGTCCCCATTGCAGCAGATAAGACAGAGGGCCCTACCACGGTTCTGTCATATCTGGGCATAGAGATAGATACGGGAGCGGGTTGTTGTAGACTCCCAGAGGATAAAGTGATTAAGTTACACGCCCTCATAGAGGAATGCAGACAGAAGAAGAGGGTCCAACTTCGCAGGTTGCAGTCTCTGCTTGGATCATTTAACTTCGCATGCCGCATTATCCCCATGGGTAGGGTGTTCTGCCGCAAGCTGGAACGGGCCACAGCAGGGGTGAGGGACCCCCACCACACCGTTAGGCTGTGCAGAGAAATGAGGGACGACCTGTTGGTGTGGTCCACATTCCTGGAGCACTTCAACAGGGAACTCATCTGGCCTTCCGACCCCGCCTCCAACGTCGAGCTGCAGTTGTTCACGGACGCGGCGGGATCGTCAGGCTTCGGGGCGTATTTCAATGGCGAATGGTGCGCCGCAAGGTGGCCCCAGTCGTGGGTTGACCGTGGTTTCACGGTGAACCTGCTGCTGCTGGAACTTTTCCCGATCATAGTCTCAGCAGAGCTCTGGGCCTCGCGATTAAGGAACCAACATATAGTGTTCTGGTGTGACAACCTAGGGGTAGTGCACGCCATCAATAATCAGCGAGCGTCATCCCCGGAGGCATTACGCCTCCTAAGGCATTTGGTGTTACTCGGCTTGCGGCACAACATTCACTTTAGAGCCAGGCATGTCCCGGGGGTGGATAACAATATAGCGGACGCTCTATCCAGATTTCAGTTTGGTAGGTTTAGGGAATTGGCCCCGAAAGCTTCACCACTGGGGCTTAAGTGTCCCCCTTCTGTGTGGCAGATCATAGAGCCGGCATGACGGACCTGGCTTTATTGTCATTGGCCCCTTCCACCCGCAGAGCATATGGGGCTGCTTGGCAGGATTGGTCGACATTTCAGGGCTCCCCCGAAGCCAGGGGTAAGTCGGTCAACGACCGGTTACTCGCTTTCGTTTGGGGTCACCATAGGCGAGGCAGGTCAAAGTCGGCTATGGCGGCGGCTTTGGCAGGCATCGCCTTTCATTCGCGCTTACGCGGAGAACCAGACCCCACGAGGTCCTTTGTCCTATCGAAAGCCATGAAGGGTTGGGCGAAAGTGCGTCCGGTGCCCCCGGATTCACGCAAACCCATAGACGAGAACTTACTGGGGGAATTGATAGGATGTTTAGCCTCAGTAGCAGAAAATGAGTTTGAGGCGTCTTTATTTAAGGTTGCATTAGCATTTGCTTTTTATGGCGCATTCCGCATCAGTGAGCTGGTGGCAGCTAGCAAGCAAGCCCTCACTGGACTCCTCGGGGAAGACGTAATCTCTCGAGGAGGACAGGTATTATGCAAACTCAGGAGGTCCAAAACGGACCAATTGGGCAGGGGCCAATGGGTTACCCTGAAAGCGCAGGCTAACGCTGCTACGTGTCCGGTTTCCTTATATCAGGAATATAGCTCCCGCAGACCGGGGGCTGCCTTGCAGTTCCTAGCACATGCGGATGGTCTACCGCTGACCCGATTCCAGTTTTCGGCTGTGTTTCGGCGATTGTTTGGCTGCGTTAGGTCTGCGGGAGCAAGATTTCGGAACACATTCCTTCCGAATTGGGGCAGCCACTTGCGCAGCGGCGGCAGGGCTTCCACCTTCCGTTATTCAAGCGGTTGGCAGGTGGAAGTCTTCCGCTTATAGGAAATACGTAAGGCTAGATAAGTTAGATAAGTAGTAGAAGTAAGCGCCTGTTGCGCCGGCCCAAAAACGATTGTTTACAATCGGTTCTGGAAGGCTAGCGTTCCGGAATCGACGGTGTGAAGGGAATTTTTTAATTTTTCCTCCTTCGATGGACTAATTCAATTGGCATCCCCCCCAAGTTCACAGGAGGTTTTTTAAGTTTTTCCCCTTCACTTGGGTCGTAGAAAATGTATTTTGTTGTGTGTACAGTATATCATGATGTTAACCTCTAGGTTTCTTCTTTTTCAGCCCCTCTCCCCTCCGAATTGACTCTGGGGAGGGTTTGGTTCATAGGACACTCATTTATATTGGGCAGCTAGGCACCCTTTAGCCTCCGGGGCTCCCGTCATAGCAAAAGCTTCAGAAACACGGTGGTTAGGGGTTCGGGGCATGCAGTGGGACGGTCTTTGGGACCTTGTGTCTGCCAAAGCCCGTAGGTGGGGCCGTCCCGACGTGCTGGTTATCCACTTAGGTGGCAATGACTTGGTTAGAAGTACAGGCATCGACCTGACGGTTAAGATCAAGAAAGATTTGTCGCGGCTGTTAGAACTCTGGCCGGGTTTGAGACTGGTTTGGTCTGACGTCATTCCACGTGTTAACTGGCGTGGGTGCCGGAATGTAGCGGCAATCGAAAGGGCCAGGCGGAAGTTGAACCACGCGGTCACCAGGCACATTGTTGCATTGGGTGGCACCGCGGTTAGGCACCCCTCCATAGTAACCGGGTCCCCCGGTTTGTACAGGCCTGACGGGGTCCATCTGTCGGACACCGGTATGGCAGTTTTCCTACAGAATATTTTTGCTAGTTTAGGGTAGTTTAGCGTAGGGTTGCTATTTGTTGGATGGCGGGTCCGGGTTCCAAGAGGCGACCCTTTGGGCCGTGGGAGCCCGGGCTGTGGCGAGAAGGCGCTCTCGACCAGCAGTCAGGTGGGGTGTCAGGTGGTCACTGTGCGGTATTGCCCCCCCTTTGCCAAGAAGGCGGGCGAGTCCCCATGCTCCGGCTGGGGGCGTCGGACACTTCCTGGAAGGTCCGCGTCATGCAATAGAAGGGGGCGGTATGTCCGTCACAGCGCGGGCTGTACCCCACGTGAAGGGGTGTTGCTAGATTGGGACGCTACGGTCGTTACCATGGCAACACCCGGAACTGGGGCTGGTCTCAAGTGCTTTCTTTGCCATCCCTTATACAAATAGGGGTCATACCATTTAAATAAATATTCATGACCTTTAACCTTACGCAGTTGGTGTCCGTGTCTTATTTCAGTTAAGGTTTGTCCAGTTATTTCTAGGCTTAAGAGTTAAGTTAAGGTATAGATAAACAACAACAACATAATTCCCTAGGAGCCTTAGATAGAGCGAGGGCCGCATAGGTCAGAGGGAATTTAAGATACTGGGAATTTGTGGTCCATAAGCAGTGTAACATCAACAGCAGTGCATAGCCGTGGGTAATAGCAGAGAGCAGTAGGTGGAACCACCAATCAGGGCACAGGGGGGCGTCAGCTCAGAGAGGGGTATATCTGGGATTGCAGCCAGGAAGTGAGGCCTCTTTGGGCAGTATTCAATGGTAATATTCTCCGTGCATGGCGAGCATTTTTTTTTGCTCGCCGTGCACTCTCCGTGTTCCGGAGGGCTCGTTGCCTCTCCTGCTGCCACTATTCAATGTTTATAAGACTCGCCGCCACTCGCGGCGAGTCTTAACCCCTGCAGCGGACGAGCGTCCGCAGCAGGGAGCTGACAGGGACGTGGCATCCAGGGAGATTAAAGTCTCCCTGGATGCCACAGAACATATGTGAGGGTAGGGGGCCCCCCTGGGACCCAGGCAGCACAGGCTGCCCCCCTCTATAGCCAGCGGGGGACCCAGTATTCACTGTACCCGAACGTGCTTCGGGTGCAGTGAATATATGAATATCTAATGAGCGGCTCGAGCGCTCTGGCCCCCTGCTGGCTGCACTGTGTAAAAAAAAGAAAAAAAAAAATGTAAAAAAATATTTTTTTAAAAATTAAATATATATTCATGTGCTATAGGCACATGAATAAAAATAACATGGCCCTCCACAGAAAAAAAAACCTGATTTTTTGACACCAAAATTAAAAAAAACACCCTTTTAGTTTAAAAGTTCACATTCCTGCTCTCCATCAAAAGATGGAGAATTTCTTCACGGAGAGAGACGGCGAGAATCACTAAGAAAGACGGAGAATATTTCACATTGAATAGGGTGGCTCGCCTTTGGAGAAAAAAAACCTCTCTCCACGGCGAAAAAAGCACAAGTTCTCCACAAAAGACGGAGAACTTTTCTCATTGAATACTGCCCTTTGAGTCTGGATTCCCACCCTCCCTACCCTTTTCTTTTTTCCACGTGCTATCTGGCCTGACGCCATTTCACCAAATTCGGCTAGCATGCCATAGTTTTAGTTTAACCAATCGGCGAGAAGGCGCTCTCGACCAGCAGTCAGGTGGGGTGTCAGGTGGTCACTGTGCGGTATTGCCCCCCCTTTGCCAAGAAGGCGGGCGAGTCCCCATGCTCCGGCTGGGGGCGTCGGACACTTCCTGGAAGGTCCGCGTCATGCAATAGAAGGGGGCGGTATGTCCGTCACAGCGCGGGCTGTACCCCACGTGAAGGGGTGTTGCTAGATTGGGACGCTACGGTCGTTACCATGGCAACACCCGGAACTGGGGCTGGTCTCAAGTGCTTTCTTTGCCATCCCTTATACAAATAGGGGTCATACCATTTAAATAAATATTCATGACCTTTAACCTTACGCAGTTGGTGTCCGTGTCTTATTTCAGTTAAGGTTTGTCCAGTTATTTCTAGGCTTAAGAGTTAAGTTAAGGTATAGATAAACAACAACAACATAATTCCCTAGGAGCCTTATTGAGAAGAAAGGTGTCTCACCACATGTGATGGCAATCATACAGGGAAACAGAGCATTTTCTCCCTCATGGAGAGGGTCAGGTAGGCAAGTATGGTATGAAGTGAGATCTATATTGCAGTGTAAAAATAAAGCAGTCAGTATTTTCTTTATCAAGCCACAAAGCTTCCTTAATACAGCCTCTCAATCCTCTATAATACCAAACTCCAGTCCAGGAACACAAACTCATAGTGCTCAAGCAACAACATACACCATATCCTCCAACATGACCCATTCCATTAGGTAAAAAATGCTCTGCTTCTGGACTTCTTCCTTAATTTAGGATTGCCTTCACCTTTGCTGGAACACCGTCATCATCACTGAACTAGTTCAACACAGGTGACTGCAATTATCAATTAAGAAAGAAGTCCAAAAACAGTGCATTTTGTACCTAATGGAATGGGTCATGTTGGAGGTTATGCATACACCTCCACCAAGCAATGCCCCTGATACCTTTTCCTGCACAGGTAGTGTCGGTCAGTGCTTCCGTTTTCTGTCACATTCGCAGAAGAAAGAATAGTGCCAGAGCCATTGCTGTGTGTTGTGCTTGTGCAATCTTTATGAATTACTTGTGGATAGATTGCACCACCTGGAACACTTATAGCCAGGTTTATAAGTGTAAAAACAGATCCACATACAGTACAACAATATACTGAAAAATCTAGATCCACATACATTTAAAAAAGGTCAGATCCTCAACCAGAAAAGCAGGATAAATGGGGGCTGTAATTGGAGGCCAAAATTACTTTTTTTGTTTAATTGTTTGGTGTTACGCCTGCCCCCCCCCCCCCCAATGTATCACTCTAGCCGTCTTATGTCACTCCAGCCCCCTGTGTTTGTTGCTCCATGTCCCTTCTGTTCCCCCCAGGTCATTCCTGATCACCGCTGTATTACTCTTCTCATTTCAATACAGCCCCCTGTGTATAGCTCCATTACCCCATGTCAGTCCAGCTCCCCCATGTGTCACTCCAGCTCCCAGTGTGTAGCTCTATTCCCCCATATCACTCCAGTTTCCCTTGTGTTACTCATCTCTTGCGTATCACTCAAGTAATCTAATCTAACATATCCCCCCTCATCCTAACCCACAAACTAGTCCTTAAAACTATCCCCCCCCCCCCCCCCCCCCAGACTTTGACTGTAACTATGGAGTCGGCATCTCCAGCGATAACGGTATTCTGGCAGAAAGTCCGGCATTGGTATTTTCTCTGCCGGCATCCCGACCCCTGGGATGCTAACTGCATCCCTGCTCTGCATATATCTGCCCCCCCCCCCCTACTCTGCAGTAAAAGGTTAGGGGGGGTTCTTTCACGCGAGTGATCTGGCAAAAGTTACTGTGTGCCACTCTGCCAATGATTAATAACACTTTATTACATAACTCTTCATTTTCCTAGCCACTGGCATATCTATTAGTGTGTGTGTGTCACTGCTATATATGTGTGTATGAATCTGGGGGCCAGGATGAAGTGCTGCTGCAGGCACACCTGTGTATGAGGGATTGAGGTGTCACCATTTCTGCAGATGGTCAAATCCACTATGTTTCCACCCCCCTCCACTGCTTTCAGAAAATGTTGCAAGCACAGCTCTGTAATATGTGCAAGGATCTCACTCCCTGTGTCTGTGCCTCCCTGTCCCCTCCCTACCTTCCTGCCTCACTGTCCCCTCCGAACTGCCCTGTGCCTCCCTGTCCCCTCCGAACCGCCCTGTGCCTCCCTATCCCCTCTCAACTGCCCTGTGCCTCCCTGTCCCCTCCCTACCGTCCTGCCTCACTGTCCCCTCCAAACTTCCCTGTGCCTCCCTGTCCCCTCCCTACCGTCCTGCCTCACTGTCCCCTCCCAACCACCCTGTGCCTCCCTGTCCCCTCCCTACCGTCCTGCCTCACTGTTCCATCCCAACCACCCTGTGCCTCCCTATCCCCTCCCTACCGTCCTGCCTCACTGTCCCCTCCCAGCCACCCTGTGCCTCCCTGTCCCCTCCCTACCGTCCTGCTTCACTGTCCCCGCTGAACCGCCCTGTGCTTCCCTGTCCCCTCTCAACTGCCCTGTGCCTCCCTGTCCCCTCCTTACCATCCTGCTTCCCTGTCCCCTCCCTACCGTCCTGCCTCACTGTCCCCTCCGAACCGTCCTGTGCTTCCCTGTCCCCTCTCAACTGCCCTGTGCCTCCCTGTCCCCTCCCTACTGTGCTGCCTCACTGTTCCCTCCCAACCACCCTGTGCCCCCCTGTCTGCTATACCACACACCTACAATCACACCACCAACATATGCCACATGTAGACAACTATATAAGAGAACACCCTGCCCGGCACCTGCGTTCCCGGAAGTATCGCAGGAACACGTGCAGGCCAGACAGGTTCAAGGCAGCAGACTCCCACTCTCGCTGGAACTGCCGCCCCAACACGCTACGCACAGTGCTGACAAGTGTGGCCGCTGCCTGCTAGCCACCACCATGACCCGCTCACACTCGCACAGGCGCCTAATAATTGCAACTGCACCCGATGCCTACCATCCCCTCCTGCCGTGCCCGCAAACCTCCCACTACCCTCACACCTGCCTCTCTGCCGACTCCAGCCCCGGACCTACAAGGAGCACAGACTTTGCACTATACCACCAACGGATCACAGGTAACATTTGTTTCCTATTCGACCAATGCCTACAATGTGTTTATATGCTACCTAGCCTGCAACACACCAAATAAATATCCAATTCCACAATCCACCCCCACACCCAACTAATAACACACACACTCTCTTTCCACCACTATACCACCAACGCAAGCACTTTACACCTCCCTAAACTTTCCTACACCACTTCAACAAAATCCCTAACCCAACATACCCCTACCCCACAACACCACACCCCTTACCCACCCCCACACGCAATTGCACCACTATAGCAACAACCCCTGCACTCTACACCTGGCCAAACTAGCCTACACCACCCTACCCCAAACCCACCACTCACACACCCACGCCACCCCCAAGCACCTCCCACCCACCCATATCACCCAACCCTCACTCACGCAATAACTGCGTTCACAGGTTAAAGGAGCACAGCCCCTTACGATGGTGTGAAGAGCGCCCGTAGGGCGAGATGAATCACCTAGTTTATTATATAGCTTTTTTTCTGGACTTGCAACTTGGTGGGTGGGACTGCTATGCTATTACTGGTGCCTGTCCTTGTGTTTCCTTCCTATATCCCTATAGATCAGTGATTTTCAACCTTTTTACCTTGTGGCACACTAAATAAGATTTTAAAATTGCCAAGGCACACCATGAGATCCCCACAGGGCAAAATACATTGGTCCCCACAGAAAAAAAAAAAACAATTAGCCACATATAAAATACATCACACTGGTCCCCACAGGTAACAAAAATAAAATACATTGGCCCTTTACATGAAAAGAAGAGACCAGTAAATAACAGTAGAACTTGTGGTGGCTGTAAACTGGCATGGGCATCTCTAGATCTGGGGGCACACTTAAGAACAGCTCAAGGCACACTAGTGTGCCACGGCACAGTGGTTGAAAAACACTGCTATAGATTGTAAGCTTGCAGCAGGGCTCTCCTACCTCCAAGTCTGTCTGTTGTTACCCAGTTTGTTTTATCACTGTCTACAATTGTAAAGCACAACGGAATCTGCTGCGCTATATAAGAAACTGTAAATAAATAAATAATCAATAAATAATAAATCGCCAGAGTCTACTGCACCACTGAAGAGGAGGGGACTGCTTGGAGCCTGCACATGACCCCCCCCCCCCCCCCCCAGCCTCATATACTGCCCCTGTTCCAAGCCTATACCATATTGGGCCAGATGCACTAAGATGTAGAAGTGATAAAATGTGGAGAGTGATATACAGACAGCCAATCAGCTCCTACCTACAATGTCACAGACTGAAAATGATAGGCAGGAGGTGATTGATTGGTTATTTATCACTCTCCATTGTATCACTTTTGAAGCTTAGTGCATCTGGCCCAATGATTGTTTTTGTGGAAAAAAATGGAAATAATGCAGGTCTATGGGGGGGTACACACCAGAACGATTAGGGCTCAATTCCATCAATCTGGATCCAATTCCGACCGATTGGATGCAGATTGTATGTAGATTGGGCATGTTTAGGTCCAATTCCGATCCGATTCCAATCCGATGCGCGTCCCCGCTGTCGTTTGGTCGTTTTACAGATCCTACCTGCTGCAGTGAGGATCTGTAAAAGATCCATTCAAGTGGATACAGACTCAGATCGGATTGGATGCAGATCGTTAGCAGATTGTTAGCAGATTGTGTGCTCCAACAGATCGTGCGAAAATCACACAATCTGCTAACGATCTACTAACAATCAGGATCGTTCTGGTGTGTACCTGGCCTAACTTTGCCCAAAATGTAGATGTGCTCACACCCCTCCCTTTAGCAAAACCCTTCAGTTTTTCCCTTAGAACCATTCACCCCACCATTTATTTTCTCTTCACCAATTCCTTAACTTACATTGAAGTAGAGATGAGTGGTATACTGTAGCTTTACAAATTTTCATGAATTGAGTTTCTATTTAAAAGTGCTGTTTTGCTGAGATGCAATGTTAAAGCAATTCATCTCTCTCCCAAAAGCATGCCTTTTTTTCTGAATTCAGCAACTGAACTGAACAACAATTATAACCACATGGTATCTAACCACTGAGAATTTGGGATTCCAGACAATTGATATTTGTATGCGTGGTAACTTCTGAATACTTAACTCTTCTGTACTTACATATTGATCTCCGTATAGCTTGCGCTTTGGTTTCCACCCGAACACCTCTTTCTTACATCTTGTTCCACTGTAAGAGAAATGGATCTCAAGCAATCAATCAAAACTGTACTGTGTTCTTACAGAGAATTGATCATATTTGAGCTCCTGAAAGTCCGATGGCTTCAGTGCTGCATGATTGATATCTAACTGAAATAATATTTGGATGTTGGACTTCACATATGAGAGGCTGTCTGGAGACTCATTCGGATGAAAATATTTATTTTGAGAAATTTCAATATGAGTGTTTCAGTGTAGATGCAGAATACAATTTGGTGATCTGTACCTACACCGATAAGCTGCAATACACAGTATACACAGTATACACAGTATACAGGGGTGATTCAGGTTTTTTTCATAGTTGCCTACCCACCTGCATTCTGGGACACAAACTGAATTATGTTATGTTCCTGACAAGGTTGTTCTTCCCACCTTTCTTTTTAATAGATCCATAATACCTCTGGGTTGTCTCCTATAGAGGAGCGGAAAGGGACTAGACCTTGTAGAGGATTGGGGTACCTCTCTGACCGAGAACATCAAATAAGGAAGGAGCAAATCCCAGTTTTGTTTTCTTGGTAAAATGCCCTCTTTATCATTTGTTTAAAGGTTTGATTAAACCTTTCTACCAGGCCATCTGTTTGCAGGTGGTACACTGAGGTGGTAATCCTGTCTACCTTCAATAACGATAACAAATCCTTCAAAAGTTTGGAAACAAAAGAGGTACCTTGGTCCATTAAGACCGCCTTTGGTATATACAGGGTTATTAGTTCCCTGGCAATAGTGTGAGATTTCATATTATGCAGGGGTATAGCCTCCGGGTATCTGGTGGCATAATCCACTATCACCATAGGTGTGCGCACATTGAGCGTTAGGGGTGCAAAGGCACCCCCTAATGCTGTACCCCACCCTTATGAAAACCTCTGCTGCTAACAATACCAGCAATACCCTTAACCAAAGACATTTGCTTTTTAGAATGGTATTCCATTTAAAGAAGCGCCCATCAATCAATTCTATGTGTTTGCATTGTTAATTGTACTAGACCATTGTCATATCACTAAATACATGCGTCATCCATATATGTTCATGACTGTATTTGCATGTACTGTTACACAGAGTAATTAGAAGATTACAACTGAAATAGGCAGGAGATTATAGTGTGGCTGAGAGACTTTTTATATTGTAGAGAGTGCCAATAGATGATGGAAGACATGCCTGATTGTCGGTGTTAGACATGCCCAATAGGTGGAGCTATGCACACTCCTTTGACGGTGCACCCCCTAATAAAATGTGCTGCGCACGCCTTTGACTATCACTAGTATGTATCGATGCCCTCGAACAGATTTTTCCAATGGCCCTATTAGATTAATGCCAATTCACTCAAAAGGAATGGACATTACAGGGAGGGGTACCAGTGGATCCCTAAACTTTGGCACACTGGGCATTCCTGACAATATTCCTTGACTGGCCAAACGAACTTTAACTGTATGCATTGGAGGGTCTCTGGCAGGGCCGTTTCTAGACAATTTAGCTCCCAGGGCGAAGAAATAAAAATGCGCCCCCCCCCCCCCCCAATACATAGCATGGTATTATAGCCGAAATAGGGGGTGTGGCTTGATATTAAAAGGGGTGTGGCTTAATGTAAGGCGTGGTCTAGCAGGAAAACAATTACCTTATATCACACTTTTGCAACCTGCAAGACCAGACATTGGTTGCTGCAGGAATTGTTATTGTCCTCCCGCACTTAAGTTGGCTGGCTGAAGGCCACACAATGACCTAGTACGCCTCACAATGACAGGCTACTTAAATCATTATACACTATTTATCTGTGATGCCAATTACACATTACGCCGTACACTGTGATGACGATTACATATTACGCCGCACACCGTGATGACAATTACACATTACACCGCACACCAAGATGCCCATTAGACCACACACTGTGATGGCAATTACACAATACTCCCCACATCGTAATGCCCATTACACATTATGCCCCATGTGCCGCTGCCGCACAACCGATGCTGTTTACTAATATGCCCCCACAGTGCCAGATATGCCCCCACAGCGCCACAAATATATACCCCACAGTGCCACATATATGCCCCCACAGTGCCACACATATGCCCCCACAGTGACACAAATATATGCCCCCACAGTGACACAAATATATGCCCCCACAGTCCCACAAATATATGCCCCCACAGTGCCACACATATGCCCCCAGTGCCACAGATATATGCCCCCCAGTGTCACAAACATATGCCCCCAGTGCCACAGATATATGCCCCCAGTGCCACAGATATATGCCCCCAGTGCCACAGATATATGCCCCCAGTGCCACAGATATATGCCCCCAGTGCCACAGATATATGCCCCCCAGTGCCACAGATATATGCCCCCCAGTGTCACAAACATATGCCCCCAGTGCCACAGATATATGCCCCCAGTGCCACAGATATATGCCCCCAGTGCCACAGATATATGCCCCCAGTGCCACAGATATATGCCCCCAGTGCCACAGATATATGCCCACAGTGCCACAGATATATGCCCCCAGTGCCACAGATATATGCCCCCCAGTGTCACAAACATATGCCCCCAGTGCCACAGATATATGCCCCCAGTGCCACAGATATATGCCCCCAGTGCCACAGATATATGCCCCCCAGTGCCACAGATATATGCCCCCCAGTGTCACAAACATATGCCCCCAGTAACAAACTTACTTGGAGAGGGGAGGGGAGCGCATCGTGCTTCTCTCCTATCCCGCGCCCGAGCTCCTATTGGCTGACAGCGGCAGCCCAGTGACGTGGCGAGGGGACGGAGAAACGCACGATGCGTTCCCCTCCCCTCTCCAGCGTGGAGTCGGGCGGCCGGGGAGACAGCGGCAGCGGCTGCGGCTGCGGCTGCGGGCGGGGGGGTTAGACTGCCGGGCGCCCTGGCTGTTTCAGAGGCGGACAAGCCGTGCGGCGCCCCGGGCTGCTGCACGGCTTGTCCGCCTCTAGAAACGGCCCTGGTCTCTGGGGTGGTTCAGTAGCTGCAATAGCTTTAGTACTGTAGTCTCTGGTCTTTGGCCCCTGAGTTGCATCAGCTGACTCTGTACTTGTTTCCTAGAAGGGCCCCCATCGTGGGCATCGCATGTACATCGCATGCCATTATAATGTATTATAACGTCAAAAAATCGCATGTGATGCGACCGACGCGATTACCGATTTTACATAGGGAACAATGTTAAATGGCCCAATTGACCCGATTTTACATAGGGAACAATGTTAAATGGCCCACAGACCCCAAATAGCCATCCTGAAGTGTGAAATGGCCCCCCCAATTGTTAACGCCACCCCACGATCAACGTCAACCAGAAGCGTGGCGAGCGCAGCGAGCCCGCGAGGGGCGGCAGTACGCGTCCTCCGACCTTTTTATACCCCCACTATCCACGTCGGCATGGAGTTGAGAATAGAAAGTGTGGCGAGCGCAGCGAGCCACCGAGCCAACGAGCCCGAAGCGTGGCGAGCGCAGGGAGCCCCGCGAGGGGACGCGGAATACGAGCCCGAAGCGTGGCGAGCGCAGGGAGCCCCGCGAGGGGACGCGGAATACATGTTAAGTAATCCGTGTCCCCTCGCGGGGCTCGCTGTGCTCGCCACGCTTCGGGAGCGTGTTCCGCGTCCCCTCGCAGGGCTCGCTACGCTCGCCACGCTTCGGGCTCGGTGGCACGCTGCGCTGTCCACACTTTCTATTCTCAACTCCACGCCGATGTGGATAGTGGGGGTATGAAAAGGTCGGAGGACGCGTACCGCCGCCCCGCTTCGGGTTGACGTTGATCGTGGGGTGGCGTTAACAATTGGGGGGGCCATTTCACACTTCAGGGTGGGTATTTGGGGTCTGTGGGCCATTTAACATTGTTCCCTATGTGAAATCGGGTCAATTGGGCCATTTAACATTATTCCCTATGTTAAATCGCGGTAATCGCGTCGGTCGCATCGCATGTGATTTTTTTGGCCGCATGTGATGCGACCGACGCAATTTGGGCGCCCTTCTAGGAAACAAGTACCGCTGACTCTTTTTATAGTGTCATGCCATGTAACCAGCATCTGCAGCAACACAAAGTCATGCCCCAGGATTAGCAGAGATTTTTTTCGGGAGGTCACCGCAGCTACCACACTCAGTGGCTGGCCTTGAACTTTCAGTGCCAGGGCACACCTCAACATCATCATATACAGTATGCACAATACCCTGACAGGAGGCAGGACCTGGTCAGCTCCACGAGGAACCATGTTGGCTTCAACAATGGTAACTTCACTACCAGTGTCAACCAGTGCCAGATCTCCCGGCCTTCCAACTGTACCAGTGTCCAGAACAGGGTGGACTCTACGTGGGATACACCTGCAGCAGCCATGCTGATCATCAGTCGAGCCACTTTTCCTGCACTGTAATTAATTGGCTCTCCCTGATTTGGTTACTCCTGTAGCACATGCCCAGGCTTGCCACATTCAAAGCAAACCATGGGAGGTGGTTCCTTTGGCTAAACCACTGGGACCTGAGTTCTGGGCGTTGGTACTGGCACCAATCCTGACCTGGCTTTACTCTATTTTCCTAGGGTCAGGTGATGCTCAATCACCACTACCAGCTCCTCAAATGTTTGGGGGTCAGCCTAAAGGGCCCCTTTCTGTACCGAGTGGTCTAACACCTGCATAGCCTGGTCCAGTGCAACTATCTCCACAATTTGCACTGCAGAGTTTTTATCCGGCTGCAGCCAGGCCTTTGTCAACCAGGCTAGTTTGGCCAGCTGAATCCTGGGAGGCTCAGAGCTCTTCAGCCGCCAGTAATGAAATACTTGGGCTTTGCTGGGCCCTGTCACTCTAATCCTGTCAAGTATAGCCTTCTTAAGGCCAGGGTAGGAGCCGGACTCTGCCACAGACATATCCACATGTGCTTCTCCTGTTATATAGGGAGCCAGCCTGTCAGACCATTCCTCTGCAGGCCATCCGAAATTAATGGGTGTGCACTCAAATTAAATTGTATGTGCACTTTGGTAGCCTCTCATGATCCTGCCCACCTTTTCTCAGCCCCTTAACTCCTCATGCAACAGATGAATTTGAGCTTGTTTCCCCTGAATCTGAGTTTGCAGTTTAGCAGCCAGATCCTGTTGCCTCCAGACAGTTCAGCAAACATTTTCATTATGGGCTCCATAGTATCCTGGCGAAAAGATTAAAACCTCAAAACCTGTTGATGGAAGAGCTGAGTTTGATATTATTGTATACCAATAAATCATTTGGAAAAATACCTTGATGTGCTTGTCCTAATATCTTTACCCGTGAGTATGGGTACGCTACCCACATTTCTAAAGATACCTTGAAGTGTTTATCAGCATTTGTTACCTTGTAAGTTTGGTAGTCCATCCCAAATACTTGGTTGGTTGGGTTCCAAGAGTTCCTAGTCTCTTTTGTCTACACATATTTCTTTTCATATATGGCATGATATGAGTACATAAGAAGGTAGAAAAACATACATACTATACAGGCCATTTGAAAAGGTACTTCTACAGGAAACGACAGCTGCATATATCGATATGGAAATATAATTGTGAAGATACCCTGCAATAATATACAAACATGTCGACAAAGGAACTTCTATACAGGGAATGTATATTTTGTAATATATTATCACAATTCTTTGTTTACTCCTCTTATTGGCCAATACCATTCATGGAGCACCCAGTGGAACACATCTTTTCCCACTCCAAGTTTATCTATTTAAGGGGCAGATTTATTAAGCTTGGTGAAGTGATAACATGTCTGGTACTTTATCACCAGGCAATCAGCTCCTACCTGTCATTTTTCAAACCAAACCTATAACTACACAGTTGAGAGCTGATTGGCCGGTGATAAAGTACCAGCCACATGATCACTTCACCAAGCTTAATAAATCTGCCCCTTAGAGCCTTAAGGTAGACCCTTTGTGTTATTCCTCGGGCAGATCCCCAGATCCCTAGGTTTGAAGCGTGTCTTTTTCCTTCATATCCATTGAACTATATCCTTAATTTGGGAGAATCCTCACTGTCCTGTGACAGCGAGGATTTCCCTGGAATATAGAATAGGGTGAGCAGCCGGCGAGGGAGTTAAACAGCGAGGATCGCTTGTTTTCTGCAATCCCCACCGTTTAACCCCCTTGCCGGCCGCATTTAATAGGGGGCAAAACATTTTTCAATGATACAGTGGCCCTTTAGGCTGGCTGCCTTCCACACAACACCCTATGAACGCCAGGTTGCCCAGTTAATCTACTACAGGCACAAACTGGGGAGGTTTAACAGGCTCACCAGTTCATTAAGGACACATTCCAATTGAAAACCTTTCCTGGCTCCCAGACCAGTTTCACAGTGTATAACCAAACAAAAATAAAACTTGCCAGTTTTAAACACAAGTAGCTGTCTTACCCTAGGTTCCCTGCTTTGCGTAGAGTCCAGCTGAAATGTGTCGGGTACCAAATGTGACAAGGAATCACGCACACTGCATAAGATGAAGTCTTGGTCTTTATTTTGTAGCAGGTAAACAGCATAACAGGTAAACAGCACCTCCTGCTCATAAAACACTTATATCAGGAAAGCACAGGTGCTGCTAATTAGCCCAACCCTGATCACATCAGTTTTCCTGCTGCTGCTCTAAAACCTGGACCAGATCCTCCACATTACCTTCATTTAGAAGTATTCTGTCCCTGCCACAATATACATAATATATGTAAACATGTTTTGTGACCACAGATGGCCTTTAGAAGTCTTTATAAAGTGCAAAAAATAAACAGAAATTATTCTGACAGCAGAATAACTACTGTTTATTTTTTTGCACTTTATGAAGGCTCCTGAGTGCAATCTGTGGTAGCAGAGTTGTATGTATTGAGGGTGAGCCTATGGTGAGATATGGAGGTAGATGGAGAGTGGGGGCTCAGGGGGCTGATAACACTGCTATGGAGGTAGATGGAGAGTGGGGGCTCAGGGGGCTGATAACACTGCTATGGAGGTAGATGGAAGTGGGGGCTCAGGGGGCTGATAACACTGCTATGGAGGTAGATGGAGAGTGGGGGCTCAGGGGGCTGATAACACTGCTATGGAGGTAGATGGAAAGTTGGGGCTCAGGGGGATGATAACACTGCTATGGAGGTAGATGGAGAGTGGGGGCTCTCACTGCTATGGAGGTAGCTGGAGAGTGGGGGCTCAGGGGGCTGATAACACTGCTATGGAGGTAGATGAGAGTGGGGGCTCAGGGGGCTGATAGCACTGCTATGGAGGTAGATGGAGAGTGGGCTCAGGGGGCTGATAACACTGCTATGGAGGTAGATGGAGAGTGGGGGCTCAGGGGGCTGATAACACTGCTTTGGAGGTAGATGGAGAGTGGGGCCTCAAGGGTCTGATAACACTGCTATGAGGGAAGTGGAAGCAGAGACATATACAGTATATCAACTCACTATGTTAGTATGTACCAAGTAGCCCTGCTGTGTAATGTAGCTTTGATGTCAGTTTTTAGCCAGTACTGTTACACGCTAGTTTTCCCCTGCCACAGGTGGAAATAGCCATGACCTGTGAGTGGAATTGTGAGTTAATCTCCCTGAAACTACTTTTCCAAAGTGGGAGAGTATGGAGTAAAGGGTTTTCCAAAAGAAGCAGAACCCATCTGGGGAGCAGATCCCCAGGCAAATTTTCACCACCTAAAATCCCATTCTTTTACAACATGATTTTTCAATATATCTGTATCTCTAACCTCAGGAGGCACTAACATGCTGCTCTCCATAGATGGAAGGAATTTCCATTCTTAGGCTTGGTACTCATTAGATGATGTACCAGCCATGCTGTACAAACGTAGCAATATATCGCTCCCATCTGCATTTATTATACATGTTGTTGTTGCTGCCAGGATTGTCCAACTAGGCGTGCAGGACACCCGACAGGATGACCCAGCAAAGACTCATGGGAGTCTGCAATCGTGGGTACGATATGGAGAATATATTTTTCCGTGATATTAAGATATATCGGGTGACATATCGTCTAATGCATTGCTACCCTTAGGCGTCAACAAGACAACATGCTTAATCAACAAAATTCGAATTATAATGGGACAGTGTTTGTTTTTCTTCAACAAGCAATAATTTTCTAACAAATTGTTGCAAACGTGTTGATATTATCACCTTGGGGCCAATTCAGGCCTGTTTGTTTGCGCCAGAATTCCACCCCATTTTCATTGGTGGGGGTCTGTGCATGCGCATGTGCAAACTCCCTGTGCAAATGCCTTCGGGGAGTAACACACTTGCCACGGCATTCGCACTGTAATGGGAGGGAAGTGGGCGGGCAAGTTGCTGAAGCAGGGGAACGCCCAGCATTTTATGGGCCTCTGGGTGTTCCCCTTGAGAACGCAGGTATGGCGATGTCTGCTCGGGTTGGGCGGCTGACGTTACATGACATTAGCACCTGCCCCCAAATCAGCGATCTGCGGGCATCTGAACAGTAAATATGGACATACTTTCAGAACGAAGGCTGAAGAAATCATTCAATGGTTAGCGACCATCGAATGATTTCTCCTCCTTTCGACCGCATGCAGGTGGATGTGTTCGCTTACACATCCCCTTGCATGCTAGTGAAATGATTCGGGTGCCAAAAGAGGGTGGGCATTCGGTCAGGAGGGAGGTGTACAGCGTTTATCTGTTTGCTAGGCTGCGATTACACACAACCTAGAGAACAGGCATGAATTAGGCCCTTTATTCGGAGTGTAGAACCATATGGATGCCAGACATCTTACTCTTCTGGTATATTTACCATAAAGGGTATAAAGTGGATAGGATACAATTGTATTCTCTCTTCTTAAAAGGAAGGAGCTCTATGGTAGATAAGGCTCCATGGCGTAATGCTAAGACACATGAGACATGGTTGCATCTTGATATGCAAGTGAAATACATTTATTTTGGAGCTTCCTCCTAGTTATTAAAGAACATCTCAATCTTTTGGTTGATGTCTCCCCCAATGGAACATAAATAAGAAACTTGGTCCCTCAATTTCTTTATTCACAAACAAAGACACAAAATTCCTGTTCAATGAAGGGATCATTGATCCCTATTTTCCACTGTGATTGCTGGCGACAAAGTCATTCACGAGTCCCCATGTTCTATTTTCCAGAAGTCTGACACCAATTTTTCAGTCAATTTCACATACATCCCGGGAATCATTGCAACTAGTTAATCAGCATTCAGAGACAGGATGACATAGAACTTCTATAAGTCTAAAATTTCATAGTATGTTCCCACTGCACTAAATAAATGATAGCTCTGTCCATACAATGTTCTTTATTTGAAAGATGCTTTCATAAATCATATCTGATATCAGATTTGCTTGATTGTAGGCACCTGTCTTTTCTTTGTAATTTAAGAAGTAAGATTACGTTGCACAAAGCTTCTTAACATCAATTTGATTATTAATCCCAACTGTGGTACAACAACTGCAGCATTAGGCCTTCTTTATATGCAAAGATAAACATACAGGCTCATACAGTGTAAGCAATGAATTCAGCAGGGGGAAAACCCTTTCAGTGGCGCCGTTACTGAATAACTGACAAGGATTGGAAGATAAACTGATAAAACTATTTAAAACTTAATTTTATTTTAGCAAAAGTAAATAAGAGACTCAAGGCTATCATGAAACATTAATATCTTCTCCTTTCCAGATAGATAATAATTGTATCCCCTTAATTGTCCTTTGTTACAACAATGTTTTATGTATACAGGTTAAGGCCCATTTTTTTGTTTTATTTATTCACCGCAGTCATTCTGGATTATTGCCTATTATAGTGGATTATGGGTGGATAGACCAATTATCATTCTACTCCAAAGCGTTAGGGTAGGTTGGTATAAATCAGGTAAAATACAGCTGTAAGACAAAACATGTTATTTTCATGAAAAGCACAACTGCTCTGTCAGTCAATGTAAAATAAACCCTTAATTCATACCTAGGAGATCCCTGAAGCCACAAGAGCTAGATTTTTGGTGGAATGCATTTGAGAGATAGAAAGGAGGTTAAATGTGATGAACTGGTAATTAATTCATGCTTAACCTCCATTGAGAGGAGCTGCTCTGACGGACAAAAGACATGTTCCTGACAAGTGCCAGCGGCACAACAGATAACTCTGGTTAATAATCAATAAGCTCCGGGCCAGCATGGTGTTTGCTGTTGGAAGTGAGTACAGCGCAAGGTGTTTATTGGGAATAGTTCTTGGAATGTAAATCTTCTTTTGTTTATTGTTATGAAATATATATATGTGTTTAGGTTTAATTTGGTTCCTTAAGATTGCAAAACAGAACAGTTTTACTGGATTTTATTTAATATTCCCATTGAAGACCTCTATGGAACTCAATAAGAAATTTCCACATTCACATATTGTATAAAGTTTCTTCTGTTTACAGACCGTTCTAAGTTGCAGCACATTGTTCTATTTGGACTAGTTTGGTCACATAAGAAGCATTTTTAAAACTAAGGAAGAACAAAACCCCCTAAATACTATGTGACAATTTGAGACACCTGGGAAGAACAGCTTGACCAAGCCCTTTGTCCATAAAATTCAAATATTTTTATTTTATTCAGCTCAGTTTTTATGTTCGTTGCTATGTTTGTAAAATATCCTGAATCTTTTTGTATTTTATTAATGAAATTCATGTCTCTTAACGACGTGACATCAGTTTGACACCACCGCACCATGCTTAATCAATGCTGAAAGTGGAAAAGAAAGTATGCAGTCTATGAAGTGTAGCTGATAGATTTCTTTAAGAAATTGTACACACAGATTATTATTTGGAATAACATCCTATTTTGTTTTAGTCAATTTAGTAGAAGGGCATGATGACCTCAAAGCCATGAAAGTTTAGCAAACTTTCATCTCCCCACACTAACTCTTCTTTGAAATTGTGTTTGCAAAATGGTTCAGTAACCGCAGAGAACAAGAGAGTGAGGTGGGGAGGGGGATTGTGCTGGGACCTTTAAGCCCGGAATTATGAAAAATCCAGGGAGGAACAGCTCAATGGCACAAGGCACCCATGGGGACTTCCTGAAAGGTTTTAGAAATTCAAAGCAGGTCTCGGAACCTCAAAGCAATGTCAGTCAGTGTGCCGGGACAGGGATCACTAAGACTGCAGCCAAACAATACAGGATTGTCTAAAGAAGGTGGGAAAAGAGGGTCTCCGAAGCGCTCTCTCACAGCAGCGGTTCCGCTAGTCAAGCATGCGTTCCACATGAATCATTTCTGGACAGAGCCTGGGCATAATCCCCCCAGTCTCTCTATGACAACTTGACGGAGAATTTTGGTGTGAGTGACAGGAGGCAAGCGATTGACAAGGCAGAAACACTGTGCTTTCTCCCTGGGACGAACAGTATAAACTTACTGAGGGATTTTTTGGAAATAGTTACAAAAAATAATGATCTCTGCCACTGAATGAGGGAACCAGGACAGTGTCCGTTGTGTGGTGTAGGGGAACATTTGCTAAGAAGCCATCCCTTACTGGTAAACTTTTCAGCCAGTACTGCTGTTGTGCAGAATGATGTCAGATCTCTGCGACAGCAGGACACTAAAACAAGACGATGTTTGTGATACGTCCTTGTTTTGTCTTCTGGAACAAGAAATGGCACATTTGATTAACCCAGGTTCCTGGATATATGTGTTGTGACACATGATTCTCACACCATATATTAAGGAAATTGCAGCTGACATCTCTCCTAGTACAGTAATCTTCATACTGTCTGTTGTCTTGCTATAGTTGCTATGTGTCTAAGGCTAGTGATAACTTACCAGTGCGAATCCTTTTAAGATTTTACAATTTTCTTTTTTCCCCGACAGGGTGTATTTTGTCTTTTAGAATAAAATAATTTAATTTACTAACACTTCTGCTAAGATTTACAGAGATTCATACAAATTTCCTTAGATGTAAGCTGAATTTACCTTTAAACATATCTTAAGCAGCATAAAACAAAAAACAAAAAAAACAAAAAAACAAAAAAAAAAACAAAGCCACACAATCTACAAGTAAAAGGATCAGTTTGCAGAATTTCTATATTACCGTGCAAGTCCTAGGAAATGCCTGCTGAGACTGCATGTTCCAGATTGGTCCAGACAGCATCTGGTTTTAATTGCTGTGTTTCTACAGAATCTTTCTTCAAGGCATGGATTATGGTTTAAAAGCCAGTCTTACTCATGTGTTTTATAAAAGGCGATATAAAATGCTGCGAGATTCTCTTCTGTGAAATAACATTTCATTTATGACATATGTGTGTTTAAATCAAGTATACCAATTATACTCTAACAAGCTTAACACAAACTTCTAGCTGTATTAAAGATTTCAAATCGCCTGTGACACCTTGCCAACTGACGGGTCTTAAGCCTGAAATTTAATTAAATCCACTTGAAACTCTATTTTCCTCTGCTTTGTTTAAATTTCAAAAATACCGCAAATGAAGCCATACAGTGGCTGAAACGTATTAATGTAAATGATGCAGAGTCTGCAAAATCCTGGAGAAATGAATCGGGAAGGACGTTTCGTGACTGCTGAGTGGGTTATAAACTGTATTTCTGGGATTGAATTTCAGAAGAGACCAGCCACCAGCAAGTCTTCATTTATCTGAGGTTTCCAATAATATTTTGTCACCTTATGACAACACCACATTAATACAATTCTTTCCCATACTCACAGCACTATCCTTTCATCATCTCTATAAACACAACATTGTCTTACCAATCATCATCCATTAATATTATCCCACATCAAGAGTCATTGTGGGCCCCATTGTTTGGCCTTTCCTTGTCCAAACAGTGCGCTCCACATGACTGAATACATCAGGCCTCTTTCTTCGTTCCATTGTTACTTTTACTGGTGCAGAAAACATCATCTATAATATTACAATAACATGTGTAGCAATATTGGTGACACCAGATCCTGATACAGAAATAGAAGCAGAATACACAATTAGGAGGTACTGTACTATTATTTAAATATATGATGTATTTTGTCATTTTGCGGTGCTTTATCATTTGCTTTTTATTTGTAAATACATAACAACCTTGATTTGAGATAATTGTAGATTTATTTTCAAATATACTGTACTATTAAAATCTCGCCATTCAACTATACAGTACATCTATATATTATAACTAAAGGTATGTTTTCCATGCACCAGACAGGTGATGTGGAGGCTTGATGTTACTACATTTCGGTGTAGCCACAGTGGTATCAGTAAACTACTGAGTAAATATCCTATTTGTTTCACCCAATAAAATATCCTATTTGTATCACCCAACATAAATAAGGCAAGAATGAGCCAGTCAACTGTGCATGTTAACTAGACATTCTACTATATATTTGTATGCCTCAGAAAGCTTAATATGGCACAAACTGTACATAGAACTGGGGCCATGAGTGTTTCCTAGATTTTCCCTGGATCCTGAAATCTAAACTTATTTTCTCTGTGTTGGTATTGAACAGAGATGTTAAACCATAATCTACTTTGATAGTAAAATAAGAACAATAATTCTGTATATATTTTTATAAATACATAGGCCTGCACTCTTCTTAGAGCAATCAGGCAACAAAGCAATACAGGCATTATGTGATGCTCTGCCCACTAGCACTGGGAACAACTGCAGGTCAGTCATCTTTAGCCTAATTATTTAATTTGTCTTTTGAGATGAGTTCTCATTTTATCTTTCCCATTCTCCTTGTGTGCTGCGTCCCCCAGCTAATAATCAGCTCACAGCTGATGTCAAGGAACAAGCTCATAATAATTAGTTGAAATATTTGAATAATTGAATCAGTAGCCCTTCATTTTTTTTTGGTATCTGTGTATATTAGTTGACAAGAACTTAAATGATGGATTCTGCCTTTGAAATCCCAATGTTATAGAAAATCGGAATTCATTTTTATATTACACTTTTATTATTATTGGTGTGTTTTCCTGTCTTCAGATACAATCTTTTCATCCGGAACTTATTCTTTATATTTTGCATTATTTTGCCCAGGTTGCACTTATGATTAAAATCAACAAGATGCATCACTTTTGTCATTGTTGTGTTTTATCTGTCCCTGACTTCCCTGTTCTAGTTCCACATACCTGCTCAGAAAGGCAGACGGTAGAAAAGAAACTAATTAAAAATTGGAAGTGTCTCACATTGGAGCATTTGGATGTGTTCAGTAGTGAAAAACGAGCGTCTTGTTGCAAGAAAATCAATTTTACAGTTACAGGAGCAGAATAAATAGAGGTGGTGCATTAAAGCAAATGAAAAGGCCCCTTAGAACAAGGCGCACAAAGAAGAGGGCAGCCAGATAGTGCCGGCTGCTCTGAATAGCATGGAAGACGGCCTCCTTTTCTGATGCTTCATCCTGAAATCTGTTTACTTAATGTTTGCTACATGTCATACATAATAATATCACCAGGAACAATGAGAAGTCCGGATACATCGCAAACGGAAGACTTCATTAATGGCAAATATTCTCCCTGTGTATGGTGAATGAGAGAGGGGGAGACAATACAAGGGACTCACAGGATAAGGTATAGAGCAGATGTCAAACTCTAGTTGCATGGACACCCAAGGCTCTCTCTACTACTCTGTCTCCGCTTCCCTGACTTTCGATTTAACATGGTCTCCATACTTTAAAATATTGTCTTTTTCACTTGAATGCTACATTTTTAGCTATGCATTTCAATCTTTTCTGTTGTTTTGGCTAAAGCAGAATTTAACAATATTGCAAGTTCAAGAAACGTGAATTACGCTTTCCACTGATATACAATTTAGTCTATAGTGTAATTAATAAAGTAGTTACGTTTATTTGCCTAGAATAGAACAAACTGGTTTCAGTGTGCATTCAACTATAATAATAATTAGACCCACCCTTAGTTTCACACACTTAGGGGGTTATTCTAGTCCATTCTTTCTGACAAAATCCTTCTTAGATGGACAAAACCATGTGCACTGCAGGTGGAGCAGATGTTACTTGTGCAGAGAGAATTAGATTTGGGTGGGGTTTTTCTTCAAAGTGAGATCTATATTGAAGTGTAAAATCATGCAGTCAGTATTTTCCCTGCACAGAAACAAAATAACTCACCCAAATCTAATTCTCTCTGCACATGTTACATCTGCCCCCCTGCAGTGCACATGGTTTTGTCCATCTAAGAAGGATTTTGTCAGAAAGAATGAACTAGAATAAACCCCTTAATTACATGTATCATTCAAGTCTGACATACATAGTATACAACAGTGGTTATAATAGTCACCACAGTGATCAGTCCTACTAAGTACAGTATTCTAACTTCAGGTCAAAATGTGCTGGGGGAATGGCTGAAATTAGCCTGTAAGAAATCTATTCTAGTCTCCCTTGGATCAGCAGTTATAACTATATGGTCAACTACTTGTGTAGTTTCACAGCGCCAGCATGGCGCCGTGCGTCTGAGTCCCCTTGCGGGGCTCGCTTTGCTTGCCCACGCTGCAGGCTCGGTGGCTCGCTACGCTCGCCACGCTATCTAAAATCAACTCCATGCCAACGTGGATAGTGGGGGTATGAACTATCCACGTTGGCATGAAGTTAAGTTACTTTATTTTAGATAGTTGTGGCGAGCTACACAAGAACCAAAAACTACCAGTCATTACCAGTTTGTAAAATGTGCTATTTATTAAAGGTCAAACCACCGATCAAAGCTTACAAATCAAAACCGCAATTCTGTTTGAAAGAAACAAAAGCCTACAGATCGCGCAATGGCTCCAAATTGTGTGCCGTTATTAGTTTAAAAAAAAAAATTCTGACAAGAAAATTAGCCCAAACCACAAAATAGCTATACACACAAAATAAATAAATGATATAAAATCTGATTAGACTTATGCACCTAAATAGTATTAACCAAATGCACCTACTGGTGTCTCTGGCCTTTGCGTAACAAGATAACACTGTAAAAATACTTTGAGCTTTAGTGGCACTACAAGTTCTTGCAGTGACATGTGATTACTATTACTACATGCTGGTGCTTATAGAACTCTCAAGTGTCAGCATAGATGAAATAATAAATATCTAATAAATATAGATTTCCCCATACATGAAATATAAGTTACACAAAAAATATTCAACATTGGATTGGTAATATCTAGGTGTGGTGGTTCCCTTTCTTTTACAGACCACTTTCCGTAAAGGACAGGGTCTGATTCATAGTTGATCGCTGATGTGCGAATTTGCAGATCGAGCGATTATCGATTTGCTGCACACGCGCACCGATCGTAGCACGCATGCGCAAAGCAACAGAAATAGCATACAGTATGAATTGTCTTTGCAATTCCCTCATAATTTGACTGATGCAGACTCGCCCAAGCGTTTTAAGGTAGGGTGTGTGATGTCAGTGCTGGCCCCGATCAGCTTGTCACAGATGACCAGTAGGGTCAGACGTTTGCACAAACTGAAACATTCATTAACTGCTTTGGGAATTGCAACATGACAGCAAAGCAAATAGCGATTTTTTTCACAGTGCAACAGCAGATTTGAATGGGGCGCGTTTCCTTTCTGTTTGGGCAGTGGCTAACTGCAACATTTCAGATGAGCGATCAGGTATAAATCATGCCCAAAGCCTAATGCTGAGTACACTAGTCTCAAGGTCCCCGTCCACTAATCTGATTTGGCTGATTTTCTTAAGATTTAGATGGATCTGACCCACCAATCTGAAGAAAATAGATCAAATTGGAGCTCCGTGACAGACCCTGGACACTGCCGTCGAGTTCTGCATTCTTGTTGCTCCCAGTGAGATGGCATCAGGGGACCCGCCTCTGCCTCCCACACATGAGCCAAAACTCAACATTATGCCACACTGAGGGGTAGATTTGTTAAGCTCGGTGAAGTGATAAACTGTCTGGTTTTTATTACAGACTAATCAGCTCCTACCTGTGAAGTTACAGGCTTGGTTTGAAAAATGACAGGTGAGCTGATTTGCCGGTGATAAAAACCAGACAGTTTATCACTTCACTGAGCTTAATAAATCTACCTCAGAATGAGCCAAAATTCAACATTATGCCACACAGAAAGAGCCAGAGACAGCAAGGACCTATAGACACAGAGGGAGAGGGACAGCAGAGGCAGAGAGAGGGACAGCAGGGACAAAGAGAGGGACAGCAGGGGGCATAGGGACATGAAGAGGGTTAGAGAGGGAAAGGGGCAAGGAGGTAGACGGAGAGCAGAGGCAGAAAGAGGGACAGCAGGGATGGGGAGAGTGACAGTATCAACAGAGAGAGTGATGGCATGGACAGAGAGAGGTACAGAGAGAGGGATGGCAGAGACAGAGAGAGGGATGGAAGGGGAGGAAGAATGACGGCATGGGCAGAGAGAGTGACAGCAGGGACAGGTAGAGTGACAGCACGGACAGAGGGACAGGCAGAGTGACAGCAGGGTCTAAGAGAGTGATGACAAAGAGAGTGACAACATGGAAACACAGGCATCAGGGTAAGATTAACTTACCTTAGGCTGTGATTGGCAATGGCATTGCAGAGGAGGAGGCTGTAGCAGTGTGGAGGCTGTGGTCAGCAGCGATATTGCGGAGGAGGCTTTGGCAGTGTGGAGAAAGCTGTTGTTGGCTTCTGCGGCGGTGCAAAGGAGGCTGTGGTGGGACAGAGAGAGTGACAGCAGGCACAACACATTTGTTGGTAAGCTGCTCAATCAGAGGTGATGTCACTCAGGTGCCAAAATGGAGGGGTAATTCTGGTTAGGAAACATTTTGTATCTCAATTGCACACCGAGTGTGAAATATGAACATAATAATCAGATAATACAGAGATCTTGGTTGCATATATCTGCAGATATAGGGTTAAGCCCCCAGGCCGTACGTCTCTGTGTCACTGGGGGTCCCTAATATTGTGTATGAATCTGGGGTGTGGGCCTTCTATGTAAGAGTGAAAGTGTGATTAAAATAATACATACAATGTGATAGGGAAAAACATAAGTGTTAATAAAGTGTTAGGGTGTGCTGACCTGGAGCAGACCAGCCATACCAACAAAGGGGAAATCACACTCCCAAACCCATCCCATACACAATAACATATATGTCTGGGTCTAATAGCCCAGTGTAAGGCCACATGATAATGGCTTACAACATCTGAGAGCCAGCTTACCTGGAGCTACCCCTGGCTTCTCCAATGGCACTCAGGAGTCAGCAATCCCTCCTAATGCTGACCCATCTATGCCTCTCTCAACTACACAACACATTTGTTGGTAAGCTGCTCAATCAGAGGTGATGTCACTCAGGTGCCAAAAGGGAGGGGTAATTCTGGTTAGGAAAATACATTTTGTATCCCAATTGCACACTGATTGAGAAATATACACATAATAATCAGATAATACAGAGATATTGGTTGCATATATCTGCAGATATAGGGGTAAGCCCCCAGGCCGTACATCAAGGCGTCTCTGTGTCACCGGGGGTCCCTAATATTGGCTATGGATCTGGGGTGTGGGCCCCCAACATACCGGCACAGGCTGACTACTCCAGGGCAGCACACAAATGAAAGTTAGTAGGGGTTAATAAGAGGCACATAAGTGCTATGTAAGAGTGAAAGTGTGACATCAGGGTCAGTGCGAGTGACAGCAGGGACAGGGAGAGTGACAACAAGCATAAAGGGACAGCAGGGACAGAGATAGGGGCAGCAGGGACATAGGGACAGGGAGGGGGACTGTAAAAACAGGAGGAGGGGCAGAGAGAGGAACAGATCCAGCTGCAGGCAGGAGGAGAGCCAGTACCACAGCGGCAGTGGGAGGAGGGCCAGCGGTATGGTGGGCAGCTGGCTTTGCAGCCAGCAGTTGGGTAAAGCAGCACAGCGGTCCACCCGCTCTTTAGCCAGCAAGTAGGGAAAGGAGTACAGAGGTCTTCCAGCTCTACAGCTGGCTGGTAAGGAGAGGTGTACAGAGGTGCATCCTGTTGGTGTGGAGGAGGGGTATCAGGTCCACCCTGGCATGTGGAGGGCCATCCACTTTGTAGCCAGCAAGTGGGGATAGGGGTGCGTGAGCCACCTGCATTGCAGCTGATAGAGGAGTATGGTGGTCCACTCCAATGGGTGGGGAGAGGGGTGCGGAGGGCCAGCCTTTCTGTAGCTGATAGGTAGGGAGAGCCAAAAGCTCTGTAAGTGGGGAGATGGGTATGGAGGTCCATTCTGGCGGGTGGGCAGAGGGTTCCGGAGGGCAGCCCACTCTGCAGCTGGTGGGTGGGAAGAGGGGTACGTAGGTCTGCTCTGGTTGGTAGGGAGAGGGATGCGGAGTGCTCTCATCCTAGGGTATTCAATTACCCCCGAGCGAAAAAAAATAATTTTCACCAATGTTTGGCCTGTGGGAGGAGGGGGGGGGGGCGCGGGGGGGCGTGAGTCATGGGAGGGGGGGTCGCGGAGTCCGTGAATCGCGGGAGGGGGCGGGGGTCCGCAAATTGTGGGAGGGGGGCACGGGGGCGGCGAATCACGGGAGGAGGGCGCATTTTTTTTTGCCGTGAATCGCGGGAGTGGGTGGGGGTCTGCAAATCGTGGGAGGGGGCATTGGGGGCCCGCGAATCGCAGGAGGGGGGGTGCAGGGAGGGGGCTAGAATCGTGGGAGGGGTGGGGCCTGGGGGCCAGTCTTCACTCATGCACAAAGCAAGGTCTACCCCGGCAACCTGTTAGCGCCCCCCCCCCCAGGCAACCCATCAGCACGCCCCCCCCAGGTAACCCATCAGCACACCCATTCCCCCCAGGCAACCCATCAGCACCCCCAACCCCCCCCCCCGGTTAACCTGTTAGCACCCCCCAGGCAACCCATCAGCACCCCCTGCAACCCTTTAGTACTCCCCTCCCCCCGGCAGCCCATTTGCACCCCCCCCAGACATCCTGTCTGCATCCCACCTGCCACCTCACCCATGGGTGACCAGTCAGCACCCCCCTATAGGCAACCCCCCAGCACCTCGTCCCCCCCGCAACTCATTAGCACTCCACTCCCCCCCCCCCCTCCGGGCTAATCTATGATTTCTTCCGACCCGGATTCAGTTACCAATCCGCTGGAGCGGTTGTGTTGATGCACCTATGAATATGTAAAAAGGAGTATAAAGACCTGTGCTCAAATTGTGTAATATGAGAATAATATATGTCAGTGGAACCTGAAAGAGGGATGGAAACATGCAAGTGGTGCAGACAGAAATATTGCTGTCACAATAGGAGGGGTCATATGAAAATAACGTTTATTGCGTGATTATCTAAATGAATGGTCACAATGCCAAATTTCTAACAAAAAAGTTGGGTACTTGTTTCCTAGCACGGCGCCTGATCTTTTGATTGTAGTACATCTTATACAATACAAAATTGAATCGCATTGCATGCCGCTATATTGCATGCGATGCGATTCGATTTTTAATTGTACAAGCACCCTGATGGGTGCTTTCAATGTTAAATGCACCCCCATTGGCAACACCACCCCCAATATCAACGCCAACCCGAAGTGTGGCAAGCGCAGCGAGCCCGCGAGGGGCGGTGGTACGTGTCCTCCGACCTTTTCATACCCCCACTATCCACGTCGGCGTGGAGTTGATTTTAGATAGTGTGGCGAGTGCAGCGAGCCACTGAGCCTGAAGCATGGCGAGCGCACACGGATTACTTTACTTTGTGTTCCGTGTCCATTCGCCACGCTTCGGGCTCGTATTCCGCATCCCCTCGCCACTGGTTTGCACATTCCTACACGGGGAAGAAGTTGGGGAGCCACTCAGTGGTGTGCTTGACACACTGCTAATTGTGGAAGTAGGTGCCCTTAATAAAGTGATCTCTTGGTTATTTAATTGTGTCTGCAGGGTGACCAATGCATTAGTTTGTGCTGATATAGCTTGTGTTTGACCATGTAGTAGGGCTTGGGGTGGTGTTGGTGGCCTTTCGGTGTCGGCAACATGGAGCCCAGGAAGGGTGGGATGATTCTTTTCAGTTGCTTTTCTTACGAAGTGTATGTCACCGGTTGGCTGGTACCTCCTCCAGTGCAGCTGGCCTCTTTAATTTCTGTCGCCATCTTGCCTTTCAGTAGTCTTTTGATGTCATTAAACCTTTTTTTCAAATTTCTGACACTTCTTTTGTGGCTGCTAACGGCATTGACTGCGCCAGTGATGGATTCCCACATGGCCCTCTTCCGCTGCGCAGTGGTCCTGTTATTGTGCTTCCCCAGGAGCCTGTCAAATGCGGGCACTATGGCGCGGACAAGGGCCGCGTTTTCTTCATATGAGAAGGGCACTGTTAGGCATCGCGTCCCTGTCTGTCTCTTTGTCCCAGCATGGTAGGCGGGGACAGCAGCATCTCTGGCTGGGTGTGGGGCAGTGCTGGGCGGAAGCATCGGGGTGTTGCTTGGCAACATCCCGAGTGTCTGCCGCAGATATAGCAGGATGGGGTCCAGTTTGTCATGTGCACCCTACGTCACTTCCGCCGTGGCTGGTTGAAGATTTGAATAAAAGCCAGCGCCTGCTTGCACATGGCGCCGGTTATAGTGTCCTGGTCCCTGCCTTGTGCAAGTTCTCAGTGCTGTGTTCCTGGTTCCTGGATCCTGCTCTGTCAGAGTCTCCAGTCGCTCCTTGTATTCCTGCGCTGCTGCTACCTGATCACATCTGTGGTTAACATATTCCCAGATAAGTCAGGGGTTTCCCTGCAGCCTTCCCTTCTCTATCATACTTGCATATTACATCTGCATTGTTGTGTATTCCCACACTGAGAGGCAGTTCACCTTCTAGAGCAGGGGTCCTCAAACTATTTTGCTCTGGGACCCCATCAGACAATAAAAAATAATGACAGGACCCCAGCAAGTTACTGCAGAAGGTCATCACATCACATATGTAGGCAGCAGACAGCACATACTGTACATGGCAGCATTGTGGAGTCATTAAATGATGGGAGGAGCCTGAGGTAACAGACAATTCAACTGATTTTTTAGACTCCTTGAATCACTGACTGAGATTAGAAAGTCTTTAGCCTGATGGTCAGCAACATGGAGTCGCGACCCCATGCTGAGAAGGTCGGTACCCACTTTGGGGTCAGGACCCACAGTTTGAGAACCATTGGGTTAGGGGGTTGTTTGGTATGCGGAGGCAGTGTAGTTATTCGCATTCCGGTTGGTCAAAAAATCGCACGTGACCTCCCCTGGAAATCGCACATTACTGTGTCATAAATTCACACCACATCACACCACATCGCATCTAATCACACTTTACTGCACTTTTTGGGCACATTTTCACATCCCATTAAATAATCGGTTTTGGAGAAAAAAATGCGATTTCAAAAAGTGTGATACGGTGCGATAAGGTGTGAATTAGAAAAGTAACTAAAATGAACATCCTATTAAATGTCACCCTCAGCCTCTGCAAGCTCCGTGCGCTCGACTCCTGGCCGGGAGGAGAATTTAGTGGTGTTCAAATGATGTGGTGTGGTGTCTTCTCCACCGCGTTGTGACCCGATTTGGGTCTACTTCAGGGAGTCTTTTTCTAAACTCCCTAAAGAAGACCCAAATAGGGTCGCAACGCATTGTAGAAGACTACACACCACATCATTTGAACACCACTAAGGTCTTCATACCCCTTTTCCCATAAATTAAGCATAGAGGGTACCCCCCTACTTTGAAGACCAGCAGCCTGTGTGTACACCTTTGAGATTAGCACCACCTCCCATTCTTCTATATACCTACGAATATGTTGACATTGGTAAATATGTTCACATTACTGAGGATTATGTTTGTGTGCCATTTTGACCCAATGTTAGGATATGCAGATTCATAAACCTTTTTCACCAAACAGATGGAGTGCCTCTCAGCCAGCGCTGGGAATCCTCAGATTCACTTAGCTGCCAATCGCCGGCAGAGAGGCGCTCCATCTGATGAGGACGTGCAAGTGTCTAATGCACATGCTCGTCCCCATCAACATGGAGGTGGGGAGCACTTTCCCTGCCCGTCTCTGCTTCAGGGAGACGGGCAGGGATCAGGGGGAGCTGGGGGCAGCTGCTGGGGGCATTGGGGGAGCTCCGGAGGGCATCTCCATCAGATTGGGCCGCACAAGCCCCCTTCCGGGGATGGTGGTGGCTGGAGGTCGGCGATTTGATTGCCAACAGGAGCTGCTCCATCTGTATGTTTTAACATGATGTGATGTAGAAATATATTGATGTGGCCCCATTCTTAATAATACTATTGTGATAAAGTAATGGGGTGTGGGTATTAAAAGTGGTCTGCACACCATCGGTCACCATAATGGTCACTAATTAGTCCACATAAAGCCACCTTTGTCATTTATTCTGTGCTTGTTTCACCAAGGAAACATGGCTTATCATGGGGCATTGGGTTAAACTTACCTGGTTGTGCTGGTGACGCTATTCTGTCGGTGTCAGCAATATATAGGCCAGGAAGGACCTGTGTTGGGATGATTCTTCTTAATTTTTCCTCATAGAATGTGTAGGTCACTTTGATGCTGCCCCCCCCCCCCCCCCCCCTGTGCAACTTGCCTTGTTTTTTCGGTGGTATATAAAGGTTGTGGTATACCTGTGCACCAAGTGTTACTGTTGTGGACTAGCTGCAAAACACTAGAAGGTCTGACTGTGCCTTCCTGTTAAATGGTACATAGAAAAAGGATTTTTTTGTGTTGAGCTTGGTCCCTATGCGTATTTAAATGGTTCACAAAGTTATAGTTGGGTAATTTTACTTGGTGATAACAGTGCAAAGTAAGACATCATGATGCCAAACAGATATACATTATGAAAAGAATGCAAAAAATAATAAAAAACAAAGAATAAAACAATCCAGAGTGATACAGTAGCGAGTGCTAGTGTATGTTCATAAACAGTATCAGAATCTCCAAATTTGATCGACGGGCTTGTAGCCAGTCCTGTCAAACCTGGGAGATCAGTCTCCTGGTTAAGCTGGATTGTGCGGGGTATACTCGTCCTCCTTAATTCAGGGGGATGAGGTTTGTCCAGAGTAAGTGTCTTATCTGATTGCGGCGTCCCGCAGATCAGATGGTGGATGGTTGATTGCAATTTATTCGGGTACCCCTTTTAGACGTCAATATGGGTGTCTCGAGTTTTCGGGAGGGGGATTGAGAGGTGCAGTATAGGGGTGCCAGTACGTTGGGAATGTCCAGTATGGTGCGGTGCTGCACACGTGTGATACAATACAGTGTGCCGCAGCCGCAGTGATCTGGACTGGTTCCGGGTGTAAGAACAGCAAGTGGATGCACGTCGCCGTAGTCAGGTAGCTGACTTGTGCGCCGTGTCCTCCATGCTGCCTGGGATCCCTCCTGCCTCACGTCACCAAACCCCGCTTCCTACTTACCGATTCTCCACGATTGGTGCGTCTTCTGCTTCGCTCCCGCCGACGGCTTCTGACAGGTCATGCTGACTCTTCAATCTCTGCTGCCGGGGGATGGATGGTATGCAGCGCGGGGTGATCGTCCTAAAATGCTTCTCAGGGTGTGTTTTTTCGGTGGCCATTTTTGTTTGAGGAGCCGCTTTATAACATTGAAGCGCTTCTTCACATTGCGCACTTTGCGCTTGTGGTTGTTTATGGCATTCACAGCCCCAGTAATCTCCTCCCACATTTGACTCTTGTGCATCATATTGCTGTGTGCATTATCCTTGCCAAGAAGGTGGTTAAAAAGTGGAACAATGGCACAGATAAGGGCAGAATTTTCTTCATATGAAAAGTGCACAATGGCGCCTACTGGGAGTGCACCCTGGGGTAGGGCCTGCGTTCCCCTCTATCTACTCATCACCCTCCTCCACCTCTGTGCCCTCCTCCTCATCATCCTGGCCAGCATCACCTTCCTCCTCCTGCCAGTGTACCTCAGACATGTCTGTGTCCTCCTGCTCCTCCTCATGGTGTTTGGCAAACAGGCCCTCTTGTGTGCTGCTGTAGCTGGTTGAAGCAACAGCCTCCTCCTGCTGTGGGTGCTCCTCCTGCCTCCTCATTGGCACCATGCTGCCTTCCTCTCTCACTGCTGGTCTCTATTGCTCTTTTGCCTCCTCTCCTGTCCATGCTGCTCTCCTCACTACCTTTCAAAGGTCAAAAAAGGTGCCAGACCCCTGTATATAGGGTGTGTGATGCATATTCTAGGGGACTTAGGTGGGCCAATAGGTGTAAGTGTTGTTTGGTTTGGTAAGGCAGTGTTTGAAATCGCATTTTGGTTGGTCAGAAATTCACACATGACCAGGTCATAATATCATGCCACATTGCACCATATCGTAATTTTCAGCCGGGAAATCACTTCCATTAAAATAAATTGTCAATTTGTTTTTTTAAATGGCAATTTCAGAAAATGCGTTACGGTGCGATTTGAAACCTTACTAAAATCGCACTCTATTAAATGTCAAAATTGTCCTGAAAGCTGCTGTTTTCAGACACTGCAGCCCAGTTTTCATTCTGGCGATTTTGAAATAATGCTGGCATATCGGGGCTAATTGGATAGCCACTAGGGGGCTAATTGCTCACGATCACTGATCACGGGTAATTGGATACTGCTGTAAGGCTGACACTATGCAGTTATACGACAGTATTCTCCCCTTCACAGATAACAGCAGCCAAGATTATGAGCAGTCTTGGCAGACATAAAATAATGTTTTTATTTAATGGGGGAATTTTTTTTTATTTGAATAAGCTAGGGTTACCACATTTGTGTTGATAGATTCCCGGACAGTGGCCCACCCCTTGACCCACCCCCAGCCCCACCCCAAGCTCCGCCCATTGACCCGCCTTATCTTTTTTTACCTTTGCTTCAATTCCATTCTTGATTTTGCACAACGTAATGCCAGTTACACGTTACATCACACACTGTAATGACCATTAGATGTTATGCCACACACCGTGATGCCCATTACATGTAACGCCATACACCACAATGGCCATTACATGTTATGCCACACACCGTGATGACCATTACACATTATGCCCATTACTTGTTATGCCAGGACTCAACTATTTTTTTCTAAAGCTGGGAAAATATGGACAGTGTGCGCCAAAAACTTTCAATGTAATGCCGATTATTCGTCACACACCCATTACATAGTATACCACATGCCATAATGCCCATTACACGTTATGCCACAAACTGTGATGCCCATTACATGTTACGCCATACACCGCAAGGCCATTACATATGCCACACACCGTGATGCCCATTGCACCACCCATTGCAGCCAGTCGGTGTTCCCCAAGGGTCAGTCCTTGGCCCTCTCCTCTTCTCCCTCTACACCACCTCTCTGGGCACCCTCATCAGCTCCTATGGTTTTCATTACCACCTTTATGCTGATGATACCCTAATCTATCTCTCCTCCCCCGACTTATCCCCATCACTCCTGTCCAAGGTCTCCGAATGCCTCACGGCCATCTCAGCCTGGATGACCCAACGCTTCCTGAAACTAAACATGGCTAAAACTGAACTTCTAATCTTCCATCCCCCGAACATCCCCTCTTCTCCCACCATCTCCATCAGCATTGGTGAAACCGAGATCACGTCCACCGACCAAACGCGCTGCCTCGGTGTCATCATTGACTCCTCCCTCTCTTTCACCCCCCACATTCGTGCTCTCTCACAGTCGTGCCGCTTTCACCTACGCAACATCTCACGCATCAGACCATTCCTCTCCACTGAGGCGACCAAAATTCTCATTCACTCTCTTGTCATCTCCCGCCTTGACTACTGCAACATCCTTCTCTCTGGGCTACCTCTCACCCGCCTCGCAGCTCTCCAATCCATTCTTAACGCTGCTGCTAGGCTCATCTTCCTCTCCCGCTGCTCTACCTCCGCCTCCCCCCTCTGTCTATCTCTTCACTGGCTCCCCATTCCTTTCCAAGTTCTCTTTAAACTCCTCACCACCACCTACAAGGCTCTCTCCTCCTCCACAGCTCCCTACCTCTCTTCACTGATCTCTATCCACACTCCCTCCCGTCCTCTTCGCTCCATCGCTGACCGCCGACTGACCTCTCACCTAATCACCTCCTCCCACTCCCGTGTCCAAGACTTCTCTCGCGCTGCCCTCCTGCACTGGAACAACCTCCCACCACCCATCAGGCTATCTGATTCCCTTACCTCCTTCAAGCGCTCCCTCAAAACCCACTTTTTTCGACTAGCCTATCCCTCCTCCTAACCTCTTTTGATCCTCCTATCCTGCCTCCGTTCCCCTCTGTTCCTACTTATCCTATTGTATTTCGTTCGTCCACCCACCTATTTTTAGTTTGTTAACTCTTATGAGTAGGGTCCTCCTTCCTCACGTACTCACCCTACCTCATTACCTCACCTGTGCTCCTGTCCTGTTCTTCCCTTCCTCTACTTCATCTTCAGTCTCCTCGACAATTTTGACACCTACTTCTGAACTGATACTGATTTTAGTTCTACCAGCTATACCCCTATTTATACTGTATTGTTCAACACACCCTGTACGTTACCTTGTAATTTGTTTTTTTGTTTGCTATGTACAGCGCTGCGGACTCTTTGCGGCGCCTTATAAATAAACATACTACTACTACTACTACCACTGCCGCACAACTGATGCCCATTACTAATATGCCCCCACAGTGCCAGATATGCCCCCATAGTGCTAGGTATGCCCCCAGTGCCACACACATATGGCCCCACAGTGCCAGATATGCCATCAGAGTGCCACACATATATGCCCCCACAGTGATAGGTATGCCCCTAGTGCCACAGATATACGACCCCACAGTGCCATTTATCCCCCCACAGTTCCAGAAATCATATGCCCCACACAGTTCCACACACATATGCCCCCACAGTGCTAAGTATGCCACCAGTGCCAGATATGCCCCCACAGTGCCACATATATGCCCGCACAGTGCTAAGTATGCCACCAGTGCCATATATGCGCCCACAGTGCCACATATATGCCCGCACAGTGCTAATTATGCCACCAGTGCTATATAAGCCCCCACAGTGCCACACATATATGCCCCCACAGTTCTAAGTATGCCCCCAGTGCCAGATATGCCCCCACCGTGCCACACATATGCCCCCACAGTGCTAAGTATGCCCCCAGTGCCAGATATGACCCAGCAGTGCCACACATATGCCCCACATCTGATATCTCGCCTTCAGGAGGTTTGTTAGACAATGTGCTGTAGCTGATAGGGGACCCCACAGAGCTGATTGCACAAAATGTGAAAAACCCCATGTTGACCTTTTGACTGTCGACCTTCCCCATGTCAACTAAATTACCCTGTCACCACCATGGAATGATTTTCCCCTGCTCTAGACGACTCTAGACTTACTCAGTGCTGCGAAGGCCGTAGGGAGAAGGAACATCCTCCCTTCCACCGGCTGGGCAACTTCTGCATTTTCTGTGGCACTCCCAGAAAACGCCTAAGTTCTGCCCCCAAACACCTGGCGCCTGTCAATAAACTTGCATACGGCCAGAGAAGGCTAGCCTTAACCCCGCGCATGCATATGTATGGTGTTTCAATTATCAGATGTGCTGTGAATTCACAGCCGTCTGAATGGGTCATGCATTTTATTGTCATTTAGTTACACCCTCTTGTATCTGATGTTTAAATTCAGGTTGCAGCTGATTTTGGAAATGATCATCCTAGACATAGTGCTCTCTGACAGTGAGTATTATGGGGGTGATGGTGGCAGACTATCTCCTAGTCGGTTTTGACATTTCTCCAATAGGTATGTGACATAGGGCATTGCCCTTCCTGGTTGGCTTTTCGATTTTAGCTATAATAGACTACAGCAGGCCTCTCTAGTTGCTGTGAAACTACACAACCCAACATACCCTGCCACAGTATTGCTATTAGGGCAGTGGTTCCCAAACTGTGTGCCGTAGCTCCCTGGGGAGCCTCGGGACACAAGCAGGGGTGCCGCGGCTTGGTGGTCTAGGACCAACTAAAATTATTAATGGTTAATTATTTATGAGCAAAACCAGTGCTGGTGGCGGCCAATCATAGAATGTGTACAAACACAAGCAAATACTGCCCTTTACCACATAACTGCCACTGGAGGGAGGCACTTGGGACGGAGCAGGTCACAGTGCACCCCCCTTCCCACCCTTGACCCAGGTGAGGTGAGCTGCAGCAGCGCCGGCACCCGTACCACTACCCCACCCCTAACATACAGCAGGTGAGCGGTGGTTATGACCATAAATCCCCGGCGGCTTTGTGCAGGAACTCTCCCGGGCGGTGATTGACAGCGGGGGCTCAGGAAGCGCTGCTGTGCTATGATGGTGCCATCGGACACACAGCGCCTGGGGACACTGAACTTGCGCTGTCTCACTATCAGCACAAGCACCATCATAGCAGAGCAGCGCTTCCTGAGCCCCCGCTGTCAATTGCCGCCTAGGAGAATCTCCCCCCCTGGAGTGACCCGGCAGCGGCGGTGGACGCATCACCCCCCCCCGGCCGGTGAGCGGCGGGTGGGGGGCGGGTTAGCATCGGAGCGCTCCCCCCCGCCTGGGGCGTTGTGGTCACTAGCACCGGCCCTGCCACTAAGAATCGCATATAAACCCAATCTAATTAATTTTTTTGGGACCTAGGGGTGCCGTGAAAAAAATTCTGATTCTCTAGGGTGCCGTGAATCAAAAAAGATTGGGAACCCCTGTATTAGGGAGTGCTAAAATTGTGACAGGACATGCTGTGTAGTTTCAAATTGACTAAGCTGGATAGAAACAAATTGACCAGGCCTGGACTACAGTATTTTTTTTTTTAAATACAGTCTTTATTTAAGCTTTTTTCATTTAAAATTACAAATACGTTCCACAACTTTGTGCTCTTATACATAAATATTCATACTTTACGCAACATTAATTTCCTTACCCTTCTTTCCTTATTTCCCACTTCCCCTCCCCTTCCATAACGCCTTTCACATCCAGCAGGATATCAAGTACGGGGCAAGTGGGCGTCCCTCTATCTCATATTGCTATTTACCCAAACATTACATATCCCCCCGGAGTCCATCTAGTCCTTCCTGTATACTTTGGTATTCTACTAACTTCCTGATCTACTCTTCAAAATAGTTTTTTCATTCCCTTCATAATTTCTCTAGTCACCCTTGTAATATTTCGACTTCAGCCATACATCCCACACTTCGTGAAAAATGTTTAGTTTCCCTCTTTTTGTGTACATATATCTTTCGTGCTTAATTGTGCTGTTTACTAAATTAACCAACTTAACATTTGGGCTATCATGTGCCAACCATTTTCTTGCTATTAAAACCTTTACCAAGGTCATTAAGTTTTTTATACATTGTGTCTGGTATTTATTTATATTTACGCATGTGACTTCATTCATTATACCTATTTTTTTATTTATCGTGAACCCTGTGTATCCTAACTGCCTAATTCTTTGTCCCACCTGTTGCTATATATTTTGTATGTGATAGCATTCCCAAATCATGTGTATGAAGGTTCCCTGGGATGTATTACATTTAGTGCATAATCCACTTTTGTTATTATAGCTTGTTTTACTTCTTCTATTGTAATCCTTTGTTCCAATTTAGCACTCTCGTCTCCACTTAGGCTTGGTAATTCTACCCCTTTTAACAGGTTTCCTAAATCTATTTCTGTATTTCCAATTGTGGAAGCGTAGAGGTTTTCAAAGTACTGCAGAAATGTGTTTGCAATATCGGGTGTGGAGTCTGCCACCTTCTCATCCCTACTAACTATCTGTACTATATTATTTGATTTTTTGTCCCCTCTGGCTAATTGTGCCAGAAAGCTTCCTGGCCTGTCATATAATATATACTTATTGTGTGCTAGGAAGGACTCCTGTTTCACTGCTTTTTTTTGGACTTCATCCATCCAGATTACATTCGCATTCAGCCAGTTTGTTTTAGCCTCATCTGTCTTTTCCCGCCAGTACTTCCTCTCCAATTCTTTACTCATTCTCTCTGCTTCCACATTTTTTTCCCTAGCCCTTTTTTTAATTTGTGCTATCCTTTTTATAAGTGATCCCCTCATGCATGCTTTTCCTGAATCCCATACTATCACATCTGCTGCGGATCCTTCATTATTATGGAAGTATGTTTCCCATTCCTCGGTCACCTCCAAGCCCGCCCCCATCTGCTCTAGCCATGACGGGTGACACTTCCATATCCTCATACCCTTTTCTACTTGTTCTTTTAGGTGTATCAGGATGGGTGCATGGTCAGAGATTCCCCGAGGCATGTACTCCACCTTTTCTACTTGGGGAAAGAGGGTTTCGTCCATAATCGCCATATCTATACGGGACAGTGACTCATTCGAATGGGAGTAACATGAATATGTGCTCGTTTTGGGATGCTTCTCCCTCCATCCAATATCTTTAAAAAACAGATGTAGCCCTTTATTTCCTATCCTCTTGCATGGGCTTTCCTTCCTCCATCTGTCTAACTCTATGTCCAGCACATTATTCATATCTCCCATACATAACACCGCAGCCCCCTCTGCTTTGGCTGTAAATTCCACCGCCTTCTTCAACACTTCATATTGGAAAGGCGGGGCAATATATACTGCCAATACACACACCTTCATATTGCAAAGTTGCCCCTGTAGGAATACATATCTCCTCTTTTCGTCTATCTCTTATCTCTCACAGCTAAATGGCACACTTTTATGAAACAGTACCGAGACACCTCTAGCAGCATTTGAGAAGCTGGAGTGGTACATACTTCCAATCCATGCCCTTTTTAGGGCATTTGTTTTTTCCCCCATCAGGTGCGTTTCCCCTAGACAAATTATCTGTGCCCCATATTTTTTTAATTTGATTCAGTACGGTAGCCCTTTTAATTCTATCTTTTAACCCTCGTACATTCCAGTATATTAATTTAACCATTTTATCATTTTTAACCTATCATTCATAGTATACATTTTTAGGAAGTTTTTTCAACAATTCTACTTTAGATGGATCCCTACCCCTTCCCTTCCCCCCCTCCCTGTATACCCCCCCTTTTGAAGTATACCTGATCCCCCCTTCACATCCCCCCCACTCCCCCCCCCCTTCCCTTCTACAGACATACTAAAATAACAAATTTTTTTCTTATATTTCTCTTTTTTCCTATTCCCTTTCATACATTTATACCACCTTTCTTTCATTCGGGGCAATATTCTTTAGTGATCACTCTCTCGTGTGAGCCCCCTGACTTCATCAATATACTTATACATCCCCATGTGCAGATGTGGAGGAGGAGCAAAAAAAAGAAAAGAAAAGAAAAAGAAAGGGGATTAAGGGGAAGACCATACATTTTTATACATTAAATTACATAATCATTATTTTCCCAACAAAATATTAAATACCAATTTTTTCCCCCTTCCATCACCCTCCCCTTAACACCCTGGGCTTCCATTTGCATTATTGTCCCGAGTTGCAAATATGACTTGGTCCATCCTTGCATTATTTACCCTCTTTACCAGGTGAAGAGGGGCTGAGAGAAAAAAAAAAAAAAAAAGTTTCATTGAGCCTGTCTTTACAATTTGCGATCCATATTTTTATTCCTTCACTTTGGGTCGGTATCCTTACAGCCAGGAAGCTGCTTCCTCTGGACTAGCAAAGAACTTGGTCTGTCCATCCTCAATTATCCTCAACTTTGCTGGAAACATCATGGAGTACTGGATGTTTAGCTCTCTCAGTCTTTTTTTGATGTTTACAAACTTTACTCTTTCTTTTTGAACTTCCCTGGCAAAGTCTGGGAATATCATTATATTTATCCCATTAATCATGAGGCTGTGACTCCTAGCTGTGCGTATTATCGTGTCCCGATCTCTGTAGTTTTTGCATTTTTGCTATGTGTCCTAGCAGGGGACCCTGGCGGTAGTGCTCTCATTGGCACCCGATGGGCTTGCTCCACACAGAATTGTGCTGTAAATGTTTCTTTGCCAAACTGGGTTATTAGCCAGGCTTCCAGCCATGCTTCAGGGTTGTCTCCCTCTATCTTTTCTGGAACCCCAATTATCCTTATGTTATTGCGGCGCAGGCGCCCCTCCATTTCAGCCATTTGGTTTTGTACACTAGTCACAGCCCCGTTAACTTTTTGATTTGTACCACCATAGGTTCTTGCACATCCTCAATCTGCGATATCCTGGATTCTACCTCACTGATTCTGCTTTGTACACTCTGTACCGACTGCCTCAGTAGGATAATCTCTGCCTGGGTCTGCTCGATCTTTCCACTCAGCCTCTCCTCGCTACCATTAATTGCTTCTATTAGCTTTTGAAATGTGGCTTCTGGCACCGGGTCTGCTAGGGTAGATTTGGACAGGGTTTGCTTATTAGGGGATAGGGAGTCTCGTGGTTCCAGATTTGCAGCTTTAGACTGTGTATTACTGCTGCTTCTGGAGAACCTTTCCAGCTTTGAAGCTGCCGCTGCTGCTTGCCCTGTCTTCACCATGTGTACAGCTGCACAAAGTATCCCACTGGTATCCTTAATATGGCAAACTTTTCACAGACCGTGACAGCCAATCCAGCCTTTTACTTTATCCACTGGGTTCACCACTGTGTATATTGCTCCAGCTTTATATATCTACCCCGTCCCTCAGCCCACTAGCATACACCCGGTACCTGGTTATCAGTGTCCTCCAGCCACTTAATTCTCCTGGCAGCAGCTTGTCTTGATGTGCCCTCAGTCTGTGTCAGGAGGTTCTTCCTTCTGTATGCCAGTGTCCTCCGGACACTTAATTCTCCTGGTGGCGGCTTGTCCTGGTCTATGGCCGTTGCTATAATGCCCTCCAGCTATATCGAGGGATTCCCCCTCCTGCAGGCTCCTGCCACCCGGCGCACCCCTCTCTGGGGATCGTCACTGTGCCTCTGGCCGCGCGGTGCTTTCTACTGACCTCGCGGCTTCCTTCTCCGCCGCGTCACTCTCAGCCGCCCAGCGCGTCATACACCAAGGACACTCCAGCTGACCCGGCGCCGCCTGCAGCCACGATTCCCCTCCGGCACTCTCCTCCTCCTTACACTTGTTCTTCTCCCCGCTGTGGCGTCTTCCCGATTATCAGCCTCCAGACCCGGCTCAGCTCAGAGTGAGTTTTTTTTTCAGGGGATTGCCGTGCTTTTTCCCCGCTTCACAACTCAGGGCTCAATGTTGCTCCGTCCTTCCCTCTCTGCTTCATCTGACCACCAGCATGTCAGAGGGCTCACAGACTCCCGCCTTACACGGAGACTTCCGTGATCATGCCCCTGCTGGACTACAGTATTAGTGACATGCACAAAATCCCAATTGCAGATTCTTTGAATTCTCGGTTTATGTATTCCATAGCAATGTTGATCATAAATTCTCATTGAAAGTTGGTAACGTTTTGTGATTGGCATATGGTAATTGGTAATATTGAGTAAACATCTAATTTCAAACCTGAGTATAAATCCACTAGCACCATGCTCCCTATCGCTCTAAATTTTAAATATCTGTCACAGTACTGTAAGAAACCATATCAATCTATGGACTTCATCTGGTTGAATTTTGAGATCTAAGTGAGTTACGGGGTGCACACTAGAAATCTTATTTTTCAATGTCACTGGCTAAAACATGGCCTCCATTTTTCTATGTATGTTGGCCTTCATACCATGGTGCTCTTGATTAAGTTGCCAGTCATACTACTGTACTTTTGTAAAAATACATTATGAGGAATCTTTGACTTCATTGTGTAGTGAGGGAAGTCAGGTATATTTCCCCAGACATATGCGTTTTAAAAACCTCATGAGATTTGCTAGTTCTGTTGTGAGCCATTGGGCTCTTTATAAGAAACAGTATAGGGTCCTGGGGTTGGATGGTTGAAGACAGAGTTCATCATCCATTAGGCCCAGTTAAGGTCTTTGGGCTGTTAGCCTGACAGAAGACTAATCAGTACATCAAACTGTGGGGTTTTTATGAAAAGGCTTCCATACTGGGAGTTAGGGATCTCTGCCTAGGGAAAGGAGACACTATGCAGTTCTCTATGTGGGAGACAACAGGCTAAAAACTCTAACTGGTATGATTCAGTTATTGTGTTTTCTAGTGAGTTATGAGATTATCCTGTGTATTAGTTAAGGCCCACATACATTATGCGATTTGGGCCTGATTTCACCCGATTCGGGTGGATCAGACCGTGAAATCAACCCAAATCGCATGTGTAAACATGCCGTCCAACCCGACGCGGGGTCCCGTGCACATCGGATTGGAGTCAGGAGGTCGGACCAACTGCATATGAAATTTGCCAACTGGGGCGCTGCCAGGGAAATCAGTTCCGACTTGTTCTTAGGACAAGTCGGACTAATGTATGGGGGCCTTTAGAGACAGATGGCAAGGATTTTTTTGATGTTTTGTTTCTGTTTTGTTTCTTTAACTAATAAAACTGGTTGAGGCCAGTTGCATCAAAATACTGGAGTGACTTGTGACCTCTCAGCTGCTGCACCTTACCATCTACCCCTGGAGATTGTACCTGTTCCCTGACCCTCTTACAGTATATATTATGTAATAAATAATAATCTCCAGCAAAGAGCTTCTTCTCCATGCATTTCTGGATGTCATCACTAACCATAAAGATTGCATATGGAGGTCAAATATCTGCATGCCAGGCACATGCTGTAAATGTGATGAGCTTGATGGAAGGAAAGTAATTTTACAGAAACCACACTTTGCATCTAGTATGCTGATTATCTACCCATCAGACATTTCTGCAATCACTTACTCTACCGTTCTTATGGGACAATGAGGTCCCAAGACATCCATGTTCAGATGTACCGGGACAATGTAAATACTCACTGTGCCATCTTTCTTTGTTGTAGTCACCATGCCTGAGACCCATTGTGTAGAAGTAATGGTGGTTCAATCATCCTTAACCTTGTTATTCTGTCTATTTCCATAATAACCTTGTATTAAATGACAAGTCCTATTCCTCTGGCTGCACAGATTGTGGGATGTATTGAGTCAACCAGCTGCATGTTTATTAGGCTGTGACCTAAAGCAAAACAATACAAAAATAAAAACCAGCATGGTTATACTAATTACAAAATCAACACAAAGGGCCAGATTCTCTAAGCTTTAAAAGTGATAAAATGGAGAGTGATAAACAGCCAGCCAATCAGCTCCTAACTCCCATGTCACAGGCTGGGTTTGAAAAATAACAGGTAGGAGCTGATTGGCTGGCTGTTTATCACTCTCCACTTTTTCACTTTTGAAGCTTATATTGGCACCCCCTCCCCCTAAATTTGACCCTGCGCCCCCTGTCTTATAGTACCTGTCCCGGCCGTCACTCTGTGGCTACTGACCGGGAGCTGCAGATCTACTAGCAGACCAACGCTCCTCCTGGCTCCCCATGACAAAATGTCCATCACAAAATGGCTGCCCCCTACAGCAGACCTTTTTAAGGATGCTAGAGGAGGCCGCCGCTGCCTCCTCTAGCATCTTAAAAAACTGTCTGCTCTAAGGGGGCCATTTTGTGATGGACATTTTGTCATAAGGAGCCAGGAGGAGTGCCGGACTAGTAGATCTGCGGCTCTCGTCCGGCAACCACAGAGTGACGGCTGGGACAGGTACCCTGCAGGTAGGGGCAGCGTAACAATAGCCCCACAGTCCCCGGTGCCCACACTTACTTGGCGCCTCCCCGCCACCGAGGGGTCTGCGATGCTATTGTTACGCCACTGCTTCTGACATGCTATATGGGGGCATATCTTGGACCATGGTGTCTACATTTTTAAGCTGAAAATACAATGAAAAGTCTTCAATATTTTATTTTCCTTCTCTCCTTCTAGACTGTAAGTTGCATGGAACAAGGACCTCTTCTATCCTGTTCTCACAGCCCTCATCTCTTGCACTTCAATTACTGCTCTCTCCTACTCAACTACCATCTATAACCACAGGACCATCCCGTTTTTTTGGGACGTTCACTCGGCCTGCCCATGGCTGGCAGTGTCCGGCGGTGGGGGGTCCTGCAGTTGGGAGTCCCCCCTGAGTAGAGCAGCGGTGAATAGACACTGTGCGCATGTCATGCCCCCACAGCAACAAAACAGGGGCGTGGCCTCGGAGGATGCGATTTGTAGGCCATGCTCTCCTGCCACCAGACCACACCCCAAAATTCCGGGGTGCATGATGGTCCCGAGCGTGAGTGTAGAGTTGGGAGGTATGCTAGTCTGGATAACGTATTTTTCTATATATTGCATACTGTAGGAAAACTCTGTCCTAAAATAAAATAATATACAGTATATACTGGAGAACTATTTTAGCTACTAGCTAAATTTAACACAAAGAGATTTAAATATTTGTTTTATATTACCCGTTTGGAATTAAAAAAAGAAAAAGAAGTCTGCAGAGATTTTTGGATAGAGGGTCTCAACAGGTCTGCTTTTTGAAAGATTAATTATTAACATAAAATTAGTTAACACCGTTACCTTGTGGAAATGTCCTGTGGGTATTTTAGCAGCTCACATGTGTAAACAATGTAGTGCTTTTCATTTTACTTCTAGCATGTGTTTATATTGTACATTCCCTAGTATGTCCATATATAAATAAGGCCGCTGAACGAGAGGAAGTACTAAAATGTTACACACTGATCTACATTTCTCAAAGGGCACAAAATGTTTGCCTTATCTCACTTTCATGCAAATATTAGATAAGGAGAGCTAAACTTCAAGCATGCTTTGATAAATCTAGGCTAACTTGTTCAGTGTGAAATCATGTTGGGCACATTTATTTACTTCTATGAATCAGAATGATCTATGTTTCATAAAGGAACAACAAATGCAAAGATTAAGTTTTATTGGAAGTTGTTCATTGAATACAGGGACAAATGCATGATTTGTAAAGGGGGGTTTCCAGATGGAATAAATAATAAAAACTGGCAACAGTGCATTTGTTTGATTAAATAGAAATGAACCATACACCCATATAATTTACAGTTCAAAAATCATATATATAGAGAGAGAGAGAGAGAGAGATTACGTAGCGGTTCGGCACTCCAACTCAAAAAGCTCAGATTCCCAGGTGCCCTCCGGATACAATAGCCAGTGTAGTTACAAACAAACAGCGGCACTCAGTGGGTTTTTCAAAAGCGGTGTATTTCCAATATCCAACGTTTCGGGGACTAGCCCCTTTGTCAAGGTGCAGGAATAACAATGGCCCTTATTCTGGTTGGTGCGGCCAGAGCCGCACACGGTGCTCTGGCCGCACAAACCAATCCCCGCCCACGAGACGGATCGCCACGGCCGTCCGTACACGGACGGCTGGCGATCCGCATAAAAATGGTGGGGCGTACGCCTCCACCATGGTGGGAGCTGCCCCCTGCATTCGATGGTCGTCGACCATCGAAGGCAGGGCCGCACGCCACAGCAGCTCCCGCAAGCTGAGACCACACGGACAATCGTCCGTGTGTTAGCTTGTATGGGGGCTGAGAGCTGACATCCGGCGACGTCAGCTTTCCGCCCCCATCAGTGGCGTCATACCCTCATTAGCATGCATACGCCCCGCGTTTGCATGGGAACGCCCATGAAACGCGGGGCGTATACATAGGGAAATGAGGGTATGAAGCCCCTCACGCCCCTATACGCCCCCTTTGCGGCGGACGAAATACGTCTGCGGCGAATGGGGCTGCACATGCGCAGATTGACCTCTGCGCATGTGCAGACTAAAAACATCGGCGGTACGGCCGCACGCGGGCCGTACCGCACGATGCAGAATAAGGGCCATTGTGTGACAAAACATGCAAAACTTAAATAGGGTACACACTATTTAAGTTTTGCATGTTTTGTCACACATTGTTATTCCTACACATTGACAAAGGGCCTTGTCCCCAAATCGTTGGATATTGGAAATACACCGCTTTTGAAAAACCCACTGAGTGCCGCTGTTTGTTTGTAACTACACTATATATATATATATATATATATATATATATATATATATATATATATATATATTGTGTATCAGTCCTAAGTCAGACAAATCCAATCCAAGGACAGACAGGTCCAGCACACCATAGCATATAACATGCAGATAAAAACGATTTATTGAAGCAAGGTATAAGAATTCATTATACTCAGCACATCCGTGGCAGTAGCATGAGACAGCTTAACACTTCAATTCCACAGGCTTAGCCCTGACGGGCCGTTTCGGTGTCAAATCACCTTCCTCATAGGGCATCAACCATACAATGAATCCTCACAGTATATATAACATGGAAATACACCTGAATCACATAATCAATAATTGCTAACTCGCGCCAGGACTCCAAACTCACCTTTCCCGCACTACAGGCATGCTCCCACGGCATCCCGGAAGTCTCCACGGGACCCGGAACTAACCTGCCTGTTCCTAGTGCATGGGGAAGCAGAATGGGTTCCTAGGCGCCGGAAGTCAACAAGCGGTTGCCGCGACAACGCAACTCCCACTACAAGCTCATATCAAACCACCGCTGAACTGCAGCTAATAGCTGCTATCTCAAAATATTGCACCAATACAGCGGGCATCTGCTGGGGGACACTACTATGCCACCACAGCATATAATCAAAAATATAGAGAGTAATGCCAACGCAACGTTGCTGCGGCAACCACCACACCTCCATGAACAATACACACAGATACATCACAAAAATAAGGATATTAAGCAGAAAAAGATCAAAAAGACATAGACAGTGGCTAAAGAAGTGGAAAAACATATATAGTAATTATTACGTAATGGCAGAAATAGATATAATCTATATATTTTATATTATATTTAAACTCAATGAACTGTCGGGTCCCTAATTAAAGAAACACTGCCAGGTTCAATTCTTCATTTAGACCTAACGGTGCCATAGATTGTAGCGTGTAGGTCCAATAGCTCTCTCGTTGTAGCAACAAGCTATGTCTGTCCCCACCCCTCTTTAATGGTGGAACATAATCGAATGGGAGAAATCGGAAGTCACTTAGGCGATGGCCTGCAAGTGCGAAGTGTCTCGCAACCGGGGGTGTATTCCCATCCAACTTAATCAGGGCTTTGTTAATTGATGAGCGATGCATATTAATCCGCTCCTTGAGCATCCGGATGGTTTTGCCCACGTATATCTTATCACATGGGCACTGTATAATGTACACAATATACTTGGTGTTACAGTCCATCCTGTGTTTGAGTTGGTATACCTGCTTCGTTATTGGATGCTGCCAGCTACTGCCACAAATTATATACTTGCAGTCGACACACCCTGTACATTTTCTGGCTCCTGTGCCAGTGTTTAGCCATGTGGCTCTTGTCACTGGTTTCGGGCCCACATCCGTGATGACCACTTACTGTTTAATATTAGCGCTCCTCTTGTAGCAAAACATAGGAGTCTGCTCACAGTATTTGCCAATGACAGGATCTGTACTTAAGATGTGCCAGTGCTTCGTGATAGCTCCCCTCAACACTCCCGAGTTGATGGAATAGGTGTTGGGGAACAACAGCTTCGAACCCTGAGTATCCTTACTTCGTGGTATTAGTAAGTCCTCCCTTCTCAGGGTCAAGCACCTCTCTTTGGCCCCATGCACCTCAGTAGGATCATATCCTCGAGAGATAAAACTCTGTCCCATCTCGTCCAGGGTTTTAATGAGATCATCCCTGTTAGATGTAATCCTTACCGCTCTCACCAATTGTGAGAACGGCAGTCCTCGTTTTAGGGGTTGGGGATGAAAGCTTGTTGCCATTAAAAGGTTATTCTTGTCGGTAGGTTTCTTGTAAAGAGTGGTTCTGAAACCCTCTGGTGTCTTGGACACCAGCACATCAAAAAAATTGAGCTGGTCTAAGCTACTAGTACAAGTAAACCTAATGGACCCGGCAGTCCCATTGAGCTTGCCTACAGAGTCATCCAGTGCCATCTGTGATCCAGTCCACACTATGAACAGGTCATCAATAAAGCGTAAATAAAATGCAATAAATTTGGAAAAATCTGGATCCGCCATAATGTACGTTTTTTCAAAATCATACATAAACAGGTTCGCATACGATGGGGCCATATTGGACCCCATCGCAGTCCCCTGCAGCTGTAAATAAAAGGCGTTATCAAACAGAAAATAATTTTTGTGCAAAATAAATCCAATGAGTAATAACAAAAAATCAATTGGTGGACCTGCATAGTGGGGACTGGATTCCAGGCACCTTCTGACAGCTGCCATACCCTCAACATGACTGATGTTGGTATATAGTGACGTAACGTCAAGTGTCACTAGAATACAATAATGATTATGTGATTCAGGTGTATTTCCATGTTATATATACTGTGAGGATTCATTGTATGGTTGATGCCCTATGAGGAAGGTGATTTGACACCGAAACGGCCCGTCAGGGCTAAGCCTGTGGAATTGAAGTGTTAAGCTGTCTCATGCTACTGCCACGGATGTGCTGAGTATAATGAATTCTTATACCTTTCTTCAATAAATCGTTTTTATCTGCAAAGTATATGCTATGGTGTGCTGGACCTGTCTGTCCTTGGATTGGATTTGTCTGACTTAGGACTGATACACAATATTGATTGATTGTCCCTGCACCCAGACTGGTATCCCTACCTGGAGTGTGCGTATCCTCTCTACGCCCTATCTATTATCCTCTGGATTCTGATATGCACCTCGGCTCTGTGAACTTTATTTAAATTAATTGTCTGTGAACTTTCTTTTGCACTGGAGTGCATTTTTTGTGTGTTTTTTGTGTATTGGATATGGAATTCCATCAAGAGGATTTTTCTGGCACGAAGCGTTTCACAGATAAGGACGCTAACAAAATACTATTCTCTGATACGGGAGTGCTGGCCTTTGATAAGGACACACCGGATGAAGTATATGCGGACTTGCTTAAGCTTAGAAAAAGGCTAGTGGAATTAGAGTTGCATGGTCTGACCCTCTCCCAATATCATAGGGAAGGCTTGATCCCCAGGGGGTTCAGGATTACTAACCAGCCTACAATAGGTCGCTCTAATAAAGATTTTTGCAAGTCCTGGTGCCAAATACTGAACCAGTGTAGCAGAGATTTAATTGTATTAGTTGTACAGCAACTTAACAGTGACATAGCTGGTGTACAGAGAGAAATTGAAAATTGCGAGGCAGCTGGTTTAGAGGTGGTTAAGGCTGACACAGGTAGTGATTGGCTTGCCAAGTTGGAAGAGTCAGTGGAGAAATTTAAAACTGAGTTGCTGTTATTTAAAAAGAACAAATACCGTAAGGTATAAGAAGATTATAAGGAGTTACGGGTTTATCCCTGGCTCTCTGGCCAAGCTATACGCAGACCGTGGAGAGGCAACTTTGTAAGGAGAAAGAGGGGTGATTTCAAGCGTTCTAATTACCAATTTACGGATATTGAGTCCAACACCTCGCAGAGCGATACCGAGCCCACAGGGAGGGCCAATCAGAAAGCTTTTTTAGGGGAGTCATCCCAAGTGAAGGCCAGAGGGCGAGGGAAAAACCCTGCAGGAGAGGGGGGGTCAAACACCGAAAGAGGCAGAACCCAGAGGGACAGCAAGAGGTGATTGTGTACAATCTATCTGATTATCAATTAACTGATCCTGAATTGTCCGTACTCAATAAGGGACTCAGTTTTGTCCAGACCCACAGGCAGAATCCATTTGACTGTGAGGTCGAACTGTATAAGTTCCAGAGACAACTCAGGTTGAAGGATCATTTTGTTAGGCATCCCACTGACAACACTATCAGTGGTGAGACCAAAGCTGCTTGTCCCTTTAAGGGTAAGTCTCGGTTTGACCCACAGGTAAACAACCCCTCCATAGATACCTTCATCAGACTGGTCAGACAGGACGTAATCCCTCAGGTCAAGCGGTCCAGGATTTACAGATCTAACCTTGCCAAAACAGAGCAATTGGCTTTGAAGTCTTTGCGGGAAAATTCCGCTATTATGGTTTGTCCCGCGGATAAGGGCGGGGCGACCGTAATCTTGAACCGCATTGACTATATAAATGAGGTGCTGCGCCAGTTGACCGATGATGTCTGCTATAAGCAGTTGAAAAATGACCCAACAGTGGGTTATAAAAAAGAGTTGGATTCTATCCTTAACATGGGTAGCTTGAATGGGTGAATAGATGATGGCACTCTGGACTTCCTAACACAGGAATTTCCCAGGGTGCCACTCATCTATATCCTACCCAAGATACATAAAACATTGGTCTCCCCACCTGGGAGGCCAATTATATCCTCGATTGGTTCCCTCTCACAACCTGTATCCCAATTTGTGGATTACTTTTTACAGGATGTTGTACAAAATACACCATATTGGCTCAGGGACACGACTCATTTTCTTAATAAACTCAACCAATTTGGCATGCCATCACGTGATTGTATTCTTATCTGTGAAACGCTTCGTGCCAGAAAAATCCTCTTGATGGAATTCCATATCCAATACACAAAAAACACACAAAAAAATGCACTCCAGTGCAAAAGAAAGTTCACAGACAATTAATTTAAATAAAGTTCACAGAGCCGAGGTGCATATCAGAATCCAGAGGATAATAGATAGGGCGTAGAGAGGATACGCACACTCCAGGTAGGGATACCAGTCTGGGTGCAGGGACAATCAATCAATATTGTGTATCAGTCCTAAGTCAGGCAAATCCAATCCAAGGACAGACAGGTCCAGCACACCATAGCATATAACATGCAGATAAAAACGATTTATTGAAGCAAGGTATAAGAATTCATTATACTCAGCACATCCGTGGCAGTAGCATGAGACAGCTTAACACTTCAATTCCACAGGCTTAGCCCTGACGGGCCGTTTCGGTGTCAAATCACCTTCCTCGTAGGGCATCAACCATACAATGAATCCTCACAGTATATATAACATGGAAATACACCTGAATCACATAATCATGATTGTATTCTAGTGACACTTGACGTTACGTCACTATATACCAACATCAGTCATGTTGAGGGTATGGCAGCTGTCAGAAGGTGCCTGGAATCCAGTCCCCACTATGCAGGTCCACCAATTGATTTTTTGTTATTACTCATTGGATTTATTTTGCACAAAAATTATTTTCTGTTTGATAACGCCTTTTATTTACAGCTGCAGGGGACTGCGATGGGGTCCAATATGGCCCCATCGTATGCGAACCTGTTTATGTATGATTTTGAAAAAACGTACATTACGGCGGATCCAGATTTTTCCAAATTTATTGCATTTTATTTACGCTTTATTGATGACCTGTTCATAGTGTGGACTGGATCACAGATGGCACTGGATGACTTTGTAGGCAAGCTCAATGGGACTGCCGGGTCCATTAGGTTTACTTGTACTAGTAGCTTAGACCAGCTCAATTTTTTTGGATGTGCTGGTGTCAAAGACACCAGAGGGTTTCAGAACCACTCTTTACAAGAAACCTACCGACAAGAATAACCTTTTAATGGCAACAAGCTTTCATCCCCAACCCCTAAAACGAGGACTGCCGTTCTCACAATTGGTGAGAGCGGTAAGGATTACATCTAACAGGGATGATCTCATTAAAACCCTGGACGAGATGGGACAGAGTTTTATCTCTCGAGGATATGATCCTACTGAGGTGCATGGGGCCAAAGAGAGGTGCTTGACCCTGAGAAGGGAGGACTTACTAATACCACGAAGTAAGGATACTCAGGGTTCGAAGCTGTTGTTCCCCAACACCTATTCCATCAACTCGGGAGTGTTGAGGGGAGCTATCACGAAGCACTGGCACATCTTAAGTACAGATCCTGTCATTGGCAAATACTGTGAGCAGACTCCTATGTTTTGCTACAAGAGGAGCGCTAATATTAAACAGCAAGTGGTCATCACGGATGTGGGCCCGAAACCAGTGACAAGAGCCACATGGCTAAACACTGGCACAGGAGCCAGAAAATGTACAGGGTGTGTCGACTGCAAGTATATAATTTGTGGCAGTAGCTGGCAGCATCCAATAACGAAGCAGGTATACCAACTCAAACACAGGATGGACTGTAACACCAAGTATATTGTGTACATTATACAGTGCCCATGTGATAAGATATACGTGGGCAAAACCATCCGGATGCTCAAGGAGCGGATTAATATGCATCGCTCATCAATTAACAAAGCCCTGATTAAGTTGGATGGGAATACACCCCCGGTTGCAAGACACTTCGCACTTGCAGGCCATCGCCTAAATGACTTCCGATTTCTCCCATTCGATTATGTTCCACCATTAAAGAGGGGTGGGGACAGACATAGCTTGTTGCTACAACGAGAGAGCTATTGGACCTACACGCTACAATCTATGGCACTGTTAGGTCTAAATGAAGAATTGAACCTGGCAGTGTTTCTTTAATTAGGGACCCGACAGTTCATTGAGTTTAAATATAATATAAAATATATAGATTATATCTATTTCTGCCATTACATAATAATTACTATATATGTTTTTCCACTTCTTTAGCCACTGTCTATGTCTTTTTGATCTTTTTCTGCTTAATATCCTTATTTTTGTGATGTATCTGTGTGTATTGTTCATGGAGGTGTGGTGGTTGCCGCGGCAACGTTGCGTTGGCATTACTCTCTATATTTTTGATTATATGCTGTGGTGGCATAATAGTGTCCCCCAGCAGATGCCCGCTGTATTGGTGCAATATTTTGAGATAGCAGCTATTAGCTGCAGTTCAGCGGTGGTTTGATATGAGCTTGTAGTGGGAGTTGCGTTGTCGCGGCAACCGCTTGTTGACTTCCGGCGCCTAGGAACCCATTCTGCTTCCCCATGCACTAGGAACAGGCAGGTTAGTTCCGGGTCCCGTGGAGACTTCCGGGATGCCGTGGGAGCATGCCTGTAGTGCGGGAAAGGTGAGTTTGGAGTCCTGGCGCGAGTTAGCAATTATTGATTATGTGATTCAGGTGTATTTCCATGTTATATATACTGTGAGGATTCATTGTATGGTTGATGCCCTATGAGGAAGGTGATTTGACACCGAAACGGCCCATCAGGGCTAAGCCTGTGGAATTGAAGTGTTAAGCTGTCTCATGCTACTGCCACGGATGTGCTGAGTATATTGAATTCTTATACCTTGCTTCAATAAATCGTTTTTATCTGCATGTTATATGCTATGGTGTGCTGGACCTGTCTGTCCTTGGATTGGATTTGTCTGACTTAGGACTGATACACAATATTGATTGATTGTCCCTGCACCCAGACTGGTATCCCTACCTGGAGTGTGCGTATCCTCTCTACGCCCTATATATATATATATATATATATATATATATATATATATATATATATATATGCAAACAAAGAATGTGTGGCGCCACCTGTGTATCCTCAGTGCAGGCACCAGGTGTAATAGGCAATGTCCCCCTTCTAATTATGGGGTGTCAGCCAATCTTCAAAGGTAAAAGTAATGGTAAGTTACTAGGGGTAAAACGTGTGTATTCAATAAATGAAGATGCGGCGACTGATTGCTCTATAATAGTAAATACTGTGTGTGCTGGTCAGCACTTGTTAAGAAACCATTAAAAAGTTGTCTAATAGCAGTGGACCTAAAAACACGGTATAAAGTTCACTATGGATAAAAAATGTCAAAAGATACGTATAAAAAATATAAACATTTATTTAAACAAGGTAGAAGAAATTTACTTTAAAAAACAGACAATTGATAATTTTTAAAAAAAATGTTCTAACCTAAAATACTTCTAAAATCAATTATAAGGTGCAAAAAGAGATAAGGGTAGCTTAACTTGTAAAGATTGAGACAGGAGGGCTATAGAGTCCCAACGCGTTTCGTCCTTCTGACTTGACAATATAAACTGTCACAATAAAAACACTGAAGGCGCGGAGGTTATACCACTCTACACATGAACTTTCCCTGTCCTATGGAAATTAGGATAACTCGATGACCTCTGGCGACACAGCACAAACCCTGGAGTGTTTTTTTATATAACTTTGAAAATTCACTGTTTATATCACGTATTTACGTAAAATATTTTTGTCACATTTTCCCCATAACACTATTTGAGTGAAGCGCTACTGTGCACCATAGATTGCATATATATATATATATATATATATATATATATATATATATATATATATATATATATATATATATATACATATATGCAGGGCTATTTTTCAGCAGGCTCCAGCAGGAACTGAGGCCCTTATTCTAGTTCACTCTTTCTGACAAAATATTTCTTAGATGGACAAAACCATGTGCACTGCAGGTGGGGCAGGTGTAAAACCCCACCCAAATCTAATTATCTCTGCACAAGTAACACCTGCCTCACCTGCAGTGCACATGGTTTTGTCCATCTAAGAAATATTTTGTCTGGAAGAGTGAACTAGAATAAGGGCCTCAGTTCCTGCTGGAGCCTACTGAAAAATAGCCCTGCATATATATATATATATATATATATATAAATATATATATATATATATATAGCATTTGGTGTACCGTGGTACAAGGGCGGCACTCATAGGACTTGACAGCATAAATAATTGCAGACCACACCAGCAGCAAGTGTTCTGACGTTTCGGTAATTTAATACCGTTTTCAAAGACACCATTACATGAGTGCAAACTCACCTAAATAGAAGAGAAGAACCCCGTGTCAGCCGTCCGCGTCACCCGGCTCGTCCCACAGCGGCGCCATCTGGTGATGTCATCTGGCATCACCCCGTGCCTCCGCTAGAAGCGTTGCCATGGAGACGTGGCACGCACTGAATAAGAAAAAAGAAAAGATATAAATTGACACAGGCCATAAGGTTGGAGATATAGGAACCTGAAAAAAGTGTTATATAGCAATCTCCAGAGCGGAGATATAAGGAGAGCAGCAATACATCATAAAACAAATACAATCAACAGGTTTTTGTAAAAAAAGCAATCTTATAGATACAATGAACTGCATGGGGCTTCTGAATAGGCAAAGATGCACATAGAGTATGAACTAGACCAAATAAACATAGCAACCTTTAAATAAAGCAGTTCAATGATAAATACTCATTCAGTCCAAATGGATGAATGGAATTTAATTTAAAAATCCATTTGGCTTCGAGTTGAAGTAACCGTTTATCAAGGTCACCCCCACTAATTGACTGTGCAATTTGGTCTATCATTTTATATTTTAATGTGGGTAATGGATGCTTGTGGTCACTAGAGTGTCGGGTAACTGGTTGGTCCGATGTCACAACTTCCAGTGCCGCCTTGATGGATGAGCGATGTGCCGCCATGCGCTCCTTGAAAGTTCTGGTGGTTTTGCCCACATAGATGAGCCCACATGGACAGAGAATGATATACACCACATATCGACTTGTGCAGGTTAAGATTTGTCTAATTTTGTACCTTACACCCAAAAGTGGATGTACAAATGAGTCCCCAGGTTCAAGATATCCACAGGGAACACACCTGATGCATCTGTAGTTACCGGGCTTTCTTGATAAAAAGTGTTTGGTTGGTCCTTTCCAAGACTGGTCACATCTGTTTTGACCACACGATCCCGGATGCTGCGACCCCTCTTGTAGCATGGCATGATCCTTGTATCTTTAAAGACTGGAATTTCTGGGTCATGCTTCACTTTATCCCAGAATGTTTTCACCGTGTCCACCATAGTTGAACTTGAGGTAGAGAATGTGGTGACGTATGACATGGTGTCTCTGGGAGTTTTATCATGTGTGTGCATAAGGGTTTCTGCATGGGGAACTGATAAAGGCTTTTCTTTGGCTCTGATTAATGATGTGCGATCATAGCCTCTGCATTCAAATTTATTAATCATTTTGTCAATTTGTAAGTTTGCCATTGTTTTGACACTACAATTGCATCTCACACGTAACAGTTGTGAGTAAGGTAATCCTTTTTTGGACCCATGGGGATGATGGCTCCTGGCATCCAGTAATGTATTCCTATCTGTCTCCTTGTGATAAAGAGAAGTAGAAATCACTGAGCCTTGACATGTTATTCGAACATCAAGGTAATTGATGGTATCTGCATCGATGGTATGCGTGAATTTGATGTTGTCATCACCATGATTTGCTGAAATTAGTAATTTTTCAAGTTCATCACGCGAACTGGTCCAAATCAGCAGGTTGTCGTCGATGTATCGGACATAAAATACAATGGCATCTTTGGCTACCAGAGGAGATAAAAGCAATTTGTTTTCTATCTCGAACATAAATGCATTTGCATACGTTGGGGCTATGCAAGAACCCATTGCGCAGCCCCGACGTTGCAAATAATATGACCCATCAAAGTAAAAATAATTGCGGGTTAACGTTAACTCCAGGAGTCTCAAATAAAAGTCAATGGCTGCACCTTTGAACAGAGGGTTGTCTTGAATCAGAGATCTAGTGGCCTCAATCCCATTCCCATGCGGGATATTAGTGTAAAGGCTCACTATATCAAGTGTGCAAAAGTAGAAGTTAACTGGGAGATCTTGAAGAGCATCAAGACTCAGGATCAAATCTGTAGTGTCCTTGAGAAAGGTGTTCTGGGCCTACACAACCGGTTGCAAATAAGCATCCAAGTACTGTGAAACGGTATAAAAGAGCGACCCCCTGACCAAAATGATCGGGCACCCTGGGGTGTTCACTGGGTTTTTATGTAACTTGGGTAGGGTATAGAGCAGTGGTGTTGTTGGAAATTTGTTCAACAGGGCGTCTGCACACTTGCTGGAGATGATATTGCTCGTTTTAGCTGTAGTGATGATTGAATCCAATTCCAGCTTGTATTGGCAAGTCGGATTGTAGGACAACTTTTCATATGTATTGGTGTCTTGATCACCAATACATATGAAAAGTTTTCCTACAATCCGACTTGCCAGTACAAGCTGGGTCTGAATTCCCAGTCCCAGTCCTTATAAAGTCTTAGAAGGTGCTCCTTTCTGTGCCTCAGCTCTCCCATCATTATACAGCCCCGCGATTTGCGGCAAAATGACGGGAGTGGGCGGAGCCAAATCCAGAAAGTGGCCAGAGCTATGGCCGCGATGCTAGAGCAGCAAGAAAATGTATTTGCTTCACGGGGGGGGGGGGGGGGGGTGGTGTTCTGGGTACTCTCCAGCCCCCCCACCGGGTGCGCTACTGGAATATACTGTAGTTATCAGGACTCTCAAAATACCCATCACACCTAAAACTAATGAATTTGAAGCTCAATGGATTTAGAGGCAGGAGCCTGAATGCTGACTCTATATTAACTTTGTAATAAGTGCTCCTTTACCATGCTTGTAACCACTGGCTTGTCTATAATGGGTGCAAGGTGTATGGTGCACACAGGGTCAAGGGGGACCACTCACCCCCAGGGTCGGACTAAGGGGGCTCAGGGGCATCAGTACACTCTATCTAGGGCTCCCCTGCTGCTGGCATGTATTTAAAAAAAAAAAAAACATTTTACATTTTTTTTAGATAAAAGTTTTGTGCATGGGAGTCGGGTAGTGATGCAGCTTCACCTATCTGCTAATGTGACAATGAGTAAGGGTGCTGAGCATTAGGAGCTGAGTTCCATGAGACTTTGCACAAGAGGTCAGAGACTGAGAGGCTTGTGCTGAGCTCTAATGGGTGGAGCTCATCGCATGCTTCTCAGGCCCGTGGAGGACTGCAGCATCAGCCTCGTTATGGTAGGGATTTTAATCAGAGGCAGTGCTGAGAGCAAGGTACAGAGGGATGAAAAATGGCTTTCCATGTGGTGTGTGTGTGTATATATATATATATATATATATATATATATATATATATATATATATTACAAATATATATAGGTGCGCTGACACTTTAAAGTCCGATTCCTTCAAGGAACCAAGTTCTTTGAAAATCAGATCCACACCAATCCAAATAGTGTTTTTAAGTGCAGCTCCCCTCTGAGTGACACGATTCCCACGGGACCTTAAACGTCAACTCCACCTAAAACAAATAGAGGGGGCGCTTCATGGTGTATTAACGTTTATTAAAAACGTGGAAATCACTTTTAAAATTTCTCCCACGGAGAAGGTAATACCCGTACCGAAATTATCATCCGGTGTGGGCTGAATACCACAAGATATATTAAACAATCCACTGGCTCAAAAACTGCAGGCCCAGAAGGTTTGTATGTCACTCACGGTACCAGTCGAAATTATCCAGCAGGCACGGTTTTTCCAAGACACCGGCGCCTCAGCGTCTTAGCAGCGGGCTTCCATACAGCTTGAATCCAGCGGCTTCAGAGATGCGTCACACAGACCACGACCCTACGCGTTTCGTCAATGGACTTCGTCAGTGGGGTGGTCTGTGTGACGCCGCATCATACATTTATACCATCATACAGGTGTTTACAATTAGAGCTTCCCTGCTTCTCATATACGGGGCGCGTACACCTGCGATTATTCATTCATTGCTATGAACAACAATCGCGATGGCTACCATCGATACTCTGATGAAAAAAACATGTTTTTAAAAAGTAAAAAACAGTAATATTACAATTACACAAACGAACGGAATTGGAGTGAAAGTTTAGTGAGCTAGATGTCTTAAAATACGGTTCCCTACCGTAAGCGTTTTCTAATCGCCAGCAACAGTAGTGTTTGGCGGATCTCATGATGAAAAAATTTTATAAAATTTATCAGTAATTCTTTATGGAAAAAAATATTTCTAAACAAATATAAAAGATATATAACAAACAAAATCTGTCACAGGACTTCTTTAGAAGGAATGAATTTTCTTAAAGGGACTTTCTCTAAAAAATCGTCACCCATATTGTGAGAAATTGGGATTCACTTTACATGCAAAGCAATACATTGAAAACCCACAAATTTTTATATAAGACACTATGACTTAGAACCTCAATCAATTATCCACAGGAAACTACCGTGTATACAAAGTATGTGTGAGAATTGGCAGTCATTCTAATACATTGTACAAATGCTAGAGCTTTTTTTTATATACAAGGAAATTAGGACTTTCATATATATATATATATATATATATATATATATATATATATATATATATATATATATATATATATTTTTTTTTTTTCTTTTTTTCTATATCCTGCAGTTAGCCATTGACTACTGATTCTTTAACCTGAGCCCCTTATGGGCACTTCCCCATTAGAGCTTTCAGATTATTAGCCTATTGTACAGTCTAGATCCCACAAGAAATTTAATACCAGAAAGTTTGTACGTTCTCTCCCACAAAATGTTTCCCTTTTCTTTCTGACCACCTCCAGTTGTAGACCACATATATTATGGTTACAACTCTGATAATCCAGATGCCCTGACTAGCATGTTTACCAATGGGGTTTACATGTACTCTTCCAAACACTTTGCAGTTTACATGTACTCTCAGCGCAATGTTCCTACCTAGTTTCATAACATGTCCTTACATTTGTACTTGCCTCCTAGTTATTTGAACTAGTCAGGGACATTATACATATGTATGATCTACGTGCAAGGCTTTGCTGCTGATATTGTCACTTATTTTTATCAGCTATTTTAGTGAATCTAATATGATGGGTGGGCTGTACTAAGGGGAAAATGCGGTAAAAACCCTGTTTTACCGCATTTTCCTATGTATTAAAACCCGGCCGCACCGTTACCGCATAATAGGGTATTGCCACCTTTGGGTGGCGATACCCTATAGAAGCCTATGGGATTCTTTTCGCCGCCCGCCACCTCTGCCGCAAACCCGCCGACCCCCCTCTCCCCCTCCCTGGCTTACCTGGTCCAGGTTCTCCTGGACCGGAAGGTAAAACCTTCCTCCCATTAGTGATGCAGCCGGACGTCCTTTCGGCTGCAGGGGGAGGAGGTGGCGCTGGGGACAGGCTGCTTTGCTGTCCCCGACGTGAGGGGAGCAGGTGGCGGCAGGGAGGTGATGGAGACCCCCCGCACACCACATTACAGGTATCGCGGGGGCCTCCGTCACCGCATCATGATGCCAGCCGCATATGTTAGTGCATATGCGCTGGCATGGCGGCAGACGGACGGTTATGTATATTGATACATCCCGCCCGATGCCTTAACTCTGTTTTACCAGTGTTTTGACAGTCTAATATTCTCCTGTGCAATTTGAGGCCACTGATGACAAGAGGGAGAGGGCCCGCCTGTCTTAATCCGGCCCTGCTACCGCACATCCTGCACCCATTTACAATAGTTATACTCATCTCTCCATCAGCCCAGCACCAGTAGTGTTATGATAATCTGGTGTGTACTCGGGGTTAACCCTTGCTGTGACTGGCAGATCTAAAAGAAGTTGAGTACAGCCTGAATTGTGAGCCTGTGGCGGAGGTGGTGAAGCCACAGCAGCACCTGAGCCTGACCCTTCCTCTCTCACTATACCCTGAGTCCTGAGTCAGCTGGCACTTGCCCTGGTCTTAAACTTCGCCACTAACAGCTGCCTTTCCAGGGCAGACTAGCTCCACCTTGTACTCGGTTGCCACCTTTTCTTTTGCGATGACACAAAGTTCCAACCGAGTCAGGGTACCAGTAAGAGCATAAACTGACTAATTAACAAAAGATAACTAGGCTCTGCACATGAACATAAATTGGAGTATGCAACCATGCAAACAGGAGCTGAACACAGGATTTGCGGCCATTACCGCTATAATGCAAATCCATCACAAAAACAAAACTAAGGTATTGTGGATAGGTTTACAACCTAACCGCCTAAGCGACACTGTCACCAGGCTAGACCAATGCCTCGGGCATCAGCCGGAAGACAAACAAACAAGAAAAATACACTAGACATCTCAGGACTAGAGCTATGGCTCTAGCTGGTGCTGTGAGAATACCAATGACAGATAGAAATAAAAGGTGCGACTTCGACCACAATGTGTGGAAAAGCCGATGGTACTCTGACACAGGCAGGATCTAACAGGACACTCGGCAGGTGTGATAGCTGGAATACTTACACACAGGTTAAAATAAACTGGACTCTGGAGTAATCTCAGACAGTGGTTAGTTGTGAACTCTGAGAATCACTGGGAACATAGCAATCTCCAGGAATAAGGAATATACTAAGAGTATCACAGGAATATAACCAGCAGGTTCTGAGTGCCGAGAGCATACCTATATACCAAGTGGCTTAGGAGGCAGCCACACCCAAAGACTATGGTATGCATGGAAACAAGGAAAGTGGATCAGCCAAAACCTGGAGTGCTGATCCGGAGAACACACAAACCCCACACAGAACACGAATAACAGCAGCTGCTGCGGATGCAGCCCATGACAAGTAGTGCAGTAGCAAAAATCACTGGGAAAATGGTGGCACTGGCCATTTTCTGGTTATTTGTGCAAGCAATAAAGAGGTTTTGGGAAAGCGGAAGAATGCCATGTTCAGAGAATCTACTGCTACGCTGGACTGGAGATGGCTTAATTAGTTTTTGCACATGGACCCCCTCATCTCTTGAAGCAACACTGCTTCTAACTGTTAGAAAGCAGTGCGCTAGTCCTGGGCACTAGGCCCAAGGGAGGTAAGTCTTCCAATCTAAAGTATTACTGCACATGTGCTGCAGCCATCTAGTAGAGCTTTCTTTAGTAGTGTATGAGAAATGACATTGCAGAGACACAAGTCTCCCACTTGCCTCAAGAGAGATTTGCAATATAAATCTTTTACAGCAACTCTCACTACTACCCATTGCAGTATGCACTCACTGGTTGGTTAGCTTTATAGAACCCCACTTCGCTCAAAGCTTCAACTCATCACCAGTGTGCATACAACAGTGAGTACGGTTGTATCTGTTATACATCAATAAATCAATACTTCTGGTTAAGTAAATGGGCATGAGTCATTTGCTGTGTGTGCCTACATAACTCTTTAACAACACCTGCACACATTCCTAACAAGCAAACAGGTGTGTAGTTCCCAGCAACAGAGGAGTACAGTATCCATGCATGCAGGAAAGAAGTGTCCAGACACACAGTTGTAAGCTAACCAGATACCCACACTGAGACATACAAGTTATTAGAGATGCCCAGAGAAGTGTACAGATGCTATTTTAGGCACATGTGTAGTGTAGAAGCAGCAAAGATCACAGTGTAAAGACAGCACAGAGTGTTTCGAAGAGCAATTTGTCTTTGCACAAAAGCTAATGAGAGAGGACAGCACAGAGTGTTTTCAGTGCACAGTGTACAGAGATTAATTAGTCTACACAGGGGCGTAGCTAAGGGTTCGTGGGCCCTGGTGCGAAAGGTCAGCTTGGCCCCCCCCCCCCCCCTAGTTTATCAAAGTGCCCCCCCCCCCCCCCCCCCCTAGTTTATCAAAGTGCACCACACCAATGGGTTTATTTATTGAGCAGGCAAAACTCATCATGTTGAGTATATCGTCATACCCAACACACCTTGTTTTACTTTCTTAAATCCCCCTGGCAAAATCAAATAAAATTGGCAAGTTTAAAAGAAGCTGCTCAGTAAGTCAAGTCCCAAATACAAACAGAGGAGACTTACCTGTAGGCGGCGGCGGTCACACCCCCCTAGGAAAGAACTCTGGTTGGAGCAGGGCCTGGCATATGTATCTCAGGGTTGCCTACCTGACCTCTCCTTCAGGGAGAAAATGCTCTGTTCCTGGACTTCCCTGGTAATGTATGACTGCCATCACCTGTGGTGAAACACCTTTCTTATCAATTACCTATCTCCCCACAGGTGATGGCAGTCATACATTAACAGGGAAGTCCAGGAACAGAGCATTTTCTCCCTGATGGAGAGGGTCAGGTAGGCAACCCTGACAGATAAGCTGGTATTGTACCATGCAGACACACACACATCACATATCACTACAAGCTGAAACAAAGGGTAATGAGCCTGCATTATAAATGAGGGCGCACCAGACACCCAGGGAACCACTAAGCATTAGATGACACAGGTGTGATACTGTGGTGAGTAGATGATCAGTGAGTGCAACACAAACATGCCCCCTGACCTGAAATGTCAGCTGCCTCCGTTACTTCTCCTAGTCCTAGCTCTGGACACTAGAGACAGGACTCAGCAGCTGTGCGGACACAGGAGGCAGTAAAACGTGTCCCCACTTCCGTCTCAACTGAGGCTCCAGGTCCTGGTTGCTCAGTAAAACACGCAGCTGAGTATGACAGTGCTGGGCGGGACGGGACACGGTGGCCGTATATGAGCTGTGATTGGCTGCAGCGGCGAGCCGCTGCAGCCAATCACAGCTCATATACGGCCACCGTGTCCCGTCCACAGCGTGACGCACGCGGGCCCGCAAAGCAGCACTGGGAACGGGAGCGTTCTGTTCCCTTCCCTCTTCCAGGACAGTGGCGGGGGTTGGGCCCCCTGGCTCAGGGGCCCGGTCGCATCTGCGACCGCTGCGACCCCTGTAGCTACGCCACTGAGTCTACAGTAGCTAGAATACAGGAGCTACACCAATAGTGGAGTTTAACCAAACTAAAAGATAAACAGAATTATACAACCTGTACGTTTAATATGATAATGCAATTGAAACTTAGGTTAACTTGCAAAAGCAAATTCTCTCTCTAATGGACAAAACCATTTGCACATACGCCAGCCTGCGGCAACTGGCGGAATGGGGCCTGCGCGCATGAGATGCTTGTGTGCCCCATTCCGACGTAGCCCTCTTCTGACTCCCTGCCGTTGCCTTGTTGCTGCTGCCCACAGCCCCCCGCACCCCCACTAACTCTGCCTGTCTCTCTGAAGTGGAGATGGGCAGGGATTCAGCTCCCCGACGCCGAGTGATGGGGACGCATGTGCATGTGAGACGCTCCCGCATCACCGTCAGATGGAGCGCCTCTCGGCTGGCGCATGCCAGATAAGGGAATCTGGCGATTCCCAGCGCTGACTGAGAGGCTCTCCATCTGTACATGAAAAGATGCCAGCTGAAGAAATGTGGACAGCATTGCAAGAGGCATATAAGGATGGAGATCTTATTAGGAAAATACATTTAAGATGTAAATAGTATAACACAAAATTACATTGGTAAAATGATATCTGTCTCTCAGCAATTAATGCCGGTTGGAGTGTAAATAGATGATTAAGAGATTGCTACTTCAGTGTTACGGAACTGAGTTTGACTTTCTAGTGGTGGCATTGGAGACAAAAATGGCAAAGTTAACAAAAGACAAACGGCAAAGTCAATATAGTTCAAGGAATGTAAACCCTGTGATTCAAATGCTGAAACTACTGCATTGCATATAAAGAGTAAACAATGCAGAACATTTAGAGTCAAGTGCTACAACTGTTACATTTGGGTGTAAGCAAAAGACTGTTAATCCTATACAAAGCAAAAAGTACAACATCAGAGATGTGGCAGTCCTGACTTACAGATAGCCACAGAAAAGATTCATGGTATAGTGATTCAGGTGTATTAAGGCATTTTAGCTGCAGTGAGGAATTAAGAAAAAGTTAAGGTGACTGGGATGTATCCATTGTTGTACAATAATGCCAATAATACTTTTCTGATAACTTTAGTTATTTTCTGTCCTCCCAAATTGAGTTTCAGCCTCTCTATTCATTTACCTTTAAAAACCCTGAACAATGGGAAGACCCAAAGACAATGGTAAAGGTTTACCAGGTCATGCCCCCCCCCCCCCCGCATCATCGTGAGCGGATCAGAGGAAACACTGACAACCCGCTCAAGCTGTGCACCATGAGCGGGTCCGATCCGATGGCAACCCGCACCCGGGAGTATGTGCGTTATTCAGATTTTACCTGCTGCAGGTAGGATCTGAATATCGAGCGACTGACCCGCGGGACCGCGCATCCGATCATATCGGTCCACACCAGGACAGAAAAGGGCCCAATCACCACACAATCTGCTTCCAATCGGTCGGAATTGGATCTAGATTGATGGGATCGGACCCTTGTCGTCCAGCATTAGTATCTTGCTGGATCCTGCAAGTAACAAATGTTGTATTACCACTCCGCTACCAACACACAGCACGGTCCTTTGTATTCTACACTCAAGCTCTGCTCCCTGTAACGTTCCTTTAGTGCAGGGGTGGGCAATTATTTTGGCTGGGGGGCCACTTAACAATTAAAGTTGTTTGAGGGCCGTACACAAAATATATTTTTATATACAATACCAATTCTAAAAAATGCTGTAATATTTTTTATCAATAATATTTTTTTAAACATTTTACAAGCATATATTGTGCATACAAATATATCACAGCCACTGTAAGAATAAAGTAAATCATTTTCCATCCCTAGGACTTAAAAAATAATAATAATATCTCATTGAAACCTAAAATATCATCTAGCTGCGGAACCGGCCGGACTAAATATGGAGAACAGCCTTAAGGACACGGAAACATCAATTCATCCATGCTGCATTCTGTTTAATTGTCTGTACTGAAGCAGGCAGTGTACGGGAGTGAATGTCACACCGTAGCAGGGTCTGTAATGCAAAGGAATTTGTCACTGTTGATGTGTTTGTTGCCATGCACAATTTCATTGGTATCTAGTGCCTGTGAAAATCATAAACAAGCCAATTATTTCCAACAGAGGGGGTTAAATGTTATTCACCTCAAACAGCTATCTCTGTAAAGCTGGTGGGTGCCTTCTATGTTCCACAAAGTTATCAGCTACCGGTAAATAAGTGAGTTGCAGACAGGGGGCCGGAGCTCAAATGACTTTTATGCTAAATGGTGCTGGATGCTCTCAGGTAGATATCTGTAAGAGGAGCCCACGGTGCTGCTGCAGGCAGTCAACAGCTCATTCCATCTCTGTGCCAGAGAGGAAAGCACAGGAAATCCAGATCAAATGACCTTCAGAGAGGTTTTATACACTGCTAGATTGCTTCATGTTACCTCTCTGTAGACATACTCACTTCCAAAATTCAGTATGAGGAGGGAGACTAGGATTATTAAAAAACAGGATGTGTCGCTTTTAACAGCAAGTTGTTTTAGAGAAAGTTTGTTATTTATAAATAAAAAAAAAACAGGTCACAAAAATAATTGCATATATCCATACCTGACTAAAACCCCGTACACAATAGCACATGGACAATATTGGTTAACGGTATCGTTCAGTGACATCACAGGGTCCCCCCATGTGCATGCAGTCACTGACAATATGGTCAAATTGAGCTGCATGCACAGACAACGATGGGGGGTTGTTAACGATGCATGGGAGCGCACATGGTTAATGACATTGAGAGCAACCACATTTTTGACAGCAATGACATTCACAGCAACCACATTTTTACTGTATAGATGATCTACCTCAAGGGCACGCACCTTAACTATCAAAAACATGATACAGGATTGCAAAATCTTTGCAATTCACTTGCAGATTTAAACAGGGCGGGTTTTCACTCTGTCTGGGCTAACCACTTGCAGTAATCTGCACATTTACAGATGAGTGATCAGATCTGAATCAAGCCCTTGGTCCCTAGAATGATACATTTAGAGGTTAGGGGTGTGGGCAGTGGTCAATTGGCTGTAGGGTGACCAACTCATCCCTTTAATCCGGGACACATATTAATTACACAGGTTCTGTGGCAGTTTAAACCAGGTGAAATGGAGTCTTGAGGTGTGGCAGTTTAAAACCAGGTGAAAGCCAGCCACAGAACCTGTGTAATTAATATGTGTCCCGGATTAAAGGGATGAGTTGGTCACCCTAATTGGCTGCTCAATTTCATGTTTCCCTAGGAACAATACCACATATCTGTTTAGCTAGATATCTCCATTGTAAAACCTTACGGTGTTAAGATTATCACAGGTATGATTTTCTACAAGGCCTTAGTAATATCTCAGACTTTTCTTTAATGAATGAATGTCATTATTGTGAAGTCATCAATGCACTTTTATATCCCAGGTGACTACATTTTATGTACCAGAATTCCATAGACTGTGACTCTTCAATTCTGAATTCATTGTTTGGTACAATTCACTTCTTTTAGAAAAATAAACTAATGTATTTGACCTCTGTGGTCTAGAACAATGGTGGTTTTGAGATTTTTTCATATGTCTGGGACATGAAATTAGTTTAGTTGCCTACGTCAACTTTCATAGCTGTTTCTTCATTGCAGCTTTGAAATGCTTAGTAGTTTCTGAGTCAATATACCAGCAACCTTCACTGTGGCCATTTGTGGCACTCAAAGGTGACTCATCTTTGACATTACACTTCTTATCCTGCATAAACTGTTTACATTCAAATGCATTGTGCCCTATTTTGTTATAGAACTTGTACTTAAATCTCAGCTTCTCATTCTTTGGGCCTGTTGCAGGCTCCTGTTTAACATGCTCCTCACTGGCAGTCTGTGATAAGGGGGAATATAACATTTACCTGGCTGGGACCAATAAATCAAATCAGTAAAAACAAGGGTTTCAAGCTTACTATGCTTATTCAAGCTTCTGCTTTAATAAGGATGACAATTTCCTCAAAACAAAGATTAGACAAAGAGAAAAATATGGCCCTCATTCTGGTTGGCTTGCATAGCAGCATGATTTTGCTCCTTTGCAAGCCTTGTAATGATACCTGTCGCTCGGCCAAATGCCTGCCCCCCACTATTTGCATTTTTTCCTTGGGTGAAAATGATCACCAAACATCGAATTATTTCAAAAGTGCTCACTAATCTAAGTCACCATGAACAGGGTGGCGTCAGCTGTCCACCCATGGAAGCCAGGTAACTGCCCCGTTCACATGGGGATGCCCAGCATTTTTTTGGTTATGCCAGCGGAAACGCTGTGGAAATGCTCCGAAGTCTCCGTGGGCGCCCCCAGAGAAGACCTGCACATGTGCATATACACTTATGTGCATGCGCGGATCTTCTACATTGGTCCCGTTGCAAATTCACAATGGGGAAAACTGATAAGAATCAGGGCCTATATGTAGTGCTGATATATGTATATGGACACCAGTTTCTGTGACACATAAGGTTCAAAAGAAATATCCTAAAATAGACTAGAAACCTGAATCTGTCACTGTATAAATGTTAACCATAACCATCTTTCATCATTTATTAATAACTCCAATTCCTTTTCTGATTCTGGGGAAAGTTTTTTCTAGAGCTAGAACTGATTGATGTTCACCAGGTTCGGTAGATGCAGCTGCTACTAAGGAAGATAACCGAAGAAGCAACATAGGGCCACAAATAGAGCTATTATCCAATGACTGTGCATGCATTCCATACACATTATGAAAATGCATATGGATTGTAAATGCAATAAAGCTGCAGTTTGACTGCAGGAAGCCAGCTTTTCAGGGTGGAAAGCAGACGTTTTATGGGTGTGTCTGAAAAAATGCAGATGTGCCCAGGAGATTTTTGAGGATGGTCTGTGATGTTAGTGATGACCACTTCCACCCTGTCCCAGTTGCAGATTAGTGAAAGCCTCACAATTTTACAGACGGCAAAAACTCTTTGATAGGTCGGGAATTGCATAAGGATTTGCGAGTGAATAGCAATCCATATGCAATGTTATCACAATTTAGCAAAGGGGCATTTTCGCTTTCTTTCTGGGCTTTTTCCTAGCAGTCCACTTCGAATTCGCACATTAATGACCTTTGCTGATCTAGGCCCATAGACGACTACATAAATGATGCTAGAACTGTCTCATTCCAGAATGTGAACTGAGATCAAGGGTGACATTTAATAGGATGCGAGTTTTAGTAACATTTCAAAATCGCACCTTATCGCACCATATCGCACTTTTTAAAATGCTTTTTTTTCTCACCAAAACAGATTATTCAATGGGATGCACTAATGTGCCCCTAAAGTGCTGTGAGGTGCGAAGAGATGTGATGTGGTGCGAATTTATGACACAGTAATGTGCGGTTTCCGGCGCAGGTCATGTGCGATTTTCTGACCAACCGGAATGCGAATTACAACACTGCATCCGCATGCCAAATAACCTCCTAACCTATTGGCCCACCAAAGTCCCCTACAATATGCATCACACCCCCTATATAAAGGGGCACAGGCGCCATTTTGACCTTTGAAAGGTAGAAAGGTGAGGAGAATGGATAGGAAAGGAGGAGTGACGGTGAGTGCAGGTGGCAGAGGCAACAGTGGGACAGTTACAGGCAGCAGCAGCACCAGAGGAGCCAGGAGGAGAGCCAGCAGAGGCACACTAAGAGCCAGCAGTGTGAGAGGGAGAGGCAGCACTTTGCCAGCCAGCATGGCCACAACAACACCTGGGCCAGGGCGGAACCCGGAGGAGCAGGCATAGCAGGAGGAGGTGGAGGATCCTCTTGCCTCCCCATCTCATCCCCTCACACAGGAGGACCTGTTCAGCAAACAGTCCGAGGAGAAGCTGCAGGATGCCCACATGTCTGAGGTCGACTGGCCTGAGGTGGAGGAAGATGGAGGTGAGGAAGAGGGTGATGCTGCCCTGGAGGAGGAGAGGGGACATGGTCGCAGAGGAGGTTGAGAGGAGCCAAAAAGTGCCCGCACCCAAAGTGGCCGTAAGGTGCGTTTCTCTTACGAGGAAAATGCGGTCCTTGCCCGCATTATAGTGCCCGTATTTGAGAGGCAGCTGGCAAAGCACAATAACAGGACCACTGCGCAGCGGAAGAGTGCCATGTGGGAATCCATCACTGATGCAGTCAATGCCGTTAGCAGCCACAAAAGAAGCATAAGAAATGTCATAAAGCATTTTAATGACATCAAAAGGCTACTCAAAGCCAAGATGGCCACCAAAATTAAAGAGGCCAGCAGCACTAGTGGAGGCACCACCCAACCGGTCACATATACGTCATATGAGAAGCAACACAAAGGAATAATCCCACCAGAGGTCCTTCCTGGTCTCCATGTTGCTGACACCGATAGGCCAGAAACGCCACCCCAAGCTGGTAAGTGTTCACACATTTTCATGTACATCAACCATTGCACTGTTTTATAACTGTAATGCTCTCTTGTAATGTTTGCATAACAATAGTGCTGCTGTGGAACTACATATCCCAGCAAGGTTAACTTATGTAAATGTAATGGTCATAAATTGCAATTGTTGGTGATGCTGGGTCATGTAGTTCCACACCTGCTGGTATTGGGCAAATGGCTACCAAATTATGTAACAGGTTTAAATTGGTCAGACCCCAAACATAGTTTTAATTTTGTAATAGCAAAAACGCCTCCATACAGCATTTCATGCATTTTTTTTTTAAGTTAAATTTTTTGTAATTGTTATAATCTTTTCTAAAACCACACAATATTGGCCACAAATAATTGGTCAATATGACCCATGTGTGCCCCAGGGGAAAAAAAAGAAACATGTTATGATGCATTCTGGAAAGAGATTCTGTCAATGCAATATTTGTAACGGCTGTCCACCATTTTGTTTGCAGATCATCATTCCGGAAGTGCTCATGCACCACACACAGGCCGACAAATATGTCCGGATTCAGAGACTGCAGGTAAGCAAAATGAATGCAAAACCATTAAACATGCACTACACACACCCATGTACCATGCACAATAGGCTACACTACAATCTACTCCAGCACCCTAATGTAAACTAAATATAGGTTCAATGTCAACTACATTTGTTTAAACAACTTTATGAAGCATGTTTAAATATTAATACATGCTCATTGAACCAATGTCATATTGGGTAATGGCGAACAAAATAGCACATTAAAGTGCTGCCAGATATGCTGGCCATGCCATGGACTCATTGAGACCCACTACATATTAGCAACGGATATTAATTTAATATGAAACACACATCAGACAAATTAAAAAATCAGCATTAAATTATTTGCAGGGGTACATGTGTTACTGAACAGTATCCATTGTTATGTGGCATAACCCACAAGACACCTTAAATGCAATATGACACATACTGCACAATTATGGTTGACTACTTACTCATTTCTCATTTTCAACAGGATCATCACAACTAGTGGTGCAACCATCAGACACAACAGAGATGATGGAAGAAGATACTGAAATAATTCTTCAACCAGTCGAAGCCTTCTCACCTGAGGAAGAAAACACAGCAACAACTGTCAGTCAAAGGCCGTCAACTGTGGTGACACCCCAGCAAACCACACCCACCCAAGCACCCCACACACCATCTAAAGCAGATGAGTTAGCACACTCATTACATACATTTAAACACAAACAGATAAAGTTCATGGAGATGCAAAGCCATCAAATGGGCAACATGCAGGGATACCTAGGAAATCTTTAAGCAATAAAAAAATAAAAAAAAATGGCCACCAGTGTCCGTGTAAGTGTGGGCACACAAGTAAGAATGGCTACCACCCTGGACATATGTATGGGCAAAATCAGCCAGGCCCTACGCGTCCAAAACAATAATGTAGCCATCCTAAATGAGAGCTATATCATCGGTTGCCCTGCAGACACAATTACCATATATAGTCGAGTATAAGCCTACTTTTTCAGAACATTTTTGATGCTGAAAAAGCCCCCTCAGCTTATACTCGAGTGAGGGTCCCACTTGAGTCAATAAGTTTTCCCAGTTTTTTTGTTCTAAAATTAGGTGCCTCGGCTTATATTCGGGTCGACTTATACTCGAGTATATACGGTAAATAACCAATAATTAATTTTATTAGGTGCAACTACATCCCCAAGTAGAAGTGTGTCAAGTACACCACTGAGTGGCTCACCAACTTCCCCCACACGTAGGAGTGTGTGAACCAGGGGTGGCCTGGGGTCAGGGGCAAAGGGGGGATGTGCGCGTTCACAGGTTCCAAAAAATGATTGTGAAATTTGCAAATGTATATTTTTGTTATAGTACAGTTTTGGAATGCATAATGTATTCTTGACAATTTATGGAGCAGTAATTGCACAAAACAAACATTTTTTACATTAGTAAAGACCTTCCTTTACAGTAAAATGTGTCTGTGGTTTTTTCCATCTTAATGATTTCGGTAATTAAACTAAAATGGTGTAATCCACTATGGCAGTGGGCAGTTAGGGTGTTAACATATATTGATGTTTTGCGGTCATTTTTAAAATTGTCATACAGTATTGTAAAAATGTACTTACCAGCATGTCATTACCAAGGGATACCCCAGGTTAAGCAGGTTTTTGCATTTGATAAACACTGTGGTTTTTGAAGGTTAACATAGCGCTATAATCAGGGCTATTTTTGTGCAGGCTCCAGCAGGAACTGTGGCCCTTATTCTAGTTCACTCTTTCTGACAAAATATTTCTTAGATAGACAAAACCATGTGCACTGCAGGTGAGGCAGGTGTTACTTGTGCAGAAATAATTAGATTTGGGTGGGGTTTTACACCTGCCTCACCTGCAGTGCACATGGTTTTGTCCATCTAAGAAATATTTTGTCAGAAAGAGTGAACTAGAATAAGGGCCACAGTTCCTGCTGGAGCCTGCACAAAAATAGCCCTGGCTATAATGATTTACAGGTCGCCCTTCTGAGCGTTCTGGAGTTTTACCCTAAAAGCTCCACAAATCAATACCTTATATATACAAGTGAACCTCAGTTCTTAGGCGCCCTGTATAGGGACATAGATAATTAACATAGATATGAGAGAGAGAGGAAGTATCTCTCTCTCATATCTAAGTTAATTATCTATGTCCCTATACAGGGCCCCTAAGAACTGAGATTCACTTGTATATATGAGGTTTTTGCATTGGGCTCTGACTACTCACCTAAATATTGGTGATAATGTATGGCAAATGGTTTATGGCATGTAAACACACTTACACCAAAGGTACATGGTAGGATAGTTTAGAAATGCAATTACCTGAGAAATAGCGCCTTATGATCTACCTACGCATTAGATCCCCCCTCCGCATACTCCTAACTACCCTAGGTTGGGTAGTTTCAGCTTCCTGCACAACTGCTGCATTGCCATCCTCCACATAACGTGGACTTTTGCTGGGTGGCAAAGCAGTATACCTGATGATCTGTCCAAACACCTGAAACGGCTTTTCAGTACCCCGAAGGTGCGTTCCACAACATTGGACAACAGAGGTATCATGAGCCATGGGAGACACCCATATCCTGAGTCACCTTAAAAGAAAAAATGACGTCAGTATAGTACAGTAAATGGTAACATATGTGCATTTGTTTTAAATGACCAATGGGAAATACACAGATATTCAAAGAAGTCTGAAGGGACTGATTACACCTATATATATTGGACATATCAGAAGACACAACACACTAAAGTGCCACTTCAGAGTAAAAGCCCAATGTGGCTGCAATCTATGGCTCCCAGCACATTTGGGAATGCTGAGAGCCAATTGAAAGCCACCTTAAGGTCCTGCCACTCGGACTCATAACGTGGGAATCTGATATATGTGCGCCACAACTTCTTGAAAGCAAGTAACACTTGAGTGAAATGTTTAGAGAAAGTGGCTTGTGAGACCCCAAACAACCACGAGGTCACAGACTAGAGCCTGTGGCCAAGAAGTAGAGGGCACACATTAATTACTGCAGCCCAGACACTGCATAGTTGGCACCCCCAGAAGGGTCCAAATCATCTCTCATATAAGGTCAAAAGGTTAGTGCGGTTCAGCCGAAACATCCCCACAACCTGTTGATCAGAGGTACAGCCTAGCACGATACCTACGTGAAGCACGCAGTAATCGGAGTACCTGGATCTGGCTCGCAGCAGCCTCCCTCCTCCTGCGCAGCTCCTCCAAACGACCAAAGTCACAAACAGCCAGCTCAACACCGCTCTGCACATTCTCCATCTCTCAAACCCTCACAGGTGTCCTTAATGATGTTTGGATATATGTAGGGGAGTTTATGAATAAAATTGTGGACACCTGTGTGAAAATTAACCATTTCTGCATTTGTACAAAGTTGCTTTTGGGTCAATTCGCCCATCAGGACCTTGTCTGCATCATTAGCGATTTTTAGACACTTTTGAAATGCGAATTCCGTTAGCGCATTCCATGCAATAAGCGGTTTGTATACTTTTCACTGCGAAAACATCTGGATGCGAATAGAAACCGGCAAGTGAAAAAGTGTGATTTATCGCACAAAATTTTTTGTGAAGCATCAGCAGCAACGACAACAGGATCATGTACGTTAAAGTACTGCAAGACCGGTGGGTGTGTGAGCATGGTCTTGAGTTGGTTGATAGCAGCTGTGTGTGTGTCCAGCCAACACCATTCAGAGTCCTGATGCAGTAACAAAGGTGCAGTGGTATCGCTGTACTGTGGAAGAAACTTGGATAGGTAGATGGTCATCCCCAGGAAGCGCTGGAGTGCCAATTTGTCCGCTAGGAGGGGCATCTGCAGGACGGCAGAGACCTTGTTTGGGTCTGGCAGGACGCCCTTGTCGGTGAGGATGTGGCCCACGTATCACCTCCGTGACTCTGAACCTGCACTTGTCAGGGTTGAGCTTGAGGTTGAGGGCGCGAGCCCGTTGGAGTACCTGGTGGAGGCGTTGATCATGCTCCTCTCTGGTGCGGCCCCAGACAAGGATGTCGTCAATGATGATGTCACAGGGATAACCAGCGAACAGTTGCTCCATGCATCGCTGGAAAACTTTGCTGCCTGTGGTGATGCCATAGGGCATGCGGAGGAAGACGTAGCACCCAATGGGGGTCATGAAGGCAGTAAGCAAGGAAGAAGCTTTGTCCAGAGGGATCTGCCAAAACCCACACTTGGCATCCAGGGTGCAAAAGACGGTTGCACCTGGCATGTCGGCAATCACCTGCTCGATGGTGTGGAGCGGGTGGTAGGGGCATAAAAGTGCATTGTTTAAGTGAACTGGGTCAATGCATAACTGTACAGTCCCATCTTTTTTTGCAGCTGCTACCATTGCAGACACCCATTGTGTTGCTTCTTCAATTGGTGCAATGACACCCAGTAGCGTCATTCTGTGTAGCTCTTGAACAATTTTGTCCTTCATTGCAATGGGGACTCTGCGGGGAGCACAAACAGTCATTTGAATAGCGTGTACATCAGGCCCCAGTTTCAACAGGCCCAGTTTCATGCTGTCCGGGAGGCCAAGCAATGATTTGACTTGTTGGTCTACAATGTGGAAGAGCAACTTAGCACGGGTGAACTGTATCCTTGTGGTGCCAAGTGTGGTGATGACCTGGCCTCCATATGCTATTACTGTAGGTTAATTTTGTCCTGTGGGTTAATCTGTGCAGCAGGGTCCAGCTTGCGTAGTTGTCTGCGTGACATGACGTTGCACTTGGCCCCTGAGTCTATCTTGACTGTGGCCATTCTGTTGGTGTGTTTGATCTTGAGCTTTATAAATATCTCACCCCTTTCATCTGTGTGATCGACACTGTCACAAACTGTTGTGCGGGCTGTGCTGTGCACCAGGTCTGTGTCTACCTGGCTGACCTGCCTGGGTGTGCGGCTGTTTCAGGGTTCTGACTGCTGCTTTGTGGGTGTCTGGTCTTTGGAGCGACAGCACCTGGCGAAATGGTTCCACTTGTCACATGCATTGCAGCGTTTATCATATGCAGGACAGTTCTGCTTGCCTGGGGGGTGCTGTGCTGCGCAGTTCCCACATAAGGGTGAACGGGGTGCGGTGGCCGCCATGATACATACGTCAGTGTCCCTCTTTAATTCCCTTGTGCCCTTTTCTGCCTGCTCATGGAGCATGCATATGCTTATGGCGGTTTCTAGAGTGAGGCCCTTCTCCCTTAGCAGCTGTGCACGTACCTTGTCATTTCTAATGCCACACACAATTCTGTCACGGATGAGTTCATCTGTGAGTGTCGTAAAGTTGCACTTATTTGCCAGTAGTTTTAGTGTGGAGGCGTATGATTGCACCGTATCATTGCCCTTTTGACTCGTGCAGTTGAAGATATGCCTGTCCATAATGACATTCTTTACCGGCATGCAGATCTCCTCAAACTTAGCAAGCAAGACCTCAGGGTCCTCTCTGTTTTCTGTGTCCGCGTAGATGAATGGCTCTGACTTGTCCACGGCGTCTGTGCCTGTGAGGTTCAGCAGCGTGTATGCCTGTACCTTCTTTGACTTGTCTGATAAGCCCGTGATGCAGTACACGTGCCACTCTCTTTTGAAGCAGAGCCAGTTGTCAGCGATGTGTTCGTCGAAAACCAACAGGTCAATCTTCCTCAGCCCATATGCCATGTTGATTCTGATTCTGACACCATGTAGATGTGTGTGTATCAAGGAAACGCACGGACACCTGTGCAGCTTCAATCAGGTACGTCTTTATTCCAGCTCTGGCTAACACTGACTGCCCGGCCAGCCGTGTGACCGGAAGTGATGTCAATACCTGGGTACTACAAAGACCAAGATGCATCAGATGCACCTACTAGAGTCATGAACAATCATAAAGTATAAGGGACATTACTACAAGATGGTAAAATGACAAATAATGTAAGTAGCATAAATCAGGATTTTTTTTTTACTGTGCTGGCCATTGTCTGGATGTGCAGGATCAAAAACTGGGGTGCAAGGTAGTCTTTTTTAAGACTATGCCAATTGAGCAGGACCAAATTTTTTATTTTGAAATGTCTAAGGAGGGACAGTTCTGGTTTTATGGTACTGTTCCGCGTCCCACCCAGTACCAGCAGTGCCCTGCAGTTGGGGGGAGGGGGGCAGTTGGGAGTCCCCCTGCCTGCATAAAAGTGTCCCTCCTCCACTGCCTCCAATGTCATGAAGTATTGTTTTACAAGTAGTTCTATATTACTGGCCATGAGAAAATGTATTTAAAATGCATGCAGACATAGGGATCAATGTGCTTTATAAGAAATGCAGGGAAATGCACGGATCGGAGATACAGAGATACTGTGCAGTATTCAATGCCGGTGCGAGCGGCCGGCGAGGGGGTTAAACTGCGAGGATCACAGAAAACCAGTGATCCTCGCAGTTTAACCCCCGCGCCGGCCGCTCGCACTATGCAACGTTCCGGGGGAATCCTCGCAGTAACAGAACTGCGTACACAATAAAGTGAAGAGAATATGATTTGCTATATTCTTCTGATATATAAATATACATATATATATATATATATATATATATATATATATATATATACATACAGTATATAAATGAGTAGCAGGAAGGGGAAGGTTAAAAGTGGGCCTCATTGCCTCACAAAATACCCTACTATGAACTGACAATAGTGCTATTGACACTGTACAGACCAAATGTCTGCCTGTCATCAGAGATTCCTGCATGGGACAGTGCCATTCCTGCACAAATCACAAGTCTTCATCTCTGAACTTTAGAACCAACCATGGGTCACTAGTTACAAGCAGCACTACAGGGAAATACCAGATGTTTCCAATTACAAGAAATTGTTTCAGGGAGAAGCTTTCTTTAGTTCACACAGTACAGTTTTCAAAGACACTGCCCTATTTTTTCTTTTTTATTGTGGCTTGTTTAAAGGCTAACATTTTCACAATCTTTGTTATTTTCTATAAATATTGGTGTGATATGACTTTCCCTTTCCCCAATACTGAAAATAATAAAAAAATTAATAAAATGTAATATTTTCATCTATATTTTTTAGATACATGGTTGAAATCTTCTAGTACCTCTCCAGGCCCCTGATTCAGGTCCTGACATATTTGCGGTGCATGCAGCAAAGTGCCCCAAGAAGAATGCTTTACGGCTGGGGTAGCCAACCCTAGTCCTCGAGAGCTACCAACAGTGCATGTTTTACATAGTAGGTAAGGCTGAAAAAAGACTTGCGTCCATCTAGTTCAACCTGGTATAGATATCCATTGCTGATTTGGTAGGTTCTGGTATTTTACAGACAAATTATATTTCTTATTTGTACCCATGGATGTTTTTCTCCAGTAAATGTTTGTCCAACTTTGCCTTGAACACATTTAATGAGCCAGCCATTACCACCTCTCTGGGAAGAGAGTTCCAGAGTTTGACTGTTCTGACCGTAAAGAAATTCTTTCTACTAGCTGAATGAAATCTTTTTTCTTCTAATCTATACTCATGCCCTCGCGTCCTAGATTCCTTTCTAGTAGAAAATAGGGTGTGTGACAGTTCCTTATATTGGCCCTTTATATACTTGTACATGTTGAGCATGTCCCCCCTTAAACGTCTCTTTTCTAATGTAAATAGTCCCAAATTGCTTAATCTCTCCCCGTAGCTTAAATTCTCCATTCCCCTAATAAGCTTTGTTGCTCGCCTTTGGACTTTTTCTAATTCTATGATGTCCTTTTTATAGTGTGGGGCCCAGAACTGTACTCCGTACTCTAGGTGAGGTCTCACCAATGCTTTATATAGTGGCATAATTACCCTTGAGTCCCTAGTTTCCATTCCCCTCTTAATACATGCCAGAATTTTGTTGGCCTTTTTTGTAGCTACATTACAATGGGCACTACATCCTAGATTGCTGTCTATTTGGACTCCTAGATCCTTTTCAAGTATGGAATTACCCAGTTCCTCTCCGCTAAGGTTGTAACTTGCACACTGGTTGTGTCTCCCAAGGTGCATAACCTTACATTTATCTACATTGAACCTCATCTTCCATTTTTTTGCCCACTCATCTAGAATTGCAAGATCATTTTGAAGCATGGTGACATCTTCTGGTGATTTGATGACTTTGCTAAGTTTTGTATTGTCCGCAAAGATGGATACATTGCTGAGTAACCCTATCCCAATATCGTTAATAAAAATGTTAAACAAAATGGGCCCCAAAACCGAACCCTGGGGTACTCCACTTAGTACCGGTATCATATCTGATACGGCACCATTCACAACCACTCTTTGTTCTCTATTACATAGCCAATTCCCTACCCATCTGCAGATATTTTCACCCAATCCTAGGTTCTCCATTTTATTAATCAATCTCTTGTGTGGGACAGTATCAAATGCTTTAGCGAAATCTAGGAAAATCACATCTACAGCATTTCCATTATCGAGGTTTTTGCTAACCTCTTCATAGAACCCTAGTAGATTAGTTTGGCATGAACGATTTTTCACGAACCCATGTTGGTTAGTACTGAGTAGACGGTGATGATCTAAATATTCCTGGATACCATCCCTTAAAAATCCTTCAAATAGTTTACCCACAATTGATGTTAAACTAACGGGTCTGTAATTAGCGGGATCTTCCTTTTTTCCTTTTTTGTATATTGGCACTACCTCTGCTATTCTCCAATCTTTTGGTACTATACCTGACGATAGTGACTTGCTAAAGATATAATGTAGGGGGGTAGCTAGTTCATCCCTTAATTCCATTAATACCCTCGGATGAATCCCATCTGGCCCTGGTGACTTATTTGTTTTGAGTTTGCTTAGCCTCAGTATTTTTGCAGGTCTCCTCACAGAATCACAAGTCAGCTAATTAGCTCCATCTGTGTATCTTTTAAAATGTGTCAGTGATTAATGAGTGCAGCTGTGCAGCAGCTAGGTTGTCTGGAAAATGTGAACTGTTGGTAGCTCTGGAGGGCTAGGGTTGGCTACCACTGCTTTACGGCATAAGACTGTAGGCGATTGATTACTGTGACATGCCGCCGGCGGGGGTAGATAAATACCTTGAGTCGCTGGGTACTCTTGGTTCCACATACCTCCCAACATGACCCATGCCAGGTGGGACAAATGACTCTGCTTCTGGACTTTTTCTCTTAATGTATGATTGCCATCACCTGTGTTGAACAGGTTTACTAATAAGGAAGGTGTTTCTCCACAGGTGATGGCAATCATTAATTAAGAGGAAAGTCCAGGGGCAGAGTGTTGTGTCCCTCCTCGAGAGGGTCATGTTGGGAGGTATGGTTCCACACCGATTCTTCGCCGTGTAGGCTGCAGAGAACACACCACCCGAGGGACTTAAACAAGGCGCTCAGCAGGTACAACCTCTTATGTTTTATTTAGTGCAAATAGGACACAAATAATTAATGTGCAACCGCACGACAATAAGTGCATTAAACAATTTAACAATCTAGTAACCAAATATGTCCGCCTTGCGGATTACCACCCCTATGGGGTCATTAAACTCTCTAACAACGCTCACGACAATTTCCAGTATACTGGGGAGTGTATAAACTGCTCCTGCTGACCGCCAACTGGGTCCTCGCAGGCAACCGTATTTCCGCTCATTATGCAGTCATCAATGACTGGTCCTATGCCTCTAATACATACTTCTACTAGGTACCTGACATACCATACATATACATATACAATACCAAATGTAACAGGTCATACAACGTTAGACTAGACACAATAAGACACAGTGCTGGACGAATACTCTTCCTGGTGCGCATCCTAATGAAGTGTTCCTAATTCAGTAAGGCGAACATAGTACCTCAAACCCGGGAAAGGGTTGACTCCCAGCAGTCATCACTTAGGCCACACGGTGGCAGTATTCGGGGTAGTGTACATGGTGTATTACCTGGCTAGATAGAGGGGGTTGAGGCTGGCTGGGGCAGTAGCGGGGGGGTGGCCAATTAATGGAAGTCTCCGTTGGTGACAGGGAGTGGGTACTGAGGGCTGGCCTGGGGTACCAGCGAGCAGGGTACCTGATGTCAGGAACAGGGTGCAGGCTCCTGCCCGTCGCGATCGGGTTTCCCGGCGTCTGGATAGCTGGTGCTGGGCCCCACTTCTGCAGGAGGGCATGCTAGCGTGGGCGCTGCTGCTGCAGCGTTGCCACACTCAGCTGCGCCTCTCCTGACCCGCTGTACTCCGCGTCGGCTTGTTCTTCAGCGGTGCTCAGGCGCTGAGGGATTCTTCCCTCTATGGCCCCCTAAGTTCGTACCCGGCGCGGCTGACAGGCAGGGAGGTCAGCGGGGGTCACAAGCCTCTCCGCGCTCCCTCCAGGCTGAGTGCGGCAGTCTCTCCTGGCTTCTGGATGGCTGGGGGTCAGCGGGGGTCGCGAGCTTCATGCGCCGCATCCCTGCTCCCAGCGCGTGTCTGAGGATCAGCGGGGGTCACCCTGACATCACCGCTCGGTCTCTCTCTCTGGCTCGCGGTCTCCCTCCTGCTCCCGCTGCCGGTCTCCCGTCCTCCTCCAGGAACTCCTCTCCAGTCCCCCCCTTTGCCTCTTCCTCCTGCTCTCATACGTTCCCCAGGCTGTCAATCAGCACTTTCTTCGTGCCCTCAGTCCTCAGGGTATTAACCCCTTGGAGTCCGCTGTCGGGGTACCACATATCTACCCACTTTAAGGATGCTCGTCCTCGGGCATCAAACTAGGTAACAGAAAGGTTCCGAAAAAAAAAAAAAAAGTCTTCTGGGTTTGGGCCCAAATATTCACTGTCCTCGGGGAGAGGGCCACATACATAAGTCACATTTACAGATCTTTCCACAAAATGTACATTACACAACATTGGGACATTATGTACAGCATATCTATTCCCTGTACCGCAGGGGTAGCACGCCTCGCATGCTTCTAACTGAACGCCTCGCTCCAGTCCCAGGGGGTGCGATCTCAACGGCCTCAGGAGCAGGTTCAACGATCCTCGGACTGGTCTGCGGCAGTATATTCAGAAGGAGTGGCACGAACCATCCGACATTCAGCATCAGTTCCAACGAGTCCTGGGACCACCTTGTGATGGGATCTTCCTTTTCGAGGCTTTCTTCACTACTTGACCTGGAATCTACTGGAGTTTGACTCGGACACGGCTTGCTCCGACTTTGATGGATCCATTGTGGGTGGGTGTTAACGTGCTGGGTGATGCGGTAGGCTGCTACTGTATCCCGTGGTTCTTCTGCTACCACGTAGAGGTCCGCTACCCACCTCGCATCGAGCTTGCACTTGGGGCAATTGTTTCTTTTGAACACTGGGGTACCAACAGGTATGCGTTCAGCTGGGGCGATCTGTTCATAGTTGACCTTCTGGAGATCCCTACTCTGCCCTGATTTCTGGTCGACCAAGACTCTTGCGTCAGCCAATTTGGACTGGTGTTCTTGCACCCAGGGTGCGCATGATTCCCAGCGGGACGTTACTGGACTGGTGAACGTTGGCATCTCGCTTTGCTCCCTGCTATCCTCCACCTCTCCCTCCGGGTGTAGAGGCAAGCGGGAGGGGGCATCGGCGTTGGTGTGGCAGCGCCAACTTCGGCACCGGTGAAAAAGCCTGCGGGAATGACGCCTGTCGGGATCAAAACGGCTTCCTTTTACCGGTCCCCCACCTGGACCCGTCACGTCCAATGCTTTAGCAACCTTTTCTCCTTCTTCCACATCGAATTCCACCATCTCGCCATCTTCTACACTGTGCAGGAACTTCTGTGGGTGGTTTCTCTTTATGGCCGTCCGATGGACAAATACATCATCTTTCGTGTCATTCCGGTTAATGAAGCCATATCCTCTTCGAACATTAAACCACTTGACAGTTCCTTGTGCCCGTGTGGTCAGCACTTTCTTCACCACCTGACTCCTCTAGACGCAGATGATGTGTTGCAGGGTTACCTTCTCAGCCTGATCTTGGTCAACCAGTTCCTGCTTTAGGGCCGAAATCAGCTCTTCAGGGCAATTTCTTAGGATGTTCATGCCCAGGATGATGGGGGAACCTTTCCTTTCCCGCAGGTGATCACCAAATACCCCTGTTTGGGTAAGTGCATTCGTCCGATCTGTACCCAGTACCCGGTGCAGGTGATCTCCCGGCCGTTGCCAGTGACCACTTTCACCTGTGTGGGGGGCAGTCCAAGTTGTATTTCTTTTCCCCAGTGTTTTTGGAGAGTGGGTAATTGTATCATAGATACTTGCGACCCGGTGTCTATCATGGCCACTGTCTCTATCCCATTGATCAGCACTTTGATCCTCGGGCATTGTCCTACGTACTTGGCCCACCATTCCTCCGTGTCTGGGTCTACTCCTGGTGTTCTGGGTCGCTGGCGTATTTCCCTCTGCATATCCGCCATGCCGACGGTGATGTTCTCAATTTGCTTTTGTAGAACCTTGAACTGGTCGTCCGGTAGGTTCTGGGTAGGTTCTGTGCAGCCCATATGGCTGTGTCTCTGTTCTTCTTTGCCTCATCTGGGCTGATAAAGAATGCTCTCCGTGAGTATGGCTGTTCGTGAAACCCTAGTAACTCAGGGTACTCCTCTTCTGCTTCATCCTGTGTCCCGACCACCGCAATGGCGGCGTCTTTGAAGTCGGCGAAGGTCGCACCCGACATCTGCCTTCGCAACACCGCTCGGTCTCTCTCTCTGGCTCGCGGTCTCCCTCCTGCTCCTGCTGCCGGTCTCCCGTCCTCCTCCAGGAACTCCTCTCCAGTCCCCCCCTTTGCCTCTTCCTTCTGCTCTCATACGTTCCCCAGGCTGTCAATCAGCCTGAGGACACTTTCTTCGCGCCCTCAGTGCCACATTACCACATTAGTGCATTCCTCCCAAAGTAAGAGTTGGCTTAAGGGTCTTTATAGTGAATGGGCGATTTTAGGACATTCCACCATTATTGAGTTTGGGTCTCCTGGTCACCCTACTAAACAGCAGACTGATTGGTGGCTACAGCTGTAAAGTCCAAATAAAGGAGTGACACAGATTGATGTCTGTGTTTTCGGACCTGTGAAAGAAGCAAGATGGAGTTTTGTTGGTATGAGAAACTAACCTGTACAACCAGTGGCAGAACTTGTGGGTGGGGAGCCCAGGTGCAAAAATATAATATGGGTGCACCTTCTCCACCCCAACCCAAGTTCACAATGTGCAACACAGAAGTGGGCGACAGGTAGCGTGACCAACTCATCCCTTTAATCCAGGACACATATTAATTACACAGGTTCTGTGGCTGGCTTTCACCTGGTTTTAAACTGCCACAGAACCTGTGTAATTAATATGTGTCCCGGATTAAAGGGATGAGTTGGTCACCCTAGTGACAGGGAAAGGCAGAGGGTGTCAGGAAGAGGGTGACAGGGGATGTAGTGGACCCCTTAGTTCTCAGGGGCCCCAGTGCCCTACACCTGCTGCACCAATGGTAGTTCCACTTCTGTGTAAAACAATGGTGTGTGTGTGTGTGTGTGTGTGTGTGTGTGGCCTAGCTGCAAGGCTCCACACAAATAGAGAGTGATGGTATGTTTATTAGGGGTCAATGTATTATTTTAGCTTTAGAGCCGATAACTAGAATTTATTATCCACAATTTTTGAGACTGGACGGTTGCAGACATCCCTATAAGAGGCATCACTACAGTATATACAGAAGTATGCATTATATACAGGAGTCTAATCTAACACTTGCTGTGGTAAACATGAAGGAGGAAACACAGTAGCTCCCCAGGGCACAGCACATGTGTCACTGCAGTGTCAGGTCCTCAGTCAGTGGCGTAATTAGGGCTCCGCAGCCCTAGCGGTGGCATGGGGGAGCAGGAGCCACTGGGGCGCAGGTTCACGGCGCTCACTGAGGCTGCCAGGAGCCCTGTGTGAGCTCTGAGTCTGCAGAGTCTGCAGCAGCAGGCAATACAGTCAGATATGCATATGCAGAGTGACTTCTCTCTCTCTCTCTCTCTGGCTGTCTGTGTGAGGATGCTCAGTGACCGCTCCATAACCTGTTACTGAGCATCCTCACACAGACAGTTTGACATCTCCCCCTTCCACCCTGGCTACCCACCGCTCACCCTTACACTATGGCCGTCGTTCCCTGTCTTGTAGTTCACACGCCCTGATGGATGAAAGCAGCACAGGTACTTGCGCTGTCAGTGTTTAATGGCGTGCAGTCAGCGCGTTTTGCAGGGGAGGGGGGGGTGATTCGCGGAGGGCGGGCCCCAGAATTTTTATGGGCAGGGGGGAGTAACAGATCTAGTTATGCTGCTGTCGTCAGTGCCATGAAGTGACCAGAAAATTACAGCGTACAATTGGAGACTGTGCTGAGGGGGCAGATAGGTAGCACCGGAAATTAATAGAATTTTGGTAAGCTTGCTTGAAGAGGTGAATTTTCAGGGAAACTTGATGGTTTGGAGACTATAGGAAAATCTTATTGTTCATACTGTATGTGGGAATTCAACAAAGTAGGTGCATAGAAAGTCCTGCTATTGTGACTGGGAGTGAATAATGAGTGTGGATTAAAGACATAGGTTGTGAAGAGTAAAGAGAGTAAAGAGTTGAGAGAAATTTTAAAACAAGCAGAGATGTATGTTAATGTTAAGCAGTTTGGTTAATGGCTATGTAAGTGAGTAAAGGTATTTTATATTGAATACGGTAGAATACAGATTTTCAGTGGAGGTACTGACAGAGTGGATCCGTAGACTATGAATGTTTAGTGAGGAAGCTGCATTCCGATGGATTATAGTGGTGAGAGTCTGTTCTTGGTAAGTCCAGTAAGAATACTGTTGCAATAATCAATGCAGGAGATAATGAGAGCTTGGATTACCGTTTTTGCTGGGTCATTGTGTTAGGTATGGTTGTATTTTATGGATATGTTTTTTAGATTCATATAACATGATTTGAGACAGATTGAATGATACATAGGCAACAAACTTGTGGAGTAGGATTGATTGTCAAGCTCTCAACAGAGATAGAGATATCAGGATGGTAACTACTACTGGTCAGTAGAAATATAGTGACATGGACCACTACATATGGTGATAAATCTGGGGATGATTACTATTGCCAAGCCTAGGTGTGTGTGAACTTAAGACCACCATGTGACAGTATTGCAGGAGAGGCCATGTCTGATTGTGTGAGCAATGTTTCTGCTATAGCCAACAGGATAAAGCTGTTAGATAAGAAGAGGTCATGGATGGGTGTAAATTTGTGCATTCCATAAGGCACATTTCAGTAATTTAAAAAGGTGATGGTAGACATGTGGGGCGAAATGTAATAGGGTGCGTTTTTTTTTTTTGCGATTTTTCCCGCAAAATATGCCGTTTTCGCCCATTTCCCGAAAATCGCATATTTTATAGGGTGCGATTTGCGGGAAAAATCGCATTTTTTAAAGGTGCGATTTTTAGTTAGACTAAAAATCGCATCCAGATGTTTTCCCATTAAAAAGGATAGAAGTCGCATATTTAATGGGTTGCGATTTTTAGTAAAGCTTACTAAAAATCGCAAAAAAAATAGACCAGGTTCTGCCTGGCGCTTTTATCAGAAACATGCACAGATCATTGAGATCTGTGCATGGTTCTGTTGTAAAAAAATAGTTAAAACAAAAAAAAAGAAAAAAAACGGCGTGCGGTCCCCCCCCTAAGCATAACCAGCCCCGGGCTCAAAAAGCCGGTGCTGGTATAATAAAATCAAAGGAACAATCAAGTTGGGGTTCCCTGGATTTTATAAAACCAGCACCAGGCTCAAGGTCCGGCGCTGGTTCCCAAAATACGGGGGACAAAATGACTAGGGGTCCCCCGTATTTTAAGAACCAGCACCGGACACAACCAGCCAGCAGGGTAATGCCACAGCCGGGGGGAGACTTTTTATACAAGTCCCCCCGGCCAAAGCATTAACCCCCTGGCTGGTCAGCATGGGCAGGGGTCCTGGGGAAGTGGGGACCCCCCCAATGAAGGGGTCCCCCCCCTCCAGGACTTACCAGCCCATGCTGATAGTCCGGGGCTGTCCTCCATGCCCCTGGGCTGTGGGCATGGAGCTGATGCTTTGTGTAAAAAAAAGAATGTAAACTATTGTTTTACACTGGCGAACTATCAGTCCCAGCAAGCCTACCCCGCATGCTGGGACTTGGGAACCACAAGTCCCAGCATGCGGGGCATTAAAGTGCCCGCTGGCACTTGTAGTTCTGCAGTGTAAAAAATAGTGCACAAAATCACACTGACACCCTGTGAAATAAAACTTTAATACACACAAAACACACTGATACTTACCTACCTTGAGCCCGTAGGTCGGTCCCTGGATCCTGGATTCGTCCTCCGGGGCTCCAGGGCAGAAGAGTCCGGTTCCGGGGCCTTGGTCCTGGTTCCGGGGCTGGTCCTGGGGTTCCGGGGCTCCTGGCGTGAAGAATCCGGGGTCCGGGATCCGTGGTAGTCCAGAGGGGTACCTAAGGAGGAAAATCCTACTCACCTGCTCCCCGGCGGCGACCTCCGGTGACAGCGCTGCTCCCGACTGGTACCCGGCTTCAAGGAGTTGGTCCGGCGCTGAGATGTTGCTCCCTCGACGTCTCTGAACAGAATGATTTCTCGGCCAATCAGGAGCCGAGAAAGTCGGCTCCTGATTGGCCAGAAATCATTCTGAATACAGACGCCGACGAAGTAACATCTCTGCTCTGAGATGTTACTTCGTCGGCGTCTGTATTCAGAATGATTTCTGGCCAATCAGGAGCCGACTTTCTCGGCTCCTGATTGGCCGAGAAATCATTCTGTTCAGAGACGGCGAAGAGGAAACATCTCAGCGCCGGGCAAAGTCCTTCAAGCCGGGTACCAGTCGGGAGCAGCGCTGTCACCGGAGGTCGCCGCCGGGGAGCAGGTGAGTAGGATTTTCCTCCTTAGGTACCCCTCTGGACTACCACGGATCCCGGACCCCGGATTCTTCACGCCAGGAGCCCCGGAACCCCAGGACCAGCCCCGGAACCAGGACCAAGGCCCCGGAACCGGACTCTTCTGCCCTGGAGCCCCGGAGGACGAATCCAGGATCCAGGGACCGACCTACGGGCTCAAGGTAGGTAAGTATCAGTGTGTTTTGTGTGTATTAAAGTTTTATTTCACAGGGTGTCAGTGTGATTTTGTGCACTATTTTTTACACTGCAGAACTACAAGTGCCAGCGGGCACTTTAATGCCCCGCATGCTGGGACTTGTGGTTCCCCAAGTCCCAGCATGCGGGGTAGGCTTGCTGGGACTGATAGTTCGCCAGTGTAAAACAATAGTTTACATTCTTTTTTTTACACAAAGCATCAGCTCCATGCCCACAGCCCAGGGGCATGGAGGACAGCCCCGGACTATCAGCATGGGCTGGTAAGTCCTGGAGGGGGGGGACCCCTTCATTGGGGGGGTCCCCACTTCCCCAGGACCCCTGCCCATGCTGACCAGCCAGGGGGTTAATGCTTTGGCCGGGGGGACTTGTATAAAAAGTCTCCCCCCGGCTGTGGCATTACCCTGCTGGCTGGTTGTGTCCGGTGCTGGTTCTTAAAATACGGGGGACCCCTAGTCATTTTGTCCCCCGTATTTTGGGAACCAGCGCCGGACCTTGAGCCTGGTGCTGGTTTTATAAAATCCAGGGAACCCCAACTTGATTGTTCCTTTGATTTTATTATACCAGCACCGGCTTTTTGAGCCCGGGGCTGGTTATGCTTAGGGGGGGGACCGCACGCCGTTTTTTTTTCTTTTTTTTTTTACAACCAAAATCGCATATATGAAAATGCGCACATTTTCAGGACTGAAAATGCGCACATTTTCATGACTAAAAATCGACCTAAATCGCGGCAAATCGCATTTTTTGCCGCTAATTCGCATCTCATTACATATGCGAATTAGCGTCTAAAAATGCGATTTTTAAAGGTGCGATTTCTGGCGAGTTTGGAACTCGTCCAAAAATCGCAGCCTATTACATTTCGCCCGTGATGTTTATGAAGTTAGGATTTTTCTATTGCTACAAATTTGGTGAGTGTGAGTGGGGCAAGTGGTGGAGGCCTGGATTTGGTGAAAGGTCACCAGATAATAGAAGATAGGGAGAGAGAGATACATTTAGGAGGTTTGTGAATGTTATTTATTGTGACAGGTTGTGTATATTATTGTCAATGTATAAAGAAAACAGGGAAGTGGATAATTGAGATGTCAATGGCATATATTCAATGCCGTGGGCGAGCGGTGACTGCGAGCAGGACTTTTTGCTCGCAGTCACCGCTCACCCTGTCAGTATTCAACTGACCCCCCCTCATTCGCAAATTCCCCCTCGCTCCGTTTTTTGAGCAAGGGGGAATTTGCGAATGTGCCTCCAAAAGCTGCGAGAGCCGAGGCTAATTACAGCGAGTTTGCTGCACTAGCCGCGGCTCTCGCAGTTTAGGGGAATCCTCGCAGTTCTGTGACTGCGAGGATTCCCCCGGAACGTTGCATAGTGCGAGCGGCCGGCGCGGGGGTTAAACTGCGAGGATCACTGGTTTTCTGTGATCCTCGCAGTTTAACCCCCTCGCCGGCCGCTCGCACCGGCATTGAATACTGCACAATGTGCACAGCGCACTTGGTTGCAGAGAAAATGAAGGATGTGATTGCTTAGGAGAAAAATGAAGAAAAGGAATTTGTGGTGCAAAGTGTGTTTTAAATAAAACTAAATTTATTAATGCTTAAAGTATAATGAAGTTGCAGTGAAATATCTTTTTTTGGTGTTGTTCAGCTGTTCATTTCAAACACTTATGGGTACATTTGCTAAAGCTTTTAAAATGAAAAAAGCTGATGTTTCCCATACCGACCAATCAGATTTTGTCTATCATTTTCTAGGATGCAATAGAGAAATGATAGACCTAATCATATTGGTTATGGTGATAGCAGTGGTGTAAGGACCATGAGGCACAGCGTTTACAGTCAAAAGTTATTTATTGATCGAGGATAGACATAAATACATATAGACACAAATGACGATAATAACAATGAAAAAAGGGTTGACAGACTAAAAATTAGGGGAATGGTGTAGTAACCGTGGGTACAACAGAATGTCATTGAGCATATGCAAAGAGAAATTGGATATTATAAGGCACATGCAAAGAGCAGAGAAATGATGTTGTATAAGGTAATAAAGTTCATGGATAGAGGATGTGGTCTTAACCAAGCTGTGGGATAGAGCCAATGGTTGTGTTAGCAGAGTGCCTCTGGAGGTGCACAGTGCACACACCCTACTAGGCTCCAAGAGCTGAGACTGGGTAAGGTCCTGGTCCATAAGATGTCATCACTAAACAGTCATGCTGATGCGTTTTGAGATGCTGACAGCTCTTTTTTCAAGGCTGGTGACTCTTTGGTAATGTGCTCGTTATTTATACCGAAAAAGCTTAGCAAAACGACTCCAGAAATCCCTGTTTTGTCATGCCTTTTCAGCATAAATAACAAGCACATTACCTAATAGTCACCATGCTTGAAAAAAAAAGCCATCAACGGCTCGAAACGCATGTGTATGTAAACGCACATTGACGAGCACAACTGACCCTAGATAGCATCTTAAGAAATTCTAGGGCTAATTAATACAGGCTAACAGTGAGGCAAATGTTTAACTAATGAAGGATTATAAATTACAAAACAATGTATTTTACTATGCAAACACCAGTCCAGTATGCCTTCATTACCTATGCCTCACTGTGAAATTGTTCAGTTTCTGACCCTTGATATCTTAGAACTGAAACATCCTCATTCATACATAGGGGTGTTTTAAGATAGGAGAGGGCCTTGTGCAAGCTCTTTGTGATCCCCTCCTCCCTGGCAGAAAGTAATATAGGCTCTGGCTTTATGCCATAGCCAATTCCGCATGAGCATGTATCTGGAAGCATAGGGCCCTCCCTTTGGGGCCATGTAGTACACCGTAGCTTTGTGCCAGAGTCAAAAGTGAATGAGAAAGTCTCCTAGGAAATGGCGCGGAGGCTATTTTCCCTCTGCGCATGCATATCTGCAGTGCTCTTGATGCAGACATTGGACACGGAAAAACAAAGCTAAACATTACGCTGGTATCCTTGCACAATGTTGCTGAATGTCTTTCTGCTGTTCCCTCACTGACCAGTCCCTATTTGCTAATGCCCAGTGAGCACCCAGCTCCTTCTGCACAAATGTAGATATAACTGAATTGCGTTGTCTATACTTGCAAACACTTTAAAAATGTGTCGGTACTTATGTAGTATCTGGGCTACCGATTTTTTGATTGTATGCCTTAAGTTAAGGCATACAATCAGATGCGATGCGATGCGATATCGCATCGCATCGCATCGCATGCGACCATCGGATGCGATGACCCGATTTTTCCATAGGAATCAATGTTAAAATGGACTGAGTCCATTTTAACATGGAATTCAATGGGAAAAAGGGGTCCTTTTCATACCCCTACTATCCAAGTGGGCATGGAGTTGGATATAAACCTGTGGCGAGCGTAGCGAGCCACCGAGCCCGAAGCGTGGCGAGCGAAGCGAGCCCCGCGAGGGGCCGGTATTCTGTGTCCCCTCGCGGGGCTCGCTACGCTCGCCACGCTTCGGGCTCGGTGGCTCACTACGCTCGCCACAGGTTTATATCCAACTCCATGCCCACTTGGATAGTAGGGGTATGAAAAGGACCCCTTTTTCCCATTGAATTCCATGTTAAAATGGACTCAGTCCATTTTAACATTGATTCCTATGGAAAAATCGGGTCATCGCATCGCATCGCATCGCATCGATGGTCGCATGCGATGCGATGCGATGTGCCCGATTCGACCCGATTTAGAAATCGGCAGCCCAGATACTACATAAGTACCAATGTGTCACTCCCTGTTAAAACTGAAAATATTAATAGACCAGTGGATAATGTAGTAATTACACTGTATGCGTTACCTTCTATACCAATTATTCAGTTACCCTTATCTTACACGATATAACAATGCAGGCCCCAATTACACTTCCACGTGCAACTTAGACGCACATGCGTATGAGACTCTCATGGAGCTTTCACAGAAAATGTATATTGTTATAGACTTACTGTAGGTCCACCAGCAATTTGCTAACTATACCAATCGATAGACAAATTGATTATGATCAATGCTGATGCTGCGTCTGAGACACTGTTACACTCATAAAGAAATAATACAATTAAACACTGGTTATATGGAATACCAAACCACGATTTGGGAGTCTCCCTTGGGCGCTTTTTGATGTCTTATTTTGGGGGGGATTTTTGTCTCTCAACCAAGATGGTATTACCAAAAGAATATGTCTACAGGATGGTAGACAACTGCGTTAAATGGGGGAGATATCTCCTTCCAGCAAACTTCTTCTCTCCAAATCACCGTCAGATGTCACTCGAAACGGGAGATAAGAGACCATCATGGTGCAGTAGAAATTTATTAAAATATTGAAAACATTTTTCAACAGGATAAGCGTGTTAACAATGGACTCTCACCAAAAGCTTATACCCACAATAAATGTAGACAAAAAGTGCAAGATGTTGCATACAGGCAGGCGTCCCTGGAAATGTATGAAGGCTGGTGGATGGTTCAGGGTCCTCTGTAACAGCTCCTCCTGACTGATGAACCGACCAATTTCGATACCATGCGGTATCTTTATCAAGGTGTGAGGATATGGTAACCTCCTCTGGGTTAAATACCATTCCTCATTAAGTAAAAGTAAGGCCTAAAACCAGGCACAGATTTCCTAGCTTCTATTGTTACATTAAAAGAAAACACAAAAAAACACAAATCCCGATCCATCTTTTACCATCAGCTCCCGCTAATGTGATGGTATTCTGTTCCGATTCCCGCCGTCATCTGGTTTCCGTCCTAGTACTTCCGGTTTCATACATCCAGCGGAGGTGACCTGTGCGGGTCGCACAGTACTTCCGGCAGCGGTGGAACGCTTTGATGTCATCTCCGGTCTGAGACTCCGGAAGGAAGTAGCTTTTATTTTGATTCATCTAGTGGCGGCGGCCATTTTCTTGGTTGGTATATAGGAAGTAGCTTTTATTGACTTCTTCCAGTGATGGCGGCCATTTTCTTGGTTGGTAACCATTGGCTTTCATGGATATAACATTATTAAAATAATGCATTGTCCTCAAAGATAAAAAACAATATATCAATAACACAAAAAACGGAGCAAAAATAAAAAACTTATAAAAACCACTTGGTCTCAAAATCTTTATTCAGACCGTTTGGTATTAAGGTCTGATGAATAAAGTTTTTTTCCATTTCGCACTTAGCTAGTTTTTTTGCTTGATCTCCACCCCTTATATCGGGGTATATTTTTTGCAGAATGTAGAAGTTTTTTATGCATTTTACATCACACAGATGCTGGGTTTTAAAATGAAGTGAGAGAGCATGCATTTCAAATCCTTTTTTGATGTTCCTTAAATGCTCCCCCAACCTTACCTTAAAAACCCTGCTGGTCCTCCCAATGTAGAATTTTTTACAATGACATTCGATAGCATAGACCACTTTAGAGGAATTACAAGTCACAAAATCTTTTATTTTACACATTTTTTCATTTATTTCGACTTCTGTGACCTTCATTCCAAAGTTATTCCGGATGCTTTTGCATCCAATGCATTCCCCGCATCTGTAGAACCCTTTAGAGTTTACAATTGATTTTTTTGGGGAAGTGGGGCACATACTGTGGACCAACTTCTGTTTTAAATTGGGAGCCCTTCTATATATAATATTGGGAACCTCTGGAATATCATTTCCAATAACTGGATCCTTTTTTAAGAGGCCCCAATGTTTTGTTATTATTTTTCTAATGTCATTGTGTTGTGCAGAATAATTTGTCGTAAATGACCATTTAAAATGGTCTGGATTTTCTTCAATTAACTTTTCCTTTGCTATTAGGAGGTTTTCCCATTCTAGTTTTTCCACCTTGCTAATGGTTTCATCCACGTTTTTTAAATCATATCCACTTTGATGGAAACTAGTTTTCATTTGGGCTGCTTGCTGTTTATATATCTCGATGTCCATACAGTTCCTACGGAGCCTTTGAAATTGACTCATAGGCACTGAATCCAACCATCTCTGGTGGTGGCAGCTTTCTCTATTTATATATGATTGGGAGTCAGTAGGTTTTATATAGTTACGAGTTTTGACCTGGTCCATTTCAACATATATAACCAGATCGAGAAAATTTACAGATGTTTGGTTTATATCAAAGGTAAGTTTAATACCTAAATCATTCTCATTAAGGTACCCACAAAATTGGTCAAGGTTTTCTCTGTCACCTCTCCAAATAAAGAGGACGTCATCAATATAATCAATATAATGCCGCCATGTCACCAGGTTCGCCTCGTATGGGTGGTGGGACCAGATGTTATCGGCTTCCCACTCACCCATAAAGATGTTCGCATAGCTCGGGGCGAACCTGGTGCCCATGGCGGTGCCCCTCCTCTGTAAGAAAAAATCATTTTTGAAAATGAAATAGTTGTTGGAGAGAATAAATTCCATCCCCTCCATCAAAAAGTTAACAAGATTTTGTTCCATATTTTCCCTGTTTTAGCCCTTTTGGCTGCTGAGAGGTCTTGGTGATGGTCTATGATCGTATACAAGGTGGATACGTCAGCCATAACAAGATAAAAATCTGCCTCCCACCTAACATCTTTTAAAAATTTGAGGGATTATAATCAAAGGCCTGAAGGAGATAGATGGAGGAATAGATATGCTCCATTGGAGGAACATACTAGGGAAGATCGCCCCATTGAGATAAATAGATCATTTACTCCCAACTCCCACCATTTTTTAGATCGAAGGAGGGCAAACCTCGATTGGAAATAAGTCATTCAAAATCCAATAATAAAAGAGGGAAAAGAGGAGGAAAAATTAGGAAAAAAAATTATACTAAGGAAAAAAGACAAAAAAAGAGAGCCCTAAAATCTTTAAATAACAAAAAAACTATAGAAAGGTCAGAAACAATTAAGATCTTCAATTTAAGCAAGCACATACTGCTTAAAAAAGAAAGAGCAGTTCTAGAAAAGGTCTTAAAGCTTTGCCCCTTCAATCCTGCCAACCCCTTTGATATTATTGTTGATGTCCAGAAATTTCTACGGAAATTGACTTTAAAAAAGTTTTTCCAAATAAAATCGGTAGAAGACAATAACGACATCATTGAGACAATATTTTCCTTCAAACCAAAGTCCAAGTTCAATCCCTCTTATTTAAAGGGCTGCTTTCTGGAAACATTTAGTACTGTAGTAATGGATGATATAAAAAAGCTCAGTACAAAAAAAATCACACATAATCTTACCCTGAAAGAGAAACAAGGTTTAAAAAGCCTTATGGACGACACCAACTTAATCATCAAACCCTCAGATAAAGGGGGTGGGTGGTTTTGTTGGATAAAATCAATTATGAAGGGGAAATATTGAAGCAATTATCGGACAAAAATACTTATAAACTAATAAGAAATAATCCTACCCAAAGAATTAATACTGCTTTAAAAAAACTTATTGACAAATATTAAAAAAGGCACCCTGACAGAATCAGAATCTAAATTCCTTTACATTGAGGATCCCATAATACCTACTATATATGTGCTCCCAAAAACAAATAAAGACCCCATCAATCCTCCCCCGGGAGACCAATTATCTGCGGGGTGGATTCAATCACATCAAACCTGTCTATGTTTATTGATTCCCACCTACAACCTTTAGTGGTCAAAAACAAATCACATTTCAAAGACACGATGGATGTCCTCAAATTTTTTAAAGATGTTAGGTGGGAGGCAGATTTTTATCTTGTTACGGCTGATGTATCCACCTTGTATACGATCATAGACCGTCAACAAGGCCTCTCAGCAGCCAAAAGGGCTCTAAACAGGGAAAATATGGAACAAAATCTTGTTAACTTTTTGATGAAGGGGGATGGAATTTATTCTCTCCAACAACTATTTCATTTTCAAAAATGAATTTTTCTTACAGAGGAGGGGCACCGCCATGGGCACCAGGTTTGCCCCGAGCTATGCGAACATCTTTATGGGTGAGTGGGAAACTGATAACATCTGGTCCCACCACCTATACGAGGCGAACCTGGTGACATGGTGGCGTTATATTGATGACGTCCTCTTTATTTGGAGAGGTGACAGAGAAAATCTTGACCAATTTTGTGGGTACCTTAATGAGAAGGTTTAGGTATTAGAGAAGTAATTTAGGTATTAAACTTACCTTTGATATAAACCAAACATCGGTAAATTTTCTCGATCTGGTTATATATGTTGAAATGGACCAGGTCAACACTCATAACTATATAAAACCTACTGACTCCCAATCATATATACTGTAAATAGAGAAAGCTGCCACCACCAGAGATGGTTGAATTCAGTGCCTATGAGTCAATTTCAAAGGCTCCGTAGGAACTGTACAGACATCGAGATATATAAGCAGCAAGCAGCCCAAATGAAAACTAGTTTCCATCAAAGTGGATATGATTTAAAAAACGTGGATGAAACCATTAGCAAGGTGGAAAAACTAGAATGGGAAAACCTCCTAATAGCAAAGGAAAAGTTAATTGAAGAAAATCCAGACCGTTTTAAATGGTCATTTACGACAAATTATTCTGCACAACACAATGACATTAGAAAAATAATAACAAAACATTGGGGCCTCTTAAAAAAGGATCGTTATTGGAAATGATATTCCAGAGGTTCCCAATATTATATATAGAAGGGCTCCCAATTTAAAACAGAAGTTGGTCCACAGTATGTGCCCCACTTCCCCGAAAAAATCAATTGTAAACTCTAAAGGGTTCTACAGATGTGGGGAATGCATTGGATGCAAAAGCATCCGGAATAACTGTGGAATGAAGGTCACAAGTCGAAATAAATGAAAAAATGTGTAAAATAAAAGATTTTGTGACTTGTAATTCCTCTAATGTGGTCTATGCTATCGAATGTGATTGTAAAAAAATTCTACATTGGGAGGACCAGCAGGGTTTTTAAGGTGAGGTTGGGGGAGCATTTAAGGAACATCAAAAAAGGATTTGAAATGCATGCTCTCTCACTTCATTTTGAAACCCAGCATCAGTGTGATGTAAAATGCATAAAAAACTTCTACATTCTGCAAAAAATATACCCCGATACAAGGGGTGGAGATCAAGCAAAAAAACTAGCTAAGTGCGAAATGAAAAAAATCTTTATTTATCAGACCTTAATACCAAATGGTCTGAATAAAGATTTTGAGAAGTGTTTTTTATAAGTTTTTTATTTTTGCTCCGTTTTTTATGTGTTATTGATATATTGTTTTTTATCTTTGAGGACAATGCATTATTTTAATAATGTTATATCCATGAAAGCCGATGGTTACCAACCAAGAAAATGGCCGCCGTCACTGGAAGAAGTCAATAAAAGCTACTTCCTATATACCAACCAAGAAAATGGCCGCCGTCACTAGATGAATCAAAATAAAAGCTACTTCCTTCCGGAGTCTCAGACCGGAGATGACATCAAAGTGTTCCACCGCTGCCGGAAATACTGTGCGACCCGCACAGATCACCTCCGCCGGATGTATGAAACCGGAAGTACTAGGACGGAAGCCAGATGACGACGGGAATCGGAACAGAATACCATCCCATTAGCGGAAGCTGATGGTAAAAGATGGATCGGGATTTGTGTTTTTTTGTGTTTTCTTTTAATGTAACAATAGAAGCTAGGAAATCTGTGTCTGGTATTAGGCCTTACTTTTACTTAATGAGAAATGGTATTTAACCCAGAGAAGGTTACCATATCCTCACACCTTGATAAAGATACCGCATGGTACCAAAACCGGTCGGTTCATCAGTCAGAAGGAGCTGTTACAGAGGACCCTGAACCATCCACCAGCCTTCATACATTTCCAGGGACGCCTGCCTGTATGCAAAATCTTGAGCTTTTTGTCTACATTCATTGTGGGCATAAGCTTTTGGTGAGAGTCCATTGTTAACACGCTTATTCTGTTGAAAAATGTTTTAAATATTTTAATAAATTACTACTGCACCATGATGGTCTCTTATCTCCCGTTTTGTGTGACATCTGACGGTGATTTGGAGAGAAGCAGTTTACTGGAAGGAGATATCTCCCCCATTTAATGCAGTTGTCTACCATCCTGTAGACATATTCTTTTGGTAATACCATCTTGGTTGAGAGAGAAAAATCCCCCCGAAAATAAGACATCAAAAAGCGCCCAAGGGAGACTCCCAAATCGTGGTTTGGTATTGTATGTTTTTGTGCAGTGGTTCTTCACCTTGGAAGTTGTACCTCAGGCTGCTTTCCTAGCGCACGATAGATTGATTTAATATCTGTTCCACATTTGACTGGTTATATGGAGATCACGGCTCCGACCCCGTGTCCTAATATATTTAAGTCCAAAGTGGACGCAGATGATTCAAAGATGACACACAATATAAACTATAGAAGTATGTGATACAGCTTATACATAAAAGAACCAGTATTACAAAAATATGCAAATGCAGGCACAGCTAACATATAACAACTCACATATAACAACTCATACATATATGGAATAACAATTACCATCAAAAGGAAGCAGAGACCACGATCGGATAAAAATCCCCCCAAGATCCTGGGAATGTGTTCTGATTAGATCACATATGAGCACAGCGATCCCGGGTTTAGGCTTTTAAAGCAAGGGGGTGTAGGGTCAAACTGGATGGTCATTGGGTAAAGGAAAGAGGCCGGGGCATCTCTTCATTGGCTCTCAGCTTCACGGGGACGTCTTCCTGTTCATGAGAGTATCGTCCGAGACATGCGGTCCTTTGTCTTGAGGATAAGGGGAAAACCAGTTTCTACTGGGATTATAGTTCATTGTTCCTTTGTTTGGTGTCTTCACATGTTGAATCAGGAGATAACATAGTCCGACTATCTCTAAGGTCATGTATAGTGATTGATTCACTATACTGACCTTGCGACTGTTGACGGCAATTGTAACAAGTTAAATCAAAACTAAGTCTGGGTTTACTCAGTGGGGTTTCACACAAACACAAAGAAACAAGAAGGAACATATCATTAAGAATTAACCATTAATGTTTCACGTCCGACCTCGGTAATTACGTTTAATCTACTAAAACGCAAACAGCGTACTGGAATTGCGTAGAGGGTGGTCGTAATACCTTAATGGCGTAGAGGTGCAATTTCCTTTTCCACATCCCTTATATGCCTATCTCCTCACAATCTATTTTGAGATTAGCAGTGAAGCTAATTTTCCTCACTGAGTGACCAATGTATAAAATATCACATTTTTAGACCGTAAAGTACAAACTCAAACTTATTACAACAATAAGAAAGGGGTAGATTTATGATGTGTCGATCAAGGGAATATGCGCTATCCCCGCGCGTTAAGGCAGGGGATAGCGCTTTCCCATGATCTATGACACCTGCTGGGTGGCGTGGCAGTGCAGGGCAGGAGGCATAGTGCAGCTATGATATTTTGTACTGCGTGCGTGCCTCCTGCCTAATTTATATGCTGACCGTTCCGCCGCCTGCAGCTATCGACTTCGACAGCTGCAGGCGGCGATGCCCTATGCTGCTGGCTCTTAGCTGCGCTGGGGATTTCGCGTGAGTAGCAAGATCCCATGCATACACAGTCAGCTGCCTGGGGGGAAGGAGATGGCTCATCAGTATTAACTTATGCGCGGCCTCCAGGAGGGGACATCTCCGGAGGAGGGAGTTAGCACTCCCCCGCTTCGGCTGGCAAGATGTTAATACATCTTGTCGGTGTCCCCTCCTGCTTCGCCCAGCTAATGAGGCCCATTTGTTTCACCAGGTTGATTGAAAATGTTCAATAGGAACAGCTGTTTTGAAAAAGACTGTTTTCAAAATAACTTTCTGAACTGCTTTACAACTGCTGTGAATGTCATTCTATTTGTTCGGTGGCTACCATAAAAGCGCCAATCACAGTTTAGGCTTACGCAATGTATGTTGTTGAAGTTCTCTGTGGTAAAGTTGGCCATTGATGGTTTCAAACATTAATAGTTTATTGCCAATATTAGATGGTTTTGCTATCGATGGTGGAGAACCAGTAAACTCCCTTCTGGAACACCACATGGCAGTAGCACGGTGATGGTGAGTATACGTCATAAGAAACCATCTGAACATTTAGCTTTTTGCCTACCATGCTGAATCAGGCCCCTGATGTGTTATCGGGGAAAAATAGGATACTGCATACCTCCCAACTTTTGCTGAAGCGAAGGAGGGTCATCCTTGCGCACCAAAGACGGGCCGCCAGAAATAAGGGGCATGGCCTCATGACAAGGGGGCGTGTCCTATAGATTATGTCATTTCAGGAGGCTACGCCCCCATTTCCCGACACTGTGGATGCATGGCTAGTAGCTCTGTAAGCTGCTAGCCAGCCCCCAGCCCCTCTGCTTGCGGGAATAGACGCTCTGCGCATGTACACAGCGTCTATTCACCGAGGGACAGGTGGGACTCCCAACTGCCCCCCCCCCGCTGCAGGACACCACCAGCCGTGGGAGGGATGCGGGAATGTCCCCAAAAACCGGGACGTTCCCAGGGTTCCCGTTGGGATGAATGTGCTGCTGTCTGTCTGTTATTTGTTCAAAGTTTTAAAGCACTGTGGTGTAAGCTTACAGAAATAGGTGAAAGCAAAACACATTTGTAATATATATCCATCAGTCTTACAATCAAATTACCATATGTTGTTATTTTTAAGTTTTAAAACCTGTGATAATCATTTTACCTGTAAATTAAAACATATTTTGTGACACACTGGGTTGTGAGGCGTTCCACGTGCGCACACCGGAGGATGCAGCGGTGCTTCCATGGAGTGCAACATAAAACTACTCCTATTGGAGGGAAGAACTTCATAGTCGCACCTCAGTTTACTTTCAAATCCTTCTGTTTTGGGACATATGAATGTATTTCCTTGTTGTCATCACTCTCATGTTCCTGCTTCATATACTGTAGCAATAAAATTGCTGAAACAGGATTATAATAATATATTGTTGCTAATGACTGACCTCTCACCTAATCACCTCCTCCCACTCCCGTGTCCAAGACTTCTCTCGCGCTGCCCCCCTGCACTGGAACAACCTCCCGCCACCCATCAGGCTTTCTGATTCCCTTACCTCCTTCAAGCGCTCCCTCAAAACCCACTTTTTTCGACTAGCCTATCCCTCCTCCTCCTAACCTCTTTTGATCCTCCTATCCTGCCTCCGTTCCCCTCCGTTCCTACTTAACCCACCTATTTTTAGTCTGTTAACTCTTATGAGTAGGGTCCTCCTTCCTCACGTACTCACCCTACCTCTTTACCTCACCTGTCCTCCTGTCCTGTTCTTCCCTTCCTCTACTTCATCTTCAGTCTCCTCGACAATTTTGACACCTACTTCTGAACTGATGCTGATTTTATTTCTACCAGCTATACCCCTATTTATACTGTATTTTTCAACACACCCTGTACGTTACCTTGTCATTTGTTTTTTGTTTGCTATGTACGGCGCTGCGGACACTTTGCGGCGCCTTATAAATAAACATACTACTACTACTACTAATGCCATAGATATAATTCATTACAATTATGATTATCTTTAACTTATCAAATAGTGACAGGCTGACAGCAGTTTATAACTGTTGGATTTTTCCTTACAAATTTTCTTTGTTCTTTCAAGTAATGCAAAGGTTTCATTTCTTGTCGTTGGAAGACTTTATATTAGGAGATATTTTGTGACAAATTACAGCATCTTTGTAAGGATTTAGGGCCAGATGCACTAAGCTTCAAAAGTGATAAAATGGAGAGTGATAAACAACCAACCAATCAGCTCCTGCCAGACATTTTTCAAATAGTCTAGGAGCAGATTAGCTGGCAGTTTATCACTCTCCATATTATCACTTTTTGAAGCTTAGTGCATCTGGCCCTGTATCAGGGTTGATAAAAAGGAATTGGCATCCCCAGATAAAGAAACTATTGTCCACTGACCTTATTCCAGTAAATGATATCCATATATGAAAATCTATAAAGGGACATGCTTGTACCCTTTACACACACACACACACACACACACACACACACACACACAAACACACAAACACAAATTCCAGTCACTGGCAGCTCACACCATGCTGCAATGATTACAGGACGGAGTGCAGGAAACTTGCATTACCTTGGACTCCTTCTGTAATCAATTACTGAGAAGAGGCTGGTGACCAGATCACTGGCAGAGGTAAGGAGAAGACGTTTAATGGACTGGAGACCAGGAGGGATTTTAATCACCGCCCCTAGGATTGTGCTGGATATGATGCGGTTCTCATATTGCCTCATGGGATCAATTGCCCTGAAGTCACTTCATAATCAGTCACATAACCAGCCATCATCTGCAGGAGTTTACTTTGGAGTGAACATTATAGTTCTGGCTGGTGTGAGTTTTCCCAACCACAAAGGCCTGGAATGAGAACCAACAGTGGAATGAGAATAGAACCAGGGTTTCCAACTTTTGATTATTTTATCTTTTTAAGTTTACAAGTTTGCTAATGGCCAACTTTTGTCCCTTAAAAATAGCATTCTGTAAAAAATTAAGAACGGAGCCAAACCCTGAACATAAGGAACTCATAACAGTCCTGATACAAAACCATTGGTATTGTGAATACTAGGCACAAAATAGTAAGGCCACAAGTTACCAAGGGCCAGATGTACTAAGCTTAAAAGTGATAAACAACCAGCCAATCAGCTCCTGCCTGACATTTTTCAAACACAGTCTGTGACATGGCAGTTACTAGCTGATTGGCGGCTGTTTATCACTCTCCATTTTATCACTTTTGAAGCTTAGTACATCTGGCCTCAAATGTTTTAATTGTTTTTGCTTTAGGAGCTGAAATAGGGTTAGGGTAACATCAGCAGGGAAAATTCATTCATTACAACCTAATTTTTTTTAGCCTAGCCCAAATGGGAAACTGCAATGTTATATAACAAAGAAGCCCGAGTGTGTGCAACATACAAGTGTTTAGTATTTTTGTCATATGCATAATGGTTTTTCATTTGCACATCTTACACTGTAACATGTCTTATTTAGGTGGACATTCTGCACATTGGCAGAATTTTAACCCAAGTACACCCTTAAATGTATTTATAGATTGTCAGCAAATGTACTCCCAATTCCGCAACACAAAGCCAGCCCTAGGAATAGGCAAACTAGGCAAATGTCTAGGGCATTTGGAATGCCTACTGGTGGCATCCTAAGCCTAGGACCACCTCAATTTGACAGTAGTGGTTTGCTGAGTGCAGTGGAGTAAGGACCCGGGGAGACGCTTATGAGCAGGCAGCTGCGGATGTCACAGGTGCCATTCCCTGCTGCTGCCTAAATCACTGACCTGTCAGACAGTTTAATCTGTGGCTATATGCTCATCAGCAACTCCTGGTCCCCACTGACTAATACCAAGTGGGGGATCATGCTGCATTTCTTAATTTTGATCATATTGACATGGCAACTATCAACATAAAGGACAAACAGGACATCACCACCATCCTTGAACTGAATACACTACCAGTACTGATGACACAGCTGGAGCTCCAGCACCACAGCCACCTTGGTCTGAGTACACTGCCAGAACTCCTACACTGCCAAAACCCCTGTCACAGTAATTGTACTATTTTTGTATCTCATCCATACTGTACACAACTTGCACTGTACCCAACCCACAATATATTCCGCACTGTATCCAACCCATACTCTATCATCCCGCTTTGTATCCATCCTGCACTGTATCGCACACTGTATTCCACATTATATGTAACCCATAATTTATTTTACTTGCTGCATAACGCAGCCCGCCGCACGGCCGAACGTCTGCCCCTCCCCAGCACTGAATACCCTCGGTTACAATGCAATCCTGGCCACACATCTCCAAAATCAGGGAGGGTCCTGAAGTCATGTGATGTCTGCTGCCCGACCCCAGCAGGCATCAGTCTGCCCGTGAGCCCAGCGTTTTCATGGGGACGTCCATAAAGCCCTGCGTATACTCACAGCCTAGCGAACAGGTCAGCACCACCCACCGCCCCGCAAAACTAACCTCTACTGAGCATGTTTGGTACACTGTATCACAATGGAAGACATACTGTATGTCTTTAGACAGACCTGTAATTACCTGCAAGGTACTTGTGTACTATCACGGCGCATGCAATGCGATATCGGCCAATGTTCTACAATGGCATACAATTTTAAAATTGTATGCTATTGTATATGGCATACAATGCCATACAAAGCGATGGGATGCGATTATAAATTGTATAAGCACCCTAAAGGGGGCTTACAATGCTTAAATGCACCCCCACGCCACCCCCCAAGTGTAAACATGAACACGAAGCGTGCCGAGCGCTGCGAGCCCGCGAGGGGCAGTGGTACGCTTCCTACGACCTTTTCATACCCCCACTATCCACGTCGGCGTGGAGTTGATTTTATAAAGTGTGGCGAGCGCAGCGAGCCACCGAGCCCGAAGCGTGGCGAGCGCAGTGAGCCCCGCGAAGGGACGCGGATACCTTCACAGGTATCCGCGTCCCCTCGCGGGCTTCACAGGTATCCGCGTGCGCTCGCCACGCTTCGGGCTCGGTGCGCTCGACACACTTTATAAAATCAACTCCACGCCAACTTGGATAGTGGGGGTATGAAAAGGTCGTAGGACGCGCACAGACGCCGCTCGCCACGCTTTGGGTTCACTTTTATACTTGGGGGGTGGCGTGGGGGTGCATTTAAGCATTGTAAGCACCCATTAGGGTGCTTAAAAGCACCCATTAGGGTGCTTATACAATTTAATATCATATATGCGTTAAAATCGGGTGTATGGCATGCAATGCGATTAAAAAAATCGGGCGACTAATTATCGGGGGACTGTCCTAGTACACAAGTACCACCTGCAATACACAATAATTCCAGTGTTGCTACACCATTATCCAGTGCCTACTATGGTTAGTGGTTGGGTGAAGCCATTTATTGAAAAACAACTGTGTTTACTCTTTTTAAATCATAATGACAACAGAAACTACCCAAATGACCCTGACCAAAAGTTAACATACCCTGGAGATTTTGGCCTGATAACATGCACACAAGTGGGTTTGTATTGCTACTATAGGTAACCATCCTCACCTGTGATCTGTTTGCTTGTAATCAGTGTGTGTGTATGTATAAAACATCAGTGAGTTTCTGGTCTCCTGAAAGACCCTTGCATCTTTCATCCAGTGCTGCACTGACATGTCTGGATTCTGAGTCTTGGGGAAAGCAAAAGAATTGTCAAAGGATCTGCGGGAAAAGGTAAATGAAATGTATAAAACAGGAAAGGGATATAAAAAGATATCCAAGCAATTGAGAATACCAAAAAGCAGTGTACAAACTCTAATTAAGAAGTGGAAAACGAGGGATTCTGTGGAAACCAAATCATGGTCAGGTAGACCAACAAAAATTTTAGCCACAACTGCCAGGAAAATTGTTTGGGATGCAAAGAAAAATCCACAAATAACTTCAGCTGAAAAACAGGACTCTCTGAAAAAAAAAGTGGTGTGGCTGTTTCAAGATGCAATATAAGGAGGCATTTGAAGAAAAATGGTTTGCATGGTTGAGTCGCCAGAAGAAAGCCATTACTACCCAAATACCACAAAGCATCCCTCTTACAATACTCCAAACAGCACAGAGACAAGCCTCAAAACTTCTGGAACAAAGTCATTTGGAGTGATGAGACCAAATTTAAACTTTTTGGCCATGCCCACAACCATAAATGTTACATTTGGAGAAGAGTCAACAAGGCCTATGATGAAAGGTACACCATTCCTACTGTGAAACACGGAGGTGGGTCGCTGATGTTTTGGGGATGTGTGAGCTACAAAGGCACTGGAAACTTGGTCAAAATTGATGGAAAGATGAATGCAGCATGTTATTAAAAAATACTGGAGAAAAATGTGCACTCATCAGCCCGGAAGCTACGCTTGGGATGTCCTTGGATGTTCCAACATGACAATGATCCAAAACACAAGGCCAAGTCGACCTGTCATTGGCTACAGCAGAATAAAATGAAGGTTCTGGACTATCTCAGTCTCCTGACCTCAATATCATTAAGCCACTCTGAGGAGATCTCAAACGTGCAGTTCATGCAAGACAGCCCAAGAATTTACAGGAACTGGAGGCATTTTGCCAAGAAGAATGGGCAGCTTTACCATCTGAGAAAATAAAGAGCCTCATCCACAACTACCACAAAAGACTGCAAGCTGTCATTGATGTTAAAGGGGGAAATACACGGTATTAAGAACTGGGGTATGTAAACTTTTGATCAGAGTCATTTGGGTAGTTTCAGTTGTCATTATGATTTAAAAAAAGTAAACACCGTTGTTTGACAATAAACGGCTTCACCTAACCACTAACCATGAGTGAAAGAAAAGTTTGTGAGTTATCTGTCAGCACCGGGGTTACTTGTGTTCCCGGCTGTGACCGTGGTGGACCAGTGGAGGGCGCAGGCTGGGACGGAGACTGGAGATATGAGAGAATGTCTTTGGAGACGGCCTGAGAGCCGGGGGTTGATAGTAGACAGCCTGAGAGCTGTGGATTGGCCTGGGAGCCGGAGGTGATGGTTGGCAGCCTGGGAGCTGCGAGATGGCCTGGGAGCCGGAGGTGATGGTTGGCAGCCTGGGAGCTGCGGGACGGCCTGGGAGCCAGTGATGACCGTTGGCAGCCTGGGAGCTGCAGGATGGCCTGGGAGCTGGAGATGACGACCTGGGAGTCGGTGGTATATGATGTCGATAACCAGGAGAGAATGACAGAGTCTCTGGAGGCACTTTGGAAAACAGTTGACACAGGATGTCGACAACAGGTGTATGTGTGACAATACTTGAATGCGGCAACTGGTGGACGTCAGAGATGACACAGATGTTGTTAGTCACCAGGAGACGACAGAAGCACAGAGTCTCTGGAGGCACTTGGAAAACAGTTGACACAATGTCAACAATAGACGATAATGTGACAATACTCGGATGCAGCAACTGATGGACGTCAGGGATGACACAGATGTTGTTAGTCAGGGATAGACGGCAGAAGCTGAGTGTCGACTGTGAGGTAGACAGTGCCTGTCGACAGATCAGGACTGTGATGGTAAAATGTCACTGATAGGTTTGAAGGTAGTTTGGCCTGGGAGCCAAGGGGTCTAGCCTAGGAGCTAGTGGGGATTTGCTAGCCAGTGCCAGCGGTGTCCTCTGCAGGGGATAGCTTGCTCACTCAACCGCAGTGATGGAATTAGCAGGAGTCTCTGGAGATGAATGGAACCAGGTAAGTAGCAGCAGGACACTTGGAGAAGGTATCGCTGGAGACTGGATAGCCAGGAGCCTTGGCATTCTCTGTCTCTGGGGTAACCACACAGGAAGCAGAAAGAACATTTGTTCAAGGCAAGGAGGAGTCTGGGAAGCTGGCTTATGAAATTCCTCCAGGTGATTGCTTGATTGTCTGCAGCAGCAGACAGAGCCAGGAAGTATGCCTTGAGTTACCTGGATCATGTGACTGGTGCTGAACTCAGGGAGCCTCACTGGAGTTTTAATCACTGAGAATGCAGAGCAGCTGCAACAGCAGCAGCAGCTAGGAAACAGACAGGCATGGAACATCAGAAAATAAATGTGAAACAAGTCAGGTTCATGACATTATCATTCATATTATCTGCCAAATAGCCAGAAAATCACAAATTCTGCAAGGGTATGTAAACTTATAAGTACAACAGTATACCAACTTGATAATGTGGCAGAGTTTCTGTTCACACTAACCGATGCCATGAGACAACAAACAGCCCAGTCATTTAACCAGTGGGGTGGCTTATTTAAGAAATAATGGGGCAGATGTATTAAGCTTTAACAAGAGATAAATGCAAGGGTGATAAGGAGAGATAAACGTCCAGCCAATCACCTGCTAACTGCCATGTTACAGGTTGTGTTTGAAAAAAGTCAGTAAGGAGCTGATTGGCTGGATGTTTATCTCTCTTTATCACCCTGGCATTTATCTCTTGTTAAGGCTTAATACATCTGCCCCAATGTGTTTAGCCATACTCACTGATACACACTGGTTGGATGGAGCAGATTAGGATGTCGTACGGGTCCCCAGAGTGAATGTAGTCTGTGGGTAGAGGTGCAGGATACTGCACCAGCATTTGCAGCTGCAGGAAACAGTGAAAATATGGTACCGCACTGTCACTAGTAGAGGACTGGGAGGGTTTGTGTGGTGCTCAGGAACCCCTCTTGGACTAACAGAGGTAGGAATAATTTGAGCTGGTTTAATTATGGATGGTTTCATAAAGGATACACAAATAAGCGTCTCTTAGAGGAATCAACGGAACTCAAATACTTCTTTGAGCTGGAGAGGATTAAACTAAAAAGTCTTTAACGAAATGTCCTTAACACAGGATCACGCCCTTGCGTATAAATGAGGAGGAAGTCTCTGAGCTGTGGGGAAGATGTCGGATGATTGATACTGAAAAAGAATGTACTTGCAGATGGACGGCCTGGATTACTGTAATGAAGTGTAGGTGACAGAGGTACTGAGGCATCCAAACTTGAGAAACTGAAAGACGTGATGTATGACTGGGATGATAAAGCTGCAAAGAGTTGATGAGAATGAAACAGGAGTCTGATTGGCCCAGCAAGCAGGATGGCAGCGGACAATCGGAGGGTACTGGCATGACAGCCAGCGGGTGGGCAGGCCGGACCGGGCACGCTGACAGGTCAGGACTGGAGAGGCTGTGACTATGATTGGAAGATCCCAGGACCGGCAAGGACCACCAGGGAAGAGAGCAGGAATGAGCCGTAGTAAGCCAGGAGTCTCCAGCTGTGGCTAGCGAGGAAGACCTTTTGCACTGATCCTGGATTGCACTAGACAGCCTCCCTAAATCCCTGGAGAGCAGCTGCAATTGGCTGACCAGCCCAGAGAGGCAGAATCTGACCTGGCTGGCCCAATAACAATGTTGCCCACATCCAAGATGACGGCACCCCCGCCAGAGTCACTGCTGCCGCCGGGACCTGTGGCTCACACTGAGCCTTCCTGCTGCCGACCGCCTGCCGCCCAGGACCCGCTGAACAGTAGGAGAGCCACCGGCGAGCATGGAGGGGTGTTTAGTGGACCCGCTGTGCGCTGCCGCGGCTGCTCCTGACATGTACGGTCACAGCATTAAGGTCAGTGGTCATCTTGGTAAAGTGCATGGATCCTTACAGGATAAATAATATGGAGTCTGCACACTAGCGTCCAATATACAGTACTAAAACAAATGGAAAAACTTCTTACGGACTATAAATGATCAGTGGCCATGTAAAATTCCAGTACATTTGGATGCACATCATTTGAATTATCTGACAGCCAGAGGACAAACACAAGCAAAACAGCGGGAACTGACCTGGAACAAGCTACCTTAATTTACTTTTTAATCCCAGCTACGTGACTTCTGCACCTATTGAATTTACCAGACAAACAGCAGACTATTACCACAGTAAGGAGCAATGAACATGTATGCTATAAGAACTAGCTTTCCTTGTCTGCTGTTGGAGCAATTTGGTTATGTCTCAGCTTTATACTCATTGGAGAAATCATTCGTCCTATTGTGCAAATTGTGAAACACTAATCTTCCCTAAAATAATTTTGTGTGATTACATTAACAGCAAATTATACACTATATGTTGATATTCATAACAGATCATTGATCAAGTCTCCATTCAGTGTTGGACTGGGGCATGAAAGGCCCACGTGGGAAACGCAGTGTTAGAGGCTGGTACCTTTATTATTGAATACAACCAGTCATCTAGCCCGCACAGGGCAGCTGGGAGACAATGTGGCATCTGGGAGGGCAGGTGGCTGCTGGGAGGTGTAGTTCTCTCAGCTGCTGCCTTAAAGGGGGTATCACACAGGGGTATCAAACACACACAAGGCGATTACACACACAAACCAGGGGTCACATACACTCACAAACACACTGCTAAAGAAGACACTGACATTGGGCCTAATTCAGCATGGATCGCTATTTAGAGAAATTCAATCTATCCGGCAGCATAGAAATTGCGCATACATGCATGCAATTTGCAAATAAATATCTGTAACCATAGCAGTCACAGTTTGATTGAAAGGAAGCCTGCATGTAACTGTGGAAACATGGCTTTTTCTCAGTGTGTTTGTTATAACGCAGACGTGCCAGGACGTTTTTGGGATGGGTCTCTGACGCCAGTGATGACCACCCCCAACATGTTTTTTTTTTAGCAGTTAATATTCATTTATTTATTTATTTACAGTTTCTTATATAGCGCAGCAAATTCTGTTGTGCTTTACAATAGTAGACAGTGATAAAACAAACTGGGTAACAACAGACAGACTTGGAGGTAGGAGAGCCCTGCTGCAAGCTTACAATCTATAGGGATGTGGAAGCCTTAAAGTTACTCAGATATAATTGGTCTTCAATGTTTTTTTGCGAATGTACCAGTAAATTGGTTAGCCCATAGAGGGTGATGCAAGCGTTGCAGAGCAAGTTCCATTAAAAAAATTTGATTTGCATGGGAGGTTTGTGAAAAAAGGAAAGATTCACAGAGTCCCATTCTTTTCTCTTTTAATTTAATGCTAAAATCACAGAACTTAGGTGTTTTTTTGCTCCTACGCTATTATTAACCTGAATACCATTCATCTCCACTCATTTCCAGTCGATTCTGAACACCTCACACTGTTGTCTTTAGGCCAAAAGGTTGCACCGAGGTAACTGGATGACTATGATAAGCGATATGGGCGGCACAAACACTGGACTGATACAGCACACTTAGTAGCACCCCTGGACTGATATGGCACACTTAGCTTCACCCTTGGACTGATACGCACACTTAGCATCACCCCATGACTGATACAGCACACTTGGTAGCACCCCATGAATTATACAGCAGACTTTCCTCACCCCTGGAATTATACGGCACAGATGGTGGCACCCCTGACTTGATAGAGCACACATGCCGGCACAAATGTAATTATATGACACAGATGGTGTAAGCCCTGGACTTACTGTATACAGCACAGATGGAATTATACGGCACACATGGTGACACTCCTGCAGTAAAAAAGAGAAAAAATACTTTTTTATTCTTTTAATAAAAAAGGCAGCACCCTGGATTGATATGGCAGACTTAGCAGCACCCCATGAATTATACAGCACACTTGGCTCAACCCTGGACTGATAGGGCACACTTGGCAGCACCCCATGAATTATACAGCAGACTTGGCTCACCCCATAAATTATATGGCAGACTTGGCTCACCCCAGGAATTATACTGCACAGATAGTGGCACCCCTGACCTGATAAAGTACACATGGCGGCACACATGGAATTATATGGCACAGATGGCAGAACCCCTGGACTGATACAGCACACATGGAATTATACGGCACACATGGTGACACTCCTGCAGTAAAAAGAAAAAACTTTTTTATTCTTTTACTAAAAAAAGGGGCAGCACCCTGGATTGATACAGCAGACTTAGCAGGACCCCATGAGTTATACAGCACACTTAGCAAACCCCTGGAATGATACTGAACCCCTGGACTGATACGGCACACTTAGCATCACCCCTGGACTGTGACGGTACACTTAGCAGCACCCCATGAATTATACAGCAGACTTGGCAGCAACCCATGAATTATATGACACACTTTGCTGACCCCAGAAAATATGCATCACACATGCGTGCACCCCTGGACTGATAGGGGACACATGAGGGTACCCTTAGACTGATACGGGACACATGGGGGCATCCATGGAATTATACGGCACACATGTGGGCACCCCTGGACTGATATGGCACACTTCGCAGCACCCCATGAATTATACAGCAGACTTGGCAGCAACCCATTAAACATACTTGCCTACTTTTGAAAACTAGTTTCAGGGAGATTATAGTTGGTAGTAGAATTTTGCACAGCGCCCCATTGAGGGGGCGTTTCATGCTCCACCCAAAGGGTGTGTTCCATATATGGAGAGATTGTGAAAAGGGATTGTGAACGTGGCACCTACAAGCGTGGGTGTGTACTGCTACATCTAAGAGGAGTCTTGTAAAATGACTTATATCCAAATGTAGATGAGCCCCAGAGCAATTAGTAAGAGATACTTGGTAAAGTGCTGGGAAATGGTGCTGATGATTCAATGTAAATGTATCGGTCTCTCATTCCATTTCCCCCAAAAATGTAACAGTGTAATGTGGCCTAGGTGACATGAGGGAGATTGCTAGCCTAATGAGGGAGAGAGGTAACTCTTTCTGCACGTCACATCTGCCCCACCTGCACTGCACAATGGTTTTGTCCATTAAAGAAGGAGTTTGCTTTTGCAAACCAACCAGAATCACCCCCTATATATTAGTATGTATATCTATACAGTTATATTGTTTTAGACTAGTTGGGCATGAGGTAGGAGCTAATTCAGACCTGATCCCAGTGCACATTTTGGGCATGATTAAGACCTGTTTACTAGCAGCCTAGCAAACAGCTCAGTGCCACCCGCCGAATGTTTGCAACTCCCTGACACTCACATCCCTTTGCTTGCATGTACTAGAACACATCCTCTCACATGCGGCCGAAGGGCAGAGAATTTACTAGATGGTCAGCGACGATCAGATGATTTCTCTCCCCTTCGGAAATAAAAATGAGTCTAAACTGACTTTTATTACCGTCGCAGATCGCAGGTGCTGATGCCATGCGCATTACCAGGAGAATGCCCAGCTTTTCCATCAGGATGCTCATAAAACATTGGCTGTTCCCCTGTCACTGTTGCCCCCTGCCCTCTCCCATTCAGCCACTCCTGTGTAATTCACTGAAGCTATTCCCTACCGGGCTTTGCACATGCGCATATTTGCACATGAACATGCACAACCCCCCCCCCCCCATCAAATATGGGGCCAAATTCGGACCCGAACAAACGTGCCTAAATCTGCTTCCTTGTTTGCAATTGGACAAAACCATGTGCACTCTAGGTGGGTAGATATAACATGTGCAGAGAGAGTTACATATGGATGAGGTGTGTTCGAACTGAAATCTAAATTACAGTGTAAAAATAAAGCAGCCAGTATTTACCCTGCACAGAAACAAAATAACTCCCCCAAATCTAACTCTCTCTGCACATGTTACATCTGCCCCACCTGCAGTGCACATGGTTTTGTTTATTTGCAAAGAAAATGTGCCCTACGATCAGGTGTGAATTTGGCCAGTAATGCGTACCTCCCAACATGATCCTCTCCAGGAAGGACAGATTCTCGTCTTCTGGACTTCCCTCTTGATTTATAATTGTCACCGTTCTTAGTTAACCTGTTCAAATCAAGTGACAGCAATTATCAAGTAAAAGGAAAGTCCAGGAGCAGAGTAGTTGTACATCCTGGCATGGGTCATGTTGGGAGATATAAGTAATAAGTTGAAAGTCTAGTGGCTATTCTGGATGCTAGCCAAACTCAGAGGTTTTTTAACCACTTCAGTGGTATGCCCGGAGATTTTCCGGGCTCAGCTGCGCTGCCGCAGCAGGCTGTCCCAGAAAATTTCTGAGCATACCACCAGTAGGTAGGTGTGTGCCAGTGGTGCCTCCAGGTGTGCACCACTAGCACACCACCTCTAGCGGCACCCTCCCATTGCTCCCCCCCTCCACGCTTCAGCGATCGTACGCCAGTGCTCCCCTGCTGCTGCTCTCACCACCATACACACTGCATCAATGACCAGGTGTCAGGCCCCACTCAGGGAGGTTCAGGGCGGCTCGGGGGGGACTCTGGAGCGATTGTGATTTCGGATGCCTGAGTACCCCCGAGCCGCCTGAACCTCCCTGAGCGGGGCCTGCCACCTGCTCACTGATGCAGTGCGAATGCCAGCGGGGAGCTCTGGTGTAAGATCGCAGAAGGGCGGATGTCAGTAACAGGGGGGGGGGGGGGGGGGGCTGGGATAAGACAAACCTGCCCTGGTAGGTTTGTCCTGCCCCAGCAAACCCCACCACTCAAGGGTCATTTACAAGGCATGGTTTTGCCTTGTAAATAAATGACCCTTTAAAAAAAAGAGTTAGGCCGGCATACTGCACAACCACCAGACTTGTAATGCATTACATCCCACCCAATTATAGATTTGTGTCAATATATACTGCTGAACTGTATGGACCTGATGTCTTTATTTAATAAAAGCACTATTATTATAGAAATGCAGTTTAAATAGATATTCATTACCAGTTGTTCTATATTTGAGATGTTACTTATAAGCACTAATGGACTTTTTGTTTATGGCTTGTTACATGTATTTACTACAGCCCAAATACAATGGTGATGGTTGCCCTTTGTAGACATGACCCCTGTGTATCAGTCAATGCACTTGTGCATCTCAAGAAGGTATATCATTAGTGGCTGGGGCAGTTATCGTCAGCATTTTATTATTATTAGTTTTTTCAAGTTTTCTTTGCCCTGCACCTCGATAAATTGCATCTCCATTGCATGGGCAAACTTTTTGAGCCAGACTGGAGCAATGATGCAATGATGCACACATCACTGGTGTCACCACGCGGTGACAGCACGGACACATGTACCCCACCGGAACCAGGGACATCAGCAGAGGTGAGAGCCATGGTATTATAAGTGCAGTTAGAGAGCCTAGGGCTGGGCACAGCACAGGGGATTTGAGTAAACGCCATGGTGGATGTGACACCTAGTTCTCAATATGCTACATAGTAGTGGGTGACATGGAGAGGCAGAGGGTGACAGCATAAAGCACTGCAGTGGGAGGCAGAGGTTGATAGCAGAAGGTAGGGGAGCAGGGGCGACACTGAGTGACAAGAAGAGGTAGAGGGTGACAGCATATTTCAGTGAGAGGTTGACATATAGAAGAATTCAGTGAGAACAAAAGGCAAGGGGTTTCAGAGGGTGACAGCGGCAGGCAGGGGAGAGGCAGAGAGCAGTGAGTTACAGGGAGAATATGAAAGGGAGAGGCAATGGGTGGCATGGTGCAGAGAATAGGGACATGTACCTTGGTGGGGGGAGGGAACACAGTGATCATTGTCTGTGACAGGAACTCCTGCCCATTGTGCTTTCCAGGTGTGAGCTGCCTTTAATTCACAGACAGCAGTAAATAGGAAAAATGTAAAGCAGTCTGTTTGTAACCCTCTGTGGGTTGAATGTAAGGGAAAAATGTATCAACTCTGTTGATTTGTTTGTCGTGCTCATGTGACAGTGAGGAACTTTCTGGATCCCTCACTGGGGATGCATCTGTCACTCAAGGCTGTGTCGCATGGACAAACTGTTGGAAAAACTGGCAGTAACAGTTCACCGCGAGCTGGGCAGCTGATCAGTTTCTGGGGGAGAAAAACACTGTCATTGCCAGCCAGAGACAGACTGCTGTTCGCTCCTTCAATGACTGACCCTCCAGAGCCATAATCCTACAGCTGTAGACATTAGAGTGGGCATATATGAAGTAGCAGACAACCTCCCAAACCCTCAATAACCTACTGTGGTTGGCAGCGGGTAGCTGAGTCTGCACAAAGCTGTCCCATTCTACAGGATTGGAGCCTGTGTAGTCGGCTGTGGACAGGCTGTTGCTGTCACTGATTGCAGGAAGTGAGATCCGCCGCCTCCCTCCAATCTCTGCTCCGCCTAACATAGGTGCCGGCGCCACCCACACTGGCGCTGGGGAGCACTGGGAGCTCCTGAGGTTGCCAAGAGACCCACTCCTTTCCACAAGCTGATGCCACTGATATCATTACCTGCAGATTGACAGCAGCTTAGCTCGGCCCACCGCTAATTACAGCTCAGAGAAAGAAAGCGACAGCGCCCAAGTGGAGTGACAAAGGGAAGTTTCACAGGCAGTCTGCTTCAAAACATACAGCCTATATTAAAGCATCCTGACAGCATAGGTTCAGCAACGCTGCAAGAAGGGTGAGAAATAACAGTACGGAAACAAATACTGTACACTGGTCTTGTGTGTCCATCAATATCTTGGCTAACAACCAGAATTAAGTTACTTTGTATATAGAAGAGCAGACTTTAAAGAGAACAAGAAAAGGTTGATTGGATTGGATACTTTTTATATACACATTAGTATCCAAGTCTAATACTTTTCAGCACTTCCATCTAGAGTTTCACAGAAAGGCAAACTAAACAGCGTATTTATATCAGCTGAATATACAATGGGCCCCAACGCGCGCCAACTAAAATATTAATACAATGCAATGTATGGGTTTCTACTTTTAACTGGCCAGTTAATTGCTATTATAGCAAACGTAATTTTTTGTACTGCATGCGTAAGTTTATGTATAGCGTCTTAAGGATAGATTAGAGATATATTTGAGTTGACTGATATCTTTATATTGAAGGTACTATAACAACTGTTCTGTTTACTATTTGTAATTTAATACAATTGCTAACATGTACAATAAATTTACCTACCATAATTGGGTCCTCTAGTCCATATGCTGATGCAGGGATCCTGAAATAAAGAAAAGCAGGGGTTAGAATAGTAGTGAGGAGCATCTGGCTCCGCCCTATCATATCAATCAACCATCTACACTATATAATGAAATACGTAGGTTTCCCAAGCCACCTACATTGTAAATTGACTTGGGTGGAGGCACTAGCATACCTATAATTAACCTTTCCAGGATAGGGGAGGGTTACATGTTAACTAGAAGCAGTATATAGTTGTGACCAATAGCTCTGATAGGTGGCAGAACTCTTCTCTCAGCTGTCACAGAAATGGTCAGCCCTGCAGTCCTAAGGTAGGGTGCAGGTCCCTCAGGAAGTGGGATCCATCCTGTTTTCTGCACTGGTCCATTCATCTGACATTGCTCTAAATCAGTGATTTTCAACCTTTTTACCTTGCGATACACTAAATAGGATTTTAAAATTGCCAAGGCACACCATGAGATCCCCACAGGGCAAAACACATTGGCCACACAGGAAAAAAAACAAACACACTGGTAACAAAATTAAATACATTGGCCCTTTACATGAAAAGTAGAGACCAGTAAATAACAGTTGAACTGGTGATTGCTGTAAACTGGTTTGGGCATCTCTAGATCAGGGGGCACACTTGAGAACAGCTCAAGGCACACTAGTGTGCCATGGCACAGTGGTTGAAAAACACTGCTCTAAATGGTCTGCGGGGGCCCAGGGGATAACTCATTGCTGGACTGGCCAGAAGTAAGCCCATTATCCTAAAGGGCCCCGCTGCAAAGTCTCAGCATCTGTCTGCTCTTGCACAAACACAATCTTACTGTATGGAGCTATTGCCCATAGCTTCGGTTTTAATCAGATGCAAAAATTGCATCTGATTTATGAACATTGTACACATGTATGATTCAGATCTGTCTTTCGATTTACATTGCAATGAATGTTTTGGAATAGGCATCTGATGACAGCATGTGAGAATATGTCGGAGTGCATTTATATATTCAGAGAGTTAACTAAACACACGAGTTAGGGAGTGTCTGGGCATGAAAGAGTTAATGCATTTGTTGTGAGGTACTGTTATGGGGTGAGGGGGGTTAGCCTGTAGGAGGAAAGAGATAGGGTGGATTTCATGGCCATTTGGGATATCTTTCTGGTTATCTGCGTAACTCCCACCCCTCCTGGTATGCTTATCTGCTTGGTCTCAACTTTGGTAGAGGCTTGAAAGAGCAGTTGCAGTCACCATCTGTCTCTGGAGCTTGATGTGCTCTCCCTTCCAATACATGGCTTAAGGTGCCCATACATGGTGCGATAATCGCACCCGTTATGGGCTGCATCGCATCACATGCGATTTGCATGCAATGCAATCCGCGGGCAGTACAAAAAGTATGTGCAGCACATACTTTTTGTACTGTGTGATGCGATGCGTGCGTGGGAGCGCGCCTCACATCACATGGTGTTATCGCACCGTGTATGGACACCTTTAGGCTGATTCTACCCCACTGGGTTCAGTGGCACCACAAGGCCAGATGGACCTCATGTTGTGTCATTGGGGCGAGAGTTGGATACTATCGGCATGGTAATTTGCTGGCTGGTTGCCTCCCAATTTGAAAGCATGGTGAACAGAGTGGCAGTTGGTGATCTTGCGTTGTGGAGCCATTCTTTTGGTGCTACAATACTTTGCCTGTCTTTCCTTCTTCTTATACTAGTTTGTTGATTAGTTTTTCTATTAGTTTTTCTTTTTTTATTAGTTTAATTGGATTAAATAAAAATGGTTACTTAGAAAATAATAATGTAAGATGGCATTCCTTCCCCCTTAGCCTCAGTTTCGTTATTTCATTAAAGTGGGTATTGGTTTACCTTACACTGGGAGGAGAACATTCATATGGCGAGGACATAACTATACAAATCGCTCTGTGGACTGCAACCAGCACTACCTGAAATGCTGTTCCTTGCACATATCACTGCAGGTCAGGAGTTCTTAAACTTTGTCCTCAGGACCCCACACAGTTTCACAGGTGCATTCATTACTCATTGACACATTTTAAAAGACCCACAGGTGGAGCTAATTACTTCACTTGTGATTTTGTGAGGAGACCTGCAAAACATGCACTGTGTGGGGTCCTGAGGACCTAGTTTGAGAACCTGTGCTGTAGGTAATGCAGCAATAGTCTTCTCTAGCAATAGAGTGAGTTACGAATTATTTGCTGTATACATCAAATATTTTGATAAACTGACTGCAGCACTTTCACTCATTTTTCATTATCACTTGCGGCCACTTACATTAAATGAGAGTTTGAAAATTTAGCCTGCTTATAACCACACTGTAAAACACTTTTACAGTTGTTCTAGAAAAATGCTTTATAATACTATGGGACATATTACTGCTTACACAGTTAATGAAAAGATTTGTGCAATAAGTGGAAATACACCATTAGTTCAGAGGTGAATGTTTCTTCAAAGCTTATTTCCAGGGAGTCCTCTTGCATTGAAATGGTGTTAATTCATATGAAGCTTTCTGTTTCTATGGAGACTGATGTTGCACATTACAAGGAAATGAAGGAGAGTGGCAGTTTTGCAATCAAGTGGACCTTAAACCAAAGACTTGGAAATATCAAAGGCAAGGGTCTCGCAGGTCTTCTCTACAAATGTTTCTCTTTAGGATCCCGCTGGGAATGCAAAGAGAAACAGTTGCTCAACTAAATCTCCTGATATTCAGTGTGGCAGTCACACACAAAGTGCACCAGTACTGAGAACAGCAAAATTGCTTATGGTAAAAGTTTATTTCAGTTCTGTGTCTTCAGTGAATGCCATCTCCATACCTTAACACCCAGTAGCAAACGCAGGATGGTTACAAACCAGAAAAAAATGACAAAATACACCATAATCACCAGGGCCGCTGCCAGCTTAATACACAGCACTGAAGGTACCCCCGCGGCATTGGACACCACTGCCCGCTCCTGCCAGATGGCGCAGAAGGTACCCCACAGGGGGGGGGGGGGCCACCGGAGCGCCCCAGGCGAGGGGTGGGGGTGCCCCAGTGCCTGGGGGGGGGGGGGGGGGGGGGAGCTTAGGGGTACCTGCTGCGCCACCTGGCAGGAGCAGGCAGGGGTGTCCGTACCACGGGGGTACCTGCGGTGCTGTGTATTAAGCTGGCGGCGGGGTCCCTGCAGTGATTAGCAAATAACTAGCGCTATCTGACGGCCGGGCGGCGACACGGGAAGCACTTCTGAGTTTGAGAACACTTGCCGCACACTGATTGGCTGATTCAGTTTGAAGTGTTTTCAAACCCAGCAGCGCTTCCCGCACCGCCGCCCGACTTAGTCCAAAGGCAAGAAAAAGTTTGTCATCCCCTCTCATTGACACTAGGGACATAGCAAGTCTGTTTGGCTTTTGCTTTCATCTAGGGTCAGGAAACTTTTTACCTTTTACCCCAAAATATATTTAGATATGACGATGTTACCCCCTTGATTTGAAAGGAAGGAAATCATATAATTGTAATACACTCTGTACCCCCAGAAATTGATGATATGTCCTGCTATTATGTTACACAGCCTGACAGCAATTGATGATGATGATGATGATGATTACCAAGTATGGCTGTGTGTGGTACAAAATTTGTACCACACACAGCCATGCATGGTAATTATCATCATCATTAATGGCTGCCAGGCTGTGTGTGTGGTATAGCCCTTGATAATGTGATGTCCAGGCATGGGGCAGTACAGATGATGTAATGGTTAGCATTACTGCCTCACAGCACTGAGGTCATGGGTTCAATACCCACCATGGCCCTATCTGTGTGGAGTTTGTATATTCTCCCCGTACTTGCGTGGGTTTCCTCCGGGTGCTCCGGTTTCCTCCCACAATCCAAAAAATATACTGGTAGGTTAATTGGCTCCCAAAAAATTAACCCTAGAATGTCTGTGTGCATGTACATATGTTAGGGAATATATATTGTAAGCTCCATTGGGGCAGGGGCTGATATGAATGGTCAAATATTCTCTGTAAAGCACTGCGGAATCTGTGTGCGCTATATAAGAAACTGTTAGTAATAATAATAATAATAATATTAGTGTCAGCAGGGCTATTTTTGTGCAGGCTCCAGCAGGAACTGAGACCCTTATTCTAGTTCACTCTTTCTGACAAAATATTTCGTAAGGTGCGTACACACGGGGGGAGATATATTGCTAGCAATATATTGCTTGCAATATATTGCTGAGCAATATATTGCTCAGTGTCTCTTTTTCAACAAGCGACCAGAGATGGTCGCTGTTGAAAACGAACCTCTGCTGGGGGTGCCGCAGAGGTAATTAGCTGGTCGCAGGAGCAAGCTCCTGTGACCAGCGATTACAATGGGGCAGAAAACGGGAGCGCGCACCCGGAGATTTATCGCCGGGGCACACTCCCAATCACTGGCAATATGGTCGCCTGCGACCATATTCCCAGCGATTATAGCACCTATCTCCCCCGTGTGTACACCGCATTAGATGGACAAAACCATGTGCACTGCAGGTGAGGCAGGTGTTACTTGTGCAGAGATAATTAGATTTGGGTGGGGTTTTACACCTGCCTCACCTGCAGTGCACATGGTTTTGTCCATCTAAGAAATATTTTGTCAGAAAGAGTGAACTAGAATAAGGGCCTCAGTTCCTGCTGGAGCCTGCACAAAATAGCCCTGATTGTCAGTATTTCAAGATGATATAGTGACAGTCTTCAATTTTTTCCCTAGACTAGAGATGGGTATACCTTGACAGGAGCCTATAACCAGGCAAAGAAACTCAGCGCTGCAGCTGCAGTACAGACTAACTAAATGACTCTACTGAAAAAGCGGGCATACTTGGAGGTGAGCCCAGGGCATCGCATAAGGATCTGATGCACTGCACTGAGTCAGGTCCTTGTACACTACAGTACTGTAGCACTCACAGCTTGGCATGCATATAGAATCTATATATAGAGATATGCAATGAAATAAAATTCCTGGGAGTAATGGACGGTCATGCTGCCAAGACACAGACGAGCATGCATATAGATTCATATGCATGCCTAGCTGTGTCTCTGCAGTGCAATAGTCCTTTACCCCCAGGAATTTCATTTTTACCTCATTTGGGGCAATTTACCCTGTTCTCTGACCACTGATCTAGGGCACCATGACTTGGGGAAAATACAGCTGCAGCCCTAAGCCTTTGATGATCTTACCAGGCCACAACATTAACCTAGTGTTGGACACCCATTGTGATGAATAAAACGATGATGCACATAATCGCATCATTTATGGGCATTCCTATAAAAACCGCAAGGCATCCGCCTGCAGAGGCAGGCGTGTCTATGCCATCACCACATGACATCACCACTCTTGTTTCATTCATCACATGATATCAGCGCTCCTCGAATTCGGCGATCTTCGGCCATATTAAAAGTCCGTCGACTGACTTTTATTAGTGAACGGGTGCTAAATCATTTCATGGTGCGCGACCATCAAATTATTTTTTACCCATGCAGCCGTATGCGAGGGGATGTGTTAGAGAGGAGATTCAATCGGTGGGGGCACGTTCAGCCAGGCATCGGGCGGTGTTTCCCTGTTCGCTAGGCTGAGAACATATGCAGCCTACTGAACAGGTCTGAATCAGGCCCCTAATCTGTTGTTAGTGTTGGAAAATGCAGAAAACAAAGGCAAAGAGATGAGGCTTGCTGTGTGTGTAAATTGTGTGCCAATACTGGGACTGGGTAAAGGCATATTATTTATATATCAGATGGAATGAGCTGCAAATATGAACACACACAAATATACTCACACCAGAGAACTGTATTAGCTACATCTGCACTTGCTCTGCAGAGGAAACAGTTTGTAGATATATCTGTTGCTGAGTACATGGGAACAGAACCTTTCATTGATGTGTTCACCTGAAAAATATTATGTGACAATGATGAAATCTTGTTTTTAGCGTGCCTGGGGCAATTTTCAGTTTTTGATAGACACCACTTTAGGCAATATTGAGTGTTCCTTCTAATTTTGGAAATCCGTGAGCAGAATTTTGTTCCCTACAGAAAATATTTCAGTTATGGAAGCAGTGGCCAATCTTACCTGTAGCTGGTCATATTTATGCAACTTATCTTTGTTAAATATATTCTTTCAGCTGATTTGTGCATGTATGGGACAATATAACATACAGTACTTACTGTAGCACATTATACATAACAATAACCACCATTCTATTATCATCAGTTAACTGTCATCATCATACCAAGCCAAGTGACTCATTGCTGTCACATAAAACAAATAATCATTATCATAAACATCAAGCTGTGTCCCTTATGCACTTTAGTTACTGACTGATACCCCTTTTTAACTTAGTAATGCCCCTTCCTCACCGCACAAATAACCCGGGTCTAACCTGGGTTGTTGCCAGGTTGACCCGGGTTACTGTGCGTTCAAACATTGTGCAGTAAGATTGGTAAAAATGAGAATGACAAAAAAATCTAATCTCAATAAGTAAGAGAAACAAGCTCTTAAAAGACTGGTCAAAGATACCTCCATTGTCGTACAAGAAGCCGACAGGACAGAATAGATTATATCAAGGAGGCCAATAGACACTTGACAGATGTTGGGGATCTCGCCGCCCTCACCACCTATACCGACAATCAGCGGCGGGTGGTGGGGTCCCCTGGATGTCCCAAACCGCATTGGGACATTAATATCAACTCCCATGGGGAGAGTCTCTATAGATTGTCTTTTATTTTGACCTGTACTTTCTATTTCCGGGTCATGTGACCCTCAGTTTAAAAGATTAATTCTCTGTATTTCTTCTTTTGTGTTATCAAAGTTACTCACTGACAGTCCATACTGCCTCCTAGACTGTTAGATGTTTTAGTGAATTAACTACAAGACGGTTCTCTTATTTTTTAATCATATACCTTGTTTGACATGTGCACCAATACACAGGTGAATCAATTGAGCGATTAAACTGCTGCTATATATACTGAGCCTTGTGCTCTCAGTCTATACTTGCTCCTGAGGAAGCCGGACACATAACATCCGGGCAAACATGTTGAGCTTTTTTAAAACTACTGCTGATTCTCTCCATCCATCCAGTGTGACCAGTCCACTCTCCCACTGACGTCTCATTTTTCCTGATTCATCTGGACCTATAATCTTTGGGATACCTGTGTAATGATGTGGACCAAGCTCCAGACAGCGCTGGGATCAAGGCACCGATCCCAGCGCTGACAATGCGTCGGAGGGCGCATTTAAACATCGGCGCCATTCAGGAGCTAATCATGGCACCCAAATCGGCAGCCAATAGGAAACGGCCGCGGCGAGCCAATCGGCGCTCACCGCGCCTTACTCGGCCCTGCCCCCAGTGTCTGACGTGAGGCGGGGGAGAGGCGGAAGAGAGCGCACCTGAAGAAAGAAGACGCCGCAGAGAGGAGGAGACCGTGGGAGCGGAGAGAAGAGCCCCGGCACCTCCTGGAAGAAAAAAGGAAGCGGCGCCGCCACTGGCCAGGACAGGCCAGCGGCAGAAGAAAGAAGATGGCGGCCAGATCCGGAGAGGCCAGCAGAGGTGGAAAGCAGCAGAGCTGAAGAAGCTCCCCCCTGCGGCCTCTCCCAACATCAGGTAGGCCCTTGGGCCACCTACCCCCCTATCCTAGACCACCGGGTGTTCGGGCACTAGGCCCGTGGGTAGGTCAGGCCCTTCCGGCCTGTGGGCGCATGAGTCGGGCACTCTCGGCCTGCAAGCATTATTATCGGGCCCCTAGGCCTTTTTCTTGTAAGGCGGGCCTTCCAGGCCTGTGGCCCTTTCTCCCCCCCCCCCCCCCCAAAGCACTGCATCGGGCATTAGGCACAATAGTAATTCAGGGCCCCTGTCAGGTCGGGCATTAGGCCCGTGGCCCCATAACCGGGCTAAAGGCCTGAGGCCCCATAGCTGGGCACTAGGCCGAGGCCCCTATAGCTGGGTACTAGGCCAAGGGGTTCATTGAGTCAGGCTCTAGGCCTGTGCCCCCAGTCAGGCACTAGGCCTGTGGACACAGACAGGCACTAGGCCTGAGCCGCAGTTAGGGGTGATTGTATTGTAAGGCACTGGTGTAATTAATAGGCAGGTTTTAGGCCTGCAAGTGATTAGGAAAAGGGCTCTAGGCCCCATATTGTGGTTTCCTGTGGGTAGATGGGGTTAAGAGGTTGACGTGCTCCACGGCAGTCCCCTCGTGGGTCCCCAAGTAGCTAACTGGTACAGTTTAGGGTGTGCATATGCTGGCCAGCTCTAGGTAGGAAGGGAGTGTAACACCAAAGGTTAGGCAGAGATTGAAGGGACTGTTTGTTGGTAAATTCTTTTACTGTATTGTATATTGTTTTCCGTGCAGGGCATCTCTGTGTAGAATTGTTAGTACTGCTAGTTCGTGTCGCACCACACACACCTAGTTAGTTTGAGGACTATGTGATGTTGTTACCCAGTTATGTGTCACACTAGTAAGTGTTAGGCCCTGCACAGTGTTGTGTTTGTTTTGTCGCTTCCTTACAGGGACCTATAAGGGACGTGTTGGAGAAGGTACAAGTTTGATGACGATGAGTGTCGTGTTTGTGTGTGCGTTTTTCTCTGCCTGTCTCCCTTTCTTCCTCAATCCAGGGCGTACGTGGACCTCGCATCTCCGTGCGAGGTCAAGGCCTCACCTAAGTGCGCGAGTGACAATAGGTGACACTCCGGGCTCTGAGGCCGTGTGCCGATGATGTTTCCCAGAGCCTGGAGGGTGCCTCTGTAGAGACGTCGTGGGACCAAGGGCGCAGCTCTCACCTACTCTCCTTCCTCTTAGGTGTTCGTGTCCGGGTGCCAGAGTTTTCAGGACCGTGATTTGGCACGGCCTGAAGGTGAGATGGCGCGGTGCCAGGTAAGTGGTCCGACGACACCTGCACAACAGCAGGCACCACACCGCACCGCCCCTACACCCCTCTCACACTTGCACTATTCCTAATTGTTCCAGCATAAAAGGAGGGAAAAAAACCCAAACAGGGAGGCTTGAGCTCTTGAAATTATAGGGCAACTCAGGACAATTGCTGTCACCCATCTCTGGACATACAAAACGTATCAGAAGACTACAACGGATGGTAATATATACAAATCAACATCATTTTAAATAAGCCATACAATATGGAGATCTCAACAATACACTGTGATATTTTATACTTTATTGCTCAATTTTATATTTATTTTGATTTTGTGTTAGATGAACATAATTTGGTACTTATGTAGTAACTGGGCTGCCGATTTTGAAATCGGGTCCATCGCATCGCATCGCACCCGACCATATCGCATGCGATGCGATGCGATGCGATGCGATGGACCCGATTTTTCCATAGGATTCAATGTTAAAATGGACTGAGTCCATTTTAACATGGAATTCAATGGGAAAAGGGGTCCTTTTCATACCCCTACTATCCAAGTGGGCATGGAGTTGGATATAAACCTGTGGCGAGCGTAGCGAGCCACCGAGCCCGAAGCGTGGCGAGCGTAGCGAGCCCCGCGAGGGGACACAGAATACCGTCCCCTCGCGGGGCTCGCTTCGCTCGCCACGCTTCGGGCTCGGTGGCTCGCTACGCTCGCCACAGGTTTATATCCAACTCCATGCCCACTTGGATAGTAGGGGTATGAAAAGGACCCCTTTTTCCCATTGAATTCCATGTTAAAATGGACTCAGTCCATTTTAACATTGAATCCTATGGAAAAATCGGGTCATCGCATCGCATCGCATCGTATCGCATCGTATGCGATGCGATGCGATATTGCATCGCATCGCATCTGATTGTATGCCTTAACTTAAGGCATACAATCAAAAAATCGGCAGCCCAGATACTACATAAGTACCCATAATTTTGTTTTAATTCATTATTAATTACCATTATAATTGAGTACCGTCTTGCCTATATCATTGGAACAGCCAGCACTGGCACACTTTTAGCTTTTTTTCTAATGAGACTGGAGCTGTTAAAATTCACTGGCCTATTGGAGGTGAGGCCAATGTCAATGCCTTGTAGGCATGTAGAACCTATGCACCCAATGTCTCCCTAAATGTATAAAAGTACAACACCTACATAAATGGGTACTTGTGTAGTTTCACGGCGCCACTTCCCTGCAGAACGCATCGTATGCAAATCGCATGCAAATTGCATGCAAATATAGCATACGATTTGAATACTATATGATCCGCGATGTGACCTGTCCATACCCCCACTATCCATGTTTGCATGTAGTTGATTTTATAAAGTGTGGTGAGCGTAGTGAGCCACCGAGCCCGAAGCTTGGCGAGGGGACATGGATTACTTAACGTGTATTCTACTGTGCTCGCCACCTTTTAAGCAGACCCTAGCGGGGGCTCGCTGCGCTCGCCACACTTTATAAAATCAACTCCGTGCCAACATGGATAGTGGGGTATGAACAGGTCGCATCGTGGATCGAATCGTACGCAAGTCACATGCAAATCATATGCAAATCGTATCCAAATATTGCATGTGATGTGCATACAATTTACATACGATCTGCAGGAAAGTGGCGCCGTGAAACTACACAAGAACCCATAAATGTGTAAAAAAGAAATGCAATTTTAATACTAATGAATTATGGCCAACCAGCTGGTGTCTTTCTGGTGATCATCATGCGGTCATGGGACTATTTTTATATGGAGGCTTGGAGCTGCAGCTCCATTCAACACATTGTCAATCTGGCCCTGCTCATCTGGTGTCACTAGATGTATCTTTAGTGTTAGAATTAAAGTGGAACCAACTTGTAAAGTGCAAATCACCGCAGGACTCTGGAGAACTTCAGATGTGTGTCATACTGAACAATGGCTGCAGCAGCACTTACCTAATTGTATAACACACTATTATGTAACAAACACTTCCTGTATGAAAAGTGGATAGCAATGATGCAAACCCTATACAAAATATATCTACACCAGTGGTGTCAAACTAATGTTCCTCCAGCTGATGTAGAACTACACGTCCCAGCATGCCCTGTAACAGTTTTAGCATCCATTATATAAAATATGTGGCACATGATTAGGAGAGATTACCAGATTTATACAGCGGGGGAAATGGTTAGTATAATGCGAGTCAGCAAGAATCACATTAATGGCTACCCAATGTCAGGATACTTGCCAACCCTTCTAAAGGCTGGGTGAGGAATGGCACCCTAGGAATGGCAATTGGTGTGATTGCCATCAATGGTTTCCATCCATGCCGATATGACAAATGGTCATCGATGGTCACCAACTATGCAATGGATAGCCATTGATGATTGACCAACCAATGGTCATCCCTGTTCTTTGACTGACTGGCCTGTGGGCCAGCAAGAACTGGGGGTGCTTAAAGGAAGTCAGGTGTGGCTCTGCCCCATGTTCTGACACTTGTATAAAAAATCTTTAAACATCTAGTTCTCCCCCATCAATTGCAAAAGCATTTGACATCAATGGTCGATGGCCATCCCTAGGTTACCCTATTTTCGAGAGCCTCCTGGCCAATCCCGAGAGTAGGTAAGTATGCATTTATATGGTTGTGTGGTGACTCTTGCCTCTTTGTTGGGGTGGGTGAGTGAATGAGGAGAACATCTACAGGTAGTCAACATAGTGCTGGGGTCTTAAGATTCTTGCAGGGTCAACATGTGCTTTGTATCCTCAATATATATACCCACTTCATGTTGTTACATTTATGAATGACAAATATACTGCTAGTAACCTAAAATGTCATTTAAAGATGTACATTTTTAGTTGATAGAAGCAAAGGTCTAAGAATAAAAAAATATAAAAGAGGTTGATAAAGTAATTGCAGACTTCACAAAAGGGACAGAAAATCAAGGGTTGCACACAGCCCAAAAAATGGTTGATGAACATGTGGTGTTCAGAAGACTAGAACTCTTAAAGTGATTCTGAAAGATAAATACAGGAGAATTCTGCAGCTTCTGTGTCGGTATCTGCTGTAGTTGAAGGGCCGTCAACTATTTGAAATGGACAGGAATGCACAGGAGAAAACATTTGTGGGGAACTACCAGGCATCAGAGACACATGACCAGGATACAGAATGGCATCCACCTACTCCATCTTTGTGTAAAGCAAAGCAATATCATATTTTTTGATACACCAAAATCAATGTGTAATATTTCTGTTACATTACATTACAGGGAAGCTCAGCCTGCTCACCAGCATTCAGATGCTTGTCATACAGTACGCTGCTTTTTCGCACGCCTATAGAAAACAGCTGTTCTTGTGTACTGCTACAATATTATTTTGCTAAACATGGCATTTTGTATCCAACAAAAAAAGTAGTTTTATTTTGTCTGGTCTGTAATAACTACCTTGTGTATGGTAGCATAAAGGAACATGAAGAATCTTGCTAAATAAAAATGCATCCTCATATGCAGAAAATTATATTTAGACAATGATTTTCATTGATTTAGATTTTAAACCAATGAAAATCGAACTAAGGTTCTTATTCAGTTTCATACGCCGATGTCGTCTATGTTTGCAAATCTGAGGATGCATGAACGCTGGAGTGCGCATGTGCACCCTCTTAAATTCACATTCAATTTTAGAGTATAGTAAATTTACTCCTGCGTCCTTGTCTTCACCTCTGATTGTAAAGTGGGTATATGTTTGGTAAACTAGCCATGCTACAGTACATGCAGTGATGTGGATGAGTAAATGGCAAGAGGTAAAAGGTACCTGGGAACGTGGGTCGATGCCTGTTGGGGGGCGGGCACCTGACTTTACAGGGCCTGTTCCCTCTTCTCTCTCTGAAATCATTCCATGGTCGGCAACCATCAAATGATTTCTTTCCCTACGGTCTGATGCAAGGAGATTTGCTTGCGTACATGATCTTGCATGTTACCCAGGGGATTTACCAGCACGGGGTGGGTGCGGGTGTTCGGCAGGGCAGCTAAAGCCCCTTGATAAGCCCCAAGAAACCGCTGCTTACCGAGTGGTGCTGAATCACCTCCTATTTGCAACTAAACATATTTTATATTAACAGATCATATGCTTGATTTGGAAAGTCTAGATTATGCAAGTTTATAATAGTTACCAGCCAGTCAACATAACGTAACAACCTAACAGTAATGTCAGCACCAATGGTTGTGTGCGCACCTGAACGGAACAACACTTGAATTGCTCTCTTGTGTGCCATCTAGCCTGCATTTCTCCCACAGACGTGAGAAGCAGTATTAGCCTAGAATTATATATACAAATATTTTTAGAAAATAAAAGTGACAAACAAATATCAAGTGGAATCTATTACACAGGGCATAGTTGCCTACTCTCCTGCATTCTGCAGGAGACTCACTGAAATAGCAGCAATCTCCCTCTCTCCCTCATTAGTCTAGCAATCTCCCTCATTTCACCTAGCCCACATTACACTGTTACATTTTTGGGGAAAAATGGAATGAGAGACAGATACATTTACATTAAATCATCAGCACCATTTCCCAGCACTATACCAAGTATAGTAGCTCTTACTAACTGCTTTGGGTCTCATCTACATTTGGATATAAGTAATTTTAAAAGATTCCTCTCAGATGTAGCACCCCCGCTTCTAGGTGCCACGTTCACAATCTCTTTTCACAATCTCTCCTTATATGTAACTAGACACACCCTTTGGGTGGAGCATGACACTCCCCCCTCAATGGGATGCTGTATAAAATTCTACTACCAACTATAATCTCCCTGAAACTAGTATTCAAAAGTAGGCAAGTATGGATCAAGGCAGCATAAAGAACAAAGATATTTGTTTATGTCTAATGTACAGTTAATACATGATGTACCTAGGGGTAGAGTTATGATGGAGGAATACATCAACATCTATTCTTGGGTGTTTGTAATAAGAAAACAAGGGCAGGATAACTCAAGTACCACTACTTGCTTATCGTCAAGTGGTTTAGGGTTAAGGTAAACAAATTCAATTAAAAATAAACAAAAAAAGCCCATTTCCTGAACAGGCTATTTCTAATCATCCTACACATTATGACATCTTGTCAGATTATGGAAACATTCTCATGTTCTTGGTTCTAATTATGCTGCTCTATGGATGTGTGTTAGGATAGCAAAGATTGGAAACAATGTATTGATCTGGCTGTGTTCTGACTTGGAATCCTTAAAGTAAGTGATCAATATTTCATTTTAGCTGTTTTCATAGAGCTGAAACACCATTCTGACAGAGTGGGAGGGTATGCTCACTTCCATGCTTTTTCTTTACCAGTTTTGCAGTAAACACAAATAATTACATATCACCACTGCTCCTGAATGTCTAGAACATTTTATTAGTACCTAGTACATGGGAAGATTACTTTTAGCTGCTTCCCATGGAGTGATCTGATGCAGTGCTGGCAACCTGTAGACGTTAAATTGATTAGATTATATAGGTGATAAGGAGATTAGGGCATACTACTTACTGATAACAGGATTTTTTTGTTAAACATTTCCTATTATGCTATTACAGTTGATAACTGCTCATCCCGTTACAGTGTTTGAGGGATAAATATAAACAGTGACAATAAAAGCACTTGCTCAGAATATCATTGTTTTGGGAATTTGGTTATAGTAGGTAAGTAGGAGTAAAAATTCTGTTTAACCAGTGTAGCTAAATGAGACTCATGGACAGCAGTGCCCTTACACAAGTGGAACCTACAGCATTTATCCACTGTTGTTTTTGCTGCTTTTGCGCCGCAGTGAGCTGTCTCGGCTCACTGTTTGCCGAGAATGGTACACACGAGCATCTCACATGCACGCTTGCCCCATTCTCAGTGAAAGTACTGTATACTCACTCTCTTATCCCCATAGCCTACTATAAATAGCATAATGAGAAGCACGTCCATGCAATAGTATTTTCTTAAGAAAGTGTCTATCTAACACACTGACCAGTACAGTAATGTACAGTAAAGTAGTTCTTGTGCTATAATGCATTTCAAGGGACACTTCATGCACTCGCAATCCGGATCCTTTTGCTATAGCTTTGCATTAGACATCTGCAGGGC